>NC_084850.1:80585643-81193416 GCF_033115175.1 Lepus europaeus
GGGAAAATTTCATTTCCCACCTAAGATGTTCTAACATATACAGAAGTACAAACTGTTTCCACTCTAGTCCAATATTTGAATTTAACCTGAGACCCAAGGTAACTTTCATCAAACAAATTTCACTTATTTTTCATTTCCAGCTCATCTATGAATTTAATAATATCCAATTCAAAAGTCCAGCACAGTTTTTAGAACAGCAAAAGAACTTAGTTATATTTCAGTGCATAAATTCTGTACAAGCAAAACACATGTAGTAAAGTAGACCCAAAAAAAAACATGGTATTTCGTTTGCAATGTATGAAATATGTTAACTCCTTTAATCATAAATGAGCTCTTTGAACATAGTAACAAAGAGATGATAATTACAAGGTGAGTGCAAAAAAACAAAAGAAGGAACGGGGCAGACATTGTGGCACAGTGTGTAAAGCCACCACATCCCTTTGGACACCAGTTTGAGTGCCGGCTGCTCCACTTCCAAGACAGCATCCAGATAATGCACCTTGGAAAGCAGCAGAAGATGGCTCAATCGCTTGGGGACCCTGAATGTATGTGGGGGGAGACCTGGGAGAAGCTTCTGGCTCCTGGCTTCTCCTTATTCCAGCCCTGGCTGCTGCAGCTATTTGAGGAGTGAAACAACAGATGGAAGATCTCCCTCTCCCTCTCTCTTCTCTGTCTCTCTCTCTCTCTCGCTCTCTCTCTTACACACACACACACACACACATAACACACAAACGCACTCTGCCTTAAAAAACGAATAAATCTTCCAAAAATCATTAAAGAAAAAGAGATGTGGCATAATACTGATCCAAAATCAGCACAATCTGTTTGGCATGGAGGAAGGACCAATTTTCCTTCCCTCTTAGAATGTTCTAACATGTACACAAGTATTAACATTTTCCACACTAGTCTACAGTTTGCATTAAACCTGAGTCTCAAAGTAACTTTCATCAAAATAATCTCATTTATTATTTATTTCCAGCTCATCATCCTAAAACAAATTTTTGTGTTGTTGATTATTATAGATCATCAAATTTAAAGTTATGCCATCATTTGTTAAAAGATTTATTTAGTTCTTTTAAAGTCAGAGTTAGACAGAGAGAGAAGGAAAGGCAGAGAAAAGGAAAGGTCTTCCAGCCTCTGGTTCACTCCCCAAGTTGCCCTAATGGCTGGAGCTGGGCCAATCAAAATCCAGGAGCCAGGAGCTTCTTCTGGGTCTCTAAAGCAGGTGCCAAAAGACTTGGGCCATCTTCTACTGCTTTCCCAGGCCATAGCAGAGAGCTGAATTGGAAATCAAGCATCCAGGATTCGAACAGGCACCCAAAATATGCCGGCACGGCAGCTGGTAGCTGTACAAGCTATGCCACACTGCCAACACTATGGCATCATTTGTAACAACACATGTATTCTACTTTGAATATGAATCTTTGATATTGAAAATATAAAATCTTAGTAATATTAACAAATCAAGAATCTATTGTTCAGAGTGAGCTGAATGATGTTCCACAATTTAACAAAGTATACATGGAAAATTGAAAGAATGCTCAAGTATAACAACATATGAAATAAAAAAGAGCAATATCAAAATGCCCAGGCAATCTCCTAGATCAGAATACATTCCACTCAGGTGGCCATACTTTCCAAGTTTACACTTAAGACCCTTGCTTTGAGTGGTGGCCGTGAAATTCTGCAAGTATCTCAAACAGAATGCATTAAAATATATTCACAAATGTTGAAGGACTAAGGCATTCTTTTTGCTAGGAAAGGTCATATAAGCTAAAAATAAGGCTTGAAAGACAAAAATATTGATTTGATTTTCTGATTAGTTCAATTAAGTAGAACCCTTATATCTCTTAAGTATTGTAATCAACTGGGATTTTTATACAAATATCAGATTCTAGGATTTAAAAAAATTCAGAATCAAGACTACGAAGATGTGTGCTCTCAGATCACAATTTTCAAGAGAATTGTTTCCAAAAGTAAGTAATACAGAATACGAAGTGTACTTCACAATTAGAATGATGTTATAAAAATTGCAGTAAGCTCTATAGAACACAGAACATTTTCTAAACTTCTGCTTAGAAAACATTCTGAATATACAATATTTTTGCAATGAAAAATGACTAAACAGTGTAATGTTGTAGTATTAAAGACAAAAATATTAATAACTATAAGAGCATGACTGCAATCACTTAATAAACCAGAATACATGAATAACTCAAAGACAGAATGCAACTAATGCTCAGCCAAAATTATCTGAATGAAAATTCCAAATGTTACTGTATGGGAGGAGCAAAATCCTAAGAAGTTTTGAATGTGACCTTTTTCCTTTCTCTGCATGGAGGAAGGAGGTGTGCATCAGGACAATTCCATCTGAAAAAAAAAAAGTCATGGAATTAAACATATAAATGCTGCACAACAAAGGAAAGTTAGAAGGAACTAGAGGGTCAATTTGTGTACTTTGAATTAGAGCACCATACCTAGCTCCACAAGCCAGCATAATTCCCATAGAGGGCAGAAAAGAGAGGTCCTCCAGCCGTGAAGAGCTTCATCTCTGGCCAGTTGTAGCAGTGGGTGTAGAGCGCATTTGACCATTCATCCGTACCACCAAAGTAGTGTGCCAGGATTTCATCATGTCTGAGCCAGCCTCTGCCACAGTTGAGTTTGAGCTTCTTCCCGGCAGACCCTGGAGGGGTGTCTGGGATGCACCCCCGTCTGTCCTCTAGGAACTTCTGGGCGCGGACGTCATAGAAGAGCAGGGAGCCATGGCTTGTTCCCACCGTAATGATGTGCTGGTAAAAGCTCAGCGAGCACACACAGGTACCACCTTCCCGGGAGTGTGCGGTTCGAATGTTGTGTCGGCGCTGGCGTGGATCTAGAAATGAGATATGAGACTGGCAGCCTACAGCGTACAGGGACAAATCATCACAGTAGGTCAGGCAAACGTTCTCGCCAAAGTAGGGCAGCCTGATGGACAGCATCTTGGACAGGTGGTTCTCTGGTTTCCATAAGTGGAAGTAACCGTCCAGGGAAACTGATCCCAGCTCCTGGTTCTTGCTGCTGAAGGCAAGGGCACGCACCTGGTAGTTATAGGGGTTGCTGCTGGCCCTGGGGATGGCTTCCAGGTCCTTTGGGCTGATGTGCATATTCATAGGGGACACCACTACATCGCCTGACACAATGCTGTCATTTGAATTGTCAGGGTCCAACCACCATAGCGCCAGGGTGCCATCCCGGGAGCCACTCACAACCACGGTGTCACTCATCCAGGCAATGGCAAAGATCCAGTCCGTGTGGCCTTGGAGGTCGCCAAGGCACATGGGTTCCAGGGACGGCAGATGGTAGATGGCCAGGCTATTGGGGTTTTCACCTCCCGTGGCCATAAGCGTCTTGGAGGGATTCAGCTCAAGAGCGTGGATGCCACAGCCCCGCCGGGCTCTGGCCACCATCGGAAACATGTCTCGAATCAGAGGGAGGCGAGTGATCTGGCCCGAGTATACGTCTAGCACGAAGAGCGTGTTGCACTTGGTGCCACACACCACCTGCCTGCTGTTCAGCCACTGAGACGCGAACACCTTGTTGAGGGTGCCCAGGTTCAGCTGGCGTTCCTTCAGCAACCCGGGCAGGCTCCGCACTGCCTGACTAAACAGCTCGTTCTCAATGTCCCGGAACCCTGCGCGCCATGGCCCACCCGTCTCGCGGTCCTTCAGGTAGTGCACCGGAGAGCGACATGTGGCAGAACGCCTCTGCCTCCTGTCTGGTAGCCGTCCGTCTCCGTCTGCCCCTGCCAACCCTTTGGATAACGAGCTCCCAGCAGCGGCCTCAAGCTCTGGAGCTGTCCCCTTGTTGTTACCTGTTTGCTGCGGGGCCAGAGTGGGTGGTGGGCCAGTGGCGGCCGGGGCCGTGTGTCGACGGTGGTGGCAGGGACGCCCTCCCGTGTCAGACCCGTCGGCCATGATGGCGGTGGGAACGGTGGTTGTTCCAGTCAGACTGGAACGCCAGGATAACGAGCCTGGAGGCTGGATGACCCTGGGGCGCCTAGTCCACTCAGTTCAGTAGGCTTTGTAGGCGGCACAGCAGCTGAGCGCGGTGGTGCGAACCTCCTGGAGGGCTGAGTGTGCAGCAGGCAGAATGGCGGGAGAGAAGCGTGAGGCGAGGACTCCACGCGGGGGACGGCTGGGGGAGGGGGGACCTCGTGCAAGGGGAGGAGACTGTAGTGGGGGCAGGGCGGGCAGGCCTGTGGTGAGTAGCAGAATCTGTCCTGGATTGCACGGTGGGGATTGGAGCTGCCTGAGGAGGATTCTGCACAGCTGCCGCACTGGGACCCTGGCATCAGAGCCCTCAGGAGTCTCTCCAAGCTCCTCACACCAGAGAATTAGCCTTCTTAACAGTCCTGCTTGAAATAAATCTAAACTCCAAATTATAGTTCCGAAAGGATCTGCGCACTTGGTGTAATGCTGAGAACCCCTCACGTTTGAATTTGCAAAGATTTGGGGCTGTTTCGCCATGGCAGGGGACCCCATTCCCTAAGTCTGTCCCACTGTCCCTCTTATTATATTTTTAATATTACTTCATTTATTCGAAAGCCAGAGTGTTAGGGATGGGTTGATACAATGCCCAAATGGCTGAGCCCTGCCATAGCCAGGATTCTGGAAGACAAGGTGCTTTTACCTCCTGGGTCTTATGATGCTTTTCCGTTGATTCATTCTCTAAATGGCTTTATCGACCAGGACAGGGCCTCACAGAAGATAGTAGCCATAAGCTACATTCTAGTTTTCCACGTGGGTGCAGGTGCCCAGGCACTAGACCATCCTCCACTGCTTCCGCAGGCATCTTAGCAGGGAGATGGATTGGAGAAGAACAGCAGCCAGCACTATAAACATGCTTTCAGCAGCATTTCAATCTGCTGTGCCACAGCTTCAGCCCCCTGCTGCCTACCCAGGCACATTGGAGCAGCCAGGAATGGAACCTGCTGGAGATGCGGGTGGCTGCTTACCGCACAGCAGTGGGCCTTTCTTCGCTTTTGTGTATATATTAAACATTTTCAAGCAAATAGTTGAGGTTTCTGAAATCCTGCACCAGAATCCCCTAGGAGTGTATTCCAAATACAGATCCTGAACCAACAAATGTTCTGCACCTGGTGTGCTCCAAGATCATTTAGGTGGCAGCAGCCCTGAGAACCTGGATGCATACAGCAATGGATGGAGGAGGGAAGAGAGAAATGAGGGATTCTTCGAAGGTTTGACTTTCCTTGATCCTCAGGGCCCTTGGGAGGTGTAGTGGAGTAGGCCAGGGGAGGAGTACCTCCCTGCCAGGAGTAGGTAACATCAGCATTTCATTCCTATATGCTTGGATGACAGCGACATAATCCTGTATGATGGACAGAATTTTCAGAAGAAGTAAGGAAAGAGACAATTACACAGAAACAGTGCTGAGAATACAGAGGTTGAGAGAATGGGTTTAGTCTCAGGGTGATAGAAAGGTCCATACCCTGAATTTCAGTTTTCAGCCTGGACCAGGCATACTCACACACATGGGGAGTTTATTAACAGAGTAATACCCTGAGCTTCTTGAGGCAGTTACCTGACAGCAACGCTACACATTCCACAACTGTGTTCATCCCAAAAATGTGTATCCTGATGGTGTGTGAGAGGAGGATAAATTTACTTTTATGTCCAATAGAGGAGGTCATGGGGGCTATTTTCTATCTGTTTCCTCTCCCACCAGCCCATGCTCCTCTTGCTGATTCTCTTTCACAATTTTTCTTTTTTACAGCTTCATCTCAAGGCAAAAATTTCATGCACAAGCCTTGAATGCCTCTTACAACTCAAGTCAATCTTCTGTATTCTACTGCTCCACAGAACTCTTTTTCTAAAACTTTTTATTTGAAAGTCACAGTTACTGATAGGAAGGGAGGGAAAGAGGGTAGGCGAGAGGGTGAGATGGTATTAGAAGAGAGACGGGGGAAGGGGTTGTCTTCCTTCCATTAGTTCACTCCACATTGGCTGCAATGGCTGGAGATGCCCCAACCCAAAACCCAGAGCCAGGAGCTTCTTATGGGTCTCCCATGTGGGTAGAGGAACACAAGGACAAGAGCAATCTTTTACTAGTTTCCAAGGCCACAGCACAGAGCTGGAACAAAATTGCTGTCAGCCGGGAATCAAAATGACACCCAAATAGGATGCTGGCACTACAGGCACCAGTTTTACCCACTACTACACAGCGCCAGGGATTAATGAAAGTATCTCACCCCCTGTGCTTCTATTGGTTGTCAAAACCCACAGCTACCTGTTGTCTCTCCTCCACCCCACCTTCCATTCCTATCACACAAGAACACTTACAAGGGTGAACTCGTTCAAGACCTAGTATAGATATTTTAAGACTCTGTCACTTAACCGGGTTTGGGAAGGATCATACACACTAACTTCTACCTGTTCCTCTATGGTGAGGCTGCACCACAGGCCATGGCTCCCACCGCCCCACAGAGAATATCTTGTTTCATCCACTGTTACTATTGTTCTCCTTTTTAAATGAGGCTATGGAGAGTTTTTGAGGTTATGATTTTTTTCAGTAAATTATTTAGGAAACACGTAGTTTGAATTCTACACTCCATCTTCTTATCCATTTCATAGAGACTGATGTAATTTGAAGGATTGAGTCACAGGTTCTACTAGTGGTAGACATTCAGTAAGCTTCCCTTCCTAAGCCCCACAAATGATGAGATATGACTAGGGAACATCTGTGGAGATTGAATGCCAGGAGTAGAAACACCAGGAAGAGCAGCTATGAGAGATTCCATAATTCAGGCAGAGGTCAATAGCGAGGCCTGATGCAAACGGCAAAAGCATAGCTCTTCTGGAACAGCAGCTTGGCAGACCTGCAAGGATCAGTAGAGATCAAAATGATGTCAGAATGAACAATAGGGGTAGCCACAGCAAACAAGAACTAAGGACTACAGCCAGTGCCTTTTTCTGGGAACAACAAATCATGAAAATTATAGTAACATCCCATATGCCTCGAGAGGGACCTTTTCAATTATTGATATTAGACTTTCTATCATCAAGGTGTTTAAGGCACAGACTCAAATGCAATTTGGCCTAGAAGAATAAGGAATTATGATACATCTTCCTCCCAAGTTTTAAGACAGAAAATAAACTTCATGAAACAAGTTTCACAAAAATAGGGAGATGACTTTCATGTTTGGGGTGATGAGGTACCACACATAGTAGCATAGCACCTTTTACACATTTATGATCCTCCCTTAGTCATATTGTTTGTCAATATGTCTCTAGTGCTGGATGCTGGGTATTATAGCTGTCCAAAATGTCACATAGATATAGGAAGGATACTTACAGTTCTGAACAAGATACACTCAACTATTCCTTCTAGGCAACTCACTTAAAACAAAAACATGTCCTTAAACACAATACAACTGCCAAGTAAATAGAGTCTCTGAAGCAATGGAAAGAAGTCGTATGGAAAAGCTACAAAAGTTCTATGGACTAAGGGCCTCAAAGTGTGACATATGACAAGATGATGAGTTCACTGGATCTCTGTATTGTATCCTGTAGATTCTGGACAGAAAGCTACAGAAACTTGCAATTCAGAAATGTCAGTAGGCACATATATTAAAAGTTACAAGGAAAGCCTGTTCACCCGCAGCAGAGGTTATGGGAAATGAGAGGTAAGTTAACAACTGAAACATCTTCCTGGCAATACCTACCCTAGCCAAACATCAACAGATTTACCTCCACTTCACTCAGAATCTGTTTCCATGAGGTCAAGTGGAGTATATAACTTCTGATCGCAATTTGGCAGAAGCTGGGGTTATATCCCATTTCCTCATTGGGAGTAGCACCAGTGTGTCACATTGTGAGCTAAATCCCCACCTACACTCATATATCAAGGAGATTTAATGCAAGGAATAAAAAAGGTCTAGTCACCACCATGCTTTACCTGCTTCTCTTTTATCACTGTAAGTATGGCTCAATGAGAAGCTGAAGTTTCACTCCCAGCCACCAAAGGTGAAATTTAACAAAGTATTGAAAATCAGAGCCAATCAGTACTCCAAGTTTTCCATCCGTGCTATGGCTGAGAAGCTGATATTCCACACATAACCAGCAGTAAAGGCATTGAGGTGGGAAGACAAATAAAGGAACTCAACTCCTAGGGATGTGATAGTCTCTTCAACAAGTGGTGGTGGGAACATTTAATCTATGCATGTTAAAGTATGAAACAAGAACCCCCATCTTATTTGTTATACAAAAATCAACCCACAATGAATCAAAGAACCACATCAATGACTTAATGTCATCAAATTAGTAGAGGAAAACATCAGGGTAAGTCTGAAAGACATTGGGATAGGAAAGGCCTCTTGGAAAAGGCCTATAATAAAAGCAAAATAGACCTATGGGATTACATCAGCTAAGAAGCTTCTGTATGGAAAGGGAAACACTAAACAAAGTGAAAAGGCAACTGACAAAATGGGAAAATATATGTGCAAACTATGCATCTGGATTATTATCCATGATCTATAAATTGCTGAAGAAATTCAACAAGAACTAAACAAAAAAATCTAGTTAAGAAATGGGCAAAAACAGACATTTTTCAAAAAAATAAATTGCTAATGGATAACAAAATCATGAAAGAAATACTCAGATTCATTAGCCAATAGGAAAATGCAAATAAAAATCACAATAAGGTTTTCAGCTCACTCCAGTAAGAATGGCTATCATATAGTAATGCGAAAAATGCTGATGAGGATGAGGGGGAAATATTTATACATGTTTCATGGGAAAATATACTCGTACAACCATTGTGGAAGACAGTATGGAAATTCCTCAGAAAGCTGAAAAGAGATTTACTATATGACCCAGTTCTCCTATTTATAGAAATTTACACAAAGGAAATGAAATCAGGATGTGAAAGAGTTGTATCTACACCCTGTTCATTGCAGCTATATTCACAATAGCCAAGATATGGAATCAATCCATATATCCATCAATCAATGATTGGATAAGGTGAATGTCGCATATGCATATGTGAGTAGTGTTACTCAGCCACACAAAGAATGAAGTCCTGTCTTTTATTTAAAAAAGAATGAAAATGGAAACAATTATTATTAGTGAAAAAAGCCTGTACCAAAAAGACAAATATCATATGTTTACTCTGATATATGGAAGTTAATACAGAACATACATTGTTCTGTACTAGGAATTAAATGAACATCTTGAGATTTGATTGTTGTTTTTAGTCCTTGTTGATACTCCAGTGAAACTGTAGTCTTTCTATTTTATTATTGAAAATTATGGTTAGCGGTGCATTAAATCACTGACTATAAATTGTACTGAAATTATATTTTTTATTAAACTTTTATTTAATGAATATAAATTTCCAAAGTACAGCTTATGGATTACAATGGCTTCCCCCTCCCAAAACTTCCCTCCCACCCACAACCCTCCCCTTTCCCGCTCCCTCTCCCCTTCCAATCACATCATGATTCATTTTCAATTCTCTTTATATACAAAATATCAGTTTAGTATATATTAGGTAACGATTTCAACAGTTTGCCCCCATATAGCAACACAAAGTGAAAAAAAAATACTGTTGGAATACTAGTTGTAGCATTAAATAAGAGTGTACAGCACATTAAAGGCAGAGATCCTACATAATATTTTTTAAAAATTAATTAATTTTCTATGCCGTTTCCAATTTAACACAAGGCTTTTCCTTTTTTCATTTCCAATTATCTTTATATACAGAAGATCGATTCAGTATATAATTAGTAAAGATCTCATCAGTTTGTACCCACGCAGAAACACTAAGTGTAAAAATACTGTTTCAGTACTAGTTATAGCATCACTGCACATTAGACAACACATTAAGGACAGATCCCACATGAGATGTAAGTACACAGTGACTCCTGTTGCTGACTTAACAATTTGACACTCCTGTTCATGGCGTCAGTAATCTCCCTAGGCTCTAGTCATGAGTTGCCAGGGCTATGGAAGCCTTTAGGGTTCGCTGACTTTGATCTTATTCTGATAGGGTCACAGTGAAAGTGGAAGTTCTCTCCTCCCTTCAGAGAAAGGTACCTCCTTTTTTGATGGCCCCGTTCTTTCCACTGGGATCTCACTAACAGAGATCTTTCATTTAGGTCTTCTTCTTTTTTTCTTTTCCATGGTATCTTGGCTTTCCATGCCTACAATACTCTCATGGGCTCTTCAGCCAGGTCTGAATGCCTTAAGGGCTGATTCTGAGGCCAGAGTGTTGTTTAGGACGTCTGCCATTCTATGAGTCTGCTGTGTATCCCACTTCCCATGTTGGATCTTTCTCTCCCTTTTTGATTATATCAGTTAGTATTAGCAGACACTTGTCTTGTTTGTGTGATCCCTTTGTTTCTTAGACCTATCCAGGCCATCAAATGTGAACTGAAATTGATCACTTGGACTAGTGAGATGGCATTGGTACATGCCACCTTGATGGGATTGTATTGGAATCCCCTGGCACTCTGATATATGGAAGTTAATACAGAACATACATTGTTCTGTATTAGGAATTAAATGAACATCTTGAGATTTGATTGTTGTTTTTAGTCCTTGTTGATATTCCAGTGAAACTGTAGTCTTTCTAGTTTTACCTATTGAAAATTACGGTTAGCGGTGCATTAAACTACTGACTATAAATTGTACTGAAATTATATTTTTGTTGAAATTAAGAAAAAGAGAAAAAGAAAGCAAGGAAGGATGGGGATTAAGGTATGAGGAGAGGGAGGGACAATTAGCAAGGCATAAAAAAACAGAGAAAATTCTCAAATAAATAAAGATATAAAGGAGACATTGCAAACGATAACACAGAAAAATAAAGAATCATAGGAAACCAATAAGAACAATTATTTGCCAGCCAATTTGGAAACCTGGAAGAAATGGAAAAAAATACTGGGTGCATGAAATTACCAAGGTGAAACTAAAAAGATACAGAAACTCAAAGTAGACCCATAACAAGTAATATTATTGACAATAGCAATTAAATGTTTCCCATCAAAGAAAATTATAAGATCTGATGGCTTTACAACTGAATACTACAAAACCTTAAAGAGGAACTATCAAGAATAATTTTCAAAAGAGCTCCGAAATATTAGAAAGAATGGAAATCCACCAAACTGTATTTTGCAGACACTGTTACTCTGGTAACAAAGTCAAGCAAAGACATAACACAAAATGTAAAATACAGACCAATATCCTTGATGAGCATGAATGGAAAAACTCCCAAAAAGATATAGCAAACATAATTCACCATTGTATCAAAAGGAGCATACTTCATGGTCAAGTGGGATTTATACAGAGATTCAGTGTGGTTCAACGTTCATAAGTCAGTGAGCATCATAAACAATATCAACAGAATGAAATTTTAAAACCTATATTATTATCTGAATAGATACAGGGGAAGCATTTGGCAATATTCCAACTTACTTCATTTCATATAATACAAATAAGGTATTGATGGAACAGACGTCCAAACATAAACCAATAAATGACTAACAGCCAATATAGCACATAATGGTGAAAAGCAGAAATTATTTCCTCTCAGATGTTGAACCAGAAAAGGATAGCCACTGTCACCACTGTTATTCAATAAAATTCTGCAAATATTATAAAGAGCAATCATGACACAGAAAGAAAAAACAGGGTCTGAAAATGTGAAAGGAGGAAGAAAAATTATCCATGTTTGCGATGTTGAGAGTGTGAAAAAAATCTACCAAAAAAGCTATTAGAACTGATAAACCATTTCAGTGATTTTGCAGGATAAAAAATCAATATATGAAAAAAGACTAGAAGGTTTTTACATCAATAATAACTTCACCTGAAGAAAAATATTATTCAAAAAGCTACAAAAGCAAAATACTTAGGAATAAATTTAACCAAAGTAGTGAAAGATGTCTGCAATGAAATTGTAAGATCCTGATGAAACAATCCATCAACAACATAAAGTGGTGGAAAGACATTCCTCGCTCCTAAATTGCAATTATTAATATTGACATAATGTCTATATTACCTAGAGCAATCCAAGAATCAGTTCAATCCGTACCAAAGTATTGATGACACTTTTTAAAGAATTTCAAAATCAATTTTAAAATTCATATGGAACCACAAAATACCCAGAATAACCAAAACCAATCCTGAACAAAAAGAAATCAGGCTGTAGACATCACAAGACCTGATTTCAAAGCAAACTATAAAACGGCAGTAATTATCACAGCATGGCACTAGCTAAAGAAAGTGAAAGACAGATCAATGGAGAATAGCGGGAGCAGAAGTTAAACCACATAAATACAGCCAACTGGGTTTTGAAGAAAGTGTAAAGATCATACATTGGAGAAAGGATAGTCTTTTCTGCACATGGTACTGGAAAATTTGGGCATATATTTGTAGAAGAATGAAATTAGACCTGTACCTCTCATCAACTAAAACAAACCAACTCCAGACAGATCAGAGACCTAAATAAGAGACCTGAAATTATGAATTTACTGGAAGAAACATAGGGAAATGTTTCAAGATATTGGTGTAGGCAATGATTTCCTGTTTAAAACCACAAAACACCAGCAACAGAATCAAAACTTGATAAATAGAATTATATCAAAAGCAGAGGCTTCTTCACAGCAAAGGAAATAATCATTAGCATGAGGAGATAACTGACAGAAGAGCAGAAAATATTTGCTTTATCCAACAAAGGATTAATGTCTGCAAAATAGAAGAAGACACAATAGCCACAAAAAAATAATTTAAAGATGGTCAAAGGTAATGAATAGGCAGTGCTTAAGAGAAGAAAAGCAAATGACCAACAAATATATAAAAATGCTCAAATCAGTTACCATCAGGAACATAAAGTTAAAATGAAATGTGAAATTTCCTCATTTTGTCAGAATGGCTCTTGGAAAAAATAGAGACTTACAAATGCTGGTGAGGATGTCTTGAAAGGGGACCCCTCATGTAGTGTTTGTGGGAATATAAATTATTGCATCTGCTGTGGGAAACAGCATGGAGATTTCCTTATAAATTGTAGAAAAAGAGCTGTCATATGATCCAGCAATAAACACATCGGATCAAACAGATATCTATGGGACTGACTCTGTGGCTTCACAGGTAAATCTGCCACCTGCAGTGCCAGCCTCCCGTATGGGAGCCGGTTCAAGTCTCGATGGCTCCATTTCTGGTCCAGCTTTCTGCTACAGCCTGGGATGGCAGTGGAAGACAGCCCAAGTCCTTGGGTGCCAGCACCCACCTGGGAGACGCGGATGAGGTTCCAGGCTCCTGGCTTCAGAATGGCAAAACTCCAGCCTTTGAAGCCATTTGGGGTGTGAACCAGTCGATGATGGAGGACTTCTCTCTCTGCCTCGACCTCTGCTTCTCTGAAACTCTGCCTTTCAAATAAATAAATAAATCTTTAAAAAAATCTCTGCCCTGCATGTTTATATCAGTACTATTCATGACAGCCATAGTATGGAATCAACCAAGGAGTCCATCATCAAATGAATTAATAAGGAAATGTGGTATACATACACAATGCACTACTATTCAGCCATAAAAAGAATGGCATCCTGTCAATTACAAAAACATGGATGGAACTGGATGATATCCTGTTTAGTGAAATAAGTCAGAGCCAGAATGACAAATGCTATATATACTCTACCATATGTGGAAGCAAAAATTGAAACAAAAAGCTCAATTTAAATATAGAATTTTAATTATTACAGACTCAGAGGGGTGATAGGGATAGAAATATTGGAAATTAGGGGAAGCTGGATATTGTCCATTAATTGTGACAAATTTGCAAATATGATATGTGAATGACAGGGGAAGCTTGTATGAGTGGTAGATGGAATTCTTTCTACTAGTTCTTCATCAGTTTTGTAAGTCTAAAACTATTCTGAAATAAAATGTCAAATATAAAAACAAGTTTGTGGATAAAGGTAATGCTTGTGCTGTTAGTGAAGATGCAAACGTGGACAATCATTATGGAAAACAAAATGGAGATTCCTCAAAAACTTAAAGGTACAGCTATCATATGGTATAGGAAAACAACTACTGTGTACATATCCAGAAGAATTGGAGTAAGTATCTTCAATTGCAGCGTTATTCACAATAGTCAAGATAGGGAAGCAACTTAATTGTCCTCTCACAGATGAGTAGAAGACAAATGAGATATTTTGAAATCCATGCATAATTTGTAATTCATAAACATTTTCCTTAAACTTTTTGAAGGCTTCTGCATCCATGGTCTTTCTTTTTTGTTTGTTTGTTTGTTTGTTTGTTTTTGACAGATAGAGATAGTGAGAGAGAGAGACAGAGAGAAAGGTCTTCCTTCCGTTAGTTCACCCCCACCAAATGGCTGCTGCGGCCGGCGCTGCGCCAATCCAAAGCCAGGAGCCAGGTGCTTCTTCCATGCGGGTGCACGGCCCAAGCACTTGCGCCATCCTCCACTGCCTTCCCAGGCCACAGCAGAGAGCTGGACTGGAAGAGGAGCAACCGGGACTAGAACCCGGCGCCCATATGGGATGCTGGTGCCGCAGGTGGAGGATTAGCTATTGAGCCATGGCGCCAGCCCTGTACATGGTCTTTAAAATATTTTTCACACCAAAATAAATGTCTTTCAATTCCATTTTTCAAAAGATTTTTGAATACCTCTTGTACATATTTTCAATTATATTTCCATAACACTTGATGAGAAATAAAATAAATGCCTCGGGGAATACTTGAAATACCCAGAAGGAGGAGAATGGTTGAAAAAATTATTTCTTTACATAACGGTGTACTCTTTGGTAAGGAGAAGAGCAATCTACTCACACTCACCACAGGGATGATTCTGTCAACTGAGGTAAAACATTTGGTCACTCGAAGAGCATATTGTATGTCCCATTTATGTAAAATTGTATAACAGGCAAGGGCACTCTGTGGTTAGATGCAATTGGCTGGGAAGACATATAAGCAAATTTCTGTGGTGAGTTAGTTGTTCCACACTTTTGGCATAATGTGAGCTAAATGTGTATAAGCATTTTAAAAACCTCATTCTTTCACTTGATAAACATTCCTCAAACCCTCTCTCTCTGATATACTCTGCCTAAGCCCCTAGCTATGTACTCTCTACCTCTAGTAGTTAACTTGTTTAGGTACCATATATGAATGAGAACATGTAGTATTTGTGTTTCTGTGGTTGGTACAGTTATAATTTTTTGCATTTTACCTAAAATAATAAATCTATAAGCAAAATAAATGATTGAACGGGTGAATTGTTGTGAGATGCTTTTAAATTTTAAAATATGTACATTTTGACCAACAAAATTCAGTTTCCAGCGAAGTACTTTAAGGAAATGAGTGGATGGTTTTGCAGATGTGCGTCTCTCTCCCATCCCTCCCTGTCTGTTTCTTTCTCTCCCATTTTAAAAGTTACAAAATTTGGATGTTCTTCATTTTTGGACCACTTAATAAAGTGGCAATATAATGAGAATTATATAGCAATTGAAAGCTAGTTGTAGATTCACTCATTAACATGGAAAATTTCTATGATACAGTGAGTATGTGAGTGTGTGTGTGTTTGAAATGAGTAAATGTAGTAATAGTCTTTAAATATTAATGTTTTTTATATACAGTTAAGTAGTAGCTAGATATATAAATAGAATATATTTGACAAATATAAACAATAAACTTTATTTCAAGGAGTTAGAAATCAAAGTAAATTTTACTTTTTTTTTACTTTTCCTGTATAAATTTTCATAACACAGACAAATTATTTATTCAAACAAACACATAATGTTGTTTGATTCCTGGAAAATAATTTAAGTTACGCTTAAAAAAGTGAGTACTTCGAAAAATGTGATGGAAAACCAAGTTTCTTATCTCCAAAATTAAAGCCCACTGAGGAATAATTAAATATAAATAAGAAGACATTAGCAACAATTTCTTCATTATCTGTCGTTTATTTTTGATCAGTGAAAATATTTTGTTTTCCAATTGCAGCATTAATAGACAATTCCAAAATATACAAAGTAAATTCTACTTAATTTGTTTCTTCACAGATGTGTGTGTATAGGTATTATTTTATACGGTGTTCTCAGATACAGAACGCAGATGGTTGTCAGAAGGGCAGGATAAGAAAAAATGTTTGTCTACTTCCAAGAAGTGAAATTTTCTAATTAATTTTCCTTTACTCTACAGATATCACTTGAGGTAAGCTCCCTATTTTCCAACTGGCAGGCTAGCTGATAAATAATCTACCGACATTTTCTACTCTTCTTGGCATCCTCATAAGCTGCTTTATGTTATAATAAGCAGGGATTAAGTTTAAGAGTGGATTAAATCCTTATTAGGAGAAGTGTGCAACGTGCATCCTCTGACTCTTTTGTTGTAATACAAGGAATTTCATTCCAATCTGCATATGAGTAAATAATAACAGGCATTATAAATTATAAATAATGGTAGAGATCCATATAATATTGTAGAAATTGTCCATTTCAAAAATCATATCTCTAATTATCACTGGGTATGTGTAAAAAATCTAAAAGAATGTATTTAGCCTATTGGAGAAATTAATCTTATATTTATGGGGACCGATATTGTGCCATTCAGGTAAAGTTGCCACCTACAGTGCCAGCATCCCATAAGGGTGCCAGTTCGAGTCACAGCTGCTCCACTTCCAATTTGGCTCTCTGCTATCACCTGGAAAAGCAGTAGAAGATAAACCAAGTCCTTGGGTCCCTGCAACCACCTGGGAGACCCAGAAGAAGCTCCTGGCTCCTGGCTTCGGATCGGCACAGCTCCGGCTGTTGCAACCATCTGAGGTGTGAACCAGCTGATGAAAGATTCTCTCTCTCTCTCTCTCTCTCTCTTCCTTTTTCTCTTTCTCTCTCTGTGTAACTCTGACTTTCAAATAAATAAATAATTTTTAAGAGTCTTACATTTATATACATGTAAATGTATCCACAGGATTCAATAGGCATTTAAGCATGAATAATAGTACAACACAATTCACCACATTTACATCAGCATTAAGCACATTATGTGTTTTGTAGGATGTCTCATCAAAACTCCACCATTATAAGGGGTACTGAAAAGGAGTAGCTATTTCTTACGGTGTCTGAGAAAATCAAAGTAGCTTTCCCGTAGTGTTAGACATTTTCATTTCACAAAACCAAATATGATTGATAGTTGTTTTGAATTGAATTTCTATTATATAAACTATTTTATATTTATCATGTGTTACATGAACTGCCAATCATAATTTACCTATGAAATGTAGGAGACATATACACATACAGAAGCATGCCTGCTGGCACATACACATACATACACCTACACACACAAACAAAAAATAAACAAAAACATATCCAAAAGACTTAAAGAATGCATTTTGGTGAAAAATAGTACCCAGCAGGGACTTGAAGGATAATTTAACTGTGCCCATAGCATTTATTAACCATTCAAAAGTCCAGCACAATTTTCAGAACAGCAAAGGAGCTTAGTTATATTTCAGCATATGAATTCTGTACAAGGAAAATATAGAAAGTAAAATAGACATGAAAAAGGTATTTCATTTGTAATGAACAAAAAATGTTAACTCCCTTAATCATAAATGGGCTCTTCGAGCATAGTAACAAAGAGACTATAATTACAAGTGCAAAAAAAGAAGGAACAGGGACCGACATTGCAGCATGGTGGGTAAAGCCGCCCCGTGCGACACTGGCATCACTTTGGACAATGGTTTGAGTCCCTGCTCCTCCATTTCCAATCCAGCTCCCCACTAACATGCCTTGGAGAGCAGTGGAGGATGGCTCAATTGCTTGGGTCCCTGCACCTCTGTGGGAGACCTAGAAGAAGCTCTTGGCTCCTGGCTTCTTCCTGGTTATGCCCTGGCTGCTGCAGCTATTTGGGAAGTAAACCAGCAGATGGAAGATCTCTCCCTCTCTCTCTCTCTATCTCTCATTCTCTCTCTCTATCTTGCTTGTTCTCTCTCTCTCTCTCTCTCTCTCTCTCTCTCTCACACACACACACACACACACTCTCTCTCTCTGCCTTCAAAACAAGTGAATAAATCTTCTAAAAGTCATTAAAGAAAATTACATGACATAATACTAATCCAAATCAGCACAATCTGGTTAGTATGGAGGAAGGGCTGATTTCTCCTCCCTCTTAGAATGTTCAATCTTGTACCCAAGGACAAACAGTTTCCACACTAGTCCACAATTTGCATTTAACTGGAGCTTAAAAGTATCTTTCATCAAACTAATCTCATTTATTTTTCATTTCCAGCTTATCATCTTGAAACACATATCCTGTGTTGTTGATTATTATATATCATCACATCAAGGGGTATGGCATTTTTAACAACACATTTATCACATTTATTCTACTTTGGATATGAATCTTTGAAATTAAAATATCTTAGTAATCTTAACTCCTCAAAAATCTTTTTTTCAGAGTGAGCAGAATGAGTTTTCACTATTTTAACTAAAGTAGACCTGGAACATTCAAAGAATGCTCAAGCATAACTTCTGATATAAAAAATAGCAACATCAAAATTCTTCAGGCTAATCCTCCGCCTTGCGGCGCCGGCACACCGGGTTCTAGTCCCGGTCGGGGCACCGATCCTGTCCCGGTTGCCCCTCTTCCAGGCCAGCTCTCTGCTGTGGCCAGGGAGTGCAGTGGAGGATGGCCCAAGTGTTTGGGCTCTGCACCCCATGGGAGACCAGGAGAAGCACCTGGCTCCTGCCATCGGAACAGCGCGGTGCGCCGGCCGCAGTGCGCTACCGCGGCGGCCATTGGAGGGTGAACCAACGGCAAAAGGAAGACCTTTCTCTCTGTCTCTCTCTCTCTCTCACTGTCCACTCTGCCTGTCAAAAAAATAAATAAATAAAATAAATAAATAAAAAATAAAAAAAATTCTTCAGGCAATCCCCTGGTTCAGAATACATTACACTCAGTACCATACTTCAAGTTTACACTTAAGACCCCTGCCTTGAATGGTGACCCTGAAACTCTGCAAGTACCTCAAACAGAATGCATTAAAATATATTCACAAGTGTTTCAGGACAAAGGCATTCTTTTATCTAGGAAAGATGATATAAGCTAGAAATAAGTCTTGAAAGACAAAATATTGATTTGATTTGCTGATTCATTCAATTAAGAAGAACTCTTATATCTCTTAAGTATTCTAAACAACTGGGATTTTTATACAAATATCAGAATCTAGAATTTTAAAAAAAAACTTCAGAAGCAAGACTACGAAGATGTGTGCTCTAAGATCACAATTTTCAAGTGAATTCTTCCCAAGAGTAAATAATCTAGAACACCAACTGTACTTCACACTTCAAATAATGTGATAAAATTGCAGTTAGCTCTACAGAACACAGAACATTTTCTAAACTTCTGCTTAGAAAACATTCTGAATATACTATATTTTTGCAATGAAAAATGATTAAACAGTATAATCCTGTAATATTAGTAATATTAGTAATGAGAAAAAATATATAACTACATAACCTTAAAAAAGGAGAATGTGTGAATAAGTCAAAGACAGATTGCAACAAATGTTTAGCCAAAATTATTTGGATAAAAATTCCAAATTTTAGTGCATGAGAGGAGCAAAATCTTAAAAAATTTTGGATGTGACTTTTTTCCTTTCTCTGCATGGAGGATGGGTGCTACATCAGGACAATTCCATCTGAAAAAAAAAAGTCATGGAATTAAACATATAAATGCTGCACAACAAAGGAAAGTTAGAAGGAACTAAACGGTCAATTTGTGTACTTTAAATTAAAGCACCATACCTAGCTCCACAAGCCAGCGTAATTCCCATGAAGGGCAGAAAGGAGAGGCCCTCCAGCAACAAAAAGCTTCATCTCTGGCCAGTTGTAGCAGTGGGTGTAGAGCGCATTTGACCATTCTTCCATACCATCGAAGTAGTTTGCCACAATTTCATCGTGTCTGAGCCAGCCTCTGCCACAGTTGAGTTTGAGCTTCCTCCTGGCAGGCCCTGGAGAGGTGCCTCGGATGCCCCCGCGTCTGTCCTCTAGGAACTTCTGAGCACGGACGTCATAGAAGAGCAAGGAGCCATGGCTTGTTCCCACCGTAATGATGTGCTGATAGAAGCTCAGCGAGCACACGCAGGTGTCATCTTCCTGACAGTGGGCAGTTCGGATGTTGTGCCGGTCTTGGCGTGGATCTAAGAATGATATTTGTGACTGGCAGCCAACGGCATACAGGGAACAATCATCGCAGTAAGTCAGGCAGACATTATCTCCAAAGTAGGGCAGCCTGATGGACAGCATCTTGGACAGGTGGTTCTCTGGTTTCCATAAGTGGAAGTAGCCATCGAGGGTGACTGATCCCAGCTCCTGGTTCTTGCTGCTGAAGGCAAGGGCACGCACCTGGTGGTTATAGGGGTTGCTGTTGGCCCTGGGAATGGCTACCAGTTCACTGGGACTAATTTGGGAACACACGGGGGACACTGAGGCATTGCCCGACGCAATGCTATCATTTGAATTGTCAGGGTCCAACCACCATAGCGCCAGGGTGCCATCCCGGGAGCCACTCACAACCACGGTGTCACTCATCCAGGCAATGGCAAAGATCCAGTCTCTGTGGCCTCGGCGGTCGCCAAGGCACATGGGTTCCAGGGCCGGCAGATGGTAGATGGCCAGGCTATTGGGGTTTTCACCTCCCGTGGCCATAAGCGTCTTAGAGGGATTCATCTCCAGGGAGTGGATGCCACAGCCCAGCTGGGCTACGGCAACCGTCGGAACCATGTCTCGAATCAGAGGGAGGCGCGTGATCTGGCCCGAGTATACGTCTAGCACGAAGAGCGTGTTGCACTTGGTGCCACACACCACCTGCCTGCTGTTCAGCCACTGAGACGCGAACACCTTGTTGAGGGTGCCCAGGTTCAGCTGGCGTTCCTTCAGCAACCCGGGCAGGCTCCGCACTGCCTGACTAAACAGCTCGTTCTCAATGTCCCGGAACCCTGCGCGCCATGGCCCACCCGTCTCGCGGTCCTTCAGGTAGTGCACCGGAGAGCGACATGTGGCAGAACGCCTCTGCCTCCTGTCTGGTAGCCGTCCGTCTCCGTCTGCCCCTGCCAACCCTTTGGATAACGAGCTCCCAGCAGCGGCCTCAAGCTCTGGAGCTGTCCCCTTGTTGTTACCTGTTTGCTGCGGGGCCAGAGTGGGTGGTGGGCCAGTGGCGGCCGGGGCCGTGTGTCGACGGTGGTGGCAGGGACGCCCTCCCGTGTCAGACCCGTCGGCCATGATGGCGGTGGGAACGGTGGTTGTTCCAGTCAGACTGGAACGCCAGGATAAAGAGCCTGGAGGCTGGATGACCCTGGGGCGCCTAGTCCACTCAGTTCAGTAGGCTTTGTAGGCAGAGTTAGTCTGCGGGGTCACACAGAAGGAGGCAGCAGAGCACCAGCTGAGCGCGGTGGTGCGAACCTACTGGAGGACTGGGTGTGCAGCAGGCAGAAGGGCGGGAGAGAAGCCTGAGGTGAGGACTCCACGCGGGGGGTCGGCGGGGTGAGGGGGGAGGAGTGGGGCCTCATGCAAGAGGTGGAGGCTGTGGTGGGGGCAGGGCAGGCAGGCCTATGGTGAGTAGCAGAAGCTGTCCTGGATTGCACAGTGGGGATCGGAACTGCCTGAGGAGGATTCTGCACAGCTGCCACACTGGGACCCTGACATCAGAGCCTTCTGGGTTCTTTCCAAGCTTGCCATAACAGAGGATTTTCCTTCTTATCTTTCCAACTTGAATTAAATCTTAACTCTAAACTATAGTTCCTGAATGGAACTGTGTACTTGGGTTAATGTTGGGACATCCCTCAAGATTGAATTTGCAATGATTGTGGCTGTTTGCCAATGACAAGGTTCCCACTTCCTGCGTCTATCCCACTGTCCCTTTTATTTAATTTTTAAAATTACTTGAGTTTTTTGAAAGGCAGAGTGATAGGGATGGGCTGATACAATGCCCAAATTGCTGGGGCTCTACCAAAGCCAGGATCCTGGAACACCAGGTGCATTTCCCACCTGGGTCTTATGCTGCTTTTCCGTTGCCTTATTCTTAAGTGGCCTTATAGATGAGGATTGGACCAGGCAGAAGACAGGAGCCAGGAGCTTCATCCTGGTTTTCCACGTGGGTACTACACCCAAGCACTTGGACCATCCTCCACTGCTTTCCCCGGCACCTTAGCAGAGATATGGATTAGAGAAGTACAGCAGCCAGCATTAAAACCATGCTGTCAGCAGGCAGCAGTTTAACCTGTTGTGCCACAGCTCTGGCCCCTCTGCTGCCTCCAAGGACCGGAACCTGCTGGAGTTGGGGGTGGCTGCTTTACATATTGTACCACAATTGTGGGTCTTTCTTTGCTTTTGTGTAATTATTAAATATTTTCAACCAAATAGTGTAGGTTTCTGAAATCCTATGCCAGAATCCCCTAGGAGTGTATTCCAAATGCAGACCCAGGACAAGGAACGTTCTGCTCCTGGTGTGCTCCATGATCGTTTAGGTGGCAACAACCCCGAGAATCTGGATGAGTGCAGCAATGGACAGTGGAAGGAAGAGAGAAATGAGGGATTCTTCGAAGGTTTGACTTTCCTTGATCCTCAGGGCCCTTGGGAGGTGTAGTGGAGTAGGCCAGGGGAGGAGTACCTCCCTGCCAGGAATAGGTAACATCAGCATTTCATTCCTATATGCTCGGATGACATCGATATAATCCTGTATGATGGACAGAATTTTCAGAGGAGGTAAGGAAAGAGACAATTACACAGAAACAGTGCTGAGAATACAGAGGTTGAGAGAATGGGTTTAGTCTCAGGGTAATAGAAAGGTCCATACCCTGAATTTCAGTTTTCAGCCTGGACCAGGCATACTTCCACACATGGGGAGTTTATTAACAGAGTAAAACCGTGAGCTTGGAGAAGTGCCTACCTGATAGCAACATGGCACACTCCACAATTCTGCTCCCCCCAAAAACTCCTGAGGAGTTATGGGAAAGGAAGATGAAAGGATGAATTTACATTTATGTCCAATAGAGGAGTTCATGGGGGCTACTTTCTGGCTGTTTCCCTCTCCCATCGGCCCCTGTTCATCTTGCTGATTTTCTTCTACCAATTTTGCTTTTTACAGCTTCATCTCAAGGCAAAAATTTCATACACAATCCTTGATTTCTTCCTACCACTCAAGTTACCTTCTATATTCTGCTCTCAGCACTATTTTTTTCTAAATATTTACTTATTTGAGGCCGGCAGTGTGGCTTAACAGGCTAATCCTCCACCTTGCGGCGCCGGCACACCGGGTTCTAGTCCCGGTTGGGGCACTGGATTCTATCCAGGTTGCCCCTCTTCCAGGCCAGCTCTCTGCTATGGCCTGGGAAGGCAGTGGAGGACGGCCTAAGTCCTTGGGCCCTGCACCCGCATGGTAGACCAGGAGAAGCATCTGGTTCCTGGCTTCGGATCAGCATGATGCACTGGCCGCAGCGGCCATTGGAGGGTGAACTAATGGCAAAAAGGAAGACCTTCCTCTCTGTCTCTCTCTCTCACTATCCACTCTGCCTGTCCAAAAAAAAATTATTTATTTGAAATTTAGTTTCAGAGGGGCAGAGGTGGAGAGAGAGAGAGAGAGAGAGAGAGAGAGAGACAGAGAGAGAGGTGTCTTCCAACCACTAGTTCATCCCCCAAGTGGCCAAAACAACTGAGGCTGGGCTACTCTGAAGTCAGGAGCTTCTTCAGTGTCTCCCATGTAGGTGCAGAGGCCCAAGGACATGGGCAATCTTCTGCTGCTTTCCCAGGCTGTAGAACACAACTGGATCGGAAGTAAAACAGCCAGGCCTGGAGTCTGACACCGTTATAGGATGCCGGCACTGCAGGTGGTGGGTTTACACACTATAACACAGAGTTGGCCCCCAGATTCTAGGGTTTAAAAAAAGCTTCAAAATCAAGACTATATAGATATGTCCTCTAATATCATAATTTTCAAGTGAAATCATAAGAAAAGTAAGGAATCTACAATGCCCAATGTACTTCACAATTAGTATAATGTGATATAATCACAGCTCAGCAGAACACATATTTTCTAACCTTCTGATAGAGAACATTCTGAATATACTACATTTCTACAATGAAAGATGACTACAAAAAAATGGAATCCTCCCAAATTCCTTCTATGAAGCCAGCATCACCTTAATTCATAAGCCAGAAAAAGATGCAGCATTGAAAGAAAATTACAGACCAATATCCCTGATGAACATACACGCAAAAATCCTCAATAAACTTCTGGACAATAGAATGCAACAACACATCAGAAAGATCATCGACCCAGACCAAGTGGGATTTATCCCTGGTATGCAGGGATGGTTCAACATTCACAAAACAATCAAGGTGATACACCACATTTACAGACTGCAGAAGAAAAACCATATGATTCAATAGACGCAGAAAAAACATTTGATAAAATACAACACCGTTGCATGATGAAAACTGTAAGCAAACTGGGTATGGAAGGAACATTCCTTAATACAATCAAAGCAATTTATGAAAAACCCAATGATCAAATTTGGTCTATGTTATGTCATGATTTTAAGGAATCTTATTTCAACCAGATATTTTGGATTTTGAGCCTTCTTGGCATTCTTCACAGGCATTCAAAAAATCAAAGTTTCAAACAATCTGGACTCTAAAATTTCCAGTAAATCCTGGACTTTGGTTTTTCCAGTTTGGGCCCAACTGAAAAAATCGAAGGACCTATGTCTCTCATCTTATAGAGACACCAACTAATCAGGCTATTTGGATTATATTAGAAGTACTGTCAAGATGTGACGTGGTACTAAAATTTAAGTTTCTATAATGGAAAATGCTATTAATACAAATGTTTGAGAATTAAAAGTCTAATGATCTTGTGTTAATAGACATGATAGTTATCTTAATGAGAAAGCCCCAGAGGCCTAAAGGGTTAAATACTTGTAAAATCCTACGGGTGCTTTCAAAAATACTGTGAAGTAAGCAAATGCCTCTTGTCGGTTGATGAGTTTATAATTTTAAACATGACAACTTAAAGTCTTTTGTCATCCACAGTTATATATGATTTGCTGCTCATAAAACTAAAGCGTTGTTGATTCTGTGTTTACCTGTCCTCCTATAGGTTCCTATGGACTTTGTCCAGCCACTTCTATTGTATTCAGTACTTTGGGATGGCTCTGTAAACAGATGAAGCCAATAATGTATTAACAGTACCAACTGAGAGAAAGAATGGTTAACTGAGGTTACTAAAAACAAAAAGCAATTCAAATCAGTTGGCAATTTACAAAAAGAGTTAAAGATTTTAAAAGCTATTATTAAAATTGCTATATTGGTCTATTATGTTATGTTATATGTGTGTACATATTGCATGTCCACATGGGAAAATATTATTAAGAATTTTATTTCAATTGGCTTATAGATAAGACTGTCCATAAATGTAAGCTGCTAAAATCAATCAAAGTTACATTGTAATTCATGTGACCTGAATCTGTGTATCATATGTTTTAAACTTGTTGGTAGAAAGAAACTAAAAACATTTTATATGGTTGTGCTTAAGTTTACTGGTTAAACAAACTACACCATGTTAGATATTTAAGAGGTGTTTCCAAATACATGATTCTTAAAATTTATAGAAGGCATTGGACCTTCTGGTAAATGTTTTCTTAAGTTGTTATCTAGTGGTTGAAACTGT
Organism: Lepus europaeus; assembly: GCF_033115175.1. Classification (NCBI taxonomy): domain Eukaryota; kingdom Metazoa; phylum Chordata; class Mammalia; order Lagomorpha; family Leporidae; genus Lepus; species Lepus europaeus. The sequence continues at coordinate 80,611,380 of NC_084850.1, forward strand.
TTGCTAAGTATTCATGTGATATTACTATTGTCAGCAAGTGATCTAGGACTTGCTCCCTCATTTCTCTATTCTAAGCCCAACTTGTTCTTTCATTTCTCTATTCTCCTCAAGGTAGGAAACTAATTCTATTATGAAGGAATCTGTAGGACGCACAATTTAATCTTTAGACCTTATAAAAGAGATGGCTAACATTTTACTGAAATACCATAGCCAAAATAAGAGCTTAAATTATAATCTCATAGCTAGATTCACTTCGCCATCAGCAAGGTATACAGTAAGTAGAAAAAACCTCCCTTTCAGACCAAGGGGAAGGAAAGTTTTTAAGCGAGAATATAATTTTCCTCATGGGCATTGTCTACCTTAGAAAAACTACTACAGAACATGCCTGTGACTATAGACTTGTAGTTCAGGCCACCGAAGATTAGAGATGGGACTTGGGCACTCCCTTGACTTGCATCCTCTGGTCTGCTTGAACAAAAACCAGGAGGAAAAGAAAGCTAGGCATCAGAAGCAATGGGTGGCAGCCTTTTAATGGCTGATCTGTACAGTGATCGGCCCTCGAGGAGACCCAACAGGCCAGTCCACTGCAGTGGCTTTCAATGGGGTAAGCCTGGGCTTCAGCATAAGTCAGCTTGTGAAGAGCCCTGGCAGCACTGCCAAGAGTTGGATCGCTGGAAATGGACCTACCCTGGAGTCGAAGGATGCCCAGGTCAGAGCCACAGATCTTATTGGCTCTAAGCTGAAAAGCCCTTCACTCAGCCCAACTTCCAAAGTGACCACTGCAGCTGAGGGTATGGTCAAGTAGGGTCAGCAACATTGCAGGCAGAACTGTAAATTTCTTGTTAGAGATGCCACCTGCCTTTACCTGGCCAGCTCTCCTCCCAGGCCAGCCAAGTAATGAAAGTCAACAGAGTGCCTTCCCCTAGGAGGTTCATACCTCCCTTAGGATGTACCCTACGTGAAGAGATAGATAGGCCTGGGCCTCTTAACTTACAAGGCCTAAAGCCCAACAATTATTATCAAGCCCCTTCTGTCAGGTTCTATTTGCCTCTCAATCAGAAAACTTAACTGTAGCTTAGACAGCACCTTTCTTAGCTCCTCTAATAATGACTCTGTCCTTTGTTCTAGACCCTCATTCCTTTGTAATCATAACCTCTACTCTACCACCAATGGCTCTACTCCCAACCTGTGAGTATTGATGGTTCTCTTCCCCACTTAATGCTATATAATTGTTCAGACCTGGTTAATGCCACTCTTAGGATCATTGGTTACTATCCTCACTCTGTCTTTTATTTAAAAAAAAGAATAATAACCCTACCATACAACCCAGCCATCCCACTCCTTGGAATTTACCCAAAGGAAATTAATTTGGCAAACAAAAAAGCCATCTGCACATTAATGTTTATTGCAGCTCAATTCACAATAGCTAAGACCTGGAACCAACCCAAATACCCATCAACAGTAGACTGGATAAAGAAATTATGGGACATGTACTCTATAGAATACTATACAGCAGTCAAAAACAATGAAATCCGGTCATTTGCTACAAGATGGAGGAATCTGGAAAACATTATGCTGAGTGAATTAGCCAGTCCCAAAGAGACAAATATCATTTGTTTTCCCTGATCAGTGACAACTAACTGAGCACCAAAGGGGAAACATGTTGAAGTGAAATGGACACTATAAGAAACAATGACCTGATCAGCTCTTGTCCTGACTGTTGATGTACAATGTAATACTTTATCCTTTTTAGTATTTTTTTTGTTTTTGTTGTTGTTGTTCTAGTACTAGTGGTTGAACTCTGTAATTAACACACAATTATTCTTAGGTGTTTAAATTTTCACTGAAAAGTGATCCCTGTTAAATATAAGAGTGGGAAAAAGAGAGGGAGGAGATGTACAATTTGGGACATGCTCAATCGGACTTGCCTGAAATGGTGGATTTAGAAACGTGCCAGGGGATTCCAGTACAATCCCATCAAGGTGGCATGTACCAATGCCATCTCACTAGTCCAAGTGATAAATTTCAGTTCACAATTGATGGCTCTGATAGGTCTAAGAAGCAAAGGGATCACACAAATAAGACTAGTGTCTGCTAATACTAACTGATAGAATCAAAAAGGAAGAGAAGGATCCAACATGGGAAGCGGGATACACAGCAGACTCATAGGATGGCAGATGTCCTAAACAACACTCTGGCCTCAGAATCAGCCCTTAAGGCATTCGGATCTGGCTGAAGAGCCCATGAGAGTATTGTAGGCATGGAAAGTCAAGACACCATGGAAAAGAAAAGAAAGAAGACCTAAATGAAAGATCTCTGTGAGTGAGATCCCAGTGGAAAGAACGGGGCCATCAAAGAAGGAGGTACTTTCTCTGAAGGGAGGAGAGAACTTCCACTTTGACTATGACCCTGTCGGAATAAGATCAAAGTCAGCGAACTCAAAAGGCTTCCATAGCCCTGGCAACTCATGACTAGAGCCTAGGGAGATTACTGACGCCATAAACAAGAGTGTCAAATTGTTAAGTCAACAACAGGAGTCACTCTGTACTTGCATCTCATGTGGGATCTGTCCTTAATGTGTTGTCCAATGTGAAGTAATGCTATAGCTAGTACTGAAACAGTATTTTTACACTTTGTGTTTCTGTGTGGGTGCAAACTGATGAAATCTTTACTTAGTATATACTGAATCGATCTTCCGTATATAAAGATAATTGAAATTGAAAAAAAAAAGCCGGGTGTTAAATTGGAAATGGCATAGAAAATTAATTAATTTTTAAAAAATATCATGTAGGATCTCTGTCTTTAATGTGCTGTACACTGTTATTTAATGCTATGACTAGTACTCCAACAGTATTTTTTCACTTTATGTTGCTATGTGGGGCAAACTGTTGAAATCTTTATTTAATGTATACCAAACTGATCTTCTGTATATAAAGAGAATTGAAAAAAAAAAACAAAGTGGAGGTAGAACTTCATCCCAGGCCCTCCCATATAGGATCTGGATGTCCCAAATGGTGGTTTGACCCACTATACTGTAACATCTCATATTAAAATATATATTTATTCTAATTAAAATTTCTTCAATTTCAAAAGAAAGAATAAATATGTAAGTCTTGCTGTTGTGGGGTGGACCCTGGCTAGTCTTCATCCATCATTTTGTCTCCAGGTGAGAAGAAATTAAAGGAGGAGACACACGCAAATGTCCAGAGAAGAAAAATATGTTTTTACATGAATCCTGTGTAATGACCCCGCTTGCTGCTTTGTGTCCACAATTTGAACACTGCTCCACAGCATTCCTCCTCTTTCTGTAGTTTCTGCTGCAAATTTCTCTTCAACTGTTTCCCTCAGTGTATACTTCCTTCACTTTTCTTCTTTCATCTTCTCCTAGTCAGAATCAACCTGTATTTTACCTTTTCAACCATTTTGGAATTTGCTTATTTTTTTGGATAGAACATTCAGAATTTCTTATCATTCTATGCTATTATATAAGTAACTGATCATTTTTATGTTTTGTCTGCTAGTTTGTTTATATTTTAATCCAAATTGAGGCCTACTATCATCAATGACACTAATGTATATAAATTATAAATATCTAATAATTTGAAAATAGCCCAAAGTATAGAAATACAAAGGAAGCAGTGCCTAGGCACTAATTGCTCAAATACAGAAAAGCCACTCCCATTCCCATCATGCACCTGATGCCATGAGACATTTGAGATTTCAGTTATAAGGAGAAAGAAATGAATGGTACTTAAACCCAGCCCCAAACTCTGCCCTTTGAATAGCCAATTAATTTCTGCTCCAGACACAAACCACCATGCCTCCAGGTTGTTTTAAAGGATGATCTTGAACGTTATTGATTGCAGCTCCATCTTTCTCCCAAGCTTGATAACAATCCTTGTTGCTTGTGCACTTATTTTTCCTGGAATAATTTTATTAAAATTAAGTTGTCCAATATGTAATACTTCCTTCAAAGTGAAATTACACCTACATCAAGTTGAATTAATGGTTGTATGTGCAATTTCAAACTACAATAACTATTTCAACAGTCAGTATCTGAAATGTAGCCACCATTATCAACGTTATAATTACAAATTTTATAACCAAGGGATAAATTTTACAATGGGATGTTTTAACTTGGATTTTCATTTTTTTCTCTGTCTTAATAATGCATGTATTATAGTCATTTCACTTCCACTACTAGGAGAAAAGTTTTTAAAAAGTATGTAGAGCCAGAAATGAATCAAAACAAGTCTCAATGAATGTGGATACTAAATAATCATGTTATACTCATTGACATGGAAGAGCTGTGTTACAAATATTCCTAAATGAGGACAAGATAAATTTTATATAAAATATATTTTGACAATAATTTTAAAATTCCAGGTCAGGAAATTATTTAAAGGCATCTTTGTATTTTTTTCTAATTTTTGTTCACAGGCAGAGTGGACAGTGAGAGAGAGAGACAGAGAGAAAGGTCTTCCTTTCCCGCTGGTTCACCCCAGAATGGCCACTGCGGCTGGCATGCTGCAGCCGGTGCACTGCACCGATCCGAAGCCAGGAGCCAGGTGCTTCTCCTGGTCTCCCATGCAGGTACAGGGCCCAAGCACTTGGACCATCCTCCACTGCACTCCCGGGCCACAGCAGAGAGCTGGACTGGAAGAGGAGCAAACAGGACAGAATCCAGTGCCCTGACCAGGACTAAAACCCTGGGTGCTGGCGCTGTAGGCAGAGGATTAGCCTATTGAGCCACAGCGCTGGCCTTGTATTTTCATTTTAATAAGTTTACTGTAACTTTCTTTTTAAAAATTTTTATTAATATAAACAGGACAAGTTTCATGCATTCCATAGGTAAATTTCCAAGAAGACAATGAACTTCTCTCACTTCCTTGTTCCCCCAATCTACTCCCTCCCTCTCCACTCTTCATCAGTTATTGCAAACATAAAATTTTAATACACTATATATTCACAGTCTTAATTCGTCAATAACTATATTATCTAACAAGTAAAATGCAGGAAGACCACAGTTCCACAGGAGTATAGATGTGGACTAAAAACATCAACCCCAAAATGTCCATTTTAATCTTATACTTTTTATGTATTCTACATTAACAGCTGCATATCACAGAAAGCATGTAATATTTGAGACTGGCTTATTTCACTAATCATAATGGTTTCCAATTCTATACATTTTGTTGCAAAAGAGAGGATTTCATTTTTAATGGATAAGTAGTAATCAAGAGTATGTATGTGTATATATATATATAAAAACTATTATATATACATAAATTATATATATGTATATAAATTTTCTTTATCCAGTCATGTTGAAGGACATACAGGTTGATTCCATATATTAGTTATTTTTTAATTAAGCTACAATAAACCTGAGGGTGCAAATAACTCTTTCATATGCTGATTTCATTTAATGTGCATAAATTCTCAGGAGTGTGATGGCTGATTCACATGGTATATCAGTTTTAAGCTTTCTGAGGAGTTTCCATACTGTCTCCCACAATGGCTATAGTAGTTTGCATTCCCACCAACAGTGCATTAGGGAAACTTTGCCCCCAAATCCTTGCCAGTATTTATTTTTTGATTTCTGTAATAGAGCTATTCTAATGAGGGTGAGGTGAAACTTCATTGTAGTTTTGATTTACATTTCCCTTATGACCAGTGATCCTGAACATTTTTCATGTGTCTGTTGAACATTTCAATTCATTTTTTGAAAAAGTCCTGTTAAAATCCTTTGCCCATTTCTTAACTTCATTGTTTTGTTGTTTTTGAGTTTCTTGAACTATTTATATATCCTGGATATTAATCCTTCGTCAGTTTCCTAGTTTGCAAATATTTTCTCCCATTTGGTAGATTGCCTCTTGACTTTTGTTAAATGTTTCCTTTGTGGTGCAGAAGCTTCTTAGGTTTATGTATTTGTCTATTTTTGCTTTTACTGCCTGCATTTCTGGGGTCTTTTCCAAGAATTCTTTGTCTATGTCAATATCTTGCATATAGTAATTTGATGATATCAAATCAAAGATTTATATCCTTTAAACATTTTGAGTTGATATTTATATAAAATGTAAGGTAGAGATCTTATTTCGTATTTGTGCATACAAAGATCTAATTTTACCAGCACCATTTTTGAAGAGATTGTCCTTTATCCAGTGATTGATTTTAGCTCCTTTGTCAAAAATTAGTAGTTTGTAGATGTTTGCATTTATTTCTGAGGACTCTATTCTGTTCCTTGGTTTACATGTCTATTTTTGTGGTGGTACCAGGCTGTTTTGATTGTACCTGGACTGAAGTCTGGTATTCTGATGCCTCTGGCTTTGCTTTTATTTTTTCCTTGATTAATATCGCTTTATCTATTCAGGCTCTCTTGTGTTTGCATTAAATTTTAGCATCATTTCTTCTGTACCTGAAAAAATATCATTGATATTTTGACTGGGATCACATTGAATCCATAAAATGCTTTCAGTAGTATGGAAATTTTGATAATATTAATGCTTCCAATTCATGAGTTTGGAAGATTTTTCTATTCTTGTCTTCTTCTATTTTTTTTTATTTTTCACAATCCATTTTGTTTTCAAATTTTGAGTTTTGTTTTTATTCTTTTTGCTTACTTTTTAAGTTTTTTCCCAAAAAAAAAAACTTTTCTTTAACATATACAAACTTCTTGTATTTCACAATTACAAATTGAGGAACATAGTGATACTTCCCACACTTTCCTCCCTCCCACCCACACTCCCACCCTTCTTCCTCATCCCTCTCCTATTCCTATTCCTTTTTTTACTAAGATTTATTTTCAATTAACTTTATACACATAAGTTTTACCATACATGAAGTACAGAGTTAAACAAATAGTATGAAAAAACTGTTCCCCAAAAGTTGAGAAAAGGGCTGTTCAAAGTCCTCGCATCTCAAAATGTCAGTTTCACTTCTATATGTATTACTTTAGTTACCACAGAGCAGGGAGAACTTTAGTATTTCTCTTTGGTCTTTTATTTTTTTTCTTTAATGTTTGCAATTTTCATCATGGAGATCTTTGACATCCTTAATTAATTTTATTCCAAGATATTTAAAATTTTTGCAGCTATTGTGAATGGGATTGATCATATAAATTCTTTCTCAGCCATGTATACAACATCTATTGAATTTTTTAAAAGATTTTTTTATTTGAAAGGCAGATTTACAGAGAGAGAGAGAGAGAGAGAGAGAGAGAGGTCTTCCTTCTACTGGTTCATTCTTCAAGTGGCCACAATGGCCCAAGCTGCACCATTCTTAAGCCAGGGGCCAGGAGCTTCTTCCAGGTCTCCCACGTGGGTGCAGGGGCCCAAGGACTTTGGCCATCTTCTACTGCTTTCTCAGTCCATAACAGAGAGCTGGATTGGAAGTGAAGCAGCAGGGACTTGAACCGGCACCCATATGGGATACCAGCATTGCAGGTACTGCTGTGCTACAGCTCCAACCATAAAGGCTATTGATTTTTTTGTGTTTATTTTATATCCGACAACTTTAACTTTCTTACAAGTTCCAATAATCTCTTAGTGGAGTGTTTTGGTTTCCCTATTTATAAAATCATGTCACCTGCACACAGGGGTAATTTGACTCCCTCCTTTCCAATTTGTATCCCTTTTTTGCCTAATGGCTCTGGCTAAAACTTCCAGGACTGTATTTAATAGCAATCAGCATTCTTGTGGGCATCCTTGTCTGATTCTGAATCTTATTGGAAATGCTTCTTATTTTTCTCCATTTAAAATGATGCTGGTTGTGGGTTTGTCATATATTGTCCTATTATGTTGAGGAATGTTACTTCTATAACCAATTTGCTTAAGGTTTTTATCATGGAAGTGTTTTGTATTTTATCAAATTCTTTCTTTGTACATCTTGAAAAAGAGTGATTTTTATTCTTCAATTTGTTAATTGAGTGTATCACATTTATTGATTTATGTATGTTGAACCACTTCTCTATACCTGGGATAAATCCTACTCGGTACAGGTAAATGATCTTTCTGATGTGTTTTTGGATTAATTAGACAATATTTTGTTGAGGACTTTTGAATCTATGATATCAGTGCTATTGGTCTATAGTTCTCTTTCTTGGTTTTTCTGATTTTGGAATTAATGTGATGCTGGATGTTTTGTTTTGAATATTTTGAGAAGAATTGCAATTAGTTCATCTTTAAAAGTCTGGCAGAATTCAACAGTGAAGTTATCCCAGCCTGGCCTTTTCTTTTTGTGGAGGGTCTTTATTTCTGATTCAATTTCCATCTCGGTTATTGATCTGTTTTATATTTTCAATGTCTTTCTGCCTCAATTTTGGTAGATGATCTATGCCTGGTAATCTCTTCATTTCTTATATATTTTCCAACTTTTTGGCATATAGGTGTCTGTCCTAATTCCAGATGATACTTTTATTTCTGTGGTATTCATTTTTACACCTCCATTTTCCATCTCAGATTTTGTTGGTTTGTGTCTTCTCCCCCATTTTTGGGTTGTTTGAGCCAATGGTGTATCAATTTAGGGTTTTTTTCAAAGTTCATTTCACTGATCATTTATATCATTTTTACAGTTATAATTTGTTTTATTCATATTGATTTTAATTATTTCTTTCCTCATACTAATTTTGGGTATAGTTTAATGTTGTTTTCTAGGTCCTTGAGATGCGTTGATAGCTTATTTAGTTGATGTCTTTCTAATTTCTTGATTTAGGCACTAATTTCTATAAATTTCCCTCTTAACACTGCTTTTGCTGTATTCCATAAATTTTGATATGTGGTGTTGTCATCTTCATTCATTTCCAGGAATTCTTTTATTTCTCTTTTGATTTTATCTATGATCTACTGTTCCTTCAGGAGTGTGTTGTTCAGTCTCCATGTGTTTGCATGTTTTGTAGAGTTTCTTAATTTGTTAGTTTCCAGATTCATTCTGTTGTGGTAAGAAAATACACATGGTATGAATTCACTTTTTTAAATTCGCTGAGACTTGTTTTTTGGCCTGGCATATGGTGCACCCAAGAGAATGTTCCATACACTGATATAAAAAAAAATGTGTGTTCTTCAACAGTCAGAAAAACTGTTCTGTAGATATCACTTAAATCCATTTGGTCAATATTACAGATTAACTCTGTTGTTTCTTTGTTGATTTTCTGTCTAGCTGATCTAGCCATTGAAGAAACTGAGGTGTCAAATCCCCCATAACGATTGTATTATGTGTCTCCCTTTAAATCCATTAACATTTGTTTTAAAGACAGGCTCACTGGCATTGGGTGCACATACATTTACTATAGTCAAATATTACTGTTGAATTTATTCCTAATCATGACATAATATTCTTCTTTTTCTCTTTTAGCAGTTTTATTTGTGTTAAAGTCAATTTTATCTGATATTTGGGAGGATGGCTACTTCTCCTTTTTGTTTTCTGTTAGCTTGGAATATGTTTTTCTGTCCTCCCACTACCAATTTGTGTGTATCTTGGTTGGTGATGTATGTTTCTTGTAGGCAGCAGATAGATGAGTCTTGTTTTTTTTAATCCAGTCTGTATCTTTTAATTGTAGAATTTAGACTATTTAAATTCAAGATTATTATTGAGAAGGATGATACTGTGGCACAGTAGATTAACCTTCTGCCTATGGTGCCATCATCCCATATGAGCACCAGTTCGAGTCCTGGCTACTCCTCTTCCAATCCAGCTCTCTGCTATGGCCTGGGAGAGAAGTGGAAGATGGCCCAAATACTTGGGCCCCTGCACCTACGTGTGAGTCCCAGAAAAAGCTCCTGGCTCCTGGCTTTGGATTGGCCCAGAACTTTCTCTCTTTCACTCTCTTTTCCTGTAACTCTACCTCTCAAATAAATAAATAAATTTTAAAAAGATTATTATTGGAAATTAACGGTTTAGTCCTTGTGTTTTTTCCATGAATATTCCTGTGGAGTCCCTTGGTAATTTTTCTAGGAGATTGTCTTCCTTTACATTCTTTCATGATTATGACTATCTTCCTGTATTTCTGCATTTAGCACATCCTTAATTATCATTTGTAAGCATGAATGAGTGGTGATAAATTCCTTCAATTTCTATTTGTTTTGGAATTTATTTGTTTCACCTTCAGTTATCAATGAGAGCATTGCTGGTTACAGTATTCTGGGTTGATAGTTTTTTTTCTTTTATGAGGTGGACTATGTGTCTCCATTCTTTCTTAGCCCCTAGGGTTTCTGATGAGCAATCACCTGTCAATCTAATTGGAGATCCTTTAAAAGCAATCCGACATTGCTCTCATGTACATTTTATTATCTTTTCTTCATATTTTGCTCTTGAAAGTTTGATTATAAGCTGTCATTATGAAGCTCTTTCTCTGATTATGTCTATTTGGAGCTCTATGTGCTTCTTATATTTGGATGCCCCTATCTTTCTCCATTTTAGGAGCATATTCTGCTATAATTGCACTGAATACATCTCCTAAGCCATTTCACTTTCCACAACTTCAGGAACTCCTAGGACAGGTATATTTTTTGTTTTATAGTATCCCATAAAACTCAAACACTATTTTCAATTTTCCTATTTTTTCTTTCTATTTCCAAAGATTGGTCTTCTTGCTTGGATATTGAGTCTTCTGCCTCGCTGAATCTGTTGGTAAAGTTTTCCACTTTATTTTTTATTTGACATGTTTAATTCTTCTTTTCCTAATATTTCAGTTTTATTTCTCTTCATTACCTCTACTACCTCCTGGAAGAATTACTCACCCATGTCATGTGTAGATTTCATTAACTCATGTATTGGCCTCCCTGTGTTTGTGAGTAATCCTTTGATCACTCTTTTGAATTACTTTCCAGGCATTTCATCAATCTCTTCATTTTTACATCTTAATATTGAAATTTTGTTGTGTTCATTTTGCATAGTCATATTTTCTTCTTTGGTCATTTTTTATCTCTATGTTTATTTTTAGGCATTTATGGAAGCACTTGCTGGTTTTCTCCTCTAAGGGCTTTCATCTTCAAAATATGCCCCTGTGACTTAGTAGAAAGTGTACCCAAAAGAATGTGTGCTGATTAAGTGGATACTCAAAGGCATATGCTGGGAGAGAGCTCAGGCCAATGTTTGAGAGTGGGGCAAGAGTTCAGTATGACACCAAAGTTGAGTTGGTATATCTCCCCTCCAGCCACTGGCTGTTGGCGTCACTGGCAGTGTCCTGCTTACTGCTGCATGATTTTGCTGCCCCCAATGCTCCATCGTGTCCCTCTTTTTTAAATTTCTAGGGTAATCTTCTCTCCCACTGGCCCTGGGAATACAGTTCCTCTCCTTTTCTTGTGTTATATTTCTGTGGTTAGAATCAGCACAACATTTGCCTATTCAGCCATCTTGGATTATTGAGGATTCTTAAATATAAGACACATGTATCTAGATTTAGACCAAGTAATTTTTTGTGGTCAGAGTAGTATAAACATATATGAGTTTACAACATGGAAAAGTATATGAGCTTCATAGAATGAATCACTACACCAAAATTAGAAATGTCTGAAAACTGTGTTTGTGAAAGATGACAGGGAAAATAGAGAATTTTCAGTGAGTTGATTATAGCCCAAAGAAACAGTCAACTACAATGGCCACATATTCACAGTCCTAGAATTGACACAATGTGACACTGATGGTATGCATAGGTGATTGTCATTAGGACAAGATAAAACTAAAAAAGGAATTCACATTTTCATATATCATTTCCGTTGTGATTACTATGAGTAGAATGGAATAATTTCTTTTTTTTATTTTTTTATTTTTTTAACTTTTATTTAATGAATATAAATTTCCAGTGTACAGCTTATGGATTACAATGGCTTCCCCCCCCCCATAACTTCCCTCCCACCCGCAACCCTCCCCTCTCCCGCTCCCTCTCCCCTTCCATTTGCATCAAGATTCATTTTCAATTCTCTTTATATACAGAAGATCAATTTAGTATAAACATTTCAACAGTTTGCACCCACATAGAAACACAAAGTGAAACATACTGTTTGAGTACTAGTTATAGCATTAAATCACAATGTACAGCACATTAAGGACAGAGATCCCACATGAGGAGCAAGTGCACAGTGGCTCCTGTTGTTGACCCAACAAATTGACACTCTAGTTTATGGTGCCAGTAACCACCCTAGCCTCTCGTCATGAGTTGCCAAGGCTATGGAAGCCTTCCAAGTTTGCCGACTCTGATCATATTTAGACAAGGTCATAAAAGACAGAGTGAGGATAGTAACCAATGATCCTAAGAGTGGCATTTACCAGGTTTGAACAATTATACAGCACTAAGTGGGGAAGAGGACCATCAGTACACACAGGTTGGGAGTAGAGCCATTGGTGGTAGAGTAGAGGTTATGATTACACAGGAATGAGGCCCAAGTACGTTAGACAGGGTCTAGAACAAAGGACAGAGTCATTATTAGAGGAGCTAAGAAAGGTGCTGTCTAAGCTACAATTAAGTTTTCTGATTGAGAGGCAAATAGAACCTGACAGAAGGGGCTTGATAATAATCTGGTGGGCTTTAGGCCTTGTAAGTTAAGAGGCCCAGACCTACCTATCTCTTCACATGGGGTATATCCTAAGGGAGGTGTGACCCTCCTAGGGGAAGGCACTCTGTTGACTTTCATTACTTGGCTGGCCTGGGAGGAGAGCTGGCCAGGTAAAGGCAGGTGGCATCTCTAACAAGAAATTTACAGTTCTGCCTGCAATGTTGCTGACCCTACTTGACCATCCCCTCAGCTGCAGTGGTCCCTTTGGAAGTTGGGCTGAGTGAAGGGCTTTTCAGCTTAGAGCCAATAAGATCTGTGGCTGTGACCTGGGCATCCTTCGACTCCAGGGCAGGTCCATTTCCAGTGATCCAACTCTTGGCAGAGCTGCCAGGGCTCTTCACAAGCTGACTTATGCTGAAGCCCAGGCTTACCCCATTGAAAGCCACTGCAGTGGACTGGCCTGTTGGGTCTCCTCGAGGGCCGATCACTGTACAGATCAGCCATTAATAGGCCTGCCACCCATTGCTTCTGATGCCGAGCTTTCTTTTCCTCCTGGTTTGTGTTAAAGCAGACCAGAGGATGCAAGTCAAGGGAGTGCTCAAGTCCCATCTCTAATCTTTGGTGGCCTGAACTACAAGTCTATAGTCACAGGCATGTTCTGTAGTAGTTTTTCTAAGGTAGACAATGCCCATGAGGAAAATTATATTCTCGCTTAAAAACTTTCTTTCCCTTTTGTCTGAAAGGGAGGTTTTTTCTGCTTACTGTATACTTTGCTGATGGCGAAGTGAATCTAGCTATGAGATTATTATTTAAGTTCTTATTTTGGCTATGCTATTACAGAAAAATGTTAGCCATCTCTTTTATAAGGTCTAAAGATTAAATTGTGCGTCCTGCAGATTCCTTCATAATAGAATTAGTTTCCTACCTTGAGGAGAATAGAGAAATGAAAGAACAAGTTGGGCTTAGAATAGAGAAATGAGGGAGCAAGTCTTAGATCGCTTGCTGACAATAGCAATATCACATGAATACTTAGCAAACAGTTTCAACCATTAGATAACAACTTAAGAAAACATTTACCAGAAGGCCCAATGCCTTCTATAAATTTTAAGAATCATGTATTTGGAAACACCTCTTAAATATCTAACATGGTGTAGTTTGTTTAACCAGTAAACTTAAGCACAACCATATAAAATGTTTTTAGTTTCTTTCTACCAACAAGTTTAAAACATAGGATACACAGATTCAGGTCACACAAATTAAAATGTATCTTTGATTGATTTTAGAAGCTTAAATTTATGGACAATCTTATCTATAAGCCATTTAAAATAAAACTCTTAATAAAATTTCCCCATGTGGACATACAATATGTACACACATATAACATAGCATAGTAGACCAATATAGCAATTTTAATAATAGCTTTAAAATCTTTAACTCTTTTTGTAGATTGCCAATTGATTTCAATTGCTTTTTGTTTTTAGTAACCTCAGTTAACCATACTTTCAGTTGGTACTGTTAATACATTATTGGCTTCATCTGTTTACAGAGCCATCCCAAAGTACTGAATACAGTAGAAGTGGCTGGAAAAAGTCCATAGGAACCTATAGGAGGACAGCTTAAACACAGAACCAACAACGCTTTAGTTTTATGAGCAGCAAATCATATATAACTGTGGATGACAAAAGACTTTGTCGCCATGTTTAAAATTATAAACTCATCAGCCAACAAGAGGCACTTGCTTACTTCACAGTACTTTTGAAAGCACCTGTAGGATTTTACATGTATTTAACCCTTTAGGCCTCTGGGGCTTTCTCATTGAGATAACTATCATGTCTAGTAACACAAGATCATTAGACTTTTGAATTCTCAAACATTTGTATTAATAGCATTTTCCATTATAGAAACTTAAAACTTGGTACCACGTCACATCTTGACAGTACTTAAAGATGTGTTACACACAGAAACACAGAAACATGGTCATCAATATGAAAGAAGGTAAAGGAAGGAAACCTCACAGCAAAAGATCACAGGAAGCTCAATTTCTCTTTGACATAGAATTAAACTCTGATGCTCTGTTAAAGGAATGTGTTACAGTAATCTATGATGTTCTCTTGATGTCTGTTAAATTCTAATTGTTCAAAAACAGCTGAATTTTTATTAAGAGCTATGGGTTATTGAAATATGTGCTTATTTTCAAAGATTTGAATAATCACCTGTAACAATGATCAAATTTGGTCTATATTATGTCATGATTTTAAGGAATCTTATTTCAACCAGATATTTTGGATTTTGAGCCTTCTTGGCATTCTTGACAGGCATTCAAAAAATCAAAGTTTCAAACAATCTGGTCTCTAAAATTTCCAGTAAATCCTGGACTTTGGTTTTTCCAGTTTGGGCCCAACTGAAAAAATCGAAGGACCTATGTCTCTCATCTTATAGAGACACCGACTAATCAGGCTATTTGGATTATATTATATTAGAATGGAATAATTTCATACAATCCAGTATAAAGAAATTTGATGAGAAAAACTATTAAAAGTACATTTATGAATAAATATTTTGGTGCATGGGGCCATGTGGTAAAAGCACAGTGTTGCCTGGAGTCCCGGCCAACTTTTGCCCAGGCTCCACTCTTCTCTAGATCTTTGCTCTTTGCTCTGTCTTCATGATTCAATATTTGAAGAGGTGGCCAGTAGCCCTGTATTAAAAATTGGAGACAATGAGGATTTGGAAGATTCTGGTGAGCAGAAGCAAAAGAAAGAGGGCAAGAAGAATAAAGAGGGATCTGGAGCTAGAGGGTGAGCATAGTTGAAGCCATGACATGACTATATAAACAGACATCTTGAGATGTATAATAAACTAAAAGCAGAACACAATTCTATCCTGGAAGAAAAGTCAGAGAAAGAGAAATAATTGATGGAGTGGGCATCATGACACAGTGGGTAAATCTATTACCTATGTCACTTGCATACCATATTAGAGGGCTTGCTTGATTCCTGACTAATTTACATCTAATCCAGTTTCTTGCTAATGTACCTCAGAAGGCAATGAATAGTAATCTGATTGCTTAGGGCTCTATCACCCCCCTGGGAGACAAGGAAGGAGTTCCTAGTCCCTGGCTTCAGCCTGGCCAATCCCTGTCGTATTGGAAGACTGAACCATTGAATAGAACATTCTCTCTCTCTCTCTCTCTCTCTCTCTCTCTCTCTCTCTCTCTCTCTCTCCCTTCCTCCTTCCCTATCTCCCCTTTGCTACACTTTTTCCTTCAAATAGTATTTCCTAAAATTGACAATATATGCACCAATATTGTAACAATGAAACTTGGAAGTGAGTGTAATTATGTGTAATTAAGGGTTTAAGGGCTTATAATGTGAGACTATACATACACACACACACACACACACACATATATATATATAGAGAGAGAGAGATCAGAATAGCAGGAATCAGAGACAATAAAAATCTGTATTCCTTATAACTATTGGACATCAAATAGTGCATTAATTGCTTATTTTCCTATATTCCTGAAAATACACAATCTCTGTTCAGTGGGGACCCCATTCCAGTTGGCTCAATTTCATCTCCCACTCTTCCCACCACAAGGATGGACATATGAATGTATGCATCCAGTCAGTTTTCAACAGAACTTTAAGTTTTGAGTTGATATAATTTTAGGATAGAAGTGTGCATGTAGGAGGAGTATCTGTGGTCATCCTGTCACCAAGTAGAGCAAGTCAGTGTCCAATGAGGTTACTGAGTTATAAGCATATAGGACAGTAGAGCTCCAAAGATATTAATTGCACCCCTGAGTCCTGTCACATGGCATCTTCCAATCCAAGTAAGGTAATAACCTAACAACTCCTCATTTCACTCCTTTATTTTTATTTAATTTGCTTCACTTACAGCAAAGAATATCCTGATTATATATGCTCATTATGTGCCTTATTGTAGTAGTTTGCTGTAGAAATACTGAATGCAGTTTGTTAATATTATCTGACAAGTCTCTGAAAATCATGAAATTATTTCCTGTTTTAATATACAAACTTTCAAAAGTTCAGCTTTGTTCTAATTAATAGGATCTCATTAGATTTATTTGAAATTTGCTCTTTATGTTCTGCTAATGTCTTCTAAAAATAATTGATAGAATTAAAAAGGAGAGAACGATCCAACATGGGAAGTGGGATACACAGCAGACTTATAGAATGGCAGATGTCCTGGGCTGCGTCGGGCTGCAGCAGAAGATGGCGGTCTCCACAGGAGTTAAAGTTCCTCATAATTTTTGCTTGTTGGGAGAACTTGAAGAAGGACAAAAAGGAGTAGGCGATGGTATGGTTAGCTGGGGCCTTGAAGATGATGAAGATATGACACTTACAAGGTGGACAGGCATGATTATTGGGCCACCAAGGACAAATTATGAGAACAGAATATATAGCCTGAAAGTAGAATGTGGACCTAAATACCCAGAAGCTCCTCCATCAGTTAGACTTGTAACAAAAATTAATATGAATGGGATAAATAATTCCAGTGGAATGGTGGATGCACGGAGCACACCAGTATTAGCAAAATGGCAAAATTCATATAGCATTAAAGTTGTACTTCAAGAGCTAAGACGTCTAATGATGTCCAAAGAAAATATGAAGCTTCCACAGCCACCAGAAGGACAAAGATACAACAATTAATTTTAATGGATCTCAAACTTGTCTTAAATCAACAACCTTCTACTCATATTAATGTCTTGATTAAATATCACAATGCAGAATACCCACACATTCAGTAAAGAATTCCAGCTGGTATTTGCGGCCCGGACATTTGTAATATATTTAACATATGTACACCCATTATGTTTTCAGGTAACGGGAGGAAAAATGCAGCACAATTTTTCTTTCTCTTGTTGAGGCACTGTCATTTAAACATAAACCTGGAGTGCTCCAAGTAGGATTTGGGTTTACAAGACGCAAGCGTGGCGAGACGTGTGAGATGGCAGTGGAAACGTGTGTTTCTGAAAAGCAAAAATCCCAAGAAGGACAAACAGAAATGGCATGCTTTA
The DNA here is from genome assembly GCF_033115175.1 of Lepus europaeus. Classification (NCBI taxonomy): domain Eukaryota; kingdom Metazoa; phylum Chordata; class Mammalia; order Lagomorpha; family Leporidae; genus Lepus; species Lepus europaeus. Next base: position 80,628,918 of record NC_084850.1, read on the forward strand.
TCCATCTTGCTTAGTGAAAGAGCTGCAGTTGAAATTGTTTAAAGTAGCAGGTACAATGAATATTGTCACAAATTGTGTTAAATTTTAAAGCGGTGTGGGTGCTGACTACTAGTCGTATAAAAATATGTTCAGGATTGTTTTTGATACCTGTATTTATAATAAAAAAATGTTGGGGAGGTCGATGAATTTCTGTTAAAAGCTGTTCCTGTGTGTTACATGTAACAGACATGGTAAATATTTGTTTACATTCTTTGTTTAACAAACCATGCATTTAAGTTCAAGTGAAGTCAACAAAAAAAGAAAATAGGTGTATGGATATGTGATTTTGAGATTACAGTTAGTCATAAAATGTAAATAAAATGTGGAAAGTGTCCTCGGAGACTGTGCCATTTCTATTATGTTGATACAATTTGTGTACACTACCTTGCCAAGGTAGCACAAATTGGAATTACTGTAGTTTTTCATCTGTAAGCACTTTTTAGTATAATTCTGCTTTGTATACTTGTGAATTGGAATTTGCAGAGTATTTCACAGAACAATTTACCTGATTTGTTTAACTGCCTTGGACAAGGAAGAATCCCAAATTTTACATTTTAAATTTGATCTCACCAGAAATAATATTAAAATGATTTTTGAATTTAATAATTCTTAACAGAATTATAGATTGCAAATTATCCACAGATGCCTGCTGTTTTACTTTGTAACATCTTTTGTCTTTATTTTTTCCCTGAAAAATTTTGGTTAATAGATTGAACAAATTGAGACATTTCCTTCTCCAGTTAATGCTTTTAACGCTGATGAGGACTAGTTTTATCCACCCACATTCCATTATAACAAACATGTAAACTCTGAAGTTGAAAATCCATTTATGTTCTCCTCAGTGACCTGAGGCTTTAGGTCACTGTTCACTTCAAAGCACTGAGTATACTGCTTTGTTGAAAATGCTGTTTTCTTATGTATTCATTGAAGAAAAGAAAAGTGGTCAGGTAAACTCACCTTTCATTTTGGTTTGCTTAATAATTTTACTCAACCTTCTCCCCAGTCTACATAGGCAAACCAGAATTATGAATGTCAAAAGTCAAATTAGATGTTTAAACCTTGCTTATAAAGAAAAAATAATCAACCTGGACATATATTAAAATATTTTCTTACTTTTATAGTACAACAAAGAGAAATTTCTCATGCACGCCCTATGTGTCTGTGTTATGCTCATTCACAATTAAAGCTTTGAACTGCTTTTTCTTGGTACATTAATGCCAATGCAATTTGTCCAAACTTACTAATTTCCATATGACTAATTTATCTTAATTATCAAAGATGTTTAAAATGTTTTAAAATTACATGTAGAGAACATACAAATTAGTACATGTGTGATTTATTAAAATAGATTTGAAATGAACTATGACCTTGAAATGTAGTCTTACACATTTTTAGCCACTTAGGGGAAATTAGGTTGATTTACTCTGATGCTGTATAAGCTAACTGATGGTTTCAATCAGTATTTGGAATACCCTCTGCTTTGAAAGCCTGTCTTGCCATACCTGGAAGCTCATAATTATTTGAGTGCTGTTTCCTGACTGAGGATCCTAAGAACTTCAGTGGCTTGTCCTAAACCACTTCAGCTCTTGCGAAGTTTTCTTTTATGCCCAAGCCTGTGTTGCCAGAGTCAGCCCCACAGTGTTTATTTCTTCTCTTATTTTTGGGACTATGGAATTCTGCAGAAATCTGCATGCCGGTTAACCAGCCTCCAAGGCAGACTCCATTTTGCATGTCACAATCGAGATGTGCCTGCAATGTGAGACACGCTGGTTGATTATAGGAGGAGTTCATCTAGAGCCACTCTTAAGTATAGTAACATTTCTAAGACAGCAGTTTTGAAGCAATTTTTCCTTTGTTTTGTAAAGTGGCTAATGCCATAAGTCTTGTGTGGTATTAACCTTTAAATGAATTGTGAAATTGCCTTAGAAATTTGTTTGAAAGGCCAGCAAGTAAGATCCATGAGGATGATCATATGTTAATAAAAATTATAAAAATAAAAAGAAAAGAATGGCAGATGTCCTAAACAGCACTCGGGCCTCAGAATCAGCCCTTAAGGCATTCAAATCTGGCTAAAAAAGCCCATGGAGAGTTTCTCAGACATGGAAAGCCAAGATACTGTGGCAAAAAAAAATGACCTAAATGACAGATCTCTGTGAGTGAGATTCTGGTGAAAGAAGGGGCCATCAAAGAAGGAGGTAACTTTCTCTGAAGGGAAGAGAGAACTTCCACTTTGATTAAGGCCTTGTCTAAATATGGTTGGAGTTTGTGAACTTGAGAGGGTTCCAAAGCCTTGGCAGCTCATGACAAGAGCTTATCTAGGTACAAACTGTTGATATCTTTATTTAGTATATACTAAGTTGATCTTTTGTATATAATTATAATTGAAAATGAATCTTAATGAAGAATGGGATGGGAGAGGGAGTAGGAGATGGGATGGTTTGCGGGTGGGAGAGTGGTTATGGGGAGAAAAACCACTATAATCAAGAAGTTGTACTTTCGAAATTTATATTTATTAAATAAAAGTTTAAAAAACAAACACTCTTAGATACTTTGGAAAAAAAACAGAATGTAAGGGTAAATAATATGAGAAAGAACAAAGAACAAAGGGTATGGGTAATATGCATCTATTAATCTCATATTTTCAGTTAAATATTTTGAAATACAAGTTTGCTCACTCCTTGAATAGGGTACCAAGCATTTTACTCTTGACTTCCTTGTTTATATACTTAGCTTTTAAAAGTGAGCTGCTGGGGCCAGCGCCGCGGCTCAATAGGCTAATCTTCCACCTGCGGCACCGGCACACCAGGTTCTAGTCCCAGACGGGGAGCCGGATTCTGTCCTGGTTGCCCCTCTTCCAGGCCAGCCCTCTTCTATGGCCCGCGAGTGCAGTGGAGGATGGCCCAAGTCCTTGGGCCCTGCACCCATATGGGAGACCAGGAGAAGCACCTGGCTCCTGGTTTCGGATCAGCGCGATGCGCCGGCCACAGCGCGCCAGCGGCGGCGGCCATTGGAGGGTGAACCAACAGCAAAAAGGAAGGTCTGTCTCTCTCTCTCACTGTCCACTCTGCCTGTCAAAAATAAAAAATAAAAAAAAAATGAGCTGCTGAATTAAATTCAATTAGCTTCTTAATTGGAAACAATAATTAGATAAATGATAATATTTCTATACCATGCTGGTCATATGCAATCACGATAATTAAAGATGATCAAGTTTTCTGAGACTGGCGTTGTAGCACAGCATATAAAGCTGCTGCCAGTGATGCTGACATCTCATTTGGGCACTGGTTCGAGCCCTGGAGGCTCTACTTTTAATCCAGCTTCCTACTGATGTGCTTAGGGAAACAGTGGAATATGACTTGGGTGCTTGGGCCCCTGCCACCCATGTGGGAAAACTAGAGGAAATTCCTGGCACCTGGCTTTGGACCAGCCCAGCTTGGGCTATCTTGGCCATTTGTGAGTGAACCAGCTTTGTTTACTGTACTTTCCAAATTCTTTTTTTTTTCTGTTAATATTTGCAAATAGACCTCTTCAATCTGAAGATAACTATTGAAATCTCAACCTATAATGGAACGTTTATCAAGTTCCCTCCTACATACAAGTGTTTTAACCTTATTTCTAATATAATTAGGCAGATGGTATCAGTTTCTTCACATCCAGTATAATATAATTTTGGATTATTTATTTTACATAATGTACCCCTTCTCTTTTACATACAATTAAGTTTTAAAATGAAGTTTCTATTCATCCATTTAGATACAGATTACTGTGGAAATTTCACTGTAATGATCTAGTCCTTTAAATGGCTTTCATTTTCAGCACTAGTAATTATCTGTATATTATTTCCTATTATGTTAAAATTATCTACCATTATGTTAAATCTCTTTTCTGCATCAAGTTGCTTTGGTTTTCTATGTCCTTCTCATCACATCCAAAAGATATAATTTTTATAATACTTTCTGTTCCACTCTCAATCTTCAGAAAAAAAAGACAGCTGGAATCATTTATATCCCCTTTATACATCACATGTCCAGCCTTTTTTGGTAAAGATTGATTTATTTATTTGAAAGGCAGAGTTACAGAGAGGCAGAGGCAGAGAGAGAGAGAGAGAGAGAGAGAGAGAGAGACTGTCTTTCATCGGCTGGGAGCTGGGCCAGTCCGAAGCCAGGATCCTGGAGCTTCTTCCAGGTCTCCCACGTGAGTGCAGTGGACCAAGCATTTGGGCCATCTTCTATTGTTTTTTTCCACAGCAGAAAGCTGGATCAGAAGTGGAGCAACCGAGACTAATCAGCACCCATATGGCACTGCGGATTGGGGCTTTAACCTGGTGTGTTACAGCACCAGCCCCACGCCCAGCCTTTTAATAATTTAATAATAAATTATTGAATATTTACTTATGTGCATTAAATAACCACTTCTAAATCATGACTGTTAAATAGCATTCATATTACATAATCCCTGATGCATTATATCTTTTATTTAGCTGTAACTTGGTGTTTATTGCAACATTTCTGATTTATGTTCTCACAATTTTCCATCTATCATATTTACAAGATTCAGTCTTGATCCCCTTGTTTTATATTAGTTTGTCTTATTAAATGTTGCCTTCATTTTTACTGGTTATATTATTATCTATAAACTGCTGAAAAATAGATATTCTTTATTTTGATAGTTGAGTTTATTTTAGTTAAATAATGTTCTTAGATTCGATTTTTTTCCTCACTGGTTTCAAATACTTGCAGATTTGATTGCCAACAATAGTCTAACATTATTCATTTACATATACTTAATTAACTAACTTACAATTTTAAAGACCAAATGGCCAACAGACACATGAAAAAATGTTCAAGATCACTAGCAATCAGAGAAATGCAAATCAAAACCACAATGAGGTTTCACCTCACCCCGGTGAGAATGGCTCACATTCAGAAATCTACCAACAACAGATGCTGGAGAGGATGTGGGGAAAAAGGGACACTAACCCACTGTTGGTGGGAATGCAAACTGGTTAAGCCACTATGGAAGTCTGTCTGGAGATTCCTCAGAAACCTGAACATAACCCTACCATACAACCCAGCCATCCCACTCCTTGGGATTTACCCAAAGGAAATTAATTTGGCAAATAAAAAAGCCATCTGCACATTAATGTTTATTGCAGCTCAATTCACAATAGCTAAGACCTGGAACCAACCCAAATGCCCATCAACAGTAGACTGGATAAAGAAATTATGGGACGTGTACTCCATAGAATACTATACAGCAGTAAGAAACAACGAAACCCAGTCATTTGCAACAAGATGGAGCAATCTGGAAAACATCATGCTGAGTGAATTAAGCCAGTCCCAAAGAGAAAAATATCATTTGTTTTCCCTGATCAGTGACAACTGAGCGCCAAAGGGGAAACCTGTTAAGGGAAATGGACACTATAAGCAACAATGAACTGATCAGCTCCTGTCCTGACTTTAGATGTACAATGTAATACTTTATCCTTTTTAGTATTTGTTGTTGTTGTTGTTGTTCTAGTACTATTGGTTGAACTCAGTAATTAACACACAATTATTCTTAGGTGTTTAAATTTTAACTGAAAAGTGATCCCTGTTAAATCTAAGAGTGGAAAAAGAGAGGGAGGAGATGAACAATTTGGAACATGCTCAATCGGACTTGCCGCAAATGGTGGAGTTAGAAATGTGCCAGGGGATTCCAACACAATCCCATCAAGGTGGCATGTACCAATGCCATCGCACTAGTCCAAGGGATCAATTTCAGTTCACATTCGATGGCTTGATAGGTCTAAGAATCAAAGGGACCACACAAACAAGACAAGTGTCTGCTAATACTAACTGATAGAATCAAAAAGGGAGAGAAAGATCCAACATGGGAAGTGGGATACACAGCAGACTCATAGAATGGCAGATGTCCTAAACAACACTCTGGCCTCAGAATCAGCCCTCAAGGCATTCGGATCTGGCGGAAGAGCCCATGAGAGTATAGCAGGTATGGAAAGCCAAGATACCATGGGAAAAAAGAAGAAGACCTAAATGAGTGATGTCTGTGAGTGAGATCCCAGTGGAAAGAACGGGGCCATCAAAGAAGGAGGTACCCTTCTCCGAAGGGAGGAGAGAACTTCCACTTTGACTATGACCCTGTCGGAATAAGATCAAAGTCAGCGAACTCTAAAGGCTTCCATAGCCCTGGCAACTCATGACTAGAGCCTAGGGAGATTACTGACGCCATGAACAGGAGTGTCAAATTGTTAAGTCAGCAACAGGAGTCACTGTGTACTTACACCCCATGTGGGATCTGTCCCTAATGTGTCGTCTAAAGCCAAGTGATGCTATAACTAGTACTGAAACAGTATTTTTATACTTTGCGTTTCTGTGTGGGCACAAACTGATGAGGTCTTTACTAATTATATACTGAAGTGATCTTCTGTATATAAAGAGAATTGGAAATGAAAAAAAAACAACCTGGTGTTAAAATGGAAATGGCATAGAAAATTAATTAATTTGAAAAAAAATTATGTAGGTTCTCTGTCTTTAATGTGCTGTACATTGCTATTTAATGCTATAATTAGTAATGCAATGGTAGTTTTTTCACTTTATGTTGCTATATGGGCAAAATGTTGAAATCTTTACCTAATATATACTAAACTGATCTTCTGTATACAAAGAGAATTGAAAATGAATCTTTACATGAATGGAAGGGGAAAGGGAGTGGGAAAGGGGAGGGTTGCGGGCGGGAGGGAAGTTATGGGAGGGGGGAAGCCATTGTAACCCATAAGCTGTACTTTGGAAATTTATATTCATTAAATAAAAGTTTAATTAAAAAAAAAGATTTTTTTCTCATTATTCCAGAGCTGAGGGTTTTGTTTTTTGTTTGTTTGTTTGTTTTTTTGTTGTTTTTTTTTTCCCAAAACGCTCACATGTGTCCTTTCTCATATTTCTACCTTGGAATCAGAATCTACTCAACTTGTTGTTTCACATTTTTCTAACAACTTAGGGATAGTCTTTAGGTTTTTTTTCTGTCACTTGTTCATTTATTATTATTTTCTTCAATTTCTATTCATTTCAGCCTTAAAAATGCTTTCGGTTTGCATGTTACTTCTCCCTGACACATTCTAATCACTTTTTATTTCACAGTTTATATGAAAATAGTGTTTAAATGAAAATAAATTATGGAAGATACAAGATGGCTGAATAGGGAAAAGATGTGCTGATTTTGACCATAGGAAGATAATAGAAAAGTAAAGGGGAGGAACTGCATTCTCAGGGGACAGTTGGAGAGAAGTTTGCTGTGGAAATTCTATAGAAAGACGAGAGATGCTGTGGAGCAGTAGAGATGTTACAATTACACAGCAGTGAGCAGGACACCGTCAGCAAATCCTGCTGTTGGTAGCTGTTGGAGCTTCTCAAAGCAAGAAGAGAGAAACCTGTGGCAGTCCATGTTACTGGTAATATTGCCTAAGAGTGAAATTTGCAGATTCCACTGACTTTGAGTCCAACCTGGAGTGTTAGCGGTGGGTAGGGTGCCCACTCAACCCATGAGGGAGGAGCCCATTGCTTTCTTCTAACATCCCCACATGGGTGTATAGAGACTAACAGGGAGCAAGAGCCATCCCAATGATACTAAGAGGCTGCTGCAGCCATGCCTAAGGGTTTTTATTGGAGGGGTAAGTTCAGAGTTACCACTAAATAAATTTGAGTTTGGACTGGAGGGTTGGCTGGGGGCAAGGTGTCCACTTAGGCCTGTAAAGTGCTCCTCACTGTCTATTAAAATGTCAGGGTTTGACTTGCCAAGGCAGAGCACTACCCAACTTCTATCTGGAAGGCAGATGGTTCATGCCACAGCTCACTTTGTGCATGAGGGAGGCTGGTGGGACTGTGAGTGGATCCCTGCTCCCTGTGACTGTTTAAGCCTTGTACACTATGCCTATGGAGATTATTTGACCATGTGATAGGGAATAGGGTATATCTGAGTCTCTGGACAATCACTTTGTCTGACTTCAGAAGCTCAGAGTTCCCTGAATGCCTAGGAAGGGTCATCACAGAGGTTTTTGTGTTTGTACTGAGGAGCACACAGATCTTTTGTGTGATTTTATATACCTGCATAGTTTGGGTAAGTAGCCACTTTGGGATCACCCTGTGAAGTTGGTGCACCATGGCAGACAGGGAGTGAGGATGTGATCACAGCAGCCAATGCGATCACACCCTCCCCTCTGCTGACCATAGAGAAGATCTGCCAAGCCAAACTCATGTGTCATTCTAGACACTTGTCCCAATCTCAAGCACTGGTCAGACGTTCCTGTCCCTGCCCAGCACAGACTTCTGGATATCTAGCAAAATAGCACAGACACACCACAAAGCCACTGAGGCATATTTCAAAGATAACAGCTCTCATAGGAAAAAACTAAATTTTTCCACAAATGCCTAAAAACAAACATGTAAATACAATAAACACACACAATGAAGACATTATGACTGCCCAAATGGAACACAACACTTCAGTATTAGAATGTGAAAGAGAAGAGATCGATGAAATGCCCAAAAAGGAATTCAAAAGAATGATCATATGATTACTTAAAAACACAGAGAAACAAATACATGAGTTAAAGAAATCCATACATGACATGGATAAAAATTTTGCTGGGACATCACTTCAATGCCAAAATTGAACAAACATGACACAAACAGAAAACTATTGGAATGATCTAGAAAGAAGCTTCATAGAGTTAAAGATAGATGTATGTGTATAGGCATGTGACACACCAAACACATACACACAGGCATAATTTTAGATAGACTTTGGGAATCCTGGCTGATGCCTTTATGAGGAACTGAGCTTCCTCTAGGCATCATCTCCAGAGACTCTCCCTCTGAGGGTTTTCATTCAAGATTTTAAGTTGCCAGGGGTGACATTCTGATCAGCCCACTGAGCCTTGGAGCCATCACACATAGCCAGGGCACATAGAAAACAAGGCATGTGTCAGAGCAGAGGTTGGCCCAACCTCCTGGTCATATGGCTGTTTGCATAAATGGTTATCAGCTGACTCCATGGTGTCAGGCTTGGGTGGAGTCCCATATGGGCACCGGTTCTAGTCCTGGATGTTCTTCTGATCCACCTCTTGGCTATGGCCTTGAAAAGCAGTGGAAGATGGCCCAAGTGCTTGGGCCCCCACACCCACATGGGAGACCCAGAAGAAACTCCTGGCTCCTGGCTTCAGAGAGGCTCAATTCCAGCTGTTGCAGCCATCTGGGGAGTGAACCAGCAGTTTGGAAGACCTCTCATGTCTCTGTCTCCCCCTCTCACTGTCTGTAACTCTACCTCTCAAATAAATAAATAAAATCTTTTTAAAAAGTAAAAAAAAATTGCTGGAAGAGAGATAATCAAGACAAATCAAACTGAAATATTAGAAATGAAGAATTTATGGGCCAGTGCTGTGCTGTAGTGAGCTAAGCCCTGCCTGTGTTTCTGGTACTATGACTTGATCATTAATTTGTATTTTTTCCCAAATTCTAGTTCTTGGTACTGGTATCTTTCTGTTAAGTTGATTCTGATACATACCATGATATTTATGTAATTTAAATTTTGACAGTTTTCTTTATATTCTTTTTCCAGTATAAATTAATTGTTACTGCTCCTAAGAAATTACTCAGTTCTAAGAATCATAGTATCATTTTATCTTGCCTGGTCTCCAACTTTTCTTTTATTTTGTCTTTCATTTTATGGTCTTCACCTGGTTTTTATCAAAGTCCCATTGGTGTAAGATTAATCTTATGAGTATAAAGTAAACTGAAAGTAGATAAATGTAAAAATTAAGGGAGGTAATAAGAGAGGAAGGAGGAGAAAGGGTAGGCACACTGGCGGGAGGGAGGGTAGGATGGGAAGTATCACTATGTTCCTAAATCTGTATATATAAAATTTGTTTAACTGAAATAAAATAAAAAAGTCAATCCTAGTCTTCCAAATCTGTGGCCAACTTTGTTTGCCTTTGCCTTCTAAGGTTATGAAATCATGTGATATTAGTAAGTTGCCTGACCACGTTTCTTGTACACAAGTTCTCAGAACATTTTGGCACTGTGGGATATTTCATCCTTTCAAGTCACGTATTACTACATTTTCTTGATGTTTCTGGGAAACAAAATTAACAACTGACTTGAAATATTCTCTGATTGAGTTTGAGACATTAATGTCTGGGTAAGTCTTTATCTTAATACTGTTGTATTTTATAGATTTAATTCCCAGGTATATTTCATTTTTTGTGAAAGCACCATTTTCAGGTATCTCTGCTAGTTTTCACAACTCCATTAATAATCATACTGAAGCACTGTTTTTTCATATATTAATCAAAATATGATATAAGTGATATCCCTTCATTATTTACTATAAATTTGTTACTGTCACCTTTGTACATCAACAATAACCTGGTTTCTGCCAATCCTAATGTGGCAATTCTGTGGCCAACTTCACTGGCATTTTTTCTGTGAGACCTTCAAATTTATCAAAATCTGGACACCATCCTATTAATTCTATATTCAGTTTCCCTAGCCTTGTGGAAGCAGTGGAATATTTCTCCATTTCAAAGTCACATATTCCTCCCAAATTCTTTCTATGAAGCCAGCATCACCTTAATCCCTAAGCCAGAGAGAGATGCAGCATTGAAAGAAAGTTACAGAACAATATCCCTGATGAACATAGATGCAAGAATCCTCAATAAAATTCTGGCCAATAGAATACAACAACACACCAGAAAGTTCATGCATCCAGACAAAGTGGGATTTATCCCTGGTATGCAGGGATGGTTCAATGTTCATAAATCAATCAATGTAATACACCACATTAACAAACTGCAGAAGAAAAACCATATGATTATCTCAATAGATGCAAAGAAAGCATTCGATAAAATTAACACCCTTTTTTTTGACAGGCAGAGTGGACAGTGAGAGAGAGAGACAGAGAGAAAGGTCTTCCTTTACCATTGGTTCACCCTCCAATGGCTGCCACGGCCGGTGCGTTGCGGCCGGCGCACCGCGCTGATCCGAAGGCAGGAGCCAGGTGCTTCTCCAGGTCTCCCATGGGGTGCAGGGCCCAAGGACTTTGGCCATCCTCTACTGCACTCCTGGGCCACAGCAGAGAGCTGGCCTGGAAGAGGGGCAACCGGGACAGAATCCAGTGCCCCGACCAGGACTAGAACCCTGGGTGCCAGCGCTTTACTTAATATATGCTAAATTGATCTTCTGTATATAAAGAGAATTGAAAAGGAATCTTTATGTGAATGGAAGGGGAGCAGGAGAGGGGAGGGTTGCGGGTGGGAGGGAAGTTATGGGGGGAAAAGCCATTGTAATCCATAAGCTGTACTTTGGAAATTTATATTCATTAAATAAAAGTTAAAAAAAAGAAATTGGCTAATTAAAAAAATCAGTAGAGTATAAAAATATCAAAATTTATATATGTGCCTTAGTATGTATACATGTGTTAATCTATTTTAACTATCTAGCATGACTGGTATTTTGTCATATAATCATTGTATTTTTAAAGCATCATAACAAGTTGTTATCAATAAATATAAAATATGCCTAAGGTTTTTTTCCTGGAATAATTCTTGTCTCTGGATTTGATCTTGTGTTTTTGCCATTAAAGCCCCCCAGTTTCAGTCATAGTGTGATCCCTGCAACACAAATAATTTCACATGTCTGACATACAAAGTGGCTTCACAAAGTTTGTAGACTAGTGGCATAAAAAGCATTTCAGCATTTCTGTGGACTTTGTGAGGCTCTGTGTTTTCACTATTGTAGTTGTGTTTCAGCTTCCTTTGAGTCACTGGAACCTGAGATAAAGTAAGCTCCCTATTATCTTTTTCAAGTTATGGGTTTCTAGCATAAATCAACCTCATGATATAGAAAATACTGAACCAGGAAATCATTTATATAGTGCTAAGTAAAGTATTTGATGTGATGATTTTAATAACTCTGTACATCTTTCCGTCTTGGGCCTAACCAACCAAAAGCACTGATGGGGCCCAAAGCTTTTCCAACCCTGTACAATACCCTGATCCTTCCACGCACACTGAACACACCAATCCACTGGCTAGTGCTTCTGCTTCCACCGGGTAAGCTGAACACTTGCCAACATTCAAATCTTCTTGCCCAAAAATCTACTTATGCAATGACATCAAGCTTAATCAAATATTACAAAAACTACACACACACACGCATACACACACATACACACACGGGCAGGTTTTTGTTAGAAAATTAAAAACAATGCTTTAGGAATGAGAACTTTTGGCACAGTACTGAAGTTGGTGCTTGGAATGCCTAGCTTGTGTCTTAGCAGCTCTGCTTTTGATCTAGCTTTCTGCTAATATGCATCCTAGGAGGCTGCAGATGATGGTCAAGTACTTGGGTTGCTGCCACCCACATTGGAGACCTGGACGGAGTTCTGGGCTCCTCGATTTGGCCTTGCTCAGCTCTGGTTATTGTGGGCACTTTGGGAGTGTACCATCTGATTGAAGATCTCTGATTTTGTCTCTCCCTCTCTGCCTTTCAAATAAAAGGAGACAGAGACAGAGTAGCTAGGATTCAAAGCAGCACTGTAATATGGGATGTTGATGTTTCAAGTAGTGGCTTACTCTCCTGCACTGACCCCACTCATCTACTTTCTATCCCTATATATTTGCCTATTTTGGACATTTCATGTAAATGAATCATGTAATTTTTAGCCTTTGTGACTAATTTCACATTGTCCTCAAGATTTACGTGTATTGGAGCAAGTGTCAAAATATCTTCCCTTTTACAGCTGAATAATATTGCATCATATGTTGTACTGTTAGCTTTTCATTATTTTAACTAAAATGAAGGTTTATTTCAGCTTACACTTGGTGGTTTGCAGTCCCAAGTTAGGTGGCCCCAGTAGTCTGTCACATGATGAGGATGGTGGAACATGTACAGATAAGAAGAGCCTGAGAGCAGAGACATACGGTGTACACTCTTCATCACCCTTCTGTGTGTTCTCCCTTTATGAAGCCAACTTGATTTGATCCTGAGTTCTCTTACCCAACAACATAATCCTCCAATTGCTTCCCAAAGGTCCCACACTCAGAGGCCATAATTGGACCAAACCTCCACCCATAGTGCATCAACCATTCATCCATTAACTGCAAACACAGGACTTTGGGGTTTAAACAGATGCATGTGTTTCAGGATCCCAATCCTGCTGAAACCACAGCATTTGTTTATAGCACATTTTGTTGATCCACCCATTAGTTGATGGACATCTGGGGTATTCTGACTATGAATAGTACTGTTTTGAACATTTGTGTATAAGTTTTAAGTTTTTGTCTGAATACCTCTTTTCAATCCTTTGGGGTACACACACAGGAGCAGACTCAGTGGATCATTATGAACCTTTCCTTGAATCACACAGATTTTTTGCCCTATTAAAACTGTTCAAATAACTGTTTCAAATTAAAAAAATTAAAATTAAAAATAATCTAAAAATTTTACCACTAGCCTGAGATCATAAAAAATAAGAGACAAATTTTATTCATATATTCATAGAATATATGTAATACCTGGCACATGTTTCTCCTTTCATAAACAATTATCAACATGTGAAATTATTTGCAAACATAAGCCAGTTTCTGCCACCTTTTGCAGGAGATGGGATGAGTACTTAGTGGCTATGCCATGCACGCACCAGATAAAATTCACTTAGCCTCCCAAGCTGTATTTCTGGCCTGGCTTCTCAGGCTGTGCCTCGTATACAAGATCTGATAGTTCTGAATGGTTATCAAGTCCCAGGTGTTAAGTTTACAAACTCCAGAGTGTGCACTGTACTTGGGTTTACTGTTCAGGTAACTCACAATTATGTGTGTTGGATATTTATGGTTATAGAAACCATCAACTTGACTGAAGACCCCATAGACATGTGAAGATGAAACAATGTACATGGTATTCATTAACACAATTATATGAAGCCTTTGTCATTCCTTATTTTCTTGTCACAGATATGTTTATACACGTGTGCACCCAAGTTCCTGTTTATAAGTATACTTATATGTTTACCTTTTAAATACTATATGAGATAAAATATGAACTCACGGGTGGGCATCTGAGGCAGTAGTTAAGCCAGCTCCTGGGATACCCACATCTCAAATAAGGGTGACTTTGTTTGAATCTAGGCTCCACTTCTAATTCTATCTTCTTCCTGATATATACCATGCGAAGCAGCTAATGAGGGACCAATTGATTGGACCCTGCTGCCCATGTGAGGAGGCCCAGATTTAGTTCCTGGTGCCACAGCATTTGGGGAGAGTATCAGTAAGTGGGAATTCTCTGTCTCTATTTGTCTTTGCCTCATTTGATGTTTTTTGGCCTATGACATAAAAAATAAATGTACTGTTAAAGTCGTACTAAACTCAAAAATATAATAATATTGGTTTTTGCACTGACTATGTAGTTACCTTTTGTAGAACTTTCTTGTAAAGCCTTGAGTTTCTGCCCATTATCTTTCATTTTATTTTAACCTAAAGTCTCACTTCAGAGTTTTCTGTAGGAAAGGAAATGTCTGATGTTGAGAATTCCCTCAGGTTTTCTCTACCTGAGCATGTCTTAATTTCTCCCTCATTTTGAAGGATGGTGTTGCTAAATGTACAATTCTTGGCTTTCAGTTTTCATTCAGCATTTAAAAAGCATGCTACATTCTAGCCTGCATAGTTTCCAATGACTTAATCTTATTGAGGCTCCCTTGCATGATAAGTCTTTTCTTTTAGGCTGATTTCAAATTTTAATTTTGTTGTTTTCAATTGATTATGTTATTGAAAAGGAATGACAGAAAGAGAATGAGAGTTAGTGAGAGAGTGCTTCCATCGGCAGCTCCTTCCCCAAATGCCTGAAATAGTGGAGAGCTTAGACCATTCTCTGATGCCAGTGTCAGCAACCTACTTGAGCTATCTTTGCAGCTCAATAGCTGGGACTTCAAAACAGGTACTCTAATGTGGGTTTGGAGTGTCCTGACATCTTAAACAGTAGGCCAGATATATGCCCCCAAACTTTGTGTTTGTTTTTGCAATTTGAATTAAAAATGTCTCAGTATGGATCTCTTTGAGTTTACCCAGTCATAGAATTGTTGAGTTTATTGGATGTGGTAGACTTATGTGTTTCCTCTAGTTGGCAATTTTTAAGACATTGTTTCTTTAAATATTCTTTTTTCTCTTAATTTCCCTGATTTTTATGCAACTTACATTATGCTACAGTTGGTACACTTGATACTGTCTCTTTGGTCTTTTACATTCTGTTCCTTATTTCCTTATTATTTTATTTCTTTCTGCTCCATAAACTGGGAAACCTCAATTAACTTCCTTTTTGACTTGCTTAAATTTTCTTCTGCTCACTCAGATCTCCTTTGAAACATTTCTAGTGAACTTTTCATTAAGTTGCATTTTTCAGTTCCAAATTTGTTTGATTCCTTTCTGTAATTTTTATTTCTTTATTAACATTTTCTTTTTTTTTTTTTGACATGCAGAATTAGACAGTGAGAGAGAGAAAGAGAGAGACAGAGAGAAAGGTCTTCCTTTTTCCGTTGGTTCACCACTCAAATGGCCGCTATGGCCATCGCGCTGCACCGATCCAAAGCCAGGAGTCAGGTGCTTCCTCCTGGTCTCTCATGCAGGTGCAGGGCCCAAGCACTTGGGCCATCCTCCACTGCCTTCCTGGGCCACAGCAGAGAGCTGAACTGGAAGAAGAGCAACTGGGACAGAATCTGGTGCCCCTACCAGGACTAGAATCCGGGGTGCCGACGCCGCAGGTGGAAGATTAGCCTAGTGAGCCACAGTGCCGGCCAACATTTTCATTTTGTTCCTACCATCATTTATCTAATTCCCTCTAGTTATTTTTCTGTTGTTTAATTTGTGCACAATGGACTCAATGTCTTTTGTTGTATTCAGTTTCCATTAATTCCATTCAGTTTTGATAAAAGGGAGATTATTTCTTGGTTCTTAGCATAACACACAATTTCTTGTGTAATTCACAAAGCTCTGGTAATCATATGTATTCCATGAACCTGTTTTGTGTTCATTTTGCCTGTTTACTCTCCTATTTCCTATTAAATAACATTGCTCAACTATTTTTGAAAAGTTTGTGTTCTTTGTCTTCTATGGCTCCTGAGGTTTGTGTTTTTTCCCTTATTTTTCAGTGTCTCTGTTCTTAAAATGCCTTAGTTGAAAAAAGAAACAGAAGAAAACAAAATCCTTCCTGTTGTTTGCAGGTTGCCTCTGTGTCGGTCTACTATGTCAGTGTTTATCAAGAACATTTTCTCTTTGTAATAACATTTAGCTCCTGCTTGTATGCATCCTGCAATTATTCAGTGTTGAAACCTGAAGATATTTATGTGATCTTTCCTGAGCATGCATACTGCCTTGGGCATGTATGTAACATCCTGATTACATGGTATATGAAAGATATTAGAAATTCCTTGTTACCCCATTTATCTCTTGCCCCATTCCCTTACTCCTCCCCCTTTTCACTCTGTGGCTCGTACTAGCTGTTCTATGATCCCCCTGGATTCCAGGACCAAAATTTTTACTTTTACAGGCTTTCAGAAAATGTTGCCTCTGAAGCTGCTACAACCTTGGAACTGCTACAAGTCAGGCAAAACAAAGGTAAGGAAGCTTCTATGTCACTCCATCTGGAACTATCACATAGGTTTGACTCTTCCAAACTGATGTCTATATTACCCGTTCTGGCATCAATAATCTTCATCAGGAGTTTACATCACTGCCCTTATGAATGGTTGCTTACCTGAGAACTAGAATATGTAGACATGGATTTAAACTGCAATAGCACTTTTTTAACTCAGAGCTACAGCTTCCTTATTAAACAATCCCCTGATTGTTGTAAATTGTTAAATTCATTCCAGAGTTCTGAAACTAGATTCTGGTGTGATTGTCTGGATTTTTACCTGCTGCTATAGAGTGATGGAGCCCTAGAGTTCCCTACTCTTCAGTTTCCTGGATATTACCATAAACGTGCTTTTGATTATGAATGCAGGTGTAACTTGCCTAGTCAAGGGCATTCAGATGAGTAAGTTCTGTACCATGTTTATTTTCACCTGAAGACTTTTTCTTTTGTAAATATTAATTTATTGTTTCTTAATATTTTGATTAATATACAGAGAACAGATTTCATATATTCCATAGGTACAGTTCCAACAAGACAACCAAACTTCCCTCACTCAACTGCTCTCCCCCAATCCCCCTCCCTATCTCTCCTCTCTTCATCATTTGTCACAAAGTCATAATTTTGATCCACTCTATACCCATAGGCTTAATTCACCACTAATCATAATATTCAACAAGGAAAATGTAGGAAGACCACAGTTTCACACAAGTATAAACAAGGGCTAAAAATAACAATCAAATTTAAAAATGTTAATTTTGTTCCTATGCATTTTTGCATTCTATATTAAGTTCCACATATCAGAGAAAATATGATGCTTTCCTTTTTTAAAAAGATTTATTTATTTATTTGAAAGTCAGAGTTACACAGAGGAGAAGGAGGGAGAGAGGGAGAGGGAGAGAGAGAGAGAGAAAGAGAGAGAGAGAGATCTTCCATTTGCTGGTTCACTCCCCAATTGGCCACAATGGCCAGAGCTGCGCCGATCCGGAGCCAGGAGCTTCTTCCAGGTCTCCAATGCAGGTGCAGGGGCCCGAGGATTTGGGTCATCTTCTACTGCTTCCCTAGGCCATAGCAGAGAGCTGGATCGGAAGTGGAGCAGCCAGGCCTTGAACCAGCATCCATATGGGATGCCAGTGCTTCAGGCCAGGGCGTTAACCTGCTGCGCCACAGCGCAAGCCCCAGATGCTTGTCTTTTTGAGATGGTCTTATTTCACTAGGAATAATAGTTTTCTGTTGCAACCATTTTGTTGCAAAAAAAGTTTTCATTACTTTTTAATGTGTGAGTAAAATTCTATAGTATACATATACTACATTTTTTTTATCCAGTCATCAGCTGATGGACATCTGGGTTGATTCCATATCTTAGCTATTGTGAATTGAGATACAATGCACATGAGGGTATAGATAATTTTTATTTGCAGATTTCATTTTCTTTCTATAAATTCTTAGGTGTGGAATGGTGGGATCATATGATAGGTCTGTTTTCAGACCTATGGTGAATCTCCATACTGTCTTCCATGGTTGTACTAGTTTACATTCCCACCAATAGTAGACTAGGGTACCTATCTCCCCACATCCCTACCATTCATTATTGTTTTTTTTATTTTTGGATAAAAGTCATTCTAACTGGGGTCAGGTGAAAACTCATTGTAATTTTTATTTGCATTTCTCTGATAGCCTGTGATTCTGAGCATTTTTTCCTGTGTCTATGAGTCATTTGTATTTCATCCTTTAGAAAATGCCTCTTAATGTCCTTAGCTCATTTCTTAACTGTATTATTTCTTTTGTTGTCACTGAGTTTCTTGAAATCTTTATAGATCCTGAATATTAATCCTTTATCAGTTGCGTAGTTTGCAAATATTTTCTCCCATTCGGTTAGTTGCCTTTGCACTTTATTGAGTGTTTCCTTTGCAGTGCAACAGCTTCCTAGCTTGATAAAATCTGAATCAAGGATCAAAATCTTGGGCCAGGTGCTGTGGCACAGAGGGTTAAAGCCCCAGCCTGTAGTGCTGGCATCCCATATGGATACCAGTTTGAGTCCCAGCTGCTCCTCTTCCAATCCAGCTCTCTGCTATGGTCTGGGAAAGCAGTAGAAAATGGCCCAAGTTCTTGGGCCCCTGCACCCACGTGGAGACCTGGAAGAAGCTCCTGGCTTCAGATCAGCTCAGCTCTGGCCATTGTGGTCATTTGGGGAGTAAACCAACCGAATGGAAGACCTCTCTCTCTCTCTCTCTCTCTCTCTGGCTCTACCTCTCTCTGTAACTCTGATTTCAAATAAATTTTTAAAAAATCCTTTTTAAAAAAAAATAAAAGGACCAGAATCTATGGTGCTGCCTAGGGACCTTCTTAACCAATTCCAGATACAAATATCATTGTAAGAGCTGGCTTTTTGTGGGAAATTACGCTGCTTTATGGATTCTAGGAATAGTCTATTCATATTAAGCATAAAAGAAGAGTCTCTTTACTGGGTGAAACAAATGTCTTCAGCCAGCCTCTCATGAGTGGCACATAGGAAGGTATACAGATACTGTATAACTCTGGAGTACTTGGAATTTCTCAATAGACATGTTGGGTCTCTTGCAGAGTGCATCTGAGCTCCCTAATTGCTAAGCAAACGCAGCCCTAACATTCAGCTCCCCAGCTCCCAAAAGCATGGAGGGCTATATATCACTGACAATTCTCAAGCAAGTTGCCTCCTAACAAAATATTTCACCTTATTTACTAGTCTATGCTGTATTTCTGCCTAATGGCTATACATACTTGGGTTAAAAGTCATCTGTAAACTTTTTATCATGGCATCACATGAGGTCTCCTTCCCTCCCACCCCTTGCCCAATCATCATGCATTATTTAGCAAAGTTCCTTTCATGTCATGACCCCACCAAGTAGAGTGTAGTGGGATGAGCTGCAAGTAGATTCCATATTGAGCATAAGAGTCAGCAAGGACCAGGAAGGACTTCATTGCTAGAATTGGATGTTTTATAGCAAACTTCATGAAACAACCTTTCCCTGGGGCAGTTGAGTATTGTGGTCTCTCCTTCTGTGGGTTCCAGGCCTGACCTCTGGGGCCCATTTCCCTAGGTCACAAGTGTTCTTATCTTTCTCAGCCATTCCTGTTTTCCAGATGAAATTCCTCCCATGATCTTGATGATTTTATTGAGAACAAATGACAAGGTCAAAATACTGTCCAACATTGTCTCGGGACAGCAGCCACAGTTTAGTCAGCAGAAGTTAGCACTGGCACAGGACCTCCTTGCCCCACAGACAAAGAGAGTTTCTGTGAGTGTGGTACTGCCTAGGAGATTGGGCAGCCTAGACACAGCCAGCAGCCCCTCAACCTCACCATTTCCTCCTCATGCAAGTTCAGGAGCTGAAGCCCATTTCATTCCCAGATGTGTTTGTGTGGTAAGTGGCAGGCTCAGGGGGAACACAGTTTTCAGGGAGCCACACTGGGTCCTTCCTGAACCAAAGGCAACCTAGGGATTCCAAGGCAGGTGGAAACTAGCTTCCCCTGGGCCTTAGGGCACTGGAAATACTCCTGGGCACTAACATATTATTTCCACGTGGTAGAAATGAACCAAGTGGAGAAACTTTGGACTTCTAGGTTTGTGTAAATAAGGTTTGACTGGAACCAGGGCCCATGATGAGAGTGAGGAGAGTAAGGCTTGGCATGCAGGTGGAGGACCACATTCTATCTCTATTTAAATCTTACAAAGTTTGTTCATAGCAATTAACTATATTTTCAAAGTAATTCACTAAGTGCAATTTATCCAGATTGCTGAACGTTGTGGAGCCTCCTGAAATTTCATTTGAAGGTAAAACCAGCCCTGACGAGGGCCTACATATGAATATGACACAGTATGTGAATTGGAGAGAGGTGTTAGGGAACAGGTGTTTGAAGACAAGCATGAAGTGAATGTGATATATTTAATTTCATTCACAACACCAAATACCAAACATCTGTGATTCTGTTCTCTCAGAAAGGAATAGGCAAGTTGCACCAGCATGACTGAAACTGCCATGCCAGTCACTGTGAGTGAGAGAAGGTATTTGGCAGGGTCACTATTCTGAAACCTTCTTCAGAACTTGGACTCTTGTGTGTTAGAGAGTCTGAAGTCTTGAGATTTTGTTGTCTTTTTCACTTCAGGGAATTAGTTTTGAACTCTGAAGTGTATGTGAATGGAAATCAGAAACAACAAATAAAGCTTATGGAAATTTCACATTAGCAGAGAGTAAAGTCTTTTATAAATAGAACCAAACTACAACTGTTAGTTCCTGTGCACAATTAAATATATATGAGTAATATACATGTAATATTTGAGTATATTCTACATTAAATAAATATGCATATATAATAGGGTGTGCACATATGTTATACGTATATATAAATATGCACATATATTCATACACGGACATATTAGGAAGGGCTTCTATGAAAAGACTGTAAGGTGTGAATGAAAATACTGTATTTGTCAAAGAATTGATGAAAGGAATAAATGATATAATCTACCTAAGTATCCAGCACAGTGCTTTATACCAGTCAGAAGTCCTCTGATATGTTAGCTATGGTTACCACGCTATAAACCATGGCACAAATGGTACAACAGAATGAGTCTTGATTAGGAAGCACATATGGGGTTCTTCAAGAGAGACCCTCCGAAGTGTTTGCTAAAGAAATGATGCACTGTCCAAATTTGCATCACAAAAATCCTGAGGGGATGCAAGTGTGTTGGAGAATTGGTTAGGGTATTTGTGAGACAAGGTTGTTTATGAATAATGGTTGACACTGGGTAATGGGAACATAAGATTCATCGTATGATACACTCTGCTTCTCTGCCTTTGATATATTATATAACTACAAATTACAATAATCGGGGTTGAGAATTCAAATGCTGACAAGGTTATGCAGGTAAGATGAATGAGACCAGCAAGTAGGGTAGGGACCATGGCCATTTGGGGAAGAATCAATCTCTTCTTAAAAACAGAATGTTCAGCCCCATTTCAGCCGTGGTATCCCTGACTGCTGGGCCTGAAATGCCAAGTTTTTCATTTTTTTTTTCAAAATTGACCAAAATCAAAGTGTTTCTAGGAATCCTCTAGTTTAATGGCTGGAACCTGACTGAAAAATGTTTTATTAAAGGATTTGCTGTTTATGGAAATGAAAAACCCTAATTACCCTGATGTGATGGTTACACATTGTACACATTTTGAATTACCATGTTTTACACCAAAACTATCTACAATTAAAGGAAGAAAGTGTGCCAGCCATCTAAGGAAGGTTCATAGAACAGATGCATGCTTACACTTCAAGTCTATAAACTGCCTGAAAAGGAAGTCTGAAACAATTAATTCTCTGGGAAATAAGAATAAATGAAAGCATACATGAGCTAAACGTTGTTGCCTGTCAGCCTTCCATTGCATTCACCCTCAATATAAGTCCTGCTCACCTAAGTACATTGCTCTCTACACTCACCTCTGGCTGAAGTTTCTCAGATTTTTTGTTTTCCAGTTCTGATATCAAAGTTCTAACTAGCAACAATCAAGATATCATGAGTGGCTGAGATCAGAATCCTGATATTACAGAACTCAAACCACAAGAGCTAATCTTTATTTCTTGTCCATTTTGTTGCTCTTCTTAATGGTAAGCAAGTTCTTGACAGAGGCTGAGCAAACATTATTCCTCAGTGGACCAGATAATAGGCTGGCAATGGCAGGGAAACCTAGAGGAGGCCAAGGGAATTTTGTGAAACAAGTATCTCTTATGATCAGGAAATTTTCCGTAGTTTTCTCAACACCCTTTATTACTTATTTTAAGTTGATATAACATGTTTGTTTATTTTTAAAAAATAATATGCAATGTCATTGCTGTTTTATTCCATTCTTTCTGTGTATCTAGACATCCACTCACCCATCCTTCCTTTTTTATTTTTTTTAATTAAACTTTTATTTAATGAATATAAATTTCCAAAGTACAGCTTATGGGTTACAATGGCTTCCCCCTTCCAAAATTTCCCTCCCACCCACAACCCTCCCCTTTCCCGCTCCCTCTCCCCTTCCAATCACATCATGATTCATTTTCAATTATTTTTATATACAGAAGATCAGTTTAGTATATATTAGGTAACGATTTCAATAGTTTGCCCCCATATAGTAACACAAAGTGAAAAAGAATACTGTTGGAGTACTAGTTATAGCATTAAATAAGAGTGTACAGTACATTAAAGACAGATCTTACATAATATATTTTTTTAAAAAATTAATTAATTTTCTATGCCATTTCCAATTTAACACCAGGCTTTTCCTTTTTTCATTTCCAATTATCTTTATATACAGAAGATTGATTCAGTATATAATTAGTAAAGACCTCATCAGTTTGTACCCACGCAGAAACACAAAGTGTAAAAATACTGTTTCAGTACTAGTTATAGCATCACTGTACATTAGACAACACATTAGGGACAGATCCCACATGGGATGTAAGTACACAGTGACTCCTGTTGCTGACTTAACAATTTGACACTCCTGTTCATGGTGTCAGTAATCTCCCTAGGCTCTAGTCATGAGTTGCCAGGGCTATGGAAGCCTTTAGAGTTCGCTGACTTTGATCTTATTCCGATAGGGTCATAGTCAAAGTGGAAGTTCTCTCCTCCCTTCAGAGAAAGGTACCTCCTTCTTTGATGGCCCTGTTCTTTCCACTGGGATCTCACTCACAGAGATCTTTCATTTAGGTCTTCTTCTTTTTTTCTTTTCCATGGTTTCTTGGCTTTCCATGCCTACAATACTCTCATGGGCTCTTCAGCCAGATCCGAATACCTTAAGGGCTGATTCTGAAGCCAGAATGTTGTTTAGGACGTCTGCCATTCTATGAGTCTGCTGTGTATCCCACTTCCCATGTTGGATCTTTCTCTCCCTTTTTGATTATATCAGTTAGTATTAGCAGACACTTGTCTTGTTTGTGTGATCTCTTTGACTCTTAGAGCTATCAGAGCTATCAATTGTGAGCTGAAATTGATCACTTGGACTAGTGCGATGGCATTGGTACATGCCATCTTGATGGGATTGTGTTGGAATCCCCTGGCACATTTCTAACTCCACCATTTGCGGCCAGTCCGATTGAGCATGTTCCAAATTGTTCATCTCCTCCCTCTCTTTTTCCACTCTTAGATTTAACAGGGATCACTTTTCAGTTAAAATTTAAACACCTAAGAATAATTGTGTGTTAATTACTGAGTTCAACCAATAGTACTAGAACAACAACAACAACAACAAATACTAAAAAGGATAAAGTATTACATTGTACATCTAAAGTCAGGACAGGAGTCGATCAGTTCATTGTTGCTTATAGTGTCCATTTCACTTAACAGGTTTCCCCTTTGGCGCTCAGTTGTCACCGATCAGGGAAAACAAATGATATTTTTCTCTTTGGGACTGGCTTAATTCACTCAGCATGATGTTTTCCAGATTGCTCCATCTTGTTGCAAATGACTGGGTTTCGTTGTTTCTTACTGCTGTATAGTATTCTATGGAGTACATGTCCCATAATTTCTTTATCCAGTCTACTGTTGATGGGCATTTGGGTTGGTTCCAGGTCTTAGCTATTGTGAATTGAGCTGCAATAAACATTAATGTGCAGATGGCTTTTTTATTTGCCAAATTAATTTCCTTTGGGTAAATTCCAAGGAGTGGGATGGCTGGGTTGTATGGTAGGGTTATGTTCAGGTTTCTGAGGAATCTCCAGACAGACTTCCATAGTGGCTTAACCAGTTTGCATTCCCACCAACAGTGGGTTAGTGTCCCTTTTTCCCCACATCCTCTCCAGCATCTGTTGTTGGTAGATTTCTGAATGTGAGCCATTCTAACCGGGGTGAGATGGAACCTCATTGTGGTTTTGATTTGCATTTCTCTGATTGCTAGTGATCTTGAACATTTTTTCATGTGTCTGTTGGCCATTTGGATTTCCTCTTTCAAAAAATGTCTATTGAGGTCCTTGGCCCATCTCTTAAGTGGGTTGTTTGTTTTGTTGTTGTGGATTTTCTTGATTTCTTTGTAGATTCTGGTTATCAACCCTTTATCTGTAGTATAGTTTGCGAACATTTTTTCCCATTCTGTTGGTTGCCTCTTCACTTTCCTGACTGTTTCTTTTGAAGTACAGAAACTTCTCAATTTGATGCAATCCCAAATGTTAATTTTGGTTTTGACTGCCTGTGCTGTTGGAGTATTTTCCAGGAAGTCTTTGCCTGTGCCTATATCTTGCAGGGTTTCTCCAATGCTCTCTAATAATTTGATGGTTTCGGGTTGTAGATTTAAGTCTTTAATCCATGTTGAGTGAATTTTTGTGTAAGGTGATAGGTATGGGTCTTGCTTCAAGCTTCTGCACGTGGAAATCCAATTTTCCCAGCACCATTTATTGAATAGACTGTCCTTATTCCAGGGATTAGATTTGGATCTTTGGTCAAATATAAGTTGGCTGTAGATATTTGGATTGATTTCTGGTGTTTCTATTCTGTTCCATTGGTCTATCCATCTGTTTCTGTACCAGTACCATGCTGTTTTGATAACAACTGCCCTGTAGTATGTCCTAAAATCAGGTATTGTGATGCCTCCAGCTTTGTTTTTGTTGTACAGGATTGCTTTGCCTATTCGAGGTCTTCTGTGTCTCCATATGAATTTCAGCATGAATTGTGGTTTTTAGTGCACTTAATATTAGCTTGTTTAAGACATTCTTTTAATCAGGTAGAACAAAAGTTATTATAACTGGCATTTATATATAGACTATTGTGGCATTTAGTACATGAACTATTTTGAATACCCATCTCTTCTGTCAGAGTGAAAGCCCAGTGATGGTGTGTTCATCATGTAACAATACACACACTACAGTTTTCCAGAGGACTAGAATGGAACTTCACTCCTGCATGTGTATATATGTCAAATTGTCAGCATGACAGAAGTGACAGATGTTATTTTTATATTTTTGAAAACCAATTTGTTGTATATAAGGTTTTTTATTTCTTTTGTGCAGATCAGTTTTTAAACTCACATAGGTAGGTGTCTTTGCACTTGTAAATGATAAAATGTCAGTGTTGAGCAGACAGTGTGACAGCAGTGAAAGTCAGAATTCACTGACAGGACAGACAGTTCTCCTGATTTGCCTTTAAAGTGTCATCAATTTGTAGTTTTAGTGTTAACTCTGCGAAAATGTTTGTTGATATATTTTATATTAAGGACAGACCAAAATCAATACATCAAAGCTTCAAATCTTTGGGATGAGGGTTACATATAAGTACATTTGGCTTATTAGTAAATGAAACAATTCTTATTAACTACTTTACCCATATAAATTGCTCATATTTATAGGAAACTTTATCACCCTAATAATGATAAAGGAACCAGTTAATGGTGCCAGAAATGTTAGGCAGTAGTGGCTATCTCTGACAAAGTTATTTCTCAGAAGTGATAAAATGCTTATTTTTACCATTAAAGAAATTCAGTGTATTTGTGTAATTAGGGCTGTTGGGTTTGAAATTTTGCCCAATCACGACCTCAGGTCTGCACCGGTCCTAAGCCTAGCAGAAAAACCTGACTCTGGGGGGAGGGGTGAAATAACAGGAGATTAGCATCTAACTTGGCAACCCAGTGGGAGACTGCAGGAGAATTGGAGCCCACACTGAGGGCAGCAGAGATTCCCTGTGTGGTCCTTGGGAAAGAGTTTCCGATCTCTGGCTCCTGTGGGTATATCATTCGCCTGCTAACTACCTCCAATTACGTTCAGCTGTGCGGAATTACTTCCCTTTTGAATCAAAAAAAAAAAAAGAAAGAAAGAAAGAAAGAAAGAGATTTACCACGCCTAACCTGGGAGTGTCATCTTTGACACACCCTCAACCCTGAGGAACCAAACACAGCTCTCAGTCCACACTCAAGCCTCTAAGGCTCCACCGAAAGCAGACAGTCCACTTAATATAGAGCCATAGTGTAACAAGAAAAAACACCACAGTGAAGAAACCAAATATCTCCAACATGCCAAACAACAAACGCAAAAACCAAGCTAACAAGAACAAGGAAGACACTATGACGCCCCCAAATGAAAAAGACACCCCAATTCAAGATTATAAAGGTGATGAGATCGAAGAAATGCAAGAATCAGATCTCAAAAAAATGATAAGAACATTAAGAAGTTCTCAAAAACAAATTCTTGAACTACAGAAATCCTTAATGGACAAGATAGAAAATCTCTCTCGTGAAAATGAAATATTAAGGAGGAATCAAAATGAAATGAAACAACTAGTAGAACAAGAAACTGTGATAGTGACGAGAAATCATAATGAAATGAAGAATTCAATAGATCAAATGACAAACACATTAGAGAGCCTTAAAAACAGAATGGGCGAAGCAGAAGAGAGAATATCAGACTTAGAAGACAGAGAACAGGAAAGGAAACAGGCAAACCAAAGAAAAGAAGAAGAAATTAGAAATCTAAAAAATATTGTCGGGAATCTACAGGATACTATTAAAAAACCTAACATTCGGGTTCTAGGAGTTCCTGAAGGCATGGAGAGGGAGAAAGGATTAGAAGGCCTTTTTAGTGAGATACTAGCAGAAAATTTCCCCGGTTTGGAGAAGGACAGAGGCATCTTAGTACAGGAAGCTCATAGAACCCCTAATAAACATGACCAAAAGAGATCCTTACCACGACACGTTGTAATCAAATTCACCACAGTGAAACATAAAGAAAAGATTCTAAAAGGTGCAAGAGAGAAACTTCAGATTACTCTTAGAGGATCTCCAATTAGACTCACAGCAGACTTCTCATCAGAAACCCTACAAGCTAGAAGGGAATGGCGAGACATAGCCCAGGTACTAAGAGAGAAAAACTGCCAGCCCAGAATATTATATCCTGCAAAGCTCTCATTTGTGAATGAAGGTGAAATAAAGACTTTTCATAGCAAACAGAAACTGAAAGAATTTGTTGCCACTCATCCAGCCCTGCAAAAGATGCTTAAAGATGTGTTACACACAGAAACACAGAAACATGGTCACCAATATGAAAGAAGGTAAAGGAAGGAAACCTCACAGCAAAAGATCACAGGAAGCTCAATTTCTTTTTGACATAGAATTAAAATCTGATTCTCTGTTAAAGCAATGTGTTAAAGTAATCTATTATGTTCTCTTGATGTCTGTTAAATTCTAATTGTTCTAAAACAGCTGAATTTTTATTAAGAGCTATGGGTTATTTAAATATGTGCGTAATTTCAAAGATTTAAATAATCACCTTGTAAAAATGATCAAATTTGGTCTATGTTATGTCATGATTTTAAGGAATCTTATTTCAACCAGATATTTTGGATTTTGAGCCTTCTTGGCATTCTTCACAGGCATTCAAAAAATCAAAGTTTCAAACAATCTGGACTCTAAAATTTCCAGTAAATCCTGGACTTTGGTTTTTCCAGTTTGGGCCCAACTGAAAAAATCAAAGGACCTATGTCTCTCATCTTTTAGAGACACCAACTAATCAGGCTATTTGGATTATATTAGAAGTACTGTCAAGATGTGATGTGGTACCCGTCCCCAACGTGTTGTCCAATGTGAAGTAATGCCACAACTAGCACTGAAACAGTATTTCTACACCCCACGCCTCTCTGTGGGTGCAAACCGATGAAATCCCCACTCAGTATACACTGAATCGATCTTCAGCATACAAAGATAATTGAAAATGATAAAAAAAAAAACTTGGTGTTAAATTGGAAATTGCATATAAAATTAATCCTTAAAAAAATATCATGTAGGATCTCTGTCCCCAATGCGCTGCACACTGTGATCCACTGCTACAACCAGCACTCCAACAGTATTCCTCACTTGGTACTGCTATGTGAGGGCAAACTGCCGAAACCTCCACTCAATATATACTAAACTGATCCTCTGCATACAAAGAGAACCGAAAATGAATCCTGATGTGAATGGAAGGGGAGAAGGAGCGGGAAAGGGGAGGGTTGCAGGTGGAAGGGAAGCCACGGGGGGGAGGGGGAAGCCATTGCAATCCACGTTGGGGACGGGTCCCACATGGGATGTGAGTGCACAGTGACTCCTGTTGTTGATTTAACAATTTGTCAGGGAGTTATTTTAAAAATTAGAAGCTTCTCTTGACTTACATGGAAATAGTATTCCCCAGAAAATTCAGTGTATATTAAAACAAAAGAATTTGTGTGGGGCTGGTGTTATGGTGCAGTGATTAAACCACCACCTGCAATGCTGGCATTCCATATAAGTACCAGTTTGGGTCCCAGATGCTCCACTTTCAATCTGGCTCCCTACCAATATGCCTGGGAAGGCAGCAGAAGATGGCCCAAATGTTTGGCCCTGTTACCCATGCAGGAGGCTCCCTGCTATCCATGCAGGAAACCCAGGTGGTGTTCTAGGTTCCTGACTTTAACTTGGCTTAGCCTTGGCCATTGCAGTCATTTGGGAAGTCAGAAGATGGAAGGCTTCTTTCTCTCCCTGTTTCTCTGTAACTCTGTCTTTGGTCTCTAGAGGGAGGAGGAAGAAGGGTTGGAGTATGGGTGGCAGGGAGGGTAGGGGGGGAAGTATCACTATGTTCCTAAATCTGTGTATAGAAATACATGAGACCTGTATAACAAATAAAATTAAAAGAAAAATCAAATAAAATTTTTAAAAATCTTAAAAAAAAAGATGTGATGTGGTACCAAACTTTAATTATCTATAATGGAAAATGCTATTAATACAAATGTTTGAGAATTCAAAAGTCTAATGATCTTGTGTTACTAGACATGATAGTTATCTTAATGAGAAAGCCCCAGAGGCCTAAAGGGTTAAATACTTGTAAAATCCTGCAGGTGCTTTCAAAAATACTGTGAAGTAAGCAAGTGCCTCTTGTTGGTTGATGAGTTTATACTTTTAAACATGGCGACTTAAAGTCTTTTGTCATCCACAGTTATATATGATTTGCTGCTCATAAAACTAAAGCGTTGTTGGTTCTGTGTTTAGCTGTCCTCCTATAGGTTCCTATGGACTTTTTCCAGCCACTTCTATTGTATTCCGTACTTTGGGATGGCTCTGTAAACAGATGAAGCCAATATGTATTAACAGTACCAACTGAGAGAAAGTATGGTTAACTGAGGTTACTAAAAACAAAAAGCAATTCAAATCAATTGGCAATCTACAAAAAGAGTTAAAGATTTTAAGCTATTATTAAAATTGCTATATTGGTCTATTATGCTATGTTATATGTGTGTACATATTGTATGTCCACATGGGGAAATTTTATTAAGAGTTTTATTTTAATTGGCTTATAGATAAGATTGTCCATAAATTTAAGCTGCTAAAATCAATCAAAGATACATTTTAATTTGTGTGACCTGAATGTGTGTATCATATGTTTTAAACTTGTTGGTAGAAAGTTTTTTATATGGTTGTGCTTAAGTTTACTGGTTAAACAAAGTACACCATGTTAGATATTTAAGAGGTGTTTTCAAATACATGATTCTTAAAATTTCTAGATGGCATTGGACCTTCTGGTAAATGTTTTCTTAAGTTGTTATCTAATGGTTGAAACTGTTTGCTAAGTATTCATGTGATATTGCTATTATCAGCAAGCGATCTAGAACTTGCTCCCTCATTTCTCTATTCTAAGCCCAACTTGTTCTTTCATTTCTCTATTCACTTCAAGGTAAAAACTAATTCTATTATGAAGGAATCTGTAGGACACACAATTTAATCTTTAGACCTTATAAAAGAGATGGCTAACATTTTTCTGTAATAGCATAGCCAAAATAAGAACTTAAATAATAATCTCATAGCTAGATTTACTTCGCCATCAGCGAAGTATACAGTAAGTAGAAAAAACCTCCCTTTCAGACCAAAGGGAAAGAAAGTTTTAAAGTGAGAATATAATTTTCCTCATGGGCATTGTCTACCTTAGAAAAACTACTACAGAACATGCCTGTGACTATAGACTTGTAGTTCAGGCCACCGAAGATTAGAGATGGGACTTGGGCACTCTCTTGACTTGCATCCTCTGGTCTGCTTTAACACAAACCAGGAGGAAAAGAAAGCTAGGCATCAGAAGCAATGGGTGGCAGGCCTATTAATGGCTGTTCTGTACAGTGATCTGCCCTCACGGAGACCCAACAGGCCAGTCCACTGCAGTGGCTTTCAATGTGGTAAGCCTGGGCTTCAGCAGAAGTCAGCTTGTGAAGAGCCCTGGCAGCTCTGCCAAGAGTTGGATCACTGGAAATGGACCTGCCCTGGAGTCGAAGAATGCCCAGGTCAGAGCCACAGATCTTACTGGCTCTAAGCTGAAAAGCCCTTCACTCAGCCCAACTTCCAAAGTGACCACTGCAGCTGAGGGGATGGTCAAGTAGGGTCAGCAACATTGCAGGCAGAACTGTAAATTTCTTGTTAGAGATGCCACCTGCCTTTACCTGGCCAGCTCTCCTTCCAGGCCAGCCAAGTAATGAAAGTCAACAGAGTGCCTTCCCCCAGGAGGTTCACACCTCCCTTAGGATATACCCCATGTGAAGAGATAGGTAGGTCTGGGCCTCTTAACTTACAAGGCCTAAAGCCCACCAGATTATTATCAAGCCCCTTCTGTCAGGTTCTATTTGCCTCTCAATCAGAAAACTTAATTGTAGCTTAGACAGCACCTTTCTTAGCTCCTCTAATAATGACTTTGTCCTTTGTTCTAGACCCTGTCTAGCGCACTTGGGCCTCATTCCTTCGTAATCATAACCTCTACTCTACCACCAATGGCTCTACTCCCAACCTGTGTGTACTGATGGTCCTCTTCCCCACTTAATGCTCTATAATTGTTCAAACCTGGTAAATGCCACTCTTAGGATCATTGGTTACTATCCTCACCCTGTCTTTTATGACCTTGTCTAAATATGATCAGAGTCGGCTAGGCTCTGAGTTCGAAGGCTTCCATAGCCTTGGCAACTCATGACGAGAGCCTAGGGTGGTTACTGGCGCCATAAACTAGAGTGTCAATTTGTTGGGTCAACAACAGGAGCCACTGTGCACTTGCTCCTCATGTGGGATCTCTGTCCTTAATGTGCTGTACATTTTGATTTAATGCTGTAACTAGTACTCAAACAGTATGTTTCACTTTGTGTTTCTATGTGGGTGCAAACTGTTGAAATCTTTATACTAAATTGATCTTCTGTATATAAAGAGAATTGGAAATGAATCTTGATGTGAATGGAAGGGGCGAGGGAGCGGGAGAGGGGAGGGTTGCGGGTTGGAGGGAATTTATGGGAGGGGGAAGCCATTGTAATCCATAAGCTGTACACTGGAAATTTATATTCATTAAATAAAAGTTTAAAAAAAAAGAAATTTTGCCCAATCAGGATTCTAGGTGATCATCATATGGACCACTCTTGAATGAGACTGATTTTATCTTTTTTCTTAATCAGTTTGTTAAATAATCTCTGAATCTTAAACTAAAACATGCTGCTATAAAAATTATTTGATATACCAATTGAGTGTTTAAAAATGCATCACAGAACAGAAATATGTAAAACTGATGTTGAATGTGAACAGGTGTTTTCATAGGCTTGATTTGTTTCTTAAGACTTTAGGGAAAGTAGGTTTAATGAATGGAATAAGTAACTTACAGAGACCTAAGAACTGGCTTTTGATTTTAAATATTCTTACAAACATTGCCAATAAAAATTATAAATCTAAATCAAAAAAAGAACATTTAGAGATTATCAAAAACAAATGCATGAACTACAGAAATCCATACAGGACAGGACAGAAAATCAATCTGGTGAAAATGAAATCTTAATGAGGAATTTAGTAGAACATGAAATTGAGGAATTCAATAGAACAAATGAAAAACACATTTTAGAGCCTTAAAAACAGAATCAGTGAGATAGAAGAGAGAACGTCAGTCTTAGAGCACAGGAAAGTATACGGTCAAACCAAACCAAAGAAGAAGAAATTAGAAATCTAAAAAATATTGTTGGGAATCTACAGGATACTATTAAAAACCCAATATTCGGGTTCTAGGAGTTCCTGAAGGCATGGAGAGAAAGAAAGGATTAGAAGGCCTTTTTAATGAGATACTAGCAGAAAACTTCCCGACTTTGGAAAAGCAGAGACATCCAATTACAAGAAGCACATAGAACCCCCAATAAACATGACCAAAAGAGATCCTCACCACGACACATGGTAAACAAACTAACATCAGTGTAAAGTAAAGAAAAAATTCGAAAATGTGCAAGAGAGAAAAGTCAGATTACTCTCAGAGGAGATCCAATTAGACTCACAGAAGACTTATCAGAAACCCTACAGACTAGGAGGAAATGGTGAGATATAGCCCAAGTACCAAGAGAAAAAACTGTCATCCCAGAATATTATATACTGCAAAGCTCTCAGTTGTGAATGAAGCTGAAATAAAGACCTTTCATAGCAAACAGAAATTGAAAGCATTTGTCACAACTTGTCCAGCCCTGCAAAAGATGCTTAAAGATGTGTTGCACACAGAAACACAGAAACACGGCCATCAATATGAAAGATGGTAGAGAAAGAAAACCTCCCAGTAAAAGATCACAGGAAGTTCAAGGCATATATTAGAAAATATCTTAGGGAAAATGTCATGGCAAAGTCACTATTTATCAATAGTCACATTGAACATTAATGGTCTCAACTCTCCAGTTAAAAGACACAGACCGGCTGAATGGATTAAGGAACAAAACCCATCTATTTGCTGCCTACAAGAAACACATCTATCCAACAAAGATGCATGCAGACTGAAAGTGAAAGGTTGGAAAAAGATATTCCATGCAAACAGAAACCATTAAAGAGCTGCCGTAGCCATCTTAATATCAGACAAAATAAACTTTAACACTAAAACTGTTAAGAAAGACAAAGAGGGGCACTGTATAATGATTAAGGGATCAATTCAACAGGAAGATGTAACTATTATAAATGTATATGCACCTAATTACAGGGCACCGGGTTACTTAAAAGATATGTATGTTTAAAAACTTAAAGGGAGACTTAGACTCCAATACAATAGTATCGGGGGACTTCACTACTCCACTTTCAGAAATAGACAGATGAACCAGACAGATCAATAAGGAAACAGAAGATTTAATTGACACTGTAGTCCAAATGGATCTAACAGATATCTACAGAACTTTTCATCCTACACTTAAAGAATACACATTTTTCTCAGCAGTACATGGAAACTACTCTAGGATTGACCACATACTAGGCCATAAAGCAAGGCTCAGCAAATTCCAAAGAATTGAAATCATAACATGCCTCTTCTCAGACTACCATGGAATGAAGCTGGAAATTAGCAACTCAGGAATCCCTAGAGCATATACAAATACATGGAGACTGAACAACATGCTCCTGAATGAACAATGGGTCATAGGAGAAATCAAAACTTTCTGGAAGTAAATGAGAAAAAAACCACAACATATCAAAACTTATGGGATACAGCAAAAGCAGTATTGAGAGGAAAGTTTATAGCAATAGCTGCCTACATCAAGAAATTGGAAAGGCATCAAATAAATAAGCTATCAGTGCATCTCAAGGATCTAGAAAAACTGCAGCAAACCAGACCAAAAACTAGTAGGAGAAGAGAAATAATTAATATTAGAGAAGAAATCAACAGAATGGAATCCAAAAAAAAATTACAAAAGATCCACAAAATAAACAAAATTGACATATCATTGGCCTACCTAATTAAAAAAAGAAAACTGCTGCAAACCAGAACCAAAACTAGCAGAAGAGAAATAATTAAAATCAGAGAAGAAATCAACAGGATTGAATCCAAAAAAAAACTTTATAAATAATAAGTCAAACGAAGAGCTGGCTTTAAAAAAAATGAATTAAATTGACACACCATTGGCCCAACTAACTAAAAAAAGAAAAGACCCACGTCAGGAAAATCAGAGATGAAAAAGGGAATGTAACAACAGACACCACAGAAACAAAAAGAATCATCAGAAATTACTACCAAGAGTTGTATGCTAGCAAACAGGGAAATCTATCAGAAATGGATAGATGCCTGGACACATGCAACCTACCTAAATTGAACCAGGAAGACATAGAAAACTTAAACAGATCCATAACTGAGACAGAAATTGAAACAGCAATAAAGGCCCTCCAAACAAAGAAAAGCCCAGGACCAGATGGATTCACTGCTGAGTTCTACCAGACATTTAAAGAAGAACTAACTCCAATTCTTCACAAACTATTCAGAACAATCGAAAAAGAGGGTATCCTCCCAAATTCTATGAAGCCAGCATCACCTCAATTCCTAAACCTGAAAACATGCAGCATTCAATGAATTACAGATCAATTTCTCAGAAGAACATAGATGCAAAAATCCTCACTAAATTCTGGCCAATAGAATGCAACCACACATCAGAAAGATCATCCACCCAGACCAAGTGGGATTTATCCCTGGCATGCAGGAATGGTTCAATGTGTGTAAATCAATCAATGTGATACACCACATTAACAAACTGCAGAAGAAAAACCATATGATTCTCTCAATAGATGCAGAGAAAGCATTCAATAAAATTAACACCCTTTCATGATGAAAACTCTAAGCAAATTGGGTATAGAAGGAACATTCCTTAATACAATCAAAGTAATTTATGAAAAACCCACGGCCAACATCCTACTGAATGGGGAAAAATTGGAAGCATTTCCACTGAAATCTGGTACCAGACAGGGATGCCCACTCTCACCACTGCTAGTCAATATAGTTCTGGAACTTTTAGCCAGAGCCATCAGGCAAGCAAAAGAAATTAAAGGGATACAAATTGGGAAGGAAGAACTCAAACTATCCCTCTTTGCAGATGATATGATTCTTTATTTAGGGGACCCAAAGAACTCTACTAAGAGACTACTGGAACTCATCAAAGAGTTTGGCAAAGTAGCAGGATATAAAATCAATGCACAAAAATCAACAGCCTTTGTATACACAGGCAATGCCACAGCTGAGGAAGAACTTCTAAGATCAATCCCATTCACAATAGCTACAAAAATGATCAAATACCATGGAATAAACTTAACCAGCACATCAAAGCTCTCTACAATGAGAATTACAAAATCTTAAAGAAAGAAATAGAAAAGGATACCAAAAAATGGAAAAATCTCCCATGCTCATGGATTGGAAGAAGCAATATCATAAAAATGTCCATTCTCCCAAAAGCCATTTATAGATTCAATGCAATAACCAATCAAAATACCAAAGACATTCTTCTCAGATCTGGAAAAAATGATGCTGAAATTCATAAGGAGGCACGGGATAAATCAAATAGCTAAAGCAAACTTGTACAACAAAAACAAAGCAGGAAGCATCACAATACCAGACTTCAGGACATACTACAGGGCAGTTGTAATCAAAACAGCATGGTACTGGTACAGAAACAGATGGATAGACCAATGGAACAGAATAGAAACACCAGAAATCACTCCAAACATCTACAGCCAACTTATATTTTATCAAGGATCTAAAACCAATTCCTGGTGCAGGACAGTCTATTCAACAATGATGCTGGGAAAACTGGATCTCCAAATGCAGAAACAGGAAGCAAGACCCCTACCTTACACCTTACACAAAAATCCACTCAACATGGATTAAAGATCTAAATCTATGACCTGAAATCATCAAATTATTAAAGAACGTTGGAGAAACCATGCAAGTTATAGGCACAGCAAATACTTCTTGGAAAAGATCCCAGAGGCACAGGCAGTCAAAGCCAAAATTAACAATTGGGATTACATCAAACTGAGAAGTTTCTGTACTGCAAAAGAAACAGTCAGGAAAGTGAAGAGGCCACTGACAGAATGGGAAAAAATATTTGCAAATTATGTAACCAATAAGGGATTAATAACCAGAATCTACAAAGAGATCAAGAAACTCCACAACAACAAAACAAACAACCCACTTAAGAGATGGGCCACGGACCTCAATAGACATTTTTCAAAAGAGGAAATCCAAATGGCCAAGAGACACATTAAAAAATGTTCAGGATCACTAGCAATCAGGGAAAAGCAAATTAAAAGCACAATGAGGCTTCACCTCACCCCGGTTAGAATGCCTCACATACAAAAATCAACTAACAACAGATGCTGGTGAGGATGTGGGGGAAAAGGGACACTAACCCACTGTTGGTGGGGATGTAAACTGATAAAGTCACTATGGAACTCAGTTTGGAGATTCCTCAGAAACCTTAATATAACCCTACCATTCAACCCAGCCATCCCACCTTGGAATTTACCCAAAAGAAATTAAATTGGCAAAGAAAAGAGCTGTCTGCAACTCAATATTTATTGCAGCTCAATTCACAATAGCTAAGACATGCACGTGAAAGTTCTTAGGCAAACAGGATTTAGTGACCAAAACAGCTGAAGCAAATGCTAGGAAGGTTGGACCCTGTTGTTACTCCACCAATGAGGAACCGGAGGAGGGATCTGCAAACTAGGCAATAAATAGCTTGCTGTAAACCACCCCAGGTGTGCTGGCCCACCAGGCACTAGGTCTTGCTTTTGCTGCACTTCCCAAGCCTGTGTCTATCATTTGAGTGGAAGGATGAGGCTGTTTCTCACAAAGACCAAGTTTTATGAAGCATCTGTCATCACAGGCAGGACCATCTATGGTGAGTGTGTGCGTATTCTCAAACATGTGAGGCTTTACTTTCATCACTTGCCTGTGGTTTAGTAGGCTACGTGGAGTTCCAAAGACCTCCAGGGCCAAGAAGGGGCTCGCACCTCAGTTTCCCTGCTGTGGATACTTAGGAGACGCCTGTGAGTAAGCAACATTTGTCCACATGAGAGATTTGTTTGGAGATACCTGCATATCTCTACTCTGTTAACTTCTTTGTGAATTCAGGAAAATGTGTCCTCTCCACCATGCCACATGGTGAGAAGTAAACATTTGGTTTATTTTCAGTGTACGACCGCTAGGTTACCTGCACCTGAAAGTTCTTAGGCAAACAGGAGTTTAGTGGCCAAAACAGCTGAAGCAAATGCTGGGAAGAGTGTACCCTCTTGCTACTCCACCAATGTGGAACCGGAGGAGGATCTGCAAACTAGGCAATAAATAGCTTGCTGTAAACCACCCCAGGTGTGCTGGCCCACTAGGCACTGGGTCTTGCAAGATCATTCAACAAGTCTCGCTTTTGCTGCACTTCCTGAGTCTGTGTCCATCGTCTGAGAAGATGAGTGAGGCTGTTTCTCACAAAGACCAAGCTTTATGAAGCAGCTGTGAACAAAGACAGGGCCACCCATGATGAGTTGTGTGCATGTCTCAGAGACAAAGATGCATGGTTTTATTGCTTGGCTACTGTTTCCTTTGCCACACTGAGCTCCAAGGACCTCCAGGGACTAGAGAAGGCAGACAGGTTAGTTTCTTTGCTGTGGGAAACGAGGAGATGCCTGTGAGAGAACAACATGTTGCCCACGTGAGAGAGTTGTGTGGAATTGCCAGGGTAGCTCTACTCTGTTAGCTCCTTCCTGAAGTCAGGAAAATTGGCCCTAGTGGGCCAACTAGGTAGTGTTGGTCACCATGGGGTGAGGGATTAGCGACTTAGCTAATGTTGGGCGTTCTCTGTTCATCAGCTGCACTCTTTTTTTTTAAGTCAATTTTATTTATTACATGCTAGGTTTAAACAAAACAATATCAAAGGAAATATACTAATATTTTGTCTGACTTCCTTTAAGCGATAGATAGGTCAAAATCATAAAACTTCCAAATTTGATTTTCCATGTTTCAAATATTCTTTTTTTTAAAACGATGTATTTATTTGTTTGAAAGGCAGAGCTATGGAGACGCAGAAGGAGAGAGAGAGAGAAAGAGAGAGAGAGAAAGAGAGAGAGAAAGAGAGAAAGAGAGAGAAAGAGAGAGAAAGAGAGAGAAAGAGAGAGAAAGAGAGAGAGAGAAAGAGAGAAAGAGAGAGAGAAAGAGAGAGAGAGAAAGAGAGAAAGAGAGAGGGGGGGGAGGCAGAAAAGAGGGGGGGAGGCAGAAAAGAGGGGGGGAGGCAGAAAAGGGGGGGGAGGGAGAAAAGGGGGGGAGGGAGAAAAGAGAGGGGGAGAGAGAGAGGTCCTCGATCCGCCAGTTCACTTCTCAAATGGCCACAATAGCCGGAGCTGGGCCCATCTGAAGCAAGGAGCCAGGAGCCTCCTCCGGAGCCCAAACACTGGGGCCATCCTCGACTGCCATCCCTCCCAGGCCACAGCAGAGAGCCAAATAGGAAGTGAAGCAGCTGCCGCCTGCAGTGCCGGCATCCCATATGGGCGCCGGTTCGAGTCCCGACTTCCCCACTTCCGATCCAGCTCTCTGCTATGGCCTGGGAATGCAGTGGAGGATGACCCAAATCTCTGGACCCCTGCACCCAAGTAGGAGACCTGGAGGAAGCTCCTGGCCCCAGACCGGAGCAGCTCCGGCCACTGTGGCCAACTGGAGTGTGAACCAGCGATGGAAGACCTCTCTCCCTCTCTCTCTCCCTCTGTGTAACTCTGATTTTTCAAATAAATAATAATAATTCTAAAAAAAGGAAGTGGATCGGGGCTGGTGTTGTGGCATAGCAGGTAAAGTCACCGCCTGCAGTGCCAGCATCCCATATGAGCGCCGGTTCGAGTCCCAGCTGCTCCACCTCCGATCCAGCTCTCTGCCATGGCCTGGGAAAGCAATAGAACATGGCCCAAGTCCTTGGTCCCCTGCACCCACATGGGAGACCCGGAAGAAGCTCCTGCCTCCTGGCTTCATACTGGCACAGCTCCAGCCATTGCTGCCATCTGGGGAGTGCACCAGCGGATGGAAGACTCTCCCTGCCTCTCCCTCTCTCTCTGTGTAACTCTGACCTTCAAGCAAACAAATTTAAAAAAAAAAAAGGAAGTGGAGCAGCCAGGACTCAAACTGGCGCCCATGTGGATGCCAGCACTGCAGGCAGCAGCTTTACCTTCTACACCACAGTGCCGGCCCCTAAATATTCTTCAATAATTTAGGTGGATAAGGAATAACCAAGAAATTATTATTATAGGCTAGTAAAACTGATAATATCGTAGGCGTTGGTACTGCAGATGAGATAAATGTTCAGGGAAGGCATTTGGCTACTTGTTGAGAAAGCAGTTAAGACACATGCATACCATCCTGAAGTTCCTGGATTCATGTACCACCTCCACTTTTTTTTTTTAACTTAATATAATTTCCAAAGTACAGCTTATGGATTACAATGGCTTCCCCCCCCCATAACTTCCCTCCCACCTGCAACCCTCCCCTTTCTCACCCCTTCTCCCCTTCCATTCACATCGAGATTCATTTTCAATTCTCTTTATATACAGAAGATCAGTTTAGTATATATTA
This sequence comes from Lepus europaeus, assembly GCF_033115175.1. NCBI lineage: Eukaryota > Metazoa > Chordata > Mammalia > Lagomorpha > Leporidae > Lepus > Lepus europaeus. The sequence goes on from NC_084850.1 coordinate 80,668,970, forward strand.
GGTAACGATTTCACCAATTTGCACCCACATAGAAACACAAAGTGAAAAATACTGTTTTAGTACTAGTTATAGCATTAAATCACAATGTACAGCACATTAAGGACAGAGATCCTACATGAGGAGCAAGTGCACAGTGACTCCTGTTGTTGACTTAACAAATTGACACTCTTGTTTATGGAATCAGTAATCACCCTAGGCTCTTGTCATGAGTTGCCAAGGCTATGGAAGCCTTTTGAGTTTGCTCTGATCATATTTGAACAAGGTCATAGTCAAAGTGGAAGTTCTCTCCTCCCTTCAGAGAAAGGTACCTCCTTCTTTGATGACCTGTTCTTTCCACTGGGATCTCACTTGCAGAGATCTTTCATTTAGGTCATTTTCTTTGCCACAGTGTCTTGGATTTCCATGCCTGAAATACTCTCATGGGCTTTTCAGCATTGGCTGCACTCTTAACCCTGGAGTTTTACTCCTTCTGCTCGAGCCTATGACATTGTTTTGTCTTCTAGTTCTCTCCCTTTCCTCCTTTTCCATCTTCTTGCCTCCAGAATACCCCTTAACTTGCCTCCTTTTTACCCCTTCTCCCCTTCCAGCCATTCTTCCTTATTTCTCCTATGCATATCAAGGCTTATGGCTTTGCATGCCAAAATGCTGCCTTGATCCTTGTGTTTTTCACATGTAATCCTAGTATGAGTGTTAATTTTATGTTTGACTGGACTAGACCACTAAGTGACTATACGTTTGGACAAAATTCATTGTTGTGTCTATGTTGGTATTTCTGGTAAGGTTTAACATCTGAACAGCTAGACCTTGTAAAGGAAATTGCCTTTCCTGGTGAGGCTTGAATAGAGCACAAGGGCTGACCAGTCTGTGAGCAAGAGGGGACACATCCTCCCTTAGTGCCTTAGATAAGTGATATTAGAATACAAATTGTCCTATAATTTTACAAGTGGCTCTTCTGGGTTTCCAAATTTTGAAATGGACATCCTGGTACCTGAGAGCCTCCTTAAATGGCTCCAGAGTGCCAGTGGCTGTATAATCTTTCTTTGCCTATCAATATAGGGGAATGTCTGTTTATAGATAAGTGAATGGATGGCTAAATAGATATACATACATGAAGATTTACGTTATTTAGACTTACATTGACATTTCTGACTAATATATCTAGTCAGCCAGCAGAAATCTTGAGTACCTATATTATGTTGAGGTGTCAGGCAGTGTGGTAAGGAAATGTGAGTGAAACAAAATTACACCCTTCATGAATGTGCCAAGTTTCTTGTGTAGCTATATCAAACTTAAAAAGACAATGAGCAATCACACAGAAAAATGCTTTGTCTCAAAAAGCAGAAGGACAGTTGAAATTTGTGCATGTGTAATCAGCAAGTGTAGCCAAGTGCGGTCACTTCAAGACTAAAATCAACTCACCTGTTTGAGGGATCGGTCGTAGCAGTAAGATCCCCTGGCTTTTCCCTAACTCAGTTAATTACTTGAAGTTTATATGCCGTGGACCTGGAGCTGTGCCAATCAGTCCCACCTGGGTAGACCACCAAGCCATGATGACCCAAAAACCTCATCACATTTCAGCCATGCTGGAGCCTGTGGGGCTGGCCATACATTAGATTCCCTCTTTTAAAATGCCTTGCACAGTGCCAAGGTATTTTATCCAAGCTCTGATGGCTGAATTGCTAGTGGTGATTGCCTGATGTTTTCTTATCCCAGATTAGATCCATGGTCAGAAATGCAGTGAGGTACTTTAGAATCAGGGAACAAAACTTCTGGTACTGCCCTAGGGATCTGGCTAACCAAATCCAGATATAATTACCAAGGTCAGAACTAGCTTCTGGGAGGAAAGGAAGCTGGTTTTCTACTTTTTAGCAAATAGTCTACTCATATTAGTCCTAGAAGAAGAATATCTCCCTGAATGTAATCCAGAACTCCCCAGCCAGCCATCTGGTGAGTGGTGCACAGGGGGTTGCACAGTGTACCATAGTGATTCTCTAATATGTGGAAATTCACTGTTTTCTTAGGGATACAGTGAGAAAACTCTTCTTGTAATCCTTGCTGATAATTATGAGAGTCAACAGTAGTTTTTCTACGTTGGTATAAAATGGACCTCGTGGTTTATAATTGTTCACAGCATGCTTGGGAATATTCCAATGACCATTGGCACCAAAGTGAAATGTTCACATAGCCAATGAATGAATATACTCCAATTAGCATATTTTATCCATTTCCATATTACCTATTTTGCAAAAGCCAAGATCCTGTATCCAGCATCTGCTAAGCACTGATCAATCAAGCCTATAGATGTAAAGGTCTCCAAGTACTGGTGTTTTCTGAGCACTTTAATCCAGATTCTCTCCACCTTGTTGAAGAGATCCATTCTCTTATTGCCCCAAATTTTCTCAGGAGGTCCTCAGTTCTTGTCGGACCCTCGCCAGTGAGGATCCAACGCAGTCACGACATGGTCACTGTTTCTCGGTTCTCAAGGAACTTTATTCGTGGAGACAGAAGGAAAGGGCAAAGGGAGAGGAGAAAAGACTGCCCAGATCCCAATGTCCCTTTATATCCCAAGTCCCGTGGAGCATGTGCTCCACAGCCAATAGCGGTTCTCTTCACATGCAGTTTATGCTAATGTCGTCCAATCCGATGAAAGGGCACATATAGCCTCAGGTCGAAAGTTCATCTATTTCACCTGGTTCCTCCTAGATGTTTATGCAGAGTCCATCCTGTTTCATCTGTTTCACCTGGTTATTTTCGTAGGCCTTGTCGACCAATTGCTGCAAGCTATGTAGAAGAGGCTCCCACAGGTGGCCAGCCTGCAGTTCCCCACAGTTCCCCCTTTTGTTATTTATGGCACGGAGTCGTGCCTGTCTTAAGTTCACAGCGACGCGCCACCTGCTTACCTGTCATCGAAACATTGGGAAGCATGTCCCAAGTTCTGTCTTAGGTTGCTAGGGGCACTCGCCAGTGATTACCCGTCTTTGGCTACCGCTCCATCATGCCAATCCATATCTGTTGCTGAGGGTCAGAGTGATACATAGCAAGCATAGCCTGTCGGACCACTAGATTAGTGCGTTGCTGACTCCTAACTACTGCCAGGATGACCCTGCTGATTAGGAGGAAGCCTAAAAGTACTACTACGAATAGGCCTGCTATGGCCACCCCATTCTTTCACGTGTGACCAAGTACCTGAGATCCAGCGGCCCAAAGCGGCAAAGGGGGACCATACTTAACTAATTTCCCCACATATTCCCCCTTTTTGTTTTAGCACATGGTCCCTGTCTTAGGTTGCCCCCAGCCGTCCTTTCCCTTACCCGTCATTAGTAACCCAGGCAGCTTGGCCATGAGCCCTGTCTTAGGTTGGTGCAGGACGCTGGGTGCTTTACCTGTCTTGGGGTGTCGCATGACTTGTAATTATGGGAGCGTGGTGAGCTTTCTCCACCGCCTGTCTTAGGTTGTTCCGGTCTATCCAGAATCTTACCCGTCATTGGCAATGTGGAGAGCACCGGGAGCGCTTCCCCAGTTCAGGGGATCGTAGCCCTCTGTGGCTAGCAGCCTCTAGTAATGAACCTCAACCTGTCTTACCCTTGTTGCCTCTATGCGCCGTTGTATAAACTGTATAAGGCTATTCATTATGCATGGGCCAATAGCAAGGATTAAAAGCAGGGTAAGAAGCAGTCCAAGAAGAGGGAGGAGGTAGGGCAAGAGTCCATTAAGGCCCGTCCAAAAGGGGCTTTTTTGGAGTTTTGTCTTTTTCCAGGTTCTCCTGAAGTGTTTTGATGATCATGTTTGCGTCATCAAATCCCCCATCACTGGGCCGGGCACTTCTTGTCAGGATCACAGCGTCTGCATCATCACCTGCCTCTGGATCTCTGTCCGTTTCTGGAAGAGGGAAGACAAGGGGATCTCCCTCAGGGGCAAACCGCTCCCTGGGTGGGCTGTTACTTGCATCAGGCATAGGCCTGACATTTTTGGCCGGTATTCAAATTGGAGTCAACTCCCCTATGGGGAACACACAGCCAAATCCTCTTCCCAACTGAATCAGTGGATCAGTTGGGTGAGAGGGTCTCTCCATCTAACGAGCATCTGAGGTTTAGGGGTTAAATGTCCCCAATGTTTTTGGAACCTTGATTACCTTGACCCTTTTGAAAAATTTCCTGTGGGTTGTGAGGAATTTTAGTAGAGTGTTGAGTCATTTTACGTCTTGGCAGCACTTTTAAACATCCCAATTGGTTATTATCTCTGTAAGATGAGAGATATATCTTTTGACATCTCCAGGGCCCCTTTTGGAGATACCAAAAGTTTAGAGAATTTAGAACTTCGATTTTTAGAAACTTCGTTAAAGGTGCCAAGAGAACTTAGAGTATCTGGTTAGAACAGAATTTTTTAACATCCTGAAATGATAGCCCTTCATTAGACAGGGTGATCCTAACACTTTTAGACCAGATCTAATCATAATGATATTTAACAATGCTTTTCATCAATCTGAACTTAACAGAGACAGTAGAGTACACACTAGATTACCTTGAAAACCAGAAATAAAAACCTTGAACATAAGAGTTAGCACACAAAATCCTCACATAACTCAGAACAATTTAACAGAGCTAAAAAGAGAACTTTAGAAACAGCAGAGTAACCAATTAAGTAGACATTGTTAAAAAGAGACTATAGTTTTTGCAAAAACAGATCTGTAAAAGAAGTTTAAAGCATATTCAGGACATGTAAAGACTTGTAAGACCACTTTAGCTGGAAAGCAAAAACATGAATACAACATAGGTCTGACATCATTTACAACATTTTAATACACTTTGCATAATTTGAATTGACTCAAACAGTTGTTACTTTAACAAATTTAGAGTCTCATTCTTTGAGAGTTCCAGGGATCCTACTGGAAGTCCCAAAGTTGTTAGACTCCACTTGAGAATTTAAACTGTTAGAGTCAAACCGCTCAGCCAAAAACTAGTAACCAAGGCTGTGGGCTAGATCTGATTAGTTAGGTAATCACTCAAACATTAAAGACAGACAAATCCAATAAAACATGAAACCTTCAAGACACGTGCAAACTCTCAGATAAGTTAACTACAGCAGCACAGAAAAGAACTGGTCATCAGCATAGGAGCCCATTGCTTAGGACAGGGAAACACATCTGAAACAAAGCGGCAGAGAATGAGAGTGGCCAGTTTGCAGCAACACGGGGGAACTCCTTCTATGGGCAAATGTGCCAAATAGGGGGGTGCGGAAGGAAGGGGTCTCTCATCCTCCCTATCTCTCTGTCCCAACCCATGTTGGTCCTCTCTGTCTCCGTCCTCTTTGTCTCCATCTAGGCTCCCAGATGGAGATTCTGTGTTTCCTCTAGTAATCAGCCCCTTCATCTAAAAGGGCTGCTATTTCCTCCGAGTCATTACTGAGAGCTTGGTCGATCAGTTGCCATAGCCTAAGGACCTCAGGCGATTTCTCCGCTGCCCTCAATTGTCTTCCGACCCTATGCCATTGTTCCTGTTCTAACTCACCGCTCTCCACCAACCAGGGTGAGGTCTGAGCGACGGCCCTAGTGAATGCACATACAGCGGCCGCTTTCACGGGCGTCCCCGCTACTTTTAAAAGGCAGCTTAATACCAGGCGCAACCTGGTTGTTGAGGGAGTGTTTCCCATTGTTATTCCTTTTTTCTGAGGTACCAATCCTAGGCTTTTTCTTTCACCCGCCTAGATTCCCGTGTATACACGTTTTAATTGTTCTTACCTGCTTCCAGCGACCGGTCCGGCTATCCGAGTCACAGCACCACCTGTCGGACCCTCGCCAGCGAGGATCCAATGCAGTCACGACAGGGTCACTGTTTCTCGGTTCTCAAGGAACTTTATTCGTGGAGACAGAAGGAAAGGGCAAAGGGAGAGGAGAAGAGGGTGGAGCATGTGCTCCACAGCCAATAGCAGTTCTCTTCACATGCAGTTTATGCTAATGTCGTCCAATCCGATGAAAGGGCACATATAGCCTCAGGTCAAAAGTTCATCTGTTTCACCTGGTTCCTCCTTGTTTATGCAGTCCATCCTGTTTCATCTGTTTCACCTGGTTGTTTTCGTAGGCCTTGTGGTCGCCGATTGCTGCAAGCTATGTAGAGGAGGTTCCCACAGGTGGCCAGCCTGCGGTTCCCCACAGTTCTGTTATGATTCTGGGTGAGGACCTCTCCCTCTTATGTCTGAATGGTACCATGCTGGTGAAAGTTTCCCAAGTGAAGCATCTGGTATGTTATTTCCTTTCTTAGTCCTGTGTCATTTTTTATCAGCCCTCAAGTCCTCAACCTCACCACGTTTGGTAAACTAGCTTTTTGGTTTTAACCAACTTTAGTTTTGGAATTAGTTTAATGGAGTGGAGAGAGGAGCATGGGCTTTTAATATATCCCCAGGATTAAAATAATAAATCAAATGGCAATGTCCTTAGACATCTTTAAGTAACATACGCATGTTTGAGGAAGACAACCCAGATGTCCATCAACTGGACATAAGACTGGATAAAGAAACTATGGTATATGTACACTATGGAATACTACACAGCAGTAAAAAAAATGAAATCCTGTCATTTGCAACAAAATGGATACAACTATAAACCATTATACTTAGTGAAATAAGCCAGTCCCAAAGAGAGAAATATCATACGTTTTTCCTGACCTCTGGTAACTAATAGAGTACCTAAAATGTAACCTTTGGGAGTAAAATTGACATTTTGAGATTCAATGATTTTTTTCAGACCTTATCTCAACTATTGAGAAACAGTGTGTTTTTTCTTCATACTATTTGTTGAACTCTTTACTTAATGCAGGGTTAATCTTATGAGTATAAATTTAAATTGAAAATAGATTTTTGTAAAAATTAAGAATGAGAATTGGGGAGGGAGGAGGAAGATGGCGAGTGTGGGTGGGAAGGAGAGTAGGTGGGAAATATCACTGTGTCCCTGAATCTGCATACAGGAAATATGTGAAATTTGCATACCTTAAATATTTTTTAAATCCAGATTATTTTTAGAACTTGTTTGAAAGATGACAAGAAAGAGAGAAAGTGTGTGTCCTAGAGTTCTTGCACCTGCTGGTTCACTCCCCACATGGCCACAACAGCTGGAGCTGAGCAGATCCAGAGCCAGGAACTTCTTCTGGGTCTCCCACATGGGTGCAGGGGCCCAAGGACTTGGGCCATCTTCTACTGCTTTCCAAGGCACATTAGTAGGGAGTTGGAATCTGAAGTTGAGCAGCCAAGACTCAAACCCATATGGGATGCCAGCGCTGTAGACCAGGGCTTTAACATGGCTGTGCTACTGTGTTGGCCCCATCTAGGGAATTTTTTAAAGAAAATCATGGTTTCTTTAGCTGTGTCCCATTCACTCCCTTCCCTCAGACAGAAGCTCTCAAGAAAGGACAGACACATTCAAAACCATCCACTTTTCACCATCTCTTCAAATAAAGTAGCAGCTGAGAAGGGTTATGGTGTACTTTGTTTTTGCAGAACCACGAAACTTATTGTTTCCTCTCTATTTTCAGGAAACACCTTCAAAACAACAAGGCTGTTTCCCAAAGTTACCAAGACCTTTTGTCTTGGTTCACAGTGCTCTGGATACTCTGATGTTTGATCTTCCCTTCTAGCCAGAAACACATGACCACTGCCACCCCTACTTTTGAATCTGTGCTAGTCCTGGGAGTTCTTTAGCTATCGCATTTGTTTGCCTTTGGGAGGTGGCTGGAGTGCCATTTTCAAGGGATGTTCTGGAATGTATTGACTGCACAGTTAGATGTACATGATCATGTTCCATTTTAGGTGCTTTTCTCCCCATGTCTGGCTTTGTCCCCGTTGTATAGCTTACCCTGACAGCTTTGGCAAGAAGGCTCTGGGTTGCTGTGCTTGAAAGGTCAGGTGGATATGGAAGAAAGGCTTGCAATCATTTCTCACTGCATTTCTTCTAAGAAACCAGGTGAATTGGTTGGAGGTGAGCTAACCTGTTCCTTATGAGAAATTCTGACCTGGATCTATTCTTCTGGGGAGGGATCAAAGCAAAGTCCATTACACCAGGCACTTCCCTGGCAGCTGAGGGCATTGGTTAGTGGGGAAGCAAACAAGCCAGGTTTCTCTTGGTGCAAACTCCCCCTTTCATGCTGACTGTTCTTATTAGGAATTGTGTTACTAGCACTGTGAAGATAAATTCTTCACAGGAGTACTCACTCTTGAGCTGTTCTGCTGTGGGGCATCCCTGCTTTTGGAGTTTGGCAAAGTCAAAGCCTGCTAAACTTGAAACTCCTGGATCAGACTGGATGAAGGCATTACATTAGCAGCATTTGGAGAAATCTAAAATGTCTTCAACTGCCCAACTCTTGAGGAACCAGGAAGTATAGCCACTTCCCCTCCATACCCTCAACTCTAGGGATAGTCCTGATCCACAAATTATAATAGGAGCTTAAATGTTGATCTTTCAGTTGTAACATTTTCTAGTTTAAAAAATGATTTATTCATGAGATGGACAGATTTCCTTTATTTCATATATAGATTTAAGAACAAAATGATACTTCCCACCCTACCCTCCCTCCTACTTTATTCTTTTTAATTTTTACTATCGCATACTGTCATTTTTTTGTTCAACATAATTTATAAAAGTAAAAACATGGAAATGTTTTGAATGATCAACAGTAAACGGACAGTTATGTAAACTATGCTACATTTATTCAAAGAGGTAGTTTTCTTTTTTTTTAACTTTTATTTAATGAATATAAATTTCCAAAGTACACCTTATGGATTACAAAGGCTTCCCCCCCCATAACTTCCCTCCCACCCACAACCCTCCCCTTTCCCGGTCCCTCTCCCCTTCCATTCCCATCAAGATTCATTTTCAATTCTCTTTATATACAGATCAGTTTAGTATATATTAAGTAAAGATTTCAACAGTTTGCCCCCACATAGCAACACAAAGTGAAAAAATACTGTTGGAGTACTAGTTATAGCATCACAAGCTTAACCTCCACTAAAGAATTCAACAAGTAGTAAATAGAAACACTGTAAAAAAAAAAAAAACTGTTCGAGAGTAGACAAAGCTATAAAAAATTATGAAGTCTCAAAATGTCAATTTTGCTCATTTACATACATCCTCTTATTTTTTTATCCTCTTGTTTTAACTCAAATTACAGAAAGTTGAGGAATTAATATAAACACAGCCCAGCATATACATGTGTACAGCTTCTGTGTGGCCAATGAACTTAGATATCAGGAGTAAAAATCTCTGATTGAAGGCAGGCCTTTGGCCTGATGGTTAAAATACTCCCAGGATAGCTATATCCCATGTTGAAATGCTGGGGTATAAGACCAGGCTCCAGTCCCAATTTCAACTTCATGGTAATTTGCATCCTTGGAGGCAGCAAGTATACTTTCAAGTTACTGATTTAAGATACTGAGTTTGCTTTAACTTCAGGGTTTGTACATTCATGTCCATGATTAGGGAACTTAATTGTCCTCTGCTGAGAGGAGTGGATTGCAGTGGAGGAGTGCATGTGAAAGAAGGATCATATGGCCAGCAAGGAATCGGGGAGGCTGGGCCCAACCTCAGGCTATTAGAATAACACTCTCAAGAGAATTACCTTCTTGGGGAACACCCCCAATGAGGCAATGACCTTATTTCATCTACTAATGGTTCCCCTACTCCCAGTATCAATACCCTGAAACCAACCCTTTAACACCTGGGGCTTCAGAACACGCAGCATACAAAGCATAGCAGATCCCTTTCAAGTAACACTCCTGATGTCAGGAAATTGTAGACATGGAAAACGATCAGTTGTTGCTAGGGTATGTGAGTGGGGGGAGTGTGACAAATAGCAAGTACAAGTGTATGAATGAGGAAGGAACAGTTCTGTATACTGATTGTAGTGGTGGGTACCAAATCTATACATTTAGGAAAATTTCACAGGTCTATTGGCCAAAAATACCCTAAACATCAACACAGAAAGATGACTTGAAAATGTGAGGAATTTAAGTTCTGAATATGATCCGACACCCTCCAAGTGTAAGATGAAATAAGCCGCCTCTTTCTCAAATACTTTTTCAGGTATTTTACAAAAGTAACAAAGTTGACTAATGTAGACAATATCAATAGGACTGAAATTCTAAAATGTGTAAACCAAGTTAGTAAATGAAACTTTTTCCCTTTTGTCATGGTTATAGTAGTGTCTTCAGCTTTACTGAAAGCTGTTTACTGAAAAGTGTTTTCAGCTTTAGCTGACATAAAAGTTAGGTGTATTAAAGGTGTATTACTTGATCATTTTTATATATATTGTATGGTCAAATTGAATCACAAGTGAATCTGAGTCAACCGTTAATTCACAAATTACCTTTCTTGCTGGAGTGTGGTGATCACTCCCTAGAAATAACCTCTTAAGTGTCCATTGTAAAATACATAATCCTGAACTGTAGTCACCATGCTATTAGTGCTTGAGTTTTTCCATCTTATATCTGCAAGTTTATGATCTTTAATCAACATCACTTCATTCTCCCACTACCCTCATGAAACCACACTTCCATTTTGTGTGTGGATGGATTTAACTGGTTGAGATTCCACATGTAAATCATCTCCCAGCATTTTCCTCTGTGAAATAATCCGGATACAAAAGGGAAAACTTCCTTTTTCATGGCTGAATAACACACACACACGGATTCTTAAGGATTTCATGGAAAATAGAATTTACATTCCACAATGCATAAGCATTCATTTTTCTCTTTCAACATTTGTGTTTTTCTGAATTTCTGGGGCTAGCCACCCTAATGGTGCATTTCCCTGATAATGTTGAAGAGCTTTTGTATAAATTTCAGCCACTTGAATTTATTATGGAAATACATTTTCAGGTCATTTGCCACTTGAGTAAATTTTAGAATCATATTGGTGGACTTTAATATTCTTGACAAATGGGTCCATCATAGACAATAAATTTCATGCAGACATGAATCTTCCAATTTGTGGTAACTGTTAGAATGAGTTACATACAAATACCGTATACTTTACAGTTCATAATATTTATACTGTAATTTGGACAGCTTCTATGTTGTATAAAAACCACCTTGCCACTTAACATACCCTAAATCTGCATTACATCAGTATAAGGAACTCCAAGGCAGGTACAATTATCCATCTCCTCTGATGAAACATTTGTGTATAAAACTAATTTTAAAAAACATTAAGGCTCACACATTTAAGATTAAATATAAAATGTTTATTAAATTCTCTAGTGACACTTATAATATTGATACTTTGTTTTCAGGTTTAGAATATATTAACTACAAAAGGTATAAGAAAAATAGTGATGCAGATTTGTGTAGAACATTATTTGAATTTCTCACATAATTTTGTAAACATTTCAGAATTAAATGAATATATATAATTCAGAAATGTAATTTTTGTGAATACTACCTGATAGGTTTAAGATTTTTGCTAACTAAATGTATCAACCTGTTTTTCCTCTAAGACAAAGATCGTCTTCATTGATGCAAGTTATAAAAAAATAAAAAACCAGTCTGAAAAAAAAGCACTGCTAAATTCAAGACTGTAAGCCTTTGCATTCAAAGGATGTGTTTTTCAAAATGTTCCTTTTAAGATTTAACTTTTTTGGCCAGCGCTGGCACACCGGGTTCTAGTCCCGGTCGGGGCGCTGGATTCTGACCCAGTTGCCCCTCTTCCAGGCCAGCTCTCTGCTATGGCCCGGGAAGGCAGTGGAGGATGGCCCAAGTGCTTGGGCCCTGCACCCCATGGGAGACCAGGAGAAGCACCTGGCTCCTACCTTCGGATCAGCGCGGTGCACCGGCTGCGGCCATTGGAGGGTGAACCAATGGCAAAAAAGGAAGACCTTTCTCTCTGTCTCTCTCTCACTGTCCACTCTGCCTGTCAAAAAAAAATTTAAGTTTTAAAAATTTTCCCTTGCAATAAATTTGAAGTTTATTAATGCAGATAATGAGAATTACCACCAAATGAACATTTGCCAGTACTGAGGAACATAAAATTGAGAGGCAGTTTAAAAAACGAGTTTATAGACTTCCCTGACTTGACTAGTAGTAGTAATGATCATGAAACTTCCTTCATTGTATGCAGAAAAGATGCACAACCTAACTAGTAAGGTGCCACATCCAGTAGTAACTCTGCAACCTAAGTGACAACAAAGGGCTAAAGATCTACAAATAAGTGTGTTCTATTATGACATTTATGCTACAAGCACTTTAGTAAGACCAACTAAACCAAATTGCCACAGAGGTCCTTTAAAGCAAACACAATCATCTGTAAAAACATACAGGAATTCTTTTCTCCAAGTTAAAACATCAGTCATCACTACTTTTCAAGCTACTGGAAGTGGAATAATTAACATTAAAAAGAACATAAAGGAAAACTCAAAGATCTGTTAGAGATACAAACTTTTTTTTTTTCGCCACTAATTTTTCTCTTAGCTCTGATGCCTTACATCTTCTTCTAAGAGTAGTCAAATCTGTTTTTTGTTTTGTTTTGTTTATTAAACTTTCATTTAATGAATATAAATTTCTAAAGTACAGCTTATGGGTTACAATGGCTTCCCCCTCCCAAAACTTCCCTCCCACCCACAACCCTCCCCTTTCCCGCTCCCTCTCCCCTTCCAATCACATCATGATTCATTTTCAATTCTCTTTATATACAGAAGATCAGTTTAGTATATATTTGGTAACGATTTCAACAGTTTGCCCTCATATAGCAACACAAAGTGAAAAAAAAATACTGTTGGAGTACTAGTTATAGCATTAAATAAGAGTGTACAGCACATTAAAGACAGAGATCCTACATAATATTTTTTTAATTAATTAATTTTCTATGCCATTTCCAATTTAACACCAGGGTTTTTTTTTTTTTCATTTCCAATTATCTTTATATACAGATTGATTCAGTATATAATTAGTAAAGATCTCATCAGTTTGTACCCACGCAGAAACACAAAGTGTAAAAATACTGTTTCAGTACTAGTTATAGCATCACTGCACATTAGACAACACATTAAGGACAGATCCCACATGGGATGTAAGTACACAGTGACTCCTGTTGCTGACTTAACAATTTGACACTCCTGTTCATGGCGTCAGTAATCTCCCTAGGCTCTAGTCATGAGTTGCCAGGGCTATGGAAGCCTTTAGCGTTCGCTGACTTTGATCTTATTCCGATAGGGTCATAGTCAAAGTGGAAGTTCTAAAGATACAAACTTAAAGCGGCATAAAATATTGTTAAGGCTGCATCTATCAAGGAACAAAATCGTGTTAAACTGAAATTACATTAGTGGCTACTGCATACAGTATTGAAGACCATGGTAGTAATTTCTCCCTGATTTTCATATTCAGAATTTCTTTACATTGATATGAGTTTTTACTAGCATTTACCTGTTTTTAACAAAAAGCTTATTTTCAATAATCCTGATAATCTGTTGACATTATTGTAAATACACTAATGCTGTATTCATTTACTTTGAAATAATTCATTTCAAATATTGTAGATTTCCCTAGATTCCTAGCACTAACTTGAAAAGTTTCTGTGCCTCACTTACAGTATTGAGATCTCACACATTTCAAAGTGATGCATGATGAGTATACGTTCATAAAGTGTTCAGTTTAGTGTGGCTGAAAGACTTAATTCCTTTGTACCTGAATGCATTTTACTAACCTGTCCTACTAAATTTAACCTTTCATGAAAATGAAATTTTTCATGCTTCTCTAAGTTCAAGTAAGCTTGAACAAATAAAATTTGATAAAAATATACACACTATATATATATATATAGAATGCTTAGGCCCAAAGTGAACAGCAATCTCAAGTCTACATATGGAATGCAACAGAATATCCTTTGTCTCTTCCAAAAATAACATGTCCAAAACAAAGGAGTTATCATGGGATTCAGTACTATTCATAAGTAATTTGGCAGACTTGCAATGGATATCTCCATGAAGACACTGGAGATTAGAATTTTTCTATTGAACAAAAACTCAAAGTGTGCCAAGACATTGCCTCCACTTTTCCTTGTGTGGTCCAAATGTGCACAACATAATATATCTATTGCTTTTTCACAAATATACTAATAAGACAATATTTTTAAATTTTGTCAGGAAAAATAAGGTAACACTCAGTTGTGTCCTGTCATCAGTAATAGCTGACTTTGAGTTGTTTATGTCAGCATTTGTTCTTATTATAGTTTTTACTGAGTAATATCCGTTAGGACCATTACTGTGGTTTATGAACCACAGAAGACATCCATAGCAGCATTTGATCATAGATCATTCACAGTATATGTTGACAAGACAGATTGTTTTTCCATCTTGACCTGGAATCCATACTGTAGAATGAAGATTTTTATATCCTCGTAGTTCAATTCTATGGAAAGTTCTGGTCGGGGCGCCAGATTCTGTCCCGGTTGCTCCTCTTCCAGTCCAGCTCTCTGCTGTGGCCCGGGAGTGCAGTGGAGGATAGCCCAGGTCCTTGGGCCCTGCACCTGCATGGGAGACCAGGAGAAGCACCTGGCTCCTGGCTTCGGATCAGCGCAGTGTGCCTGCTGCAGTGGCCATTTGTGGGGGGGGGGGGGGGTTGAACCAACAAAAAGGAAGACCTTTCTCTCTGTCTCACTGTCCACTCTGCCTGTCAAAATAAATTTTTCAAAGTGGTACAAAAGGGGTCCTAGATGGATACAAATTCCACCTAGTTTAGGTATTTTCCATCTTTCATTAATATTAATCCATTACATTGTGAGCAGTGTATATGAAGAGGCAGGTAGCAATACAGTGCTGGGTATTGCATTCTAAACAAACCTAAAAATTTCCTATAATCATAGAAGAGTTAGAAGCAGAAGGAAGACTGTGGAGATCAACATCAGAGAAAAAGATGGGTTGAATATGGTCAGCTGATCGCCAGTTATTGCTAAACTGATGGACCCAGGTATAAAGTTTATATTTGTTTCAGAGCACCTGTTGAGTACAAAGGTGGGAAAAAAGAGCATAACAAGACTCCATTGGTTTCCTTGACCAGCATAACCTAGCATAGATATTTCCCAGGCCAGCCTTCCTCATCCAACTCCACGCAGCAGAATATTTGCTTTCAAAAGATGTCATCTCTCTTTTGGAAACTTGTAAAAATTCTATTTAATGAGTGGATGGTAGCAGACATCCTATTCTGCTTTACCAGTTTCACTCTAGTCTCTCACAAAGTGTTTCAATGTGGATTTTAACTTATCCTTGTCAAATGTAGATGTTGGCATAATCATTCCATTCTTTCCATATTCACCATATCTTATTTTTGAACATATGTATGCAGTCATTAACAATGGTCAATAGTATTTGATTAAGATCAATGCATTTTTGGCATCTCATCCAAGTGAAGAAATTGAAGAAGCAGTTTCCACTGATTAGCTGGAACAGATCGAAGTTGTCTATTAAGTGTACTTGCTCATACATACTGGTGCCATATAGGAAAAGTCATTAATGAGCTTCCAGAATTGCTCATGCTCCAGCCTCTTCTTTTCCTCCCTCATGCTGTGCAAGGCAGCAGAGGAAACTGCCATGGCTGATCCCAAATGCCGGATGGAGAACAGTGCTTCCACTTCTTTCCACAACATATGCCACTGCCTCTCGCCCTTCAGCCTTTGGGCAGCTGAGAGGTGGGACATTGTGGAATATTCCTATGTTGTATCCCAAGCACCATAATTGGCTTGGTGGCAGGAGTTCAGCCTTCCTCTGGATAGAGCCCACTGCAGACCTACCCTCAGCTCACTGTGCATCCTACCCTCCATGGCCCTCAGCCCCGCATCCATGTTGGGCTCCCCCAGGTGCCAAGGGCTCCTTGGCATTCCCCCATAGTCTTACATATAGTGCTAAACAAGTCTCTACATTCTACCCAATGTGCAGAGATGGGCTTTGTTGAGGTACTACCTGGCACTATTTCCAAGTATTCTGAGCTCTGTGATGAGGCATGGGGGTGAGTCCTGTGAGCCCACGGCAATACAAAATATTCCCATATTTCCACAGTTGCAGGGTCTCTTGTATCCAACTCTAAGGCCATCCGAGCTATGGCCTAGGCACCAGGGATAGTCACACAGGTCATCTAAGGGTACCAAGCTCAGCAGAGCCAACAGATCCTCATGGGACAGCTGCTTCCATCCGTAATCTTTCATTGGTCTGTGGACCAAAACAGATGGAAGAGGGTGGAGGAGAACTGGGCTCAGTCCAGGCACCAGAAAGCAGCCTTTCTCTTTCTCTTTGCAATCTTTTTCAATAGAGCTGAGCTATGTGACCCTGGCCACATTCTTCACTTCTGCCTCCTTGTCAGATGCAAAGTCTATTCTCGCCCTTATAGGAAAGACAACTGTGGCCTAGCTTCTTGTGCAAGGAGATGCAGGAGAGAATGCAGAACACCTGAATGAGATGCTTGCTCCTTACCTCCTATGAGTGCACATGTCATTAGAGTGGGCATCCTGTCTTCCCTTGTTTCTGTTCATTACCGATTCCTTATCCCTGCTTGCCTTGTCCCCACCTCCATCCCTTTCCTTCTTACCCTCTTCCTGCCCTTGAATTCTCATTCATTCTAGGGTCTCTTCATACAGTGTCCTGGTCTCCCTTTACTACTTTCTACTTCCAGGCGCTTTTAAGAGTGTCACCTGTTCTTACCTTTCTGGAAGGGGTGGTGTAAATTGAGATTTTGTGTGAAAGAATAGTTACAGTTTGATCTTCAGACCTTCATACCTTGAGCCTCAAATTTTGTTCTTTGTCACCTTCCCTCTTCAGTCTCTGGAGAAGCTCAGTGAAGGTAACAGAGAAATGCTTCCTGACTGAGTGGGAGGCTGATTTGAACTCAAGCATGGTCTAAGCAAGTGAGTAATATGAAGTCCTTTCAAACCTAAAAGGAAAACAAGAAATCTGTTAAAGGTATGCTCACAAAGCATATATGTAAGCCATGTTTCTTTTCCATGTTGGTTCATGTAAATTAGTTCATTTAAACTCTGTAGATGTAGATGATAGCCCACCTTCCCAGATTCCCCTCCACAATCAGTCCTCATCTAAGGAAGAGGCCAACATCAAAGATTATGAGAGCAATTTTCTCCAGCAAGCACATTATTACTGATCCAAAGTTGCCCACCCCTACATCTCATGTGCAGGGAAACTAGGGCATTTTGCTTCCTTCTTCCCTGAGGTCTGTCCAGCTCAAAACCAACTCCTTATATAATCCCAGGATGAGCTGTAGGGGGCATGCCCAACCAGTCATGCAGGTCTATCTCCCAGAGAATCTATTCACTTAGGATGGGCCTGGGAGATTTCCTTTTGCATGGTTCGGGGTGGTGCCAAGGTGATCTGCAGCTGAAGACATTTGTGCAGGGGCCTCATGCTGTTCCAGGTGGACTCAAGCTGAGGGATGTAAAGTCTGAGGAGAAAAGTGTAAAGTTTTGCCTGACAGGGTTAAGATGTTCAAAATTGTGGAACGTTCATTCTCCAAGGTTCTGGGCCTCCAGACACTCCATCTCTATCTCCAACTTCATTCTCCTCCCAGCTCTGTGTTGGACAGCAAAGAATGACTCAGTTTCCCCTAGCAGATTACCCTCTTCATAAATCAGCCATATACTGCAAAAGGAGAGTGTGGATGAGGCAAATGGCTTAAACTGTTTTGATCCAAAATGAATCCCTGGAATCACACTGTAAGACCAACTACAATGTCCAACAAAATTGCCATTTTTTTCCTTCAAGTAACTAAGTTTGTCAGTTTTGCTGACTTGTTGAATAATGAAGTCTGGTTCCATTTTTTTAAAAGATTTATTTAAGCAGGAGAGAGAAAGGAACACTGCAGAGAAAGATATCTTATACCCACTGGTTCACCTTCCAAAATGGGGACAGCAACCAGGGCTCAGCCAGGCAGAATCTAGGAATCAAACTCCAACTGGTCTCCTAGGTGGGAGCAAGGGACTCAAGTACTTAAACCATGATCCGATACTTTTAACAGGCACTTTAACAGGGAGTTGGGTGAGGAAACGGAGAAGCTGTGACTCAGTCTTATGCTCTGATGTCAGATGAACAGCAGCTTAACCCACTATACCACAATATCCACCCCTGAATGATTTTAAGATTCATGTAAGTATTTGAAAGGAAGAGTTTCAGAGAGAGAGGCAGAAACAGAAGATCTTTCACCCACTAGCCAGAGCTAGTCTGATCCAAATCCAGGAGTTTCCTCTGGGTCTCCCAGGTAGGCGCAGGGAACCAGCTACTTGAGCCACCCTCTGCTGTTTTCCCAGGTGCATTCACAGGGAGCTGGATTGGAAGTGGAGCAGCCAGGACTTGAATTGGTGCCCATACACGATGCCAACATTGCACTCAGTGGCCATTAACCACTATGCCAC
Organism: Lepus europaeus; assembly: GCF_033115175.1. Taxonomy (NCBI): domain Eukaryota; kingdom Metazoa; phylum Chordata; class Mammalia; order Lagomorpha; family Leporidae; genus Lepus; species Lepus europaeus. The sequence goes on from NC_084850.1 coordinate 80,687,352, forward strand.
AACGCCAGACCCCTCAGTCTTTTCATATTATTCTGTACGATACTGTATGTTATGTATCTCCACTCCAGTATTTTCTTTGTTCTCTCAGCATTGGATTTAGTTTTGTCTTTTTTGCTTCTTGTTAAACATACATTTAGGTGACTGATTTCAGATATTCGCTCTTTTCTATTGTAGGTGCTTAGATACACATTTTTCTCTGGGCCCTGCTTTCACTATTCATTAGGTTTGTGTATTTTTATATTCATTGTAATTCATCAATTTTATAGTCTCTTGATATATGTGTTAACATACTGCGTGAGAGAGAGGGAGAGAGAGACAGAGACAGCATGAAAAGAAAGTTTAAGTTGGAAACTTCCTGCCACAGATCAGGAGAGGGATCCAAGATAGGAAAAAACCTGGAAAATTTTTCAAGGTGGAGTGTTTTAAGCATAATTCAGGTGAAGTACAGGTTTACTTGCAATAATCGGAGTGTAGGGACAACACTCAGAGGGCTGGAATTGTAGTCCTCTCTAGCCTGCTCATGAGAAAACAAAAAAAGCTATCAGATGGGTGGGATAGTTAACTAAGATTTTATTTATTTACTTGAGTGGTAGAGTTGCAGAGAAAGAGACAGAGAGAAAGGTCTTCCATCCACTGTTTCATTCCCCATGGCCACAACGGCCGGAGTTGGGCTGATCTGAAACCAGGAGCTTCTTCCAGGTCTCCCACATGCAGGCAGGGGCCCAAAGACTTCGGCCATCTTCCACTGCTTTCCCAGGCGATTAGCAGTGAGCTGGATTGGAAAGGAGCAGCTGGGGAAATAACTAGTGATCGTATGGATGCCGGCACAGCAGACAGCCTACTATGCTACAGCCCCCAGTACCTTCTATTTTCATGATAAAACTAGAAACTCAGAGGAGTGGGAATCGTGATTCTGTCTTGCTATAGGCAATTTCTGGGGAGAAGCATACATATTGTCCACTTTTAAAGTGAGTTTCCTTTTCCTCATTCCAATAGGAACCTAACAGCCTATTCATTTATCTACCTCCTCACATTACCACCCTCCCCCAGGAGAATGGACCATAATTACTGTTAGGGATATGGGGGCTGATAATGCTTTGGCTGCTTCATGCTGAAAGGGGGCATCATTAAGGGACAGCAGCAGAGCATTCTTCTGAGTGTTGATCTAAGGGTCCCTGGGAGAATGCAGATTTCCTCAGGGCATCATCTTGAGTACTTCCTAGAGTTTGATGTCTTCTAGTTGTTTTAGTCTTGGATGACACAATGTGTAAGAAAGGTATTATCTCTACCAATTGAGACCCTCAACTTCTGAGAGTTCCAGGGATCCATCTAGAAGCCTCGAGGTCAAAGACTAAGTTTTAGAGCTTTGGAATTAAAAGAATTCAGAGGTTTAAACCCTTTGGTCAAAGTGAAAGTTAAATCTGAGTGTTTTAATGAACGCTATGGACTGGAACTAATCAGAACTAAAATAGATAATTCTTTTAAGACTCAAATTTTCATAGCAGTTAAATTCAATAAAGGCAACAGAAAACACATGAAACTTCCCTGAGATACACACGATTTTGTTACCGAGGTCAGTTACAAAACACTGAAAAATCTTGATCAAAAGAATCAGAAGGCATAACTGGGACTTAAACATAGGTACTCTGATGTAGAATGGGGTATCCTAACTTCCATGTTAACAATTAGGCCAGACACGTGTCCCAAACTTTGTGTTTTTACAATTTAAATACAAAATGTATCAGCATGGGTGTTTTTTAGTTTATCCTGCCATAGAATTGTCATGCTTCTTGGATGTGTAGACTCAAGTCTTTCCTCTACCTAGAATTTTTCCAACTTGTTTCCTCCAATATTCTTTCTGCCTCTTAAGGCCTACTATTCTTAAGCAGCTTACACTGGGCAAAACATAATGTTTGATATCATTTCATTTGTCTTTATACTCACTAGACTGGAAAATCTGTTATCTGCCAGTCAGGCTTACTTTTCTTCTTCCAACTCTAATCTGCTTTTAAAAATTTATTGTGGAGAGGGCTCCAAGATGGCAGAATAGGGAAAGTCCAGGAAAAGATAGTTTAATAAAAGTGGAGACACTGTCGTCTCAGGGAAGTGTTAGGGGAAAAAACTGCAGAGGAAATTCTTCCGGAATTAGAGGGACACGGTGGACCTACATGGAGGGCATGGGTGCCCACGGCTTGGGACCCCAGATACCAAGTCTATGGCACCAGCACTGGAAAGGGAGGTGAGGCAAAAAACACAGTATCTGGAGACATTGGCGGAAAAGCAGCAGGAAGAGCCTAGAGGGAATGAGGCTTGAAGCCCCATAGGGGAAACTCCACCAGCCTAACTAGAGGAGAAAAAAAAGGGGGGATCAGTACAGGCACGATTCTCTCTCCACTAACCTTACAAAGGTGAACAAGACAATAGAGCAGGTGCCATTTTGGACATATGTAACAGCTGCGCCAGCTTGGGGCTGTGCCCACCCTCAGTCAAGCAGAAAAGCTTGACTGGTGGGGAGAAATAACAGGAGACTAAGACCTAGTGAATGTGTGAAGCTTATAAACCAGGACTGTGGGAAAAAAAACTGAGGGTGTGTGGCAGAACTCAGTGTGGCTGAGACATGAGTAGTCTCCGTGGGAGAAGCCACAAACTCGGTAACCTTGGCAACCCAGTGAGAGACATTGCAGGGGAATCTGAGCTTACACTGAGTACTGTACAGATCCTTTGTATGGTCCTTGGGACAGAGCAGACAAATATTATACCCACTGGGGCTAGCGCCTCAGGCACTGATTACCATCGAGGAGAAGATCTCAGCTGAGTGGAATTACTTCCCTTCTGAATTAAAAAAAAGAGGGGGGGGAGAAGACTTACCACGCCAAACCTGGATGTGTCACCTTTGGCACACCCTTAACCATGAAGAACTGAACAGAGCTCTCTGGCCACACCCATCACAAGCCTCTAGAGATTCACCAAAAGCAGACACTCCGCCTAATCTGGAGTCATAGTATAAAGAGAAAAGACACCACAGCGAAAAAAAAGAAACCAAAGAATATCTCCACAATGCCAAACAAATGCAGAAACCAAGTAAACAACAAGAAAGACATTATGACACTCCCAAATAAACATGACACTCCAATCCAAGATTATGAAGATGAGAAGAAATGCAAGATACAGATTTCAAAAAATTTATAACATTTAGAAGTTATCAAAAAATGCATGAACTACAGAAATCCATACACAACAGGACAGAAAAATCAACTTGGTGAAAATGAAATCTTAATGAGGAATCAAAATGAAATGAGGAATTTAGTAGAACATGAAATTGAGATATTGAAGAGAAATCAAAACGAAATGAAGAATTCAATAAAACAAATGAAAAACACATTTGAGAGCCTTCAAAACAGAATCAGTGAGATAGAGAGAATATCAGTCTTAGAAGACAGCAAAGTATACAGTCAAACAAAAGAAGAGGAAATTAGAGATCCTAAAAATGTTGGGAATCTACAGGATACTATTAAAAAAAAAAAACCAACATTCAGGTTCTAGGAGTTCCTGAAGGCATGGAGAGAGAGAAAGGATTAGAAGGCCTTTTTAGTGAGATACTAGCAGAGAACTTCCCGGGTTTGGAGAAGGACATAAACATCCTAGTACAGGAAGCTCATAGAACCCCCAATAAACATGACCAAAAGAGATCCTCACCACGACACATGGTAAACAAACTCACCACAGTGAAACAGAAGATTCTAAAATGTGCAAGAAAAATGTCAGATTACTCTCAGAGGATCTCCAATTAGACTCACAGCAGATTTCTCATCAGAAACCCTACAGGCTAGGAGGAAATGGTGAGATATAGCCCAAGTACTAAGAGAAAGAAACTGCCATCCCAGAATATTATATCCTGCAAAGATCTCATTTGTGAATGAAGGTGAGTTAAAGACCTTACATAGCAAACAGAAATTGAGAAAATGTGTCAAAACTTGTCCAGCCCTGCAAAAGATGCTTAAAGATGTGCTAAACACACAGAACACGGCCATCAATACAAAAGAAGGTAAAAAGAAAATTTCCCAGTAAGAGATCACAGGAAGTTCAAGGCATATGTTAGAAATATCTTTGGGAAAATGCCAGGGCAAAGTCACTACTTTTCAATAGGCACACTGAATGTAAATAGCCTCAACTCTCCAGTTAAAAGACACAGCCTGGCTGAATGGATTAAAAAACAAAACAGCAGATTTAACTGACACTATAGATCAAATGGATCAAAGCCAAATGGATCTAACATATCTACAGAACTTTTCATTCTACACTGGCTTATTTCACTAGTATGTTTTCCAGATTCATCCATTTTTGTTGCAAATGACAGAATTTCATATCTTTTTACCACTGTGTAGTATTACATAGAGTACATATCCCATAATTTCTTTATCCAGTCCTCCACTGATGGGCATTAGGTTGATTCCATATCCTAGCTATTGTGAATTGAGCGGCAATAAACATGAAGGTGCAGATAGCTCTTTTATTTGCCAATTTCATTTCCCTTTGTTAAATCCCAAGGAGTGGATGGCTGGGTCATATGGTAGAACTATATTCAGATGTCTGAGGTATCTCCAAATTATCTTTCACAGTGTTTTTACCAGGTTGCATTCCCACCAACTGTGGATTAGAGTACCTTTTTCCCCACATCCTTAACAGCATTTATTGTTAGTTGATTTCTGTTTGAAAGCCAATAGAATGTGAGAATTTTTTTGCAAACTGTGAAACTGATAAAGGATTAATAACCAGAATATATAAAAAGCTCAAGAAACTCAATAACAAACTACCCAGTTAAGAAATGGGCAAAGGACTTAAACATTTTTCAAAAGAGGAAATCCAAATGGCCAACAGACAAAAGAAAAAATGCTCAGAAGCTACAGGAGAAACCCTCATGGATCACATATAGTAAGTGAGCACAGCTATAGGTTAAAGCCCCCAAACTCCCTCAGTTTCAGGATGTAGGGGATTTGTTCTCTGCCCTTCAGTTTGCTCTGAATCTGGATCTGTTTGCTTCTGGTAGCAGCATTACCAAGATCCTCTGTGCAACATTTCACAGCCAAGTCTGGCATTGTGCTGAGGTGTGGGAGGGGAGAGAGACAATGTGGTTTCCCTTCTCAGAGCCAAGCTGTTGTTCAGACTGCAGTCAGCTCTCTAGGCTGTAGTAAAAGTGGGTGGCTTTGGAATTCTCTCATAGCGAAAGCTGTGGCTGGCAAGGCACATGGCAACTTCTTGCTACTTTAACTTAAGAAGATGGCGATTCCCAGTAGTCAGCTGGCTGTGCTGTGGAGCCAGCTGCAACAGCATCTCTGTACTCCCTCCTGGCTCTTCCATGGAGGCTTGGAGTATTTGTTGTTTTGTCACTTCTCCACTAAAAATTCCCCTTAGATCACTGGAAACATGGTCCTTCCTTTGTCCTTATGGAATTCAAAGGCAGCTGAAGTCACCATAACTACATCTTATTCAGTCATCTTCGATTCAAGTCCAAACTTCACTTTCATGCTTACTGTTGCTATTAGGAATAGTGTCCCTGACACAAAAGCAGTTGCTCTTGGGCTGTCCCTAATGCAGGACACCTCCGCATTTGGGGTTGGGTAACAAACACCCTTTGCCGGCTATATCCAGGACTACTGGATCAGACTGGATGAGAACATACCATGAGCAGCATTGGTAGAAATATAAAATGACTTCAATCGCTCAACTCAGAAAAAATAAGCAATATACTCATTTCTTCTCACACCCTTGATGTAGACAATCTCCCTTTGTCAATTATAGCAGGAATTTAAATGTTGGTCTTTTAGTTGTAATATATTCTAGTTTTAGACAAATGACAGAAAAAGTAATATTTGATATAAACATAGTCAGCCCTTTATACACATGTGTGCCATACCTGGAAATTCAATTAACTGAAGTCTGAAAATACTGCTTTAAATATCTGTTACTGTGGGCAGTCGTTTGGCATGATGAGTAAGATGCTATGGTGAGATCTGCATCCCATATCAGAGTGCTACAGGTTTTGAGACCTGGCTCCACTCCCATTTTCATCTTCTTGATATTGTGCAGTATGGGGTGAAGCAGGTGAAATTTCAAGTGGTTGCATCCCTACAACCTATATGGGAGAACTTGATGGAGTTCTGGGGTTCTGGATTCAGACTAGCTCAGCACCAGCTGCCGGATGTTGAGGGACTTCAGAGAATGAGCTGGCAGGTGGAAACTCTCTCCCTCCCTCCCACTTACCACTCTTGCCTTATACACACACACACACACACATATATGTGTGTATGTATATACATATATAAAGTATGCAGACTGAGGCAATTTCTTTTTTAAAAAAAAGATTATTTTATTTAAGAGGCGGAGTTACAGAAAAGGAGACAGAGAGAAAGGTCTTCCATCTGCTTGTTCACTCCCCAAATGGCTACAATGGCTGGAGCCAGGCCAAACCACAGCCAGGATCCAGGAACTTCTTCCAGGTCTCCCAAGTGGATGCAGAGGCTCAAGCACTTGGGCCATCTTCCAAGGCTTTCCCAGTACATAAGCAGAAAGCCGGATTGGAAAAAGAGCAGCAGAGACATGAACCGTTGCCCATATGGGATGCCGGTGCCACAGGCGGAGGATTAGCCTACTTTGCCACAGCGCCAGCCCAGACAGAGGTGTTTCCAAACATATATTAAATTTAGTTTGATGGACTGGTGGGCTGATTTGAACATCAGAGTCAGAAAAGACAATAGGAACTCTATGCAGTCTCACATTTGTGACATGGACCTAAGTCTGTCCACTGTCATCTACATGTGAATCTGAAACATATAAGATTTTTGGAAATAAATGTGGACCACCCTAATGAGAGAAAGAATGAGCTATTGATTTAGAAATTTCTGTAGAAAGGAATTCAGCCATAAACAGTTGCATTTGATAGAGAAGCAAGGATAGCCGGAGTGTCATCTTTTACTGGGGTAAAAAGGGAAGGTTTAGGATATGCCCTGATTGTAAATTGTTGGTGTGATGATGCTATGGGCAGCATAACTAGAAGTATCCTATATGATTGGTAAAGGACTAGATTTGGCTTTTTACAGTTGGTCCTAATTGGAAGTAGAGGTGAAAATTAGGGAAAGGCCGGCACCGTGGCTTAACAGGCTAATTCTCCACATTGCGGCACCGGCATACCGGGTTCCAGTCCCGGTTGGGGTGCCGGATTCTATCCCGGTTGCTCCTCTTCCAGGCCAGCTCTCTGCTATGGCCCGGGAAGGCAGTGGAGGATGGCCCAAGTGCTTGGGCCCTGCACCCCATGGGAGACCAGGAGAAGCACCTGGCTCCTGGCTTCAGATCAGCGAGATGCACCGGCCGCAGCGGCCATTGGAGGGTGAACCAACGGCAAAAAGGAAGACCTTTCTCTCTGTCTCTCTCTCTCACTATCCACTCTGCCTGTCAAAAGAGAAGAGAAAAGAAGAAAATTAGGGAAGCTATCAGTTATTGGGTCAGTCCTGAATATTTGGGGCCAACAAAGTCATGCTGAGTTCCTCTCTAAGCTCTAATACTAAGTGTGTAAATTTGAGCAAGCCATCAAATTCATTGTTTTGTCACCTCGAAAATTATGAGAGCAATATTGTATCATATGCACACAAACCTGGCCAAGGACTAAAGTGAGAACAGTCAAGGAATCCTTCCCTGCAATACTGACTATAGATACCAATATCCTATTCGTAATTACACTCTCCATTCCTCTTTCTCAGAATGGCATTCCACATTTCTTCGTTCTCCTCAATGTAAGAAAAAGGCAGTAAAATTAAGAGAATAACATGGGCTGGCGCCTGGGCTCACTAGGCTAATCCTCTGCCTGCAGCACCGGCACCCCGGTTTCTAGTCCTGGTTGGGGCAGCAGATTCTGTTCTGGTTGCTCCTCTTCCAGTCCAGCTCTCTGCTGTGGCCCAGGAAAGCAGTGGAGGATGGCCCAAGTGCTTGGGCCCTGCACCCGCATGGGAGACCAGGAGGAAGCACCTGGCTCCTGATCAGCGCAGCGTCCCGGCCGTAGCGGCCATTTGGGGGGTGAACCAACAGAAGGGAGACCTTTCTCTCTGTCTCTCTAATTCTGCCTGTCAAAAAAAAAAAAAAAAAAGAGAGAGAGAGAGAGAATAACATGGAGAGGAAGTTGCTTTGTATAAAATGAGCCAATGGTATATCTGATAATAGTAAGCAAAAATTATTCACAATTTTTGGCTGTGCTAATGATACTGTGCTTGTATTCAAAAAAGTGACCTGTATGTCAGATAATACTTTTAAATATATGGTTGAAAAAGTGTTCTGATTATCTGAATATGCTTAAAAATAATCCATGAATGGAGGCAGGTTCTTTGAAGAATGGGTGGTGGTATTGATGAAAAACATTTGGCTATGGATGCTGACTATTAATACTTGATGAGGGACCAGAGCTGTAGCGTAGCGGGTAAAGCCACCGCCTGCAGGGCCAACATCCCATATGGGTACCGGTTCAAGTCCCAGCTGATCCACTACTGGTGTGGGAGACCTGGAAGAAGCTCCTGGCTCCTGGCTTCAGATCAGCGCAGCTTCAGATCAGCGCATCTCCAGCCACTGTGGCCATCTGGAGAATGAACCAGTGGACGGAAGATCTCTCCCTCTCTGCCTCTCTGAAACTTTGCCTTTCAAATAATAAAAATAAATCTTTTTTAAAAAAAGGAATTTGATGATTGGCAAATGAGGGTTAATCTTAGGAAATTGCTTTTGTGTAATTTTTATATCACTTATAATTTTTAAAATGATCAGTATTACAAATCCAAATGAGAGAAGCAAGCAGGATGGAAAACATGGGGGACTGGGAAGGAATGGGTCTGCTCCAAAATGGATGACCATTACTCATATTTAGGTGAGGGTTGCTATGTTGCAATGTGCATCCTGGGTCTGAAATATTCTCCAGGATTTAGTATGTATCAAAACTACAAACGTTGACCCAAATCCTTGTATTCCTTAAGTATCAGAAATCAACTCAAATATGACTTGTCCACAGTGTGTTGGCAATCTAAAACAGTTCTGTAGAATATATTCAGTCCACAGCTTCCAATTTGCAACTTCTTTTTGGAAACCTAATTTTGGACAACTTTCAAAAGTCTGCAGCAGCAAAAGTCAGTGGAAGGCTTCATGGCTGACAACACTAGAATGCCATCATTCTGCCCTGGTTTTCTTCCTTGTAAATCATGATCTAATATATGCTTTGTTCACTGACATGCCACTCCATCCCAGGTGTTTTAGTTTATAACCTTCACTCTCATTTTCTAATTATCTTGACAACTGAGGACCAAGACTTTAGGAGCATCTAAGACATGAAGCCTCAAGATAACAATAGGATCCATCTTTAGGCCCCATTTAACATGGCACCTCCCTGCTCATCTCTACGGCAAGTAAGCATTTTGGAAGAGCCTGAAACATCTCAATACGTAAGGTAGCTTCTAGGAAGGGCACGACACACAAGAGACAGAAAAGAGGACTTTGGGAAAATACTATATCTTTGATCAAGAAACAACTCCTTTGGTTTTTTCTTATGTAAAACAGAAGCAAATTTTAAACACAATAATTTGTATTTTTTAAACCTACATGTGGCATGAGTTCAGTCTTATTGCTTCTGAATCCATTCACCCACCGTTTTCTTTAAAAAAAATTTTTTTTAAATTTTATTTATTTGAAAGACAGAGTTAGAGAGAGAGGCAGAAACAGAAAGAGAGGTCTTCCATCCACTGGTTCACTCCCCAGATGGCCGCAATGGCTGGAGCTGCACCAATCTGAAGCCAGCAGCTAGGAGCTTCTTCCAGGTCTTCCAAGTGGGTGCAGGGGCCCAAGGACCTGGGCCATCTTCTACTGCTTTCCCAGGCCATAGCAAAGAGCCGGATCCGAAGAGGAGCAATAGGGACTAGAATCAGTGCCCATATGGGATGCCAGCACTTCAAGCCAGGGTGTTAACCCACTGTGCCACAGCGCTGGCCCCACCCACCATTTTTCATCTGTGTGTGAGTGATGTCTGTGAGAAGATGCACCATTGCTAAGACTTATTATTTCTTTTGCATGAGAAGTCTATAGATTTGGTTTTTTCTTCTGCATGAGAAGTCTGTAGATTTTTTTTCTGCTTTGGACCTTTATTTTTTCCTTGAGTATTTGCATTGTGTAATTTTTGAAATGAATTGTGCAGTTCTCTTTTCACTGAATTGTAGAATCTTCAAAAACTTAATGGAATATGGAACTAATAAATTTATTTGCATTTTCCATGAATATTCAAAGACCACATTACCTAACATAATAATGTTTCAAATTTAAATTGTAAGAAAGCACTTTGTACCCAGTTGAATTTTAAAAATAGGAAATAGCATTGTATGACGTTAGCAACTAGGTGGACCACGGTTATTTTCCAACTTCAAAAAATTTCTTAGTTTTTCCCAAATACCACATGGAACAGAACCAAAACTTGATTTGTATTTTATTCTGACATTCAAATTTGCTAAATCTTGCTGCTGTAAAAGTCATTTGCATAGGAAATAATTTGAATGCTTTGTCTCTTTTCTCCCTATCCCACTTAGATATTTTTCTTTCAATTCAAAGGGTTCCAGAGGAAAATATACTTTGAACAGTTCCTATATTACATGCCAATGTATACTGCAGTCACATGCATATTAGACACCTCCACCATTCTACATTACATGTAATTTACACAGATAGCAATTGAAGTTGAAGACTTGACTGTGCGATTGACACATCTGCTCAGTGAAAAGTACCCTATGGTCCATCATTTCCTTCCCCATATTTGCAGTCCTAGGCTGCAGACAAAAGTGGCTTCTAGATCGTTAGACTTCAGGAGCTCCTATAGAACTAGAAGGTACAGAAAATTTGTTCTCCACAGGTTTACAGGGTAACTCATGTTCTTACCAATAGTTGGAGGGGGGGCACAGAGACAGGTTTTGCTGACATACTAGAAACTGTTTCTAAGGATCCTCAGCTCTGCGAAGTGTTGTAAGGGCGGGCCTTGAGAGCCAAAGGCCATGCAGATCTTCCTGTATTCCTGAAGGTGAAGAGGTTCTGGTATCCCAATCTATGGCTGCCCGAGGGTCAGTTTGGGCACCAGGGATGAGCATAGCCAGTTGTCTAAGGTTACCAAGCTCAGGAAAGCCATCAGCTCCTCATGAACAGCAACTTCCATTCATCTTTTCCCTTTGACCTGGAAACCAGAATGGCCAGGATCATCAGTCATAGGCCAGGGAGGTTTGGAGCTCAGCTCAGAAACCTGAAAACAGCCCTTCTCTTGTTTGGGATCTTCTTCACTAGAATTGAAATGTGTGTCCCTGGCACCCTCTTTACTTCTGCTTCCTTATCTGCCTGTTGCAAGGGCTCAACACACCCCTAGAAGAATGACGAGCTATAGTGTGGTTTCTTGGGCATGGAAAAGCAGGTGAGCCTTTAGTGGACAAGAGCAAGATGTGCACACATTACTTTGTACTAGCATCCTTACCTTTAGAATAGTCATGCCGTATTCTTTGCTTATGATCATCTAGTGTTCCCTTCACCCTACCTACTTTGTGCCCATTGTCATCACTTTCCTTCATGCCCCTTCCTGCCCTATAATTCTCACTTGTTTGGGGGTTCTCTTCATATGATGCTCTAGTATTCCTCTACACCTTTTTATCTCCAGGCTCCACACAGACATGGCTAAGTACTTCAGACATCAGAGAATTATAGCATTTGCATGCTCTGGTGATTACTTTTTTGAAGATTTATTTATTTTAAAAGAGTTACACAGAGAGAGGAGGGAGAGAGAGAGAGAGGCGTCTTCCATCTGCTGGTTCACTCCCCAGATGGCCGCAACGGCCGGGGCTATGCCAATCCAAAGCCAGGAGCCAGGAACTTCTGGGTCTCTCACGTGGGTGCAAGGGCCCAAGGACTTAGGCCATCTTCTACTGCTTTCCCAGGCCATAGCAGAGAGCTGGATTGGAAGTGGAGCAGCTGGGTCTTGAACTGGCGCCCATACAGGATGCTGGCACTGCAGGCCAGGGCATTAACCTGCTGCACCACAGCGCCTATCCCTGGTGAAAATTTTAAAAAATTCACCTCTAGGCCAATGTTGTAGTACAGCAGGTTAACCAGCTGCCTGAATATATGAGCAAAGATTTGAGTCCTGGCTTCTCAACTTTCTATCCATTTCCTTGCTGATGTCCCTAGGAAGGCAGTCAAGGATGGCTCCAGTCATGGACAACTGCCACCCACATGGGAATCCAGATGAAATTTCTGCCAGGGCTCCCACTCCTGCCATTGTGGTCATCTGGAGAGAGAGTGAGCCCGGAGATGGAACATGAACATCTCCCTCTCCCTTCCCCCCACCCCCACAAGTATGACTTCCAAAACAAAAATAATGAATAAATTTTTTATTAAACATTTCTCATCTGACCATAAATAACACCCCTGAAGCAAGTGTATGCAAAAAACAAACAGGCAATAAAAGCAGTGCACTAAATAGGGAATGGATCAATCAGTATGCTCTCCCTATATAAGCTTCCTTTTCCAAAACCTCAATGGAACCCCGCCTGGTGTCCCCTCATGTTTCACAGGAGTATTTGTTCCTCAATAAAACCTTACTTTCACTTTTTCTTTCTCATTGTCCACCTTGAGACAAAGACCCAACTTCAACTCCTGCAAAAATCTGATCATGTAATTTTTTTTTTGAAAGGCAGAGCCAAATAGTGAGAGAGAGACAGAGAGAAAGGTCTTCCATCCATTGGTTCACCCCCCAAACAGCCGCGGCACCGGCCTGATCATGTAATTCTTAATACTTGTGATTACCAATAGTTTCCTAGAACACGCTAAGAAAGGAAACGGAGTTGTGTGATAATTTGTGGAAATTGCTGAGGGCTATACAAGAGAGAATCGGGTAATGTTTAAGGACATAAGGGCTCTACCCTAAGAATGATCACATCACTTACGAAGGGCCCAAATAATGCAAACTATCACAGTGGCTGAAGATAGCAACAGATGCATTTAAGGGAAGTCACATGCAGTCTATAGCTCAGTTGTGGAATGGCATTTGATGGCAAACACATTTGAATCTGCAATTTCTAAAGGAATATATTTCCTCATGGGAAACTTTATCATGTTTACTAAGATACCCAAATATATTTGGCTCCTCTAACATACAGAAACAAAATGTCAAATAGAAAATATAAACTTATGTTCAGTAATCATTGTTTTAGTAGTTTACCTGACCTTGAAATGATCCAATTTTATTCTAGGCAGAAATGATATTAAAGAAAGTGAGTCATCATTTTCAGTAACTTCCTAATAATTATTTTTACAGCAAGTGCACATTAGAAAGCTACTTTTATTAAAACTATATTATATTTACCAAAGATTTATAAAACTGCATTTGCAATAACTTGGTTTCCTTTATTTCTAGGAAATACATACTCTCATTTACGTCTAAGCCAATTTGACCATAAAATCCTCCAACTGATTTTATAAATTTCTTACTTCTATCATCCAGACATGGAAAAGCCCATGTATATAAAACACACATTCATACATGAACACAGGCACAGAGATCTCACAGATTTCATTGTAAACATTCACTATATATCAGTAACACCAAGATCACTGGACAATATCCACTATAGATAAATTTATAATCAATATTGGAGAACAAGTCTAAGTGTTTTTTTGTTTTAAGTATAACATATGCTTGTGGATACGGAGGACTACTTGTAAGGAGAGAGATGCACGAGACATGTGTCAGCAGTCCGAATGTGTTCAAAGTCATCAGGGGGAATCAAATATACATAGTCTATTTTCAAAAATCTTTTTTCCACTAGAAAAAAAGGTAGTTCTTCAGGTGACTCTGAACGTGGACAGCCCATTGGAGGCAGGGACCTAAAGTTAATGTAACTACAGAGAGAACATGGAATGAAGTGACAAGGGAGAAACCTAGCAGTGTGTGCCCAGGGATGCAGGGACTAAGGGTCCATTCAGGAAATATAAGAGGATTCAAGATTGAAGACAGGATTGAAGGTGATCAGAAGAAGGAGGAGAAAGCCAGTGGGAAGGAAGAGGTCTTAGTGTAGCTGGGGGGGGGGGTGCACTTTTTCACAAGGTAGATTGAGTGAGTGATTTGGCAGAGTGATACAAAGACAGGTATCTTCTATTGCTTCACTTTCCAAACCGCCACAAGAGCCAAGGCTGGACCTAAACCCTAGAAATCCATCCAAGTCTCCCACATGGGTGGCAGGGCCTAAGTACTTGGCCATTTTCCACTGCTTTCTTAAAGGACAAACAGGAAAAAGTGTTGGAAACAGAGGCCTCTCAAAAGTCAAAGAAAAAAAGAATCCAGTTCAGGGAACCAGGAAGTTTTCCAATCAAGATAAATAGCAATGGAAAAACTTCCCAGTCTTCGAGGTACATTTCAGATGAATCTTAGGACTCTCACAGTGCTCCAGAGAACACACACAGCACCCTAGAAATCATATATGCCTGATCGGTGTTAACAGAAATACCTCTGGAGCAATGCAACAGGATTCTGACTCACCAATGGGTTCCAAATTCATCAGTGAGGAGTGAGGTAATGTGCACACTCAGGGTCCCAGAGAAGTGGCACAGGGTGCCAAAAAGGCATCCGATCCTCTCCAAATCAAGGCACCAAACCATTCAATACAATAGTATTTATAACACTAGTTAAAGACAGGATGATTTTATTCAATGTTGAGCTACTGAGATAGGTAAAAGGACAACTACAATGGGGTCTTACAGTGCACATTACAGGTGGAGTTCCATTTGAAATCACTCAAGGACAGGCTGAACTGAATAGCCATAGGGTGCACTGGAGATCAGTATATGAGTAAACATCTGTTTTGTCCAGACCATTAACAGGGAACGGATAATACCTGGAACGGCCAGGACACGAATCAGTGCCCATATGAGACACCAGAATCACAGGCAGAGGTTTTGTCTGCTATGCAACAATGCCAGACACTTATTTGTTCTTTTTTTAAAGACCTATTTTTATTTGAAAGGCAGAGCTACACAGAGAGAGGAGAGGCAGAAAGAGAGAGGTCCTCCATCTGCTGGTTCACTCCCCAACCGACTACAAAGGCTGGAACTGTGCCGATCTGAAGCCAGGAGCTTCCTCCAGGCCTCCCATGTGGGTGCAGGAGACCAAGGACTTGGGCCATCCTCCACCGCCCTTGCAGGCCACAGCAGAGAGCTGGATGAGAAGCAGAGTAGCCGGGTCCCGAACCAGCGCCCATATGGAATACCAGCACTGCAGGCGGTGGCCTCACCCACTACACCACAACACCATCACCTCATTTGTTCTTTTATACAATATTTTCTCTTAGTATAAATTGACAATTGATATTCTAGAAATTCTAAGAATGCAAAAATTCATAGCAAGGAGAATAAAATTACTCAATCTCATGAGGAAGAAATGATCAAGGCTGACACTAAAGCTTTGTGCAGACATTATTACAAAGATGAAGGAGGGAGGATGGGGTAATAGATGCCTGGATGCAGAGAAAGAATGCAATAAAATCAGAATCATAGTATATATGCTTTTTACTTTTTGAAAGATTTATGAATTTACTTGAGAGGCACAGTTACAACAGAGAGAGAGAGACAGACGGAGATAGAGGATTTCCATCCACTCGCCAAATGGACACGACAGCCAGAGCCAGGTTGATCTGAAGCCAGGAGCTTTTTCCGGGTCTCCCACATGGGTGCAGGGGCCCAAGAACTTGGGTCATCTTCTGCTGCTTTCCCAGGCCATAGCAGAGAGTTGGACTGGAACAGGAGCAGCCAAGACTCAAATGGGTGCCCATATGGGATGCCAGCGCGGCAGGCAGAGGCTTAACCTACTGTGCCACAGCACTGGCCCGGTGTATACACTTTTGAAAATAAATTAAACATAAATGTGACCTCAACTTAAATGAAGGAAAAGGAACAAAAGTATTCAAAGAACTAAGGTATATTTTGTGATCACAAGACATTTGTTTCACAAAATTCCCTTGTCCTCCTTCATGATCTCCTGCCCTTCACAGCCTGATATCCGTTCTCCTGAGGCATAATGTTTGTTCAGCCTCTGTCAGGAATCTGCATACTACTAAGAACTTAGAAGAACCACATATACAAGAAAGACAGATCAGCTCAGGGGTTGCCTTGTTCTTTACTGTCAGGATTCTGGTCCCAGCCATAGGTGACATCTTAGATACTGATACTCATAACTTTGATGTGAAAACTGGGAAAGAAAAGGGAAACATAAAATTAGAGAAACTTCAGGGGTGAAAGAGCAATATATATACAGGAGCAGGACTTATAATGAGGATAAGCAGGACAGAAGACTGGTAGACTATAATGATTAGCCTATAAATGCTTCTACCAGACAATGCTTTTTCCAGACAATGAAAATTGCTTCAAACTGGTTCTTACTGAAGATGGTAAATTGTTAAGCTTCAGCATGTGTATTTCCTACAAACCTTGTATAGACAGCCAGTACACTTTTTCCTTTCATTGTATAAAATTTTGGTGTGGCACATAATTCAACACATCTACATTATGCAATGATCAAGTAAGAATGTTTAAACATGACAGCCCATTTTTTGATAAAAGGTATTTCAGTTAGTTTTCCTATGATTAAATAACTACAGAATTCATATAAACATTATGATTTTGGTCACTCTTGAAAAAATGTAAAACTTGGAATTTCTGGCCCAACATCCCCAGCCACCAACAGTAACATGGAGCTGAATAAGTCCTGTCCTTTCCCTTTTTTCCCTTTCTGAAAAGAGTCTTCCACAATTTGCGACAGTCCCCACGTCTCAATTTTCTTACCTGCCTGGCCATGTCAGAATTTGAATTTGCAATCTTGATCTAGAATTCCTAATTCTATAACATGTCTATCATGGAAAAGCACTGAGCATCCTAAGATGAATCTCATACCCTTTACCCAGCTTTAAAGACTGTTCATAGATGACACTGGCTCACAAAACCCTATCCAATACTCCAACACACATGCATCACCCCAGGATTTTTGTGATGCAAATATAGACAGTGCATCATTTCCTTAGTAAACATTTCAGTGAGTCTCTCCTGAAGAATCCTGGTTAGACTCCTAGTTAGATCTCATTCTATTACACCATATGTGCCATGGTTTATGGTATGTCAATAGGACATATGATAGAACAACAATAGTTAATATATCAGAAGTCTTATGCCTGATATGAAGCCACTGTGCTGGATATTTAGGTAGGTTATATCATTTACTCTTCTCATCAGCGCTGACACACATAATATTTTTATTCCTAGCATACAGTCTTCTCATACAAGTTCTTCCAAATATATTCTTCAATGAATATGTATGCATTTCTATATATGCATAGAAATACAAACATGATATATTACTTATGTATATTACATAATAAATAACATTAATGTATTACCTGTACATTGTCCAAATAAATTCAATTATACACAGAAGTTTAAAATGTAGTTTGGTTCAGTTTCCTTTGATAATTTTGAAACTATTTACACTCTGTTCATGAGAAATTTCCATGAGCTGGAGTTTCCTTTTTCCATTTTCCATCAGAACTTCCAGCACAAAGGAGTCCAATTCTTGAAGCAGGGTTCAGAATAAGTGCCTTGCCAAACACAGTGACCTCTGTTACATAGTGACCCCTGTTTCAGTCATGCTGGTGCATCTCCCACTCTTTTCTGAGGGAAGAAAGCCAGAGATGTTCAGTATATGGTGATGTGAATGAAATGAAATATACGATCTTCACTGCATGCTTCTGTTTAAATACATGTCTCCTAACACCTTTCTCCCGGGCCCTATTGTGCTGTGTCCAAATGGAAGCTATCTTTAGGGCTGGATTTTACCTCCACATGAAATTTCAGGAGGCACCAATATCCTCAGCATTCAGTAATACTCATTGAATTATTTTGAAAGTAAAAGTTAATTAATATAAACAAATCATCCAAAATTGAAATAAAACATAAACGTGACCCTTCACTTGCACTATCATGCCTTATTCTGCTCAACCTGTTCGTGGCCCTGGTTCCAGTCAGACTCTGTTGACACAAACATAGGAGACAGATAGCCAAAGTTTCTCCTCTTGACTCATCTAAACATGGCATGGAAATATTTACCTCAGTGCCCAGGAGCATTCCCACTGCCCAAGAACATACAGGTCCAAACTGCCTTGAACGCCTAGGTGGCCTTTGCTTCAGGAAGGACAGGCAGGGGTTCCCAGAGAGAGGAAGCCTGCACCCAATGTGGCTCCCCGGAAAATGTGTGCCTCCTGAATCTGCTGCTTACTGCATTAAGGCACCTGGGGAAAAAATGCACTGCAGCTTCTGCATTTGCAGGTGGTTAACTAGGTGAGGCAGAGGTTACTGCTGTCCTGCTGCCACAATCCTGGAAAACCTCTTTGTCCTGGTAGAGCAGCTGCAGTTCTGAGGTAACACAGACCACTATTTTGACCATTCCATCTCTTCTCAATACAATCACTAAGACCATGGGAGGAATTACATATGAAAAGAAAGAAAGGCAGAAGCAGAGAGAACATTTGAGATCTATGAACATGGGTTCCAGGAGGTAAGGGTACCTTAAACCCACAGAGAGACAACACTCAGCTGTCTCAGAAAAAGGTGGTTCCTTAAAGTCCAACCTAACACCAGTAACTGTCTAACACTGGCTATGAAGTCCCTCCTGGTCTCCATTGATGCCCACGGTGCAGTAGCAGGTGTCATCATGGTCTCATCAGGGCAGAGGGTCATGCCCTACATACTGACCATCACTCCTTGAGCTTATGTCACCTCTGGGCTGTGACCTGCACTGAAACAGAGTCAGGACAAAAGGTATAGTCAGCCTGCTGGGTCTGATCTCCTTATGGTGCCTGGACCATTGGACTATAAGTCAGTATGCTGGCTTCACATTCAAAACCTAATTATTACCACTTAGAGGCTGATTGTTGGCATTCTCCTTATGTCTTCTCTCACAGGGTAGGACTTCAGGTGCACATAAATGCACAGGTGTTGAGGTAAACTATGGAAAGTGATTGTAAGAAGGGTGCACCCAGGGTGCAGGGGACTTGTGCTCAACAGGGGCAGTATCTTGCAGCACAGCTAACTACACTCATCTTGGTGGAGTCTTGCCCTGAAAATGGACTTTGCTCAATCTTTCCTAATTTGGGTGTGGGTATGGGTGGGGAGGGGACACCTCATGCAATACCTTGGCAAAGAGTTTGAAGATGTCTTTTAACCAAGCTCTGAATATCCAGGAGGAAATAATCTAGTATAAGCTAGTAAATAAGCTGAAATGATGTTATGGTATATATACATTATGGAATACTACTTAGCAGTTAAAAATGAAATCCTGTCTTTTGCAACAAAATTGATGCAACTGGAAACCATTCATTATACTCAGTGAAAGTAAACTGAAAATAGATATTTGTAAAAATTAGGAGTGAGAATAGGAGAGAGAGGAGGAAGAAGGGTACTAGAGTGAGCAGGAGGGAGGATAGAGTGGGAAGAATCACTATCTTTCTAAATGTGTATATATGAAATGTATGGAATGTGTATACCTGAAATAAAATTTAAAAAAATAACCTAGTCAAATAGTGGGCCATTCTCTGCAGGACCAAGTTGCTCTGTATAAGACTGAATGTCTATCAGAAACAACGATTTACCCAAAATTACATTGTTGTTTTGTGTTTGTTAAATAGAGATGACTGAGAATTGCTTAGGATAAAAGGGAATAGACTATGGGCTCTGGAGATCAGCTGTGAAAGCTTCTGAACCTACAGACACTGCTCTTTTCCTGCCTACCATTTCTCCCCAGTTGGGGTCTGGGAGCCCAGGAAAATTTCCCCTACCCCAAACTGTAGAAGTAAAACTGGGATGGGACATCTAGCTGATACCTTTGGATATCCTGGTTCCTAGACATAGTAAAAGGTGTTTCTGCAGGGCTGCAGAGCTGGATGGAGGAATTATTACTGTGGCAAAGGAAATGGAGTATTCTTATAAGCCAAGGAGATCTCTTTTCTCTGGCTCCATGGAAATGGCCTTGTGGAATAGCCCAAAAGTGTGGTTACTTTGGACACTATCTGGTGCCACTGTGCACCATTAGATGGCATGTGTCAATGTAAATAAGGCCACAGAGGAACAGATTCCTGACTTTCTTGTTCTGCCTGTGGATCCCCACCTCCTTATACCCCATCTGTAATGCCCCCTCTCCATGCTGGATAGGACACAACTTCCTTTATCAGCCTGAAATTTCAAATGCATGAAAGCAGGGATGAGAAGCCCCAAAATACATTTCAAACAGCAGATGTACACAGTACAATCAGCTTTCTTTCCTTTTTTTTGACAGGCAGAGTTAGACAGTGAGAGAGAGAGACAGAGTAAAAGGTCTTCCTTCCGTTGGTTCACCCCCTAAATGGCTGCTACAGCCGGCACGCAGAGCCAGGTGCTTCCTCCTGGTCTCCCATGCGGGTGCAGGGCCCAAGCACTTGGGCCATCCTCCACTGCCTTCCCGGGCCACAGTAGAGAGCTGGCCTGGAAGAGGAGCAACCGGGACAGAATCTGGCGTCCCAACCAGGACTAGAACCTGGGGTGCCGGCACCACAGGTGGAGGATTAGCCTAGTGAGCCGCGGCGCCGGCCATTATCAGCTTTATTTTGGTGGATGTGTATATACCTAATATATAGTAATTACTTAAAATGCATGCATTTCCACAGATTCTGTGGAATTAAGAGGAAAATCTCAATGGGATGGGATGAAAAGGAGCAAGGTATTCAAACAACTCCAAACAGTTGTAAATTTACAGCTACATGCTGAATTTGATCTATTTTAGATAGCCAGATCACATTTTATTTAAACTTGTGAGGGACCGGTGCTGTGACACAGCGGGTTAAAGTCCCTGCCTGTAGCGCTGGCATCCCATATGGGCATCAGTTTGAATCCCAGCTGTTCCACTTCCAATCCAGCTCCCTGCTAATGCACCTGGGAAAGCAGCAGAGGATGGCCTAAGTCCTTGGGCCCCTTTACCCATCATGAGAGACCTCAAAGAAGCTCCTGGCTTTGGATCAGCCCAGCTCCAGCCATTGTAGGCATTAGGGGAGTGAACCAGCCAATGGAAGACCTCTCTCTCTCTACCTCTTTCTATAACTATGTCTTTCAAATAAATAAAACAAATCTTTAAAATAAACTTGTGAACTGGTTGACAACTTTAAAAGGATTTTAGTTTTCATAACAATATTTGCATTTATGGCAAAATCCTCAAAAATCAGGCAATGTAAAAAAAAAAAAATCTTTTTGTCTGTGGTCCCACATTCACATCCAGGTACCCTGAATTGGAACTGAGAATTAGCTGTCCCTTTTAGAGGAGACACAGTTTTTCTCAGAGCACCACAGTCTCCACCTTGTTTGATCCTCTGATTTCTGTTTAATATTTAGTATAGTCAATCTAGTCCAGCTGATACCCTAAGAAAATCTCCAATACCCCTCAATATACCCACAGACTATGAGGAAGATTCACAAATTACATTATTTCACTAGAAAACCTGTCACTGAGTATCTTAAAAGTTAATCCCCACATTATGGACATAACCATAATATTGTTATTATGGCCAACTATGTACAGTTCTTTTCTAATGTTCTTTTGGTTGTACAAACATAAGATTACAACACAATATTTTGATATACATGAAATGCCACCCTATTTGCTTCCAAAAATTCCTCTCCATGTTGCTTCTCCCAAGCAATCATCTATCAATCCTTGGTAAAAAAGAAGTATTGGTTTGGGAAAGTAGGGTGTGAACTAGAAATGTGAATGAGACTATCTTATCTCTAGAGCATAATACATGGAATTATTCCCTATGGCATTGTAATACTTTCATTCTTTTATGTTTTTCAGGTTTTTAAAATGCACACAAGTTTACTAAATACCTACAATAACTTTGTACACTAAGTGTGGTTTATTATACTCATTACTTTTGGATGAGTCAACAAATAGAGGTTGAATGCCCTGTATTAAGTTATGAAGATAGTAATAGTGATAGCATGGAGATACTATATAAAAAATGTTCTATTGTGACATAAACATATAATGCAGGTAGAAAGTTTTCAAATAGCCTGCCATAGCTAAATGAAATTTTCTGTAATCCTAATGGTAATCACCAAACAAAATCCTAGAGAAGACACACAAAAGATAAAGAAAAAGCAGTCAAAGCTCACCAGTAGGGGCCAAGCATTGTGGAGCAGTGGCTTAAGGTAAGACCTGGCCCAGCATATGGTCTATCCTAAACAATGTTCCACACACTGATGAAAAGAATGTGTACGCTGCTGTGGGATGAAATGTTCTGTAGACCTCAATTAGATGCACTTGGTTGATAGCACAGATTATCTCTGTTGTTTCTTTGTTGATGTTTGTCTAGTAGATCAGCCCATGGATGAAAGATGCCATCTAGGAAACCGACATCCCATATCACAGTGCTGGTTAGAGTACTGGTTACTCCAGATTTAACTCACTGCTAATGCACCTAGTAAAGCAGCACAAGATGACCCAAGTGCTTGGGCCCCTGTTAACCACATGGGATACCAGAATGGAGTTCCTGACTCCTGAATGAAGACTGGCCAAACCTACTTCTTATGGGCACTTTGGGAGTGAATCAGTGGCTGGAAGATAGACTTTCTGTGAGCATGTGTGTGTATGTATGCGTATGGGTCGTTTTCTATCTCTCTCACTCTTCTTTTCAAATAAGTAAATGAATAAACCTTTTTTTTTTTTTGACAGGCAGAGTTAGACAGTGAACTAGAGACAGAGAGTGAATAAACCGTTTTTAAAAAGATACCACAACATAAAATCCAAAAACACAGAAGACTATGTGAGAAGTAGAGCAATTAAGGATTTAAAAATACGAACACAATTAATAAAAGTACTTAATATCAGTAAAGAATACTAAATGATTCCTTCCAAAGACAGAAAGCAGCTCATTAGATTACATAAAAGATAAAACCCTATGGTACTTACAAAAAAACAAAGTTTCAAAGACTTACAGAGACTGAGAGTGAAGAGATGCAAAAAGATATCCCATACACATCACATACTAAAGACAGCACAGTTGGCTACATCTTTATCATTGAATATAGAAAAAAAGTTTTGACTTTAAATTAGAAACAGTAAAAACAGACTTAAAAGGTTACTGGTTGATGATAATCAGTCAATCCATCAAGCAGATAGATACAGCAGGAATATATGAAGCAGATATCAACAAAGATGACATAGAGAGTAACACAATAATAGTATAATAATATGTCACATTCAACAATAGGCACATCATTCTTCCAGAGTGATGAAGAATATTCAGAAAAATTCTGTGGGGGTACAGAAAGACATAAAAGGTTCCTGCGGGAAAATGATAATAGGTATTGTTGAATTTAGGGAAAAAAATGATGGATGGATTAAAAATGTTTGGAAATAAAAGTATAGCAATCAAATCAAATAGTATACCAAAGCAAAACACTCTTAAACTTTGGAGGTATCCAAAAACCTGTATGCTCATCAACTAAACTGGTCAACTTTAATAATACATGCAAAAGGTTCATCCAATATTATATACAAAGTTGAGATTAAAGGAAGAAAGTAAAAATATTTCTGTGGCAAATCTAGCTTGAGATTCATAATTATTAGGTGAGTACACATTCAAAGCACAAATAATTTTGAGGCTGTAAGTCATTATTCACAATGTCAACTCGTTAACCACAGTTAAAAGACTGTAGCTTAAGTGGCAACAAACTATACCATGGCCAAATACCTACACTATCATTGTATGTAAAGTCATAAAGAACTTTTTCAGAACAAACAGCCCAAAGCTATAAAAGCCTCATCAGAGGAGAAGCTTAGAAAAACTTTTATAATAAATCACATAAATCCAAATGATATCAATGATTCAAAATACAGGCAATATCTTACATATTACTGAACTATGACATATTTGTTTATGGAGGCACTATGAGACCCAGGAAGGCAAATATTTCTATGCCTAAAAATTTTTAGGAACAGAAATATACTGAAACTCTTCATTTGAACAACAGCACACAACAAATCTACAGAAAGTTACATGAAAATATGGTGAAAGTTTTTACCCAACTTGAGACCTGAGTTTTACTTTTTCTTCTAACCTGCTATTGAATATTAAATATTGAAATGTGGATGTCATTTTACTTTTACATCAATTCCAGCACTACAAAGAAATATACAAGTATATTGTAAAAACTGATTTATGTCTGAATGTACACATTTGCATGTGAGGTGGCACATAAGAACATTAAACCTGTAACTTGATCAATTCATTTATAAATGCACACTTGTATGGGAAAATTGCCTGAGTGAGGATATGTTATTTTCTTAGGATATGTAAGCATAAGGTGTTACAAATCCTGGAAAATATGATGGTACTTTTCTCCCTTAAATACTAGTCGGCCTAGTCTCGGAACCCAGAAAGAGGCAATGTGTACTCAAATGCCTCTGATGTCTCCTAGGTTTTCCAGACCTAAGACATTTCATCGAACCAGAGCCATTTTGTTATTGTTCACCCATATGGGATGCCGGCGCCGTAGGCAGAGGATTAACCAAGTGAGCCACAGCGCCGGCCCTGCAAAGTAGGTAATTTGAAAATATCTGAAAGTTGCTAAATTTGACTATATATAATCATTGGATATGTGAAAATTTCACTTTGGAGTCAGTGGTCTTTGGGCTAGTCCCTAGCCTAATGTGAACAATTAAACAATATGAGGTCCACTTTAAACCAATGCTCAAGGGCTACCATTGACTTTCATATTTATCGGCAAGGAATACTATACAAGTATTAAGAACTAAATCCCTAAGAAAACAAAACATATTTCCACACATTCAAGAATTACTAGAGGACTTTGTGTACCTCCCTGTGTGCCACTCACCAGCTCCCTGAATGTGAAAGTTTTTGTTCCATCCTACAGAGATATCTGCTTCAATCCTACTAGACTATTCCTAGAAGCTAGGAATTTGATAGCCATGTCCTAAGGCAGAACCATGGATATTGGTCCTTGATTCTAAAAGCATCTGTCTGCAGTTATGACCATGGATCTAAACTGGGATAAGAAAACACCAGGGCATCACCATTAGGAATTCTATCATCATACAGACGGCTTGGACAACATTTCAGCTTGGTGCAAATCATTTTTCAAGCAAGCAGTCTATTGTGCAGCTAACTCCACAGGCTCAAGAATGGCTGAAGTATGATTATAGATAGTTCCGTCATCATAACTCAGTAACCTGTCCAAGTGGGACTAATTGGCACAGCTCCAGTTCCACAGCGTAAAATCTGAAGCATTTCCCTCAGCTAGGGAAAAGTCAGGGGATTTTACCATCCCTATCAATCCCCAAGGCAGTTTGGTTGCCTTTAGCGTTGAAATGATTTCATTTGGCCACATCTACTCATTACATCATGCCAAAATTTCAACTGTGCTCCTGCTTTTAGACACACCACAAAACATTTCATTGTCCTCTGCTTTGTTTATTGTCCTTCTAAAGTATCTTTGCTTTACCTACCCAACAAGGACTATGTTTCAGGTCCTGGTGAGATCTGTTCCCTCCTAGGGTACACTTCAGGAAGAAGACAGAATCAGGAATTGAGCCCAGATGAAAACTACGGAAATCCTATTATGGGTTGTTGACTGCTAAGCTGAATGTACACCCATAAGTCCACTTTTATATCCTATTAAATGGAAATACATAAAACAATTATAAACAGGCATTTTGTTGCACAGAATGCATAAAGATAGCTGTGACAAGAAAAAAAAGGATTGGACAGAGTTATATAAGAACAGAATTTTTGGGCCGGTGCCGTGGCTCACTTGGTTAATCCTCCACTTGCGGCGCCCGCATCCTATATGGGCGCCGGGTTCTAGTCCAAGTTGCTCCTCTTCCAGTCCAGCTCTCTGCTGTGGCTTGGGAGGGCAGTGGAGGATGGCCCAAGTGCTTGGGCCCTGCACCCGCATGGGAGACCAGGAAGAAGTACCTGGCTCCTGGCTTCAGATCAGCACAGTGCTGGCCATAGCGGCCATTTGGGGGGTGAACCAATGGAAGGAAGACCTTTGTCTCTCTCTCTCACTGTGTATAACTCTGTCAAATAAATTAGAAAAAAAAAAAATTTGTTGCTATTGGGAGTGTTTTTTTAAAAAGGTTTTTATTTATTTATTTATTTGAAAAGCAGAATTACAGAGAGGAAGAGGCAGAGATAGAGGTCTTCCACCCACTGGTTCACTCCCCAGATGGCCTCAATGGCCAGAGCTGTGCTGATCCAAAGCCAGGAGCCAGGAGCTTCTTCCAAGTCTCCCATGAGAATGCAGGGGCCCAAGGACTTTGGGCCATCTTCTACTGCTTTCCCAGGCCACAGGAGGGAGCTGGATAGGAAGTGGAGCAGATGGGATTTGAACCGTCTCCCATACAGGATGCCGGCACTGCAGGCAGCGTCATTACCTACTATGCCACAGCGCCAGTCTCAATTGGGAGTGCTGACAACTCACAATAAATAGCTATATAATTAGGATGTTATATGTAATTTCAGTGTTAATATAATTTTGATAATTTTGTGTATATATTTGGGATTTTCATCCCCATAGGCATATTAACTTAAAGATCAAATTCCCACCCCATTGTTGTCTTCTTGACACATTGTCCTCCATATGGAATGTTCATCTTTTACTTCTGTACTAATTTTGCAAGGACAAACATACCCAATACGCACATAAAGTATTCCAGATATGTAAAAGAAAAAAATGAGGAGGGAATCAAAATTCACTACAAAATTTAACTAACTGGAGAAAATTCAGTAGTGGTAGAAATGAAAGACAAAATACTATAAGAAGAGACAACAAAGACTAGCTTTGACTCTCCAATGAAAAGTCATTGTTAGCATGAATTTTTCAAAGAGAAGAATACATCTGTTTTGGCCATATTAACATCACATGAAATACACATAAGACAAAAATTGTTAGTGGAAACAAAGAAGGGTATTATATATTGAAAATTATTATGGGGTCAGCATTAGGCCCATTGAAAAAGACACTGCATGGGATACCTATGTGGCATATCAAAGTACTTGCATTCCACTCATAGATATGGATACTTATTCCCATTACAGCTGAGGTACGCTATAGAAACCAGCAGGTCATGGAACATGTACATGAGTCCCAGCTACAAATGTTACAGATCCACATGGAGTTCCAGGCTCCTGGACTGGTTGTTATTTGAGAAGTGAACAAGCAGATTATTCTGCTAATGCAGGTAGGAAATAGCATATTGTAGTTCGAATACCTGAGTTCTTGCCACCATGCAGGAGATACAGGTGGAGCTCCAGGCTTTGGTCAGACTCTTCCCAGGCTATCATTATTTGGAAGTGAATCTGCAGGTGCAATACATTACTTTCTCTTTTTCCTCTGTCTCTTGTTGCTGTTTTTCAAAAAATGAATAAACCTTTTAAAGAAATCAATGAAAGCAAAACTTAATTTCTTAGCAAATAAACACAATTTTAAAATTCTTAGGAAAAAAAGAAACTGACAAACTAAAATCAGAAATGAAAGACAGGACAGAGTGAAATGAAATGAAATGAAAGACCACAGAACTGACAGAAATAAACCAAATTATAACAGAATTTAACAAACATTGAATTCCGACAAATTAGATAATGAATGTACTGGTCACATTCCTACAACTCACATACTACCAAAACCATCTCCAGAATAAATAAAGATCTGCAGACATAGAACAAGTATGATAACAGCCATTTGAATGTTATGTGTACTGCACCAGAGCTAAAACACAAATTTAATAGGCTTGAGATCCCTGGGTGTTTTCATATAGAAGGAAGCAGACTTTCCTTAGATGACAGAACAGAAAAAAGAGGTACTGATAGGAGAGAGGCTGGATCCTGGCCTCAAAGCACAATCTGTGGGGAGTGCTGTGGGGTAGTAGGCTAAGCTTTCACCTGCGGCGCTGGCATGCCATATGGGTGCCGATTCATGTCCTGGCTGCTCCTCTTCTGATCTAGCTCTCTGCTAATGGCCTGGGAGAGCAGCAAAAGATGGCCCAAGTCCCTGGGTCCTTGCCACCCATGTAGGAGACCCAAAAGCAGCTTCTGGTTCCTGGCTTCAGATCGGCCCAGCTCTGGCCATTGTAGCCATTTGAGGAGTGAATCAGCAGATGGGAGACCTTTCTCTCTGTCTCTCCCTCACTCTCTGTGTGTAACTCTGCCCCTCAAGTAAATAAATAAAATCTTTGAGGAAAAAAAAAAAGCACAATCTGTGGTTCTGGGCCCAAGAGACACTGTTGTAGCAAAGGAAAAGGAATCACATGAACAGGAGAGAGATGCACATTTCATAAAATTAAATACTTCAGGAATTCCAGTATCAATAATTCAAAATATAGCTCAATTGCAAAAGCTAGCAATTCTTTAGTCAGTTGTCCCTTTATGTTTCTTTGAATTTACTGTTGTGGCAGCTGCTGCTATTGAATATCCATGTCCTTCCCATCTCTCAAATCACACAGAAGAACATCACTGTAAATATACAACGGTAGGGCTTTAAATTTATCTATTTGACTATGTAATCCTTAGTCTCTGTGATTTCAAATCAACTGCTTTCCCCAGATGGGTTCTCAAGTAAGGACATAATTAGGGTTGTGATAATTTGTGGAAATGAGTCAAGGCTTTAAAGAACAGAAACAGGTAATATTTAAAGTCATAAGGGCTATGAGGAGTCACACCTCCTAATACCACTACAATGTGCTGAGGACAGCAACAGATGCATTTGAGATAGACATAACCCTTCATCAATATCTCCATCAGGGACCAAAATTTCAGAGCAGACTAATGCATTTGAGAATCTGCAATTTTGAGAGGCATATACTTACTCGTGGGATAGTTTTTCATGATTATTAAGAAATCCAAATATGTTTAGCTTCTCCATACCATCAGAAATGAAACGTCAAATAGAACACATGAACTTTGTATGTATGTTCAGTAATTAGTGTGTCAGTAGTTATTCTGACCTAGAAATGATCTTTGCTATTACTCTAGGCAGACATAACATTAAGAAAGCTAACCAGCATTATAAGTAATTTCCTAGTAACTTATTTTTTGCATGAGGTTTTAGATTCACTACTGTGCTTGACACACATGAAGTAAAGGATATCACATACTTCACTTTTATTCCATCTTCACCTGTGCATATGATCTTCAGTTTATGGTTTCTATAACCTTAAACATCCAGTACACATAATCATGGCTTATTTGATTATTGAAGCCAAGTAGAATGAAAATATGCACTCACATTATCGTTAAAGCTGACAACATGGAAGACAGAGATGCTTTTAGCAAACCTACATTATTTACCTATCATATTGACCAAAGATTTACCTAACTCAAGTGCACCTGAAATATGTTTGAGCTTATTTCTATTTCTGGGAGTTTTAGAAATTATACATATACACACTTACATATTTGTGTGTATGTGTATGTGTGTGTGTGTGTGTGTGTAGCCTCATTTATATCTATAATAATTTGACTAACATTTCAAGTGATTTTATTAATTCATGGCTTCCTGTAACCAAGACATGGAAAAAATATCACAAATACATTACATTCAATTATGAACATACAAACAGATACAGAGATCTTACCACTTTCATTCTAATATTAGCCATACATACTCATGGGTTAATACCTACTATATATAAATTTATACTCAATTTTGATAGAGAACACTTCTAAGGTTTTCTAATATAATATATAATCTTATGGAGGCTGTGGACTACTCTTTAGGGGAGAGACTAAAGAGACATGAAACAGCATTCTGAATGTCTCTACAGCCCATGAATGAGGATCAAATAGTCAGTTGATTTCCAAAAAGCTTTTGACCATGAGCCTCAGGTAGTTCTTTTGGGGAAGTCTTTGAGAGCTCTGTGGAGGCAGGGGACCTAAATGTGAACATAGAGCTGATGTGACTGTAGAGGTGAGGGAATCAAGTGCTAAGGAAAAAGTCTAGCATGGTGCACAGAGGATGCAGGAGGTAAGCGTCCATTGGGGACATATTAGAGCATTCAAGGCAAAAAAAGAGACAAATGAACGGAAGCTCTTGCATTTCATCTAGTAATGCAAGACAATTTCCTATTCTTCAAAAGGAACAAAATACTATATTTTAAAAATATCTGTTCTTATATTTAATAATTGATCTTAGTATAAAATAATTGGTATTGTAAAAATTCTAGTAATTCAAAAAATCATACCAGAGATGATAAATGTACTCACATTTCAAGAAGAAATGATGAGGGCTGACCCGGAACCCTTTTGCAGATACCATTACACAAAGATGAAGAATGAATGAATGGATGCCTGGATGCAAGGACAGAATGTAATAAAACGGGAATCATATTTAAAATGTTTTTGAAAACTAAACAGAAATGTTACTTCAACTGAAAGAAAAAATAAACACCCAAAGTTGCTGAGAGAACTAATGCGCATTTCCTGTTCTCAAGAGATATTAGTTTCACAATATCCCCCTGGGGTCCTTAAGGATACCCTGCCTTCCCAGCCTGTTACCTTGTGCCCTGGAGACTTGCTTGCCAAGGTCTGTCAAGGACCTGCATACGACTTAAGAACCACCACCAAATGGACAAGAAAGAGAGAGCATCTC
The DNA here is from genome assembly GCF_033115175.1 of Lepus europaeus. Classification (NCBI taxonomy): domain Eukaryota; kingdom Metazoa; phylum Chordata; class Mammalia; order Lagomorpha; family Leporidae; genus Lepus; species Lepus europaeus. The sequence goes on from NC_084850.1 coordinate 80,718,132, forward strand.
AGATGGTTTCTGGTTCTTTACTCTCAGGATTCTTATTTCAGCCACTTGTGACATCTTGGTTCCTGGTATTTAGAACTTTGATATCAAAACTGGGTATGGAAAGAGAAACATAAAATTATAGGAACTTCTGGAAGTGAAGGGGGCTATGAGGACAAATGAGACAGAAGAGTGGCAGGATACAATGTTTAGCTCATAAATATTTTCACTTATATTCTTATTTTCAAGTGAATGAAACTTGTTTCAAGTAGTTAATAAATTGGACGCTTCAACATACCTCTGCTTTACCAAACTTGCTTAGATGGACAGAACACTTTTTTTTTAATTATACATAGTTTCGGGATAAAGCATAATTCAATATATGTACAATATGAAATGATCAAATCAGAGTAATTAGAATTTTCCATCCCTTAAACACAATAGTACACTGATAAAACATATTTCATTCCATTTCCAACAACCACAGGTTTCACAAAACTATTATGATTTTGGTCAGTCTTGAAAGAATATCCCTGGCCACCAGAACTGAAATGGAGCTGAATACTGCCTGTCCTTCTGGAAGAAATAGTCTTCCCCAATTGGCCACAGTCCTCACCCTGCTTACTACTCTGTCTTACCTGCCTGGCCTTTCAACATTTGAGTTTGCAAACCAGATCATTACAAATTTTAATTACACAAAATGTCACACAAAGAAAATCAGAGAGCATTGAAAGATAAATTTCATGTACCTATTAGCCATGTTAAATGACTGTTCATACATGACCTTGTTTCACAAATACCCTAACCAATTCTCCAAAACACTTGGCTCCCCTGGGATTTCTGTGACGGAAATGTAAACAGTATATCATTTCCTTTGCAAATATTTCAGTGGTTCTCTGCAGAAGAAACTCACCTGTGGCTCCTGATCAGGTCTCATTCTGCTATACGATATGTGACATGGATTATAGTGTGGCAATGGGACACATATGGGATAACATGATATAACACGTCAAAGGGCTTATGCCTGATGTGAAACACTGTGCTGGATATTTACATAGGTTATGTCATTTGCTCCACTTATTATATGAAATATATAATGCTTTCATCCCTATATTATAGTCTTCTCATAGAAGTACATCTTAATATATCCTAGTAAATATATATGTATATTTCCACATAAAATTTTTTTAAAGATTTATTTTATTTATTTGAGAGGTAGAGTTACAGACAGAGAGAGGTCTCCCATCCGCTGGTTCACTCCCCAGATGGCTGCAAGGGCCGGAACTGTGCCAATCCAAAGGCAGGAGCCAGGAGCTTCTTCCGGGTCTCCCATGTGAGTGCAGGGGCCCAAGGACTTGGGCCATCTTCTACTGCTTTCTCAGGCTATAGCAGAGAGCTGGATCAGAAGAGGAGCAGCTGGGACTCGAACCAGTGCCCATATGGGATGCCGGCGCTTCAGGCCAGGGCTTTAACCCGCTGCGCCACAGCGCCGGCCCCTCCATATACATATTTAAAAATATACATGAGATATTACTTATGCAGAGTTATATAACTTGTACTGCATTCATATATATAATTTTATACAGATACTTAAAATGTAGTTTGATTCTGTTATGATTTTTTTCAATTAGTTACTCTCTGCTAATGGGAACTTTCCATAAGCTAGAGTTGCTTTTTCAGATTTTCCATTCACAAGACTCCAAAGTTCAAACTTACTTCCCTGGGGGCCGGCGTTGTGGCACAGTGGGTAGAGCTGCCTCCTACAGTGCCAGCATCCCATATTGGCACTGGTTCGAGTCTCATCTGCTCCATTTCTGATCCAGTTCTCTGCTATAGGCTAGGAAAGCAGTAGAGGATGGCCCAATCTTGGGCCCTTGCACACACGTGGGATACCTGGAAGAAGCTCCAGGCTCCTGGCTTCAGATTGACTCAGCTCCAGTTGTTGAGGCCATTTGGGGAGTATTCCAGGCTCTTGGCTTTGAATTGGCTCAGCTCTGGCTGCTGGATGAAGACCTCTTTCTATGCCTCTGCCTCTATATAACTCTGCCTTTCAAATAAATAAATAAATCTTAAAAACAAAAAGGAAACTTCCTTCCTTCTGTTTTTTCTACTTCAGAATATCCAGCACAATGGAATCCAAGTCATTAAGTCAGTTTCCAAATACCTTCTCACCCAAAGTGACCTGCACATGGGTTTCAGTCATGCTTTTTTTTTTCTTTTTTGACAGGCAGAGTTAGACAGTGAGAGAGAGAGAGACAGAGAGAAAGGTCTTCCTTCCATTGGTTCACCCCCCAAAATGGCCACTACGGCCAGAGCGATGCGCCGATCCGAAGCCGGGAGCCGGGTGCTTCCTCCTGGTTTCCCATGTGGGTGCAGGGCCCAAGCACTTGGGCCATCCTCCACTGCCTTCCCAGGCCACAGCAGAGGGTTGGCCTGGAAGAGAAGCAACTGGGACAGAACCGGCGCCCCAACTGGGACTAGAACCTGGAGTGCTGGTGCTGCAGGCGGAGGATTAGCCTAGTGAGCTGCGGCGCTGGCCTTCAGTCATGCTTTCTAAGGAAAGAGAACCACAGATGTCTAGTATTTGGAGTTGTGAATGAAATATGTGACATTCATTTCATGCTTGTGTTTAAATGTCTGTTGCCTAAAACCTCTCTACCAGTCTCCTACTGTGCCATGTCCACATAGAAGTTATCTTTTGGGATGACTTTTCCTCCACACAAAATTTCAGGAGGTTCCAAAACCCATAGGATTCCAGATAGGTAAAACTTGCTGATTTATTTGAAAAATAGATAAAGCTAATTACTATGAACAAATTTTCAAAAATTTAAATAAAGGTAGAATGTAACCCTCCATGCCTTACTCTGCTCACCCTCAACGTGGTCCTAGTTCCAAACTGTTAACACAAACATAGAAGAAAGCCAAAGTTGCTCTACTTGGCTCACTATATGGAAATATTTACCTTGGTACCCAGGAGCAGTACTACCTCACTAATGCTCAAGGGCAGGCAAGTTCCAGCTGCCTGAAACCCCTAAGGTGACTTTTGGTTCAGGAAGGGTGGGAAGGAATCCTAGGAGAGAGGAGGCCTGGACCTAGAGTGGCTCTCTAGAAAGAAGATACCTCCTAAGCCTGTCTACTACTAGACTAACGCACCTGGGAATGAAATGGGCTCCAGCGCCAACACTTGCATGAGGTGAATGTGGTGAGGTGCAGGGCTACTGGCTGAGCCCATGTTTCTTGAGCTCCTAGCCACTACCACCCCCATGGAGATTCTCTTTGTTCATGGGGCCAGGAGCTCCTGTGCCAGTGCTGCCTTCTGCTGATGCACCTACAGCTGCTGTTCCAAGATAATGTTGGACGGTGTTTTGACCTTTTCATTTGCTCAATAAAATCACCAAGTTCACATCTGAAAATTAAGAAAGGCACAGAGACATCAGATGATTTGACACCTGGAGACACGGACCCCAAGAGGTGAAGGGCCATAGCAGGAGAGATGATGACACTCAGGTGTCCCAGGGAAAGGGGATTCCGTGAAGTTCACTGTAACACTTGTCACTGTCCAACCCTGGCCATGAAGTCCCTCCCAGTCATAGTTTATTCTTTAGCTCAATAGAGGCTCCATCCTGCAGCTCAGCTGATTATACTCACTTGTTGGGGCCCTGCCCCAACAAAGGAGCTTTACTCAATTTTGCATGCAGATTTAGGTATGGAGATGCAAGGGAGAGAGGGACACCTCATGCTGTGCCTTGGCAAAATGTTTGCAGATGTCTTTTATCCCAGCTCTGAATATCCACCAGGCAGTAATCCACCACAGAGCAGTAAATAAGCTGAAATGATTTGTCAGGAGGCAGTTTCCTTTAGGATTGTCAGTGATGCTGAACCCTCCACACTTTCAGGAGTTGTAAGAGCAGAATGTTAGGGCTGGGTTTGCTCAGCACTAGGGGTGTTCAGGTGCAGTCTGCAAGAAACCCAAAGGACCTCTTTGAGAAAGTCCAAGTACTCCAGAGTTTTTGAGTATCTTTTGGTGTGTTTTGTGCACACCCTTATGTGCTACCTCCAGCGGACTGGCGGGGGAGATTTCTTGAGATTCAGGAGAGATTCTTCTTCTAGGCCAGACATTCATAGAGCAAGAAAAGAGTCTTGCTTTCTCCCACAAGGCTGCACTTACCTTGGTATTGTGTTAGGAGTTCATTAGACAGATAGTTAGGCAGCATCAGAGATTTTGTCTTTGGTTCTAACAACACACTACAGTTAAAACCATGGATCTGAACTGCAATAAGAGAACATCCTGGCATTACTGACAGGAATTCAGTCATCCTAACAACAGTTTGGCCATAAAATTTTGGCAATGTGCAAGGCATTATTCAAGAAAGTCATCTATTGTAGGCAAACACACAGGCTCAAAGAGTGCTGGCATGTTCTGAGGACCTGTATCATCATGGCTCTCTGAAATACCTCACTGGAATTGACCAACACAGTATTCACTGTCCATGTCCTTTGGTGTTGGAGGATGGTCCACAGCTGGTGATAGGCCCTTGCATCCTGCCACCTCATCACCAAGGCAATGCTAGTTGTCTTATCAATGAAGCAACTTCACATGGCCATATTGGTTTATTATACTATACCCACATTTAAAGTGCCCTCCTCTTGATTCTAGAAGCATTTCTCTTTCTTCTTCTTTATTCATTGTCTTTTTGAGTTTTCATAATATTCCATGCATTCAGGGTGTTTTACTCAGCTTTCTTAAACCACAAGGTCTGACACCTGAGCACTTTATATTCAAAGAAATATCCTGCCTGAGCCAGTATATGTCAAAGTTCTCCAAACTGATAGAAACCATATGAAGTTGAAACATTTATTTTTCTATCATTTATCTATAGAGCAATGCTTATTTTTGTAGATTCATTATAAAAAGATTGGGGTACAGGCCATGGGGCTGCCGTGGGCGGCTGGGTGTGCTGAGGGGGTGACCATGTGGCCGCCACTCGTGCTCAGGGTGCTGTGGGCCATTGCCATGGGCCTGGAGCTGACTTACATGCTGGTGCTGAGTCCCGGGCCTCCACCGCTGGAACCCCTGGCCAGGGCCCTGCAGCTGACGCTGGGCGCCTTCCAGCTGCTTAACCTGCAGGGCAACATGGGGCTCTTCCTGCGCTCGGATCCTAGCAACCGTGGCTGTGGCCTGGGCCAGGTGTACTGCTACCAGTGTCAAAGCAGGTGGCACCACACGGCGGGCATTGCTCTGCCTGCCGCGTCTGTATCTTGCATCGGGACCACCACTGCCACCTGCTTGACCGCTGTGTGGGCTTCCACAACTATGGGCCCTTCCTGTGCCGGCTGCTCCAGGCCGCTGGTGTCCTGCTCATGTCTCCATGCTGCTGGGCCTCGTGCTGGCAGCCCTGCCGCGCACTCAGGTGCCCTACACACCACCGCCCTCCTCCTGCTACCCTGGCTCATGCTGTTCACAGGCAGTGTCTCTGGCCCAGTTTGCCCTGGCCTTCATGATGGACACATGTGTGGTGGGGGCGCTGCTGTGTGCGGTCAGGCTGTCCTTACAGGGGATGCTGTTGTTTGGAGTGAGCTTGGGGCCAGCATTCCTACAACCTGGGCCCCTGCCACAACCTGCAGGCCGTCCTGGGTCCTCGCTGTACCCTCGTCTGGCTCTGTCCCTTCCTGGCCTCCCCGCTGCCCAGGGATGGGATCACCTTCCCGACCTCGGAGGCAGTGGGACTCACCGCTTCCTGACTCCAGGAAGGGCCCAAGCTGCATGGGGGGGGGGGGGGGCAGGGGGGAAGAGGCAGGTTGGCCCTTGATGCCTGCAGTGGGCAATGCCAGCAATGCCAGCTCGGCCTTGGCCTTGGCCTTGGCCCTGCACAGCTTAGCGCCTGCAACTCAGGGTCTTGCTGCCCTTCTGCCAGGCTAATCAACTGCTGACTTTCCTGCTCACAGCCCCCACCCCCCACTCCCCGTCTTTGCTGGATTTCCAGTTCCTCCCTAAGTTGGGGCTGCTGTCAGGCCTGAGGGTCTCAGGGGCCAGGGCTCCACTCCTTGGGGCCAGGCTGCTGGGATCTGGCGGTGAGAAGGCAAACATTCCCAGGTCTAGCACTTTGTCAGTTTCACACAGCCTCTCTTAGCTAACCCAAGCCACTGGGCAGCACTTCTTTCTCAATGGGTGAAAATCTTAAAGCTCAGTGAGATCATGGGGTAGCAAGTTAAGGGGGCAGGACTCAACCTAGGCCACCAGCCAACACGCATCCTGGGAGGAAGCGGGTTATACCTCAAGGAGCTGGGTCCCTGCTCAATTCCAAGTCTTTGCTTTCGCCTTCACCTTGCACAGCTAAAGCGAGCAGGGAACAAACCCGAGGCAGGGGGTGCTGAAGCCTCTGTGAAGCCTGCTCTTCCAGAACTCCTTGTTAACGATTCCTGCATAAATACTGCAAGCAGACAGGCTCAGTGTGGCAGGCGTAAACAAAAGTTTTCTCTTAGAATCTTAGTAAAATGACAGTAAAGAGATAAAAAAGATACGAATTCAGCCAGGGAAGGAAAGTGAGAGGAGAGGCAGCAGCAGGCCAAAGAGGCTGGCAATGTTTGGAAGCACAGAAAGGGGTTGGGTCGCAAGTTCCCAGGGCCAGGAAGCCAGCAGAAGGCCCCCCAGAACCCTGCAGAGGCTCAGGAACTCCGCCAGTGGCAGGGAAGGAAAGCCGAGGCCACAGGCAGACGGTAGGGATGAGTGAAAGTAGGTCAAGGGCAGCTCCGGTGCTCTCCTCCCCACAGGTCCCACTTCACCCGACAGTCACCCTTCTGGGGCGAGAAGGGGTAGAAGAGTTGTTTGGAAGAGAAACCAGATGGGTCTCAGGGTTACTGGGGAAGGGAGGGAGGAGGGACTGGGTCTAAAACAGGGTTAAGTAAAAGTCTGCAGAAAATGTGGGAAGGTCCTCCTTCCAGCAGGCTTGACTAAGGACTCAGGAAGGGTCCGCCCCCCTTGTTTTAAATTTGTGAGAGATGTGCAGCAAGTCTCCCATTCGCTGCATCATTCTCCATATGTCTGCAACTGCACCAGATGCATTCAGTCCAGGCCTCTCACACAGGTGCCAGGAACCCAACTACTTGTGCCATCATCTGCTGCTTCCCCAAGGTGCACATTACCAGGAAGCTGGAGTCAGGAGCAGAAAAGGGACTTGAACTCAGACACCCTAATGTGGGACATGGCTGCCCTAACCCTCGGCTTAACCTCAGGGCCCTTGTGGCAGGCTCTGTGCACGCCCAGGAGGATGGAGCTGCTGGGGTCGTTGGCTGGTTTACGGTGTTTTAAAGATATTGGGGACTCACTGTGCCTGGCTCTTGGTGCTACACATCAGCATTGGCAGATTTGCCCTGAATCCTCCTCCCTGCCATCCCTCTCGCCCCAGGATATCTTCATGATTTTTATTACATGGTAAGGAGCTGCAAATTTATTTGTAAAACAACCCCCTCTCAACCTATGTGGGAAAGTTTCCATTTCCTGCAGGGTCCCCACTGAGCCCTCCCTGGTGGGGGGACATTGTCCTGCACTAGTTCCCTTGCTTTGCTTTTCTGACATGGGCTTGCACTGCTTTTGCATGCTTTTGTATTTTACACGAACGAACTCACACGAACTTTACTCTCCTACACCTTGCCACTTCACTTCCTGCTTTGTTTCTGAGATGTAGCCCATTGTGAATGGCTACGGGCCATTCCTTTTCCCTGTGGTACAGTGATCCACTGCGTACGTAGTATGCCATGAGTAAGTTTTCTCTTCTGTTCCACGGGTCATCTTAGCTACCCCGTTCCCTTCCCTTTGAGAATAATCCACTACTTGGCCCTTGCTCTTCCAGATGAATTTGAGGATCAGCTTATCAAGTCTCACCAATAAAAAACTCCTGAGATCATGAATGGAACCCACTAGAACCTTTAGGTCAACTTGGGGAAAACGGGTATCTACATGAAATTGAATTTTCCAGTTCATGAAAGTGGTGTATCTACCCATCTAATGCCTTCAATAAAGTTATATACACAAAGATTAAAAAAAAAAAAAAAAAAGTTGGCTCCCCTGTGCTGCTTCTGGAAGTTGACAGGTATCAAGACTTGCACTTGCCAAGCTGGAGACCCTGGAGAGTCAAAGCTAATATTTTAGAACAAATTCTGGGCAAAAGTAATATCTAAGCTCTAAGACAGGCAGGAAGAGTTCCCTCTTGCTCGGAAGAGGGTAAACCTTTTCATTCTATTTAGGCCTTTCAAGTGACTGCAGGAGGTACACTCACATCAGGAAGGAAAATCTGCTTTACTTGGTCTTCTTGTTCAGATGTTAGCCTTACCCATCCAAGAACATAAAGGAAAATGTTGGTTCACTACCTGTGCATCTAGTTGTCTACACGATTTGATGCAAAAAAATAAACTATCATACTACATTTACTTGTGAGAAAAAAATATCAGCTTACAAACAATGTTTTAACACTGATAGCCATAGCATTTATAATGCACAGACATAAAGGAAAGAAGAGTGGGCTGGAAGTTGAGGGAGGGCAAAAGGAAAAGGAAGACAAGGGGAGGGGCATTAGGGTGACCAGGAAGGTGGGAGGGGATAAATCAAGAGAATTAGAATGCCAGAAAAGTAGCAAGAGTTGAATATAATTCAAGATCTATGCTGTAATGGCCTGAAGACAATGTCTTAAACTTTACCTCAATCACTTTCCCTTCATTCCTTTTGACCAACACTACCTAGGAGGCATTGGAGGCCAATGTAACTGAGTTGGCAAAGCTAACACATTGCAGGCTAAGTATAAAGCAATAAAAAAAAAATCAGAAGGGAAAATATGGACCACAAAACCTAGAAAAAGAGGAAAATAAAATAGGAAATTTGTAAGCATTAATCATTTTAAAGGTATTTCAAAATTATTAAACTATGAAAAGAATACCACTAAATGCCTTAATGTTCAAAGAGGAATAAAACACCACAGAACAAAAAGCATGTAGAAGATAACCCTTGTAGAAGATGTGTGAAATTCATTATGCAAGAGAGTACAAATACACTGCATTTCATATCTACTTAATAAACTAAGTCTAAAATTATAAGACATAATATTTATAAGGCTGTGGGAAAATATTTTATTGCCAGTGACAGTGACTATAACGATGGCTATTATTGTGTTCACCTTTCTGTTAGTATTTCTGTGCAGTGTAACTAGTATATCCCTGATTTCATAGATCAAACAACTGTGACTCAGAGTGTAGTCTTGTTACACAACCAGTATGGGCAGCGCTGGCATAATAAAGCTTCGTCGAAGTTAATAACCCTATGTTCTTGATAAAAACTGGACACTGCCTCTCATGGAAATATGCATCAAGAATAATGAAAAGATTCAAACCCTTTCATTTATGTATTTGTTTCAGTCTCGGAAAGTTATCCTAAGAAGATAATTTAAAAGGAAAAACACCATATTCCAAAGATGTTCACTCACTGAAAAGATATATACTAGTCACTCATTATGTGTCAGCAAACAACCTTAAGCAAAGTATAAGATAGGAATGCAAATATTAATAGGAAATCCATGAAGGAAATCATACAATGTTGGAAAGCATTTCCAAAATAAATCTAAATGGTGAAAAATGGACCACACTATTGAATATTTAAAGTTAATGTTCACTGAGTGAAGTCCAAGATCTGAAATGAGTCTGAGAAGTTATATTATTTGGAAAGGAGGTTGGGAATAAATTTCCAATAAGAAAAGTCTTCACTGGAAGCATTATCACCTGATTTTTAAAAAGATTTATTTATTTGAAAGGAAGCATTACAGGGAAAGAGGAGAGAGAGAAAAAGAGAGAGACCTTCCACTGATTACTCTCCAAATGGTCAAAATGGCCAGGACTAGGCCAGGCCAAAGCTAGGGGCCAGGAGCTTCTGGGTCTCCCATGCGGATGGCAGGGGCCCACACACTTAGGCCATCTTCCATTGCCTGGACTCCAACTGGCACCCAAACGGGATGCCATCCCTGCAAGTGGTGGCTTAACCCACTGCACCACAGCACTGGCTTCCACCTGACCTTTCAAAAAAATTAATTTACTTATTTGGAAGGCAGAATGAGAGAGAAGACACAAAGAGAGATCTATATGCTGGTTCACACCCCAAAAGGCCAGAACAGCCAAGTCTAGGCCAGGCCGAAGCCAGGGGTCAAAAACTCCATGTGGATCTCCCACGTGGGTGACAGGGACCCAAGTACTTGAGCCATCCCGTGCTGCCTCCCTGGTACATTAACAAGAAGCTGCACAGGAAGTGGAGTAAATGGGACTTGAATCAGGAACTCCAGTATGCAATGCAGGCATTTCAAGCAGTATTTAACCCACAGCACATGTGGCCTGCCCCTGCCTAACTTTTTAGTTACAGACCCCAGACTGTACACTTCTGTACTTGGCATCATCTCTTGATTGTGGCCTCCGGACTGGTAGGCATGCATTCCTCAGAAAACAATCCCTCCTACTTCTATCCCCTATTCTTCTACCTCCAAGTGGCAGAAGGCTCCTGTTTGTTTCCTGGGAACAACCTCTGTTTCTTGAATGGGAAATGAGGACAGGTCTGAAAAAAGCAGTAAATTTAGGTGACCAATAGGGCCACCATGCAGGGAGACTCAAGCCTGATATGCAGAAGCAGACTCAAGCAAACCTGTCATGCAAGCCTCACATGCAGAGGGAATGAAAATGCCCCCCCCCCCCACTACTCAAAAACAAGATAGACACACTGAAAACAAAACAGGATAGTCATAGCTGGACCCGTCCAGCTCCAGATAGCTACTCCCCAGCAAACAGAAGGCCATCAGTGACTAAATTACATGTTTGCAAAACCCTGTACAAATTTCCTCACACCAAAGGGTGTAAACCTCTAGATAACTCTCCCATAGGGGCCACCTCTCCTGAGACTGCTCTCACCTCTGCCAGGAGCTTTTGTTTCTCTTTTTGCTCAGTAAACTTTTCTTCTTGCTCACCCTCCATTATCCTTGTGGCTCAGTCTTCATTTACCCAAGACAAAGTACCAAGTGGCAAAAAAAGAGTTGCAATCCAAAAGACCTGTAGCATTTCCCATCCTGAGGAGGGCAACAAGCAATAGCTTAAGTCATGTTTCTGAGGTCTCTTGGCAAAGCTTAGCGAGAATTTTCTTAAGATTATAATTAGGGGGCCAGGCCATGGCTCACTTGGTTAATCCTCCACCTGCGGCATCCGCATCCCATATGGGCACCAGTTCTAGTCCCAGCTGCTCCTCTTCCAGTCCAGCTGTCTGCTGTGGCCAGGGAAAGCAGTGGAGGATGGCCCAAGTGCTTGGGTCCTGTACCTGCATGGGAGACCAGGAAGAAGCACCTGGCTCCTGGCTTCAGATGGGTGCAGTTCTGGCCGTAGCGGTCATTTGGGGGGTGAACCAACGGAAGGAAGACCTTTCTCTCCGTCTCTGTCTATAACTCTACCTGTCAAATAAATTAAAAAAAAAAAATTAAAATTAGGAACCGGCACTGTGGCATAGCAGGTAAAGCCTGCAGTGCCAGCGTCTCATATGGGTGCTGGTTCGACTCCCAGCTGCTCCACTTCCTAGCCAGCTCTCTGTTATCGCCTGGGAAAGCAGTGGAAGATGGCCCCAAGTCCTTCAGTCCCTGCACCCACATGGGAGACCTGGAGGAAGCTCCTGGCTCCTCGTTTTAGATTGGTGCAGCTCCGGCCATTGCAGCCATTTGGGGAGTGAACCAAGGAATAGAAGATCACTCTTTCTCTCTCTGCCTATCCTTCTCTCTCTGTGTAACTCTGACTTTCAAATAAATAAATCTTTAAAAAAAAGGATTATAATTAACTTGGAGACTGAGGTCTCCAAGAAGCTTGGAGATAAGAAACTCCTAGAGCAGTAGCTACTTGTTAAGTTATTTCAGACACAAATGAGGGTCTATTCTCTCTGGAGTGACCTTGGAACTCCACAGCATGGCACTATGTCCTTTAGTAAGGCTTTGGATACCCCTTGTGCCTTTTCTGTTCAACTAGGAAAAGCTTTTATCCATCCTGTGAATAAAAACTAGAAGATATTTGTTAATTATTTGCTGGAGGCATGAATCTGTCAATCTTCACCTGAGTATGTTACTCTTCTTTGTACAGAAGTCAGGAAAGGAGGTGGCCTAACATGACCACTAGGGTTATTTCATAAACAAAAGAGACAGAAATGAGTTACTTCCCTTATGACAGCATGCAGTCCTTCCCCTCCAAATACTTGAGACCATTTCCTTAAAGCCCCTCTTCCCAGTTGGGTACAATCATGTATTTCCTTAATAATCTTCCAGTGAGAGGCCACTGGGAGGATAAATTTATGATCTAAAAGTCCACCATCCACTCGCATCTTTAGTATAACCTCGTTGTTGGGCCCATTTGATCGCAGGCTCAGTATAGTGAGGCTTTTTAGTTATCACTACGGGCTAAGGTATTAGAGCCATTTCCAGAGCTCCCTGTGCAGCAGCTCTTTTTTTGCTGCCATTTCCCTAATACTGCTGTTTTCCTTTTGGTGTCCCTTACAGTGAATGACAGCCACTTCTAGAGGTTCCAGTACTGCCTGAAGTAGAGCTAATATCTCCTTTCCACACTTAATGGAGGGAAGTCTTCGTGGCCAATAGGCCTCTTTCACTCCAAATTGCTGCATGTTCATGTAACACAAGGGAAGCATATTTGGAATCTCTATATACATTAACTTGATGGCCTTTTCCTCATTGCAAAGCTCTAGTTAATGTGATACGTTCAGCCTTTTGAGCTTAAGTATTATTTGGCAATACCTGAGCTTCTATTACCTGCATAAGATCCACTATGGCATAACCTGCCTTCCTAACGTCTTCCTTCATGTAACAACTGCCATCAGTAAACCTCTCAACATCTGGATTTTCTAGAGGCTCATCTCATAGGTCAGGCCTACTACAATACACTTGTCCTACAGTTTCTGCACAAGAATGAGTTAATTCTTCATTACCCTCAGGTGGTAACAAAGTCACTGGGTTGTGGATTTGGCACACTTTAAGAATTATCTCAGGTGAGTCTAACAGTAGGTCCTGATCTTTTGTGAGATACCTCCTGTTAGTCATTCACATCCTTTAATTTCTAAAACCCCTTGCACCTGGTGTGGAGTTTGAACTTCAAGTGGCAGGCCTAGAGTCAGCTTGGTGGCTTCCTCCATCAACATTGCTGTAGCAGCAACAGCCCTTAAGCATGCAGGCTGCCCTGTGGCCCCTGAATGCAGCTACTTAGGAAAATAGGCCACCGGTCATGGAAGCTGATCCAATATTTTAGTCAGTACTCCTAGAGCAACCCCGTTTCTCTGCTATAAACAAGATGAATGGCTTACTCGGGTTAAGGATTCCTAGTGGTGGAGCTTCTATTAACAACTCTTTAATTCTTCGGAAGGTTTTTGGTAGGTCTCCTATCCCATAAAGTGTGTTTGTGCCAGGGCCCTCATACAAAGGTTTGGTTATTAATCCAAATCCTGGAATCCATATTCTACAAAATCATGCTACACCCAGACATGTCCTTAGCTGCTTTTTCATCTGTGGTGGCCCTATACATGAAATAACTTCCTTTCTTGTGAGTTTAACAGCACACTTTCCTGGAGTCAAGATATATCCTTAGGTAGTTTACCTCCTGTTTAGAAATCTGAGGTTTTGTTGGGGAAACTCTGTATCCCAGTTCTCCTAGATTCTGGGTTAATGGATGCAGAAGAAAGCATCCTTTAAGCAAGGGTTTAGCAGAAGAGGATGAATTGGAACAACTGCCTCATTAACACCCTGAGATCTTGAAGAACCATTCTGTACTTTCCATTTGGTTTCAAAACAGGCAGAATAGGAGTATTACAGGGAGACCAACATGGAACCATTGAAGGCTACTTAGAGCAACTGCCATTGTGTGAGTCTGCTGAATGGACTGCTTCCCATGGTGGAGCATTCTATCCTATGTATGTTATCACTAAACACTTAAAATGCTGCTTTTACCATCCAGTTCATGGAAATTTGGGGTCCTATGGCTAGTTTTCAAATTGTACCCTTAGAACTGAGTCCACAGAATGCATGCAGAATTATACAGATGAACACTCTTTGTAGGAACTAAGAAAAAAATAGACATGGCTCTCCAGAAGCCTAATTATGCTTAAGCATGTGACTTGGATCCATTGTATTACTTGCAATTTTGGCGCCTTAGTCTCCTTTTGTACCCAGAATGGGGTCCATTATTCTACCCAGCCCACTAAGGGCTGTTTCAACCAGGCTTCTGAGTGGCCTTCCTGCATGTTAATTACTATCCAATGCCCCTCATATACATATATATATATATATATATATATATACACGAAACCACCACACCTGGAGTAGCTGGCCACGAGGGTCGATACCACCATCACAAAATGCCAGTATACTTGGAGGCACATACATGCATGACGGAGCTTTTCCAGAGAGCTCCAAATAAACTCAGAGATTGCCACAACCATTGCTGGATACAGAAATCCAGATCACACCTCACACCAGGAGGCTGAATTCCTGGGTGATAAAACAAGTCCCCAGAATTCTAAGTGAATTCCTTTGTTGTAGGCTGGTATACAGAATAAAACAATCAGGTTTGGGGGCCAGTGCTGTGGCGCAGCGGGTTTAAGCCCTGGCCTGAAGTGCTGGCATCCCATATAGGTGCCAGTTCTAGTCCTGGCTGCTCCTCTTCCAATCTAGCTCTTTGCTATTGCCTGGGAAAGCAGCAGAAGATGGCCTAAGTCCTTGAGCCCCTGCACCCACGTGGGAGACCTGGAAGAAGCTCCTGGCTCCTGGCTTTGGATCGGTGCAGTTCCGGCAGTCGTGGCCATCTGGGGAGTGAACCAGCGGATGGAATACCTCTCTCTCTCTCTCTGTGTCACTCTTTCAAATAGATAAAAAAGAAAAAGTCAACAGGTTTGTGAGCTGGAAGACCACGCCTTCACCACGCCCCCTGTGTGATCCCATCCCCCTTTGTGGCCACACCTATGTGCCCACCTGCCAAATCAGGCTAATTAACCACTCCCCTTTTGAAGTGGATTAAAGGCCTGAAACATGGTGGGCCCAGCCCTTCTTACCCTCTTTCGTCATTATGGACCTTTGCTGCCCTGTACCTATGGGGCACATGGCCTACGCGCTGCCCATAAGCTGTTAATAGCTGCTCAAAACACTTGCTTCACGTGGCTTTTGGCCTGCTTTCTGCTTGGTATGGATTCCAATTTAATTTCCAGACTTTCCCTTCTTGCTTAGACTAACGCCATCACTCTCCTATGCATTTCTCTCACTGAATAAAAAGCTTAAAACTTATCATGTTGCCTCGTTCATTTATGCCAGTATTCGGAATCCTTCTCTGAATTGGTGGCAAGAACATACAGGCTTGTCAATATTGCAAAGTATCCAGTAACTCCTTGGCTATTTCACCCTGAAAATTCTCAGAGTTTATACTGCCATGCCTAAGGCTTATGACCTAGGTGACCCATCATCACTGAGGTCCCAGTGACCCACAGAAGACACCTGACAGAGGAACATCGTAAGCCAATACAAAAAAACTAAAATAAAAAATATCTCACTGCTTACCAGTAGTGCAGCATGTGATTGGCTATGGGGGCCGCCATCTTGGGGTGAGGTCTGTTGCCCATCTTCTGGTAAGGGCGGAAGTCCCCATGAGCGCCGCCATCTTGACAACCACCGAGTTTTCACTGGGAGCCACCATATTGGGGTGGAAGTCCCACCCTAGGCGGCAGGAAGTGCAGCTTTTGCCATGTTTGGAGTCCCACCTTCTAGATGCTAGCTGAGGTTACTAAGCAACAAAACCTGTTTCCCTAGCCTGCCCCACCAGGTGATACCCAATATTAGCAAATGAAAAGCCACTCTAGCATGCCTGATTGAAATGGAAAAACCAGAGACCAAAGAATGGTAACTGTAAAATCATTCCATAAAGCCAAAGTTCTAACTTACCTAATAAAAATTATCATTAAAAACATGTTACACACAGCTTGGAAAGTTATAAATCGCAAGCATTCACAAACTGGCCCACCTTTTCCCTCTTTGCCCAAATCCCATTAATGCTAACAGTCTGTATTGGCCTCTCCTCCCCTACAACTATCAAAATTAGAAAGAATAAGATAAAAAGAATCAAAAAAAAAATAAAAAATAAAAAAAAAAGAATAAGATATCAACATTTGCATTTTAGCCGAGAGAAGAGACTAGGGGAGAGTTTCGGGATTTAGAAACACGTGTTCCTGAGACAGAAACCAGTTTAATTCCACTTACCTAACACTGTTGTTTCTGGAGTGAACTCTCTCCTGGCTGGCTCCGCCAATGTGTTGTGGCTAGGTTGGGTCTAAATTCCTACTCCAGACTCTTGTCTCTTACTTAGAGAAGCATTCTAAGTACAGGAACAAATACATATGTAAAGTGATAGATTTCATTTCAAGGTGAGGAAAACAAACACGTTGGCATTGTTCAGCAAGAGCGGGCAAAGAAGAGAAAGAATGAGACAGATTTCAGTAATCTACTTGCGCTAGGTTCACATGAAAAGCAGGAGAGAAAGAGCAATACTCCTCTCCATTGCCAAGCCTAGAGAGTGATTACATGGTTCTGCCCCCAGGTCAAGGGATGTACATCCTGGGGTAAGGGTCATTTGATTAACAGGTGGCTGGATAGGATTACATGGGGGGGGCGTGGCTACCAGCCTTATATCACGTTCATAAAAAGGCAACACACAAAAATATAGGTAATCATATATGCATAGTGGCATTGAGGTGATACCTACTTCCTCATTTCTATTTTCTGAGGGCCCAATAGTTAATACAGCATGTTTGCATTTAATGAACAAAAAGAGTTACAAAAAGCCCAGCTAAAAATGTGGCAGTTTGGCTAGAAAAACTGGAAAGATGAGAAATCTTACAGGCCCCTGGCAATCAAAGAAATTCACTTTAAAAATAATTTGTTGTTCATTAGATTAGGAGATATTTAAGAAACAGTAGGAGCTGCAAGGCTAGCTTAAAACATACTTACCTCTTTAAAGGAGGAATTTTCACTTTGAGGAGTAACTGTTTTCCAAACATGAAGGGCGGAGGCAGAGCCGAGAGGCGGGCATTTGTATTACCACACTGCCCCCACATGGTCAAAGTTTCAACAAAGGACGACAAAGGTCTTAAGAGAACGTTCGCTTTGCGCCCGTTTGGGCTGTTTAGGACCTCATCATTCCACTAACCGGATAAAGCAACACAAACGGCAAGCGGGAAGCCACCGCTGTCCGCGCAAGCAGCCCACCCGGTAGCTCGTGGTGTTGCCCCGGAAGTGGATTTGCAATTGTGACGCCAGGGGGCTCCTGAAGTCCCGCCCCGAAGCCATAGCAACAGGAGCAGGAAGTTCCTCTGTTAGAGCCTGTCCCTTCCGGGGGCGGGAGCGCTGAGGCTGCTGGCGAGTATCGGGTATGTGCTGAATTGCTGCCGCTCCTCCGTAAGCAGGGCGTAGAGTCTGCTCTATGGGCGGTTTCTTCTGCTCAGCGTGGTTGCGGACATTGCTGGGAGGAGTGAGAGCGAAGAGGAAGTAGGCGTTAGTCTTCGGAACCTTTCTAACCGTAGCTCGGGCCGTGCAGCGAAAATGGACACACTTAGTCGTGCTGGGCATGCGCATTCGTGCTGTACGGAATTCCCAAGGCAGCTGCATCATCATGGCGTTGAAAGTTTGGCGGGAAGTTTTTCCTGTTCCTTTTCTTTGTAAGTAAGGTAAGGGGCTGGGTGCTTGAGTGAGCGAAAGCCTGCTAGCCCTGGAACGCCTTCTAAGGACGTCCTTTCCCAGCCTCCCGCACAGCCTCTCCCCTCGAAGCCGGTGTGCCTTGGGTACGTGTTGTGTACCAGACACTGCTTTCGAGCCCGGGCACCCAAGACGGTTAAAAGACACGAGTGCCCTGTTCTCAAGGAGCATTCATCCCCTTGGGTGAAGACAGACGATAAACGCACTAACAGTGTTCAGCGTAGGGCTAAGGGATAGTAAGAGAATAAAAGGAGTGATGCGACAAAGACAGGCGGTGGACGGATTCCCAGTTAGACGAGGTAGTTAGGGTCGTCTCCTTCCAACAATGATGTTTAAAGGCATTAGGGATGCTGCTGCGTGGCTTTCATGGTCCTGAAATGCTGGTTCTGCGTTGTTAGTGGCTGGTTAACAGAGCTGAGCTCACAGTGTAGACAGGTTTGCTGTGTTTGCTCCCAGACTCAAAACTAGCGTCAGAATGGAAAACTCTTGATAGAAGGGCCATGTGGGGTGAGGAAGTGCCCACGCCAGAGTGTGTACCGCACAAGCTGCTCTATCAGGGCCCTGAGCGCTTAGGCCAAAGGCATCTTTCCACGGAAGCTAAGGAGTGCAGAGAGTGGGGAGGCCTAGTTGCCTTTCTCTGTGTGCCCTGCCTTCCCTTCTGGCCTTCCTTATGGGTCCTGGGATCTTCTAGGTTAGGGCACCACAGAGCTCGTCTACTATAGTGGAGAGTATGTCAGTGACAGGCCTCCCTTCTGTCAGCACAAAGCTGGTGGAATACATGTATTTAATATTTATTTATTTTTGAAAGGCAGAATTACAGAGAGAGATCTTCCATCCCCTGGTTCACTCCCCAAGTGGCTGCAATGACCTGGGCTAGACCAGGCCAAAACCAGAAGACCAGAGCTTCTTCCAGGTCTCCCATTTGGGTACTGGGCCCAGAAACTTGGGCCATCTTCTGCTGCTTTCCCATTCACATCAGCAGGGAGCTGGATCAGAAGTGGAGCAGCCAGGACTAAAACTTGCAGCTACATGGGATGCTAGTGCTACAGGTGGCACCTTACCCCACTGTGCTAAGCTGACCCCAGGTGGTGTATCTTAATTCTGGTGACGGTTTGGTATGGGCCCCATGGTGCTGTATGTCCTGCATAGTTGTGGCAACTTCATGGAATTGGCACAAGTGACCACGACTATGATGTTATAAGGAATCTTGTGGCTTGTAGTGAAGGCGGAACTGATGACAACAACGTTGTGTGTAAGTAACATCACTGAGTATGTGAACGCATGTTCTCTGGTGGGCAGCAGTGGGATCCTTTAGTCATCCCAGCTCGGGGGCTGAGAGAGGAGTTGAAGTTATAGACCTGTCACTCGCTATGGTTCTCTTGTAGATGTGTTCACAGTGAAGTGACATCCAGCAAACAGGCCTCCAGAGAGAACGAACACAATGAGATCTGGAATTTGATGGATAAGCTGCCTTTTAGGATCCTGGACCAAATGTCCTAGAAAACGAGATCTGATGCAAAAGAAGTGGAAGCAGACAAAGCAAGGGTGAAGTATTTGAGTAGCTGGAGAGGGAGAGTGCAGGAGATGGTTGGGACTGGCTGGTGGGTTGGTGGGCTTTTGCCTTAAGAGTGGGCTTTGGAAAGTTCGTGGAAGCATCAGATTAAAAGGTACGTTGATTTTGGTGTAAAAAGTTCCAAGTCTATGCACGATTTTTTCATTACACGTATTTTCTGTGCAGGTTGTGAAGGCCTTTGATCGTCCCTCATTTAACCTTTGTAGTGACACGGGAACACCAGACAGGGTGCTAGAGGAGGCAGATTACTTCTTCAAGCTGCTTTGCATCTGCAACTTGGAATTTTCTGGGACACTGGAAAGACAGTGAAGGAAAACGTCTCATCTCCTGCCTTATGTTTTCCTTCCTTTGTTTGATGCGTTATGTGTGAGTTTCTCTTTAAAGGTTCAAGTATATTTCAGCAGGGACCTCCTCCCACCTTTGGATTTAATTTGTTGTCAGCAAATCCATAGGTCACAAGATGGGAGGGAGGCTCTCCCTGGAAGAAAAAGCTGATCATCTCTGTGTACAGATATGCACATGTGTGGGTATATAGGGAGGTAGATACAGACCCCTGTACTCAAAGAGATTCCCTGCCTTCCCCAGTGTGGGAGAAGAAATCCAGTTTGAGGAAAGGGTGTGAACCTCCAGGGTCTGATGTGGGGTCAGGCGTTTGTCAGACTGGCCACAGTGGGACATGTCTCCCCTTGTCTGGAAGCCTGGTGGCTCTTGGTCCCTTGGTACCAGCACTGGGATGTGGAATGAAGCACTCACTGTGTGGGAGCAGTCAGCAGCCCCTACAACAGTTTGAGCCAAGTGAGTCAGCTAGGCTTTGATGCTTGTTCCTAAGCCAGTGCCGCTCCTCTCCCATGGGACATGAAGTGAGGGGTCTCCCTGGTTTCCCTTTTCTTCTGAGGACTTTTTCTGGGCAATGTCTCATTTTCAGATTGGTGAAACCACCTCACTGTGTGTGCTTTTTCCTATGAGCGAAGTTAAGGTGCAGTTTCAGAGAAGCCAGAAGTCCGGGTGGATCACCTGCTTTACTGTCGTGTGTCTTCCTCCTGCTTGTGGCTCTTGGGCCAACTGAAAAAGTCAGCATAAACGCAAGTAACGCTTTTCCTTAGTGGAAAAGCCCATGCCACCCTCTCCAGTAGCAGCACACCTGTACCTAGAGGCTAGGAGGCCAGCAAAAGCCACAGCCTTTGGACTAGGTTATAAGGCATGAGTGCTGTGTCCCTGCCAAAGCGAAAGCATCTTCCTGCCTCGTACTTATTCCAAGTGCTTATGGTTCTCCTCTCTTGGGTCTCTATGCAGGCCTGCCCTGGCACCTCACAACTAGCTTTCCTCTTCAAATCTCAGCACTGCCTCCCCTCCTCTCTGTGGGCTGTTGCCCTTCCTTTGGAATTCACTGCCTAAGAGTCCATCCAAGTTAAGAAGCCCCATGCAGAACTATTCCATCCATCCATGTAAACTTCCTTCACTTGCTACATTCCCAGTCACAGGTAACGATGTGGATCCTCTTCTCTTAGTCATTCATCTTTCATTGGGCTCTTTTTTTTTTTTTTTTTTTTTTTTTTTTTACTTTTTGACAGGCAGAGTGGATAGTAAGAGAGAGAGACAGAGAGAAAGGTCTTCCTTTGCCGTTGGTTCACCCTCCAATGGCCGCCGCGGCTGGCGCGCTGCAGCCGGCGCACCGCGCTGATCCGATGGCAGGAGCCAGGTGCTTCTCCTGGTCTCCCATGGGTGCAGGGCCCAAGCACTTGGACCATCCTCCACTGCACTACCGGGCCACAGCAGAGAGCTGGCCTGGAAGAGCGGCAACTGGGACAGAATCCGGTGTCATTGGGCTCTTTTACTCCCCCCTCATTTTCCATTGGTCAGGAAAAACCCTGTGAGCTCTCTCGTCAGAGCAGATGCAGAATCTGATGTCTTACCACCTCTGCTGCTACTGCCCTGACCCAAGTCCATCTGTTCCCCCTGGATTGTGGGAATTGCTTTCCAACTGTCTCCCTGCCTCATTGTCCTTCTCTTCGCTCCCCATGACCAATCCAGTAGCCAGAGTAATGCTGTTAAGACAACAGTCCTGTCATATGGTGTCTGCTCAAAGCTGGCAGGCCTCATGTCATTCAGGGTAAATCACAAGTCCTTGCCTGTACCCACCAGGCCACATGTGCTCTGTTCACTAGTCCTCTCTCTTTCTTTCTCTCATAGTTCTCCCCTCCCTTCTCAGTCCCCTCTGGCTGTACTAACGTCCTATTGCTCCTAAAGTAGGTACAGACTTTTACCCCGTGTTCCTTCTGCCTGGAACTTTCCCTGAAGGTATCCACAGGGTTCCCCTCTTCTCATGTGTTTGATTTAACATTTGGTTTCCATGTACCTGACCCTCAGCATCTCATCTCATCTCTTGTGACCCCTCCACTCCCACCCCCACCTAAATGCACAGTTCCCATTTCCCTCCTTTTCTTGATGCATGTTGTCCTCTGAGCATCCTTATGTACTTGTTATGGTTCTTTGCTTGTTTGTGCCTACCAGAACGTCAATTCTCCATAGCCTACTTTTTCATTATCTTTAGTGTGTGTCTGTTACGATTTTGTTCTGATTGTGTCTTATAGTAGCTACTCCCTAAATTTTATGGAATGAATAATGCATGTTACCAACAACATCGTCTGGCTTCACAACACATTTTTTTTTTTGATTCATTGAAGAATGAGAGGGAAATGTTAATGTTTCCTACAATGTTGTGTTTCTCTCCGTTTCCCCTCATAATTATAACATCATCAACAGAGTCCCAAATAGATATTTTGTTAAGATATTCTTCACTCAGTGTGCCCTATCCAAGTGTAATAGGTTCATACTTTTATAGAGTCTTCTATTTGGGGATGATTGAGCTGTATGATACGTGACCACAGCCATAGATTATTTTCTTTCCACCTGGCTTCTGATGGCAGGATACCATGGCTCTCTACTCTGCTCACCCCTTTGTGAATGCCAGCATTTGAAAAAAGCCAATTATATGTCAGATAGTATGCATATTGCTACCCTGTCCATGAAGAATGACAATGGTATACCTGTCTGGTCATGCCAAATTCTTGTTCTGTAGCTCATCTGAGGAGAAATAGTCATTAGCCCCAGTGGAGACTGATTCTTCATGACAACTACCTTCCATCCTGCTGTGTCCACAATGGCTGCCAGAAAAAGAAGCCTTGGGACTATACCAGTTCCTTTCAGGACAGCCATAATATCCCTGCTTGTGGCTGTATATCTGGTTTTCTCCACCCATGCAGTCTTCTGAAGTTCCTCAGGATCCTTCTCCAGTCTGTGCAGTGTGACTATCCCTTCCCATTCTTTGTCTTTGTAGCTGTTTCGGTTTGTAGCACATCTTAGAGGGTACCAACTACCATACCAGCAGCAAGTGGTTAGTTCTCTTAAAAACAATCAGTTCTCCACTTTTTAACTACCTGGGAAATATCCTGTGCTCCATTTAGTGAAAAGTGAACATAAGTAATTTTGTATCTCTCCTTGGCTTTGAATCACATAGGTGTCGTGTTTTTTTTTTTTTTTTTTTTACTTCTTGTTTCCTATCCTTGACTTTGCTCTCCAGGAGAAGCCTTATTTATCAACCAGCAGTGTCAGTTCAGTTACCTTGGCACTCCCCATCATCAGACAACTACTTGTGAGATTAAGCTGCTTGGTACCTGTTATAGATGTGGTATGAATTTCACTTTTACTTTACATTGGGATGTTTCTCTTGTATTTTGCAGTGTTTCTTCTGAAACACATGGCTTATGGATGTGTCATACTTGGGCATCAGGCTTGCAGTCTAAATCTTTGAGTAATGTCTCCCATACCACAACTGTGAGCAAGAGCTTATATATTCGTATGTGTTCCTATACCATTCGATATAACCACCCAGTTCTTCCACTGCCCTCACAAAAAAAAGAAAAGCTGAAATCAGACCAAGGGCACTGAGCGACTCAGCAGCAGTACTTCTGTGAGGCCTTATTATGGGCTGAATATCTGTGTTTCTTCAAAATTCGTATTTTGAAATGCAGTCCCCAATGTAATGGTATTTGCAGCCTTAGTGTTCAGGAAGTAATTATGTCACAAGGATGGAATATTCATGAATAGGATTTTTGCCCTTCTAACGAGGCCAGATAACTACCTAGTTCTCACCATGTGAGTATACAAGGATATTCAAAAATGTTTATGGAAAAAGTATATTATGTTTTTTCATTTTTATTAATAAATTCTAAATAAGTTTTTGTATAAAAATAAGCTTACCTCTTAATCTCATTTTCCTCCAGCATTCTTGAAGGCCCTTCAGACAACGAGAAGGCAGCTGTCTGAAAACTGGAAGGAGGGTCCCCAACAGAACCTGACTGTGCTGGCATCGTGATGGAAGACTTCCAGAACTGTGAGAAATAAATTACTGTTGTTTATAAGTCACTCAGTTTATGGTAATTTGTCATAGCAGCCTAAACAGTGTAATAAAGGCCTTCAATGCAGTGACAGTTTATTTAGTCCCAGCTGCCTAACGTAGTTTCAGTAAATGAGAATGAGGTCATCCTAAGCCAGGTGGGCTGCCTCTTCTCAGCCTGTCTGGTTTGCCATGTCCTATATTCTAGGCATTTGAGTGAAGAGCCTATCTTAGACTCCTGAGTCCCAGGGCCTAGAAGATGTGGACCCTCACTAGAATATTCTCTCTGGAGATCCAAGATTATTCTATATTGCTTAGTGCTCAACTGAGGTGAACATGGGTAAAACCCAGGCCCTCATGCGGAATAGCTCAGTTAAAAGCTCCAGTGCCAGGGCTGGCGCCGTGGTGTAGCGGGTAAAGCTGCTGCCTACAATGCCCGCATCCCCTATGGGCACCGGTTCAAGTACCGGCTGTTCCACTTCCGATCCAGCTCTCTGCTATGGCCTGGGAAAGCAGCAGAAGGTGGCCCAAGTCCTTGGGCCCCTGCACCCACGTGGCAAACCCGGCCCAGCTTTTGCATTGTGAGCATCTGGGGAGTAAACCAGTGGATGGAAGACCTCTCTTTCGCTGCCTCTGCCTCTCCGTAACTCTGCCTCTCAAATAAATAAATCTTTAAGAAGAAGAAAAAACTCCAGTGCTGAATGGCAGAGTGGGCTCTTCAAGGACATACATAGGTTTTATGTGTTAAACTCAAAACCAGCAGCCAGCTCTGCTACATAAGATCTATCTACTTCTGGTCAAAGGACTCCCTAAGTGGCCTGAAGGAGTATTGTACTCTATTCCAGTGCTAAATACCACTAAGAAACAGTTTTTCTCCTGTGTGTGATTTGCCAAGTTCCTTTTTAGCATTAATAGCCAAGTATCATACTTTCCTTGCTCTATTCCGGGATTAATGGTGTTTGAAATGTGGAGCTTAAATTTATCAGTTAAACATAATCAATTTGTAAGAATTCTTTATTATGCAAATTAGCTCCTTATCTGTTAGGCTTTGCAGATATTTTTATGTAATTTATTATTTACTTTTTAAATTTATTAATTTTTTATTAAATTTATTATTGACTTTTTAAAAATTAATTTACTTGGCCGGTGCCGTGGCTCACTTGGTTAATCCTCCACCTGCAGTGCCGGCATCCCATATGGGCGCCGGGTTCTAGTCTCAGTTGCTCCTTGTCCAGCTCTCTGCTGTGGCCTGGGAGAGCAGTGGAGGATAGCCCAAGTGCCTGGGCCCCTGCACCCGCATGGGAGACCAGAAGGAAGCACCTGGCTCCTGGCTTCAGATCGGCCCAGCGCCAGCCGTAGCGGCCATTTGGGGAGTGAACCAACGGAAGGAAGACCTTCTCTCTGTCTCTCTCTCTTACTGTCTATAACTCTACTTGTCAAATAAATAAAAAAATCCATTAAAAAAATAATTTACTGATTTGAAAGTCACAGAGACAGAGAGAGATCTTTCATCCACTAGTTCACACCCCAGATAGCCAAAACAACCAGGGCTAGGCCAGGCAGAAGCCAGGAGCTTCATCTGAGTGTCCTATGTGGATGGTAGGAGCCCAAACACTTGGGTCATCTTCTCCTTTTCCAGGCAATTAGGAGGGAGCTGGATCAAAAATGGAGCAGCTAGAACACAAACCAGCACCCATATGGGATGTTAGTATCATAGGTTGTTGGCTTTACCCGCTATACCATAACACCAGCCCACCTTTTGACTTTGTTTATGGTATCTTTTGCCATTAAAAATTACTAGTTTTGGCCGGCGCCACGGCTCACTAGGCTAATCCTCCGCCTTGCGGCGCCGGCACACCGGGTTCTAGTCCCGGTCGGGGCGCCGGATTCTGTCCCGGTTGCCCCTCTTCCAGGCCAGCTCTCTGCTGTGGCCAGGGAGTGCAGTGGAGGATGGCCCAAGTGCTTGGGCCCTGCACCCGCATGGGAGACCAGGAGAAGTACCTGGCTCCTGCCATCGGATCAGCGCGGTGCGCCGGCCGCAGCACGCCTACCGCAGCGCGCCTACCGCGGCAGCCATTGGAGGGTGAACCAACGGCAAAAGGAAGACCTTTCTCTCTCTCTCTCTCTTTCTCTCTCTCTCACTGTCCACTCTGCCTGGCCAAAAAAAAAAAAAAAAAATTACTAGTTTTATGTTGTAGAATGTTATCATTTTTTTATCTAATGAATTCTAAATCCCTTGACTTGTTCACGAGTCAGCCCATGGATTATATATAATTTTCCTACATTTTTTCACTTTTTTTTTCAAAGATTCATATTTTTGTTAATTTGAAAGGCATAGTTACAGAAAGGGAGAGACAAAGAATCTCCCAGCCACTAGTTTACTCCCAAAATGACTGCAAATGCTAGGGCTGGGCCAGGCCAAATCTAGAAACCAGGATCTTCTGGGTCTCCCATATGGGGGCCAGTTTGTGTCCATGCTGCCCTATTTCTAACCCAGATCCCTTCTATTGTGTCTTGGAAAACAATGGAAAATGGCTCAAGTCCTTATGCCCCTGCACCCATGTGGGAAATCTGGAAGAAGCTCCAAGCTCCTGGCTTCAGATGGGTACAGCTCCAACTTGCAGTCATTTGGGGAGTGAACTAGCGGATGGCAGACCTCTCGACTTCTCGACCTCTCTCTCTTTTTTTCTCTGCTTCTGCCTATCCGTAACTTTGCTTTTCAAATAAATAAATAAAAGAAGTGGCGCATCCTGGAGTCTAACAGGTGCTAATATGCAGGTCATGAAAAAACTATACATTGGGGGCCTGTGTTGTGGTGCAGCTGGTTAAGCTGCTTCCAGAACTAACTTTTTATTTTTTGAGAGATTTATTTATTTATTATCTATTTATTGGAAGAGTTACAGAGAGAAAGGGAGAGACAGAGAGAGAGGTCTTCATCCATGCACTGGTTCATTCCTCAAGAGGCTTCAAAAGCCAGGGCTGAGCCAGGCCAAAGCCAGCAACTTCTTGCAGGTCACTCATGTGGATAGCAGGGGCTCAAGCACATTGGCCATCTTGCACTACTTTTGCCAGGCCACTTGCAGGGAGCTGGATCAGAAGTGGAGCAGCCAGGATACAAACCAGGGTCCATATGGGATGCTGGTGTTGCAGGTGGCAGCTTTACCTGCTATGCCACAATGCCAATCTCAGAATCAACTTTTTAAAATGGATTTTCTCATTTTCAATTACATTAATTTCTGCTCTTTATTTGCTTTCTGTTTATTCTTGTTTTTCTGCTTTTTTGAAATAGAAACTTAAATTACGGGTTTAAAAACTTCTTTTCTAAGATAAGCATTTATGTTATTTCCCTTTCAGCGCTGCTTTAGCTGCATCCTGCGTATTTTAATATGTTGCATTTATAGTTTTATTCAGTGTTACTTTTCTTATTAGATTTTCTTTTTGATACATTGATTATTTGTGATTATGTAGTCTATTTTCCAAGTGTTCAGAGATTTTCAGGGTTTCTCGTTTGATTCCCTTCTGATCAGTCTACTCTGTTGACATTTGTTTTATGAGGTAATCTACTTGTTTCAATGTACCTGTTCTTCTCTCACTTTTCATCCTGCATTAATTTGATAACTGAGATTTACAATGTAGGCCTAACATTTCCCACCTCACCACCTTTTTGCTTATGCAGCCTACAGAGAAGCCAAGGTCCCAAAAAGAGTTATCAGATTTTTTTCTGTCTTATTTATTTATTTAAGTCTGCTGCAGTGGATTTCAGATCAAGGGAATTTCTTAGTTGCATTTTGCATAGTTTTCTATAGATGGCAGCAGAGCATCAAAAAGAGACCAAATTGCTCTTCTTCCTCCACCCTTTGTGTTTAAAAAAAAGAGAAAAACAGAAATGAATGTATTTCTACTGCTTTGAATGCTAGGATACTCCCTTGAAAAATATCCTTTTAAAATTTCTTTGCCAATTTGAGAAATGGAACAGATTATTATTTTTTAAGTGGCCTTTTAAAATTGTTAGATTGAATTTGATTTTGTATGTTTTTATTGGCTGTTTTTCACCACTAATTTATCTTTCCATTTCTGTTCTTCATTTTCCTTTTGGAAGTTTTAAAGGGTAAACTGCCTCTTTTTATCATTACAGAAATAATATATTCCATTATAGAAAAATTAGAAACTTTAAACACATTGTAAAGCAAAAAATTAACACAGGACACCACTACTAACATTTTGATATACTTTGCCCATTCCTATACTGGTCTTATGGTGTGATATTTTGAGGTTAAAATTATGTATTTTGTCCACATTTGCTTCCTAATTTTTAAATCAAATTAAGATTGTGACCCTCTCTATCTTGAATTTCTTAGTGTCCTTTAGCTCAATTAAAACACTTAATATAATTTACATCTAATCTTTTTGTAAATTATTGGTACTTTTTACATTTATTCCTCCATATTAAATTTGAATAACTTTGTGAACTTCCCCCCATTTAGGCGTTTTTAAATTTGTGTTGGTTGAAATTTATATTAGTTTGAAAAAAAAGTATCATTAAAATACTTAAGTTTTCCCAACCAAGAAAATAGCTGATTCCTTTATTGACTTACCCCCTTTATCTTTTCCAGTACAGTTGTCCATTTTCTTCATATAAAGAATATTTCTTCTTAAATATATTCCTAGTATTTTCTTTTTTCCTTATTGTAAATAGGAGGTAGTTTGTCGATGAATGGGGAAAATGAAGCCTACTTCCTCATACAATGGTGAACATGTCTTAATGTTGCAATCCTGTATACACCTTATTGAAATGTTTTTGAGTAATTCATACTTATTGTTGAAGTGCTAGGAAAGGCAAAACAGCAAAAAGTAGACAACAGTCATCTATGAACTAAAAAGTCATTAGCACCTACTATTGATTGGTACATTACCTTTTCGTCCTTTCTGCGTTTATATTCTTGTTTGTGTTCATAATCACACACTTTCACATGGAAACATGCTTCTAAAAAACTCAAACAATACAGGGAATTATAAAGATATGTAATAAAAAGTGAACGCTTCACCTTCCTCAAACCTATTTCTCTTTAGCTCCCATCCCTGCTGAAGCAAGCAGTGTTGATAACTCAGTAGCTCAGTGTGTATCCTTTTTTTCCTACTCAGCATTCACACATGCACATTTTTTGTTTTAAATTATCTGTGTATTTATTTAAAAGGCAGAGACAGAGTTCTTCCATCCTCTGGTTCACTCAGCAAATGCACACAACAGCCAGGGCTGGGGCAGGCAAAAGCTGAGAACCAAGAAGTCAGTCTGGATCTCCATATTGGTAGCATGGACCCAAGTACTTGAGCCATCTTTTGCTACCTCCCATTGTGTGCATTAGCAGGAAGCTGGAATAAGAAGCAGAGCTGGTACTGAAACCCAGGCCCTCCAATATGGAATGCTGGTGTCCCATGCAGTGTTTTTTAAATTCTTTTAACTACTATCCATCTATTTGAAAAGCAGAGTGATGTAGAAAGAGAGAAATTTCTTTCTTTTTTTTTTTTTTGACAGGCAGAGTGGATAGTGAGAGAGAGAGGCAGAGAGAAAGGTCTTCTTTTTGCCGTTGGTTCACCCTCCAATGGCCGCTGCGGCCGGCGCATCGTGCTGATCCGAAGCCAGGAGCCAGGTGCTTCTCCTGGTCTCCCATGCGGGTGCAGGGCCCAAGCGCTTGGACCATCCTCCACTGCCTTCCCGGGCCATAGCAGAGAGCTGGCCTGGAAGAGGGGCAACCGGGATAGAATCCAGCACCCCGACCAGGACTAGAACTTGGTGTGCCGGCGCCGCAAGCCGGAGGATTAGCCTGTTAAGCCATGGCGCCGGCCAAGAAAGAGAGAAATTTCATCCATTGGCTAATTCCCCAGATGTCCACTAAAGACACTCCATTAAGGGATGCCAGTATTGATTGTGCCAGCTTAGTTCGCTATGCCATTGAGCCAGCCCCCAAGTCGTGTCCTTTTTTGTTTGTTTTTCTGATTGTGTAATTTCTCTGTTTTGTCTTCTAGTTCACTGATTCTTTAATCTATTCTAATTTTTAGACCATCCGTGGAGATTTTCTTTTAGTTATTTCAGGCTTCAGTTTTAAAATTTCTCATCAGTTTTTCTTTATGTCTTAATGATTATTTGCTGACTTTTTTTCTAAGATTTATTTATTTATTTGAAAGACAGAATTACAGGAGAGAGGGAGAGACACAGAAAGAGATCATCCATCTGCTAATTCACTCCCCAAGTGAACTAGTGCAGTGACCGGGTCTGGATCAAGATAAAGCCAAGAGCCTGGAATTCCACCCAGGTCTCCCCTGTGGGTGGTAGGCACCCAAGGACTTGGACCATCTTCCCCTGTTTTCCCAGGCACATTAACAGGGACTGGATCAGAAGTGAAGCACCAAGGACTTGAACCAGTGCTCCTCTGTTTTGGGATGCCAGTGTCAGAAGCAGCTGCTTAGTCCAATGTACCACAATGCAACCACCTCCCCACCAAAGCCATGTCACCCTCTGTTCCAAATACCTGTGCCTACAAACACATTTTCTTTATTGCCTAATTCACAGCTGCTTTTTGTGACTAAGTCAGATTTCTGTGCAAAGAAATTTTTAGGGTTTTCTATGTTCTGTCTTCCATTTGATATTTGTTTTCTATCTATCATTTTTGTCCTTCAGTTACATTCTTTTATTTTATATAGATACTTCCTAGTTTCTCACCTTAATTCTTGTTACACACACACACACACACATATGTAACCTTACTGGATAGCTCTAGAGTTTACTATATGCTTATCAAATCTGTTAGAGATTTATATTAAATTTCAATGAGGTAGAAATTTATATCTGTAAAAGTTTATTTCCCCTTCCCACTTATATCCTTAATGTTATATGTATATTTGAAATACAACAGTGCACCAGCAGATGGAAGATCTCTTTCCCCTCTCTAAATCTGCCTTTCAAACAAATAAAAATCTTTTAAAAAAAAAATACAGAATTGCATTTTTATAATTGTTACTTTGCAAAGTATTTTTATAAAAATGCTGAGAAAAAAAGCCAAGTGTTTATGTATGTAATAGATATGTCAGTATATTCACACACACATTATTATTTACCATTTCTGGTACTTTTAATTTCTTCCTTTGGATTCAAATTACTATCATGCATTTCCTTTCTCTAATACAGTTCTTATAACATCAAACTCTTTTGTTGTGTTTTTGTTCAATATATTACATTTTTGTATATTATAGGTCTAACAATTCCACTATATAAGTGTTTTATATTTTTATTTATTTTTTATTTTTTGACAGGCAGAGTGGATAGTGAGAGAGAGAGAGACAGAGAAAAAGATCTTCCTTTTCCATTGGTTCACCCCTCAAATGACTGCTACGGCCGGCGCGCTGTGCCGATCCAAAGCCAGGAGCCAGGTGTTTCCTTCTGGTCTCCCATGTGGGTGCAGGGCCCAAGGACCTGGGCCATCCTCCACTGCACTCCTGGGCCACAGCAGAGAGCTGGACTGGAAGAGGAACGACCGGGATAGAATCTGGCGCCCGACCAGGACTAGAACCTGGGGTGCCGGCGCTACAGGCGGAGGATTAGCCTAGAGAGCCACAGCGCCGGCCCATAAGTGTTTTATAAAATTGCTTTTTAAATCACTTAAGAAGAGAAATTTGAATACACATGCATTAATACTGTTAGAAATTATTGCTTTCATAGTACTCTTTGGTTTTTCATGTATTTCTTTTTTTTTCCAAAGAGGAATTTTTTTTTTTTAATTAAGATTTATTTATTTACTTAAATGTCACAGTAGGCTGGCGCTGTGGCTCACTAGGCTAATCCTCCGCCTGTGGCGCCGGCACCCTGGGTTCTAATCCAGGTTGGGGCACCGGATTCTGTCCCGGTTGCTCCTCTTCCAGTCCAGCTCTCTGCTGTGGCCCGGGAAGGCAGTGGAGGATGGCCCAAGTGCTTGGGCCCTGCACCTGCATGGGAAACCAAGAGGAGGTACCTGGCTCCTGGCTTCAGATCGGCACAGCGTGCCGGCCGTAGCGGCCATTTGGGGGGGTGAACCAACGGAGGGAAGACCTTTCTCTCTGTCTCTCTCTCTCTCACTTTCTAACTCTGCCAGTCAAAAAAAAAAAAAAAAAAAAAAGTCAGAGTTACACATTTACACAGAGAGAGAGAGAGAGAGAGAGAGAGAGAGGTCTTCCATCTGATGATTCACTCCCCAATTGGCCACAACGGCCAGAGCTGCACCAATCTGAAGCCAGGAGCCAGGAGCTTCCTCTGGGTCTCCCACGCTGGTGCAGGGGCCCAAGGACCTAGACCATCTTCTGTTGCTTTCCCAGGCCATAGCAGAGAGCTGGATTGGAAGTAGAGCAGCCAGGTCTTGAACCGGCCCCCAATATTTCTTTTAAAGAAAGTCTAGCAAATGATTCTGTGGTTTTGTTTGTCTGAGAAGGTCTTTATTTAGTCTTTTTGTTTTTACCGAAAGGTTTCACATATTTATTACCAAACCAACCTACTGATGCAGAGCGTAGAAACAAAGAGAAAAATCATTCACAATAAAACATTCAACTGTCCAGGTGGTGATGGTATTTTTAGCTTAATATGATAGGATGATAGTGACCTTGATACGACATAAATATGTGTGCTGTCTCATGAGTTATTCCTTACATATAGATCCAGCTTGGTTCTTCTCCAGTATCATTTCTTGGAATTGTACCTGATTTTATTAACAGCTTTCATCCAAATCTACAGGGAAATGGGGCAATTTTGGTTTTTGGCCAGAAATCATTTGCTCTTGAAAGATCAGGAGTACCAGCTGGAGTCCCAGCTGTTCCACTTCCAATCCATCTCCCTGCTAATACACCTAGGAAAGCAACAGAGGATGACCCAAATGCTGCTTGGGCCTCTGCACCCATATGGGAGACCCGAGAGAAACTCCTGACTCCTGTCTTTGGCCTGGTCCAGCCCTGGTGGTTGTGGCCATTTGAGGAGTGAACCAGGGTATTTAAGATCTCTTTCTGTCTCTCCATCTCTCTGTAACTCGGCCTTTGAAATAAAATAAAATCTTTATAAAATTCCTGAAGATTCCACCAAAAAAAAAAAAAAACTGTTACAACTGATAAATGAATTCAGTAAAATTGGAGGAAACAGATATCAACATACAAAAATCAGTTATATTTCTTTTTTTTTTATTTTAACATTTTTTATTAAGGGCTATAAAAATATCCAGCAAGATAAATAAATATGAGGCAATAATATGTGTCCTAATATGAAGAACTTTCTTTCACTGTGTTGTTTCCTTTCACAATGGCCTTCAAATCACAGGAGGCAGCGATTTTGTGCCATTTCCTCTTCTTTATTACACACTGCAGATTTCTGAATCAGTATCCCACCCTTAGTCTTCTCATTTAGAAATCAAGTACATTTTCAGTCCATTTTTTAGAGTGAGCATATTTTTTTCTGTTCCACGAAGAGGACTTTTTTGTTCACCACTGGATCGTAATGCAGAAGAGTCAGCTTCTCCCGCAGCCGGCTCCTCTTGGTGTTGAAGGAGAAGCCCGTGCCCACCTGGCTGATCATTCTCACCAGAATGGTTTTTGACTTGCTCTTGGCAAAGGAGACCGCTGAGAGGAACATGGCGGCAGCTCCCGTACAGTCTCCATAACCGGCCCGAAGTCAGTTATATTTCCATACACTAATGAATAACAATCAAAATGAAAGTATGTATGTATGTATACCATATTTCAATAAATATTTTTTAAAAAATCAGATATGACCTTGTGTGGCAGGTAGTTAGCTGCAACTTGCAATGTAGGCATCCCATATTGGAACTCTGGTTTGAGTCCCGGCTGCTCCACTTCTGATCTGGCTCCCTGCTAATACTCCTGGGAAAGCTGCAGAAGTTAGTCTGTGTATTTTGGCCCCTAACATCCATGTAGGAGACCCGGATGGAGTTCCAAGATCCTGGCTTTAGCCTGCCCCAGCCTGGGCTGTAGTGGTCATTTGGGGAGTGAACCACTGGACTGAAGGCACGTCTCCCTCTCTCTGCTACTCTAGCTCACTGTCACTCTGCCTTTGGAATGAATAAATGAGTCTTTTTTTTAAAAAATCACCTAAAAAGTAAAATACTTAGAAATAAACTTAAGGAGGCAAGAAACTTATACTGAGGGGCCGGAGCTATGCTATAACAGGTAAAGTTGCCGCCTGCAGTGCCAGCATCCCATATGGGCACCAGTTCGAGTCACGGCTGTTCCACTTCCAATCCAGCTCTCTGCTATGGCCGGGAAAGCAGTAGAAGATGGCCCTTGGGCCCTGCACCCGCATGGGAGACCAGTAAGAAGCACCTGGCTCCTGGCTTCGGATCAGCGCAGCTCCGGCCGCCTGGAGAGTGAACCAACAGAAGGAAGACCTTTCTCTCTGTCTCACCCTCTCACTGTCTGTAACTCTACCTCTCAAATAAATAAACCTTAAACAAAAATAAAACTTACGCTGAAAACTACAAAATATTGCTGCAAGAAGAAACAAATGAAAAGGTGTTCCATGTTGATAGATTGTAAGATTTTTTTTTTTTTTAAAGATTTATTTATTTATTTGAAAATAAGAGAGAGAGTGAGCTTATAGCTGCTGGTTCACTCCCCAGGTGGCTGCAATAGCCAGGGCTGAGCCAGGCTGCAGCCATGTGCTTCCTCCAGATCTTTCATGTGGGTAGCAGAGGCCTAAACACTTAGGCTATTTTCCACTGTTTTTCTCAGGCCAGTAGCAAGGAATTGGATTGAAGTGGAGCAGCCAGAACACGAACCAGCACCCATATGGGATGCTGGTATTATAGGTGGTGGTTTTACCTGCTATACCAGCCCTGTAAGATTTTTTAATACGTTTTTATTTATGTATTTGGAAGGCAGAGTGACTGAAAGGGAGATACAGATCCTCCATCCTGGTCTTCCATGTGGGTGGCTGGGCCACTAGTACTCAGGCCATCATTCACTGCTTTCCCAGGTGCATTAGCAGGGAGATAGATTGGAACCTATGCTCCAATATGGGATGCTGGTATCACAAGTGGTGGCTTACCCTGCTGAGCCACAGCACTGGCTCCTAGATTGTAAGATTTAATATTGTTAAAGTTTCCATACTACTGAAAGTGAGTGTCTGGCAAAGAATTTTAAAAGGAACATTGAAAAGAGGATAGCTTTCAATGCCAGAATAGCTGTAGAACAGGACTTTTGCCTAACTTGTACAGAATAAAATCTTTTTCAAGCACAAAGGGCAAACAAAGAGCAGACTGTAGCACTTGGTTTCTTTCTTTCTTTCTTTCTTTTTTTTTTTTAGATTTATTTTATTTGAAAGGCAGAGTTATATAGAGAGATGCAGAGTGGGAGAAAGGAATCTTTTATCCACTGGCTCACTCCCTAAATGGCCACAAAGATCAGGGCTGAGCCAGGCTGAAGCCAGGAGCTTCCTGGTCTCCGATGTGGGTGCAGGGGCCCAAGCACTTCGGCCATCTTCCACTGCTTTTCCCAGGCTATTAACAGGGAGCTGGATGGGAAGAGGAGCATCTGGGACTCAAACCAGCACCCATATGGGATGCAGGTGTCATGGAAGTGGCTTTACCTGCTCTACCACATTGCCAGCCCTTGTAGCACTTTCATGGAACAGTACTGCCCCAAGTTGGCTGTTGTGACAAGAATTAGATGAAATCTAAAAACACTGTCTGCACAGTGGCTTTGTTCCTTTGAACCACTGAAACAAATGATAAGGGAACTTAAGCAGAATGAATGACAGGGAAAAAGACTGGTCCGGGTACCTATATTGGGTTTCCCAGCTTCCCTGGAACCATAGGAGTGATTTATGGGAAGCATTCATTCAGTTAACAACAGCTCATATTATATATTATGTATGTATCAAACAGTGTTTTTTGGTGCAGGAAAGTAAGGAACGTGACACAAGGTACAGTTTTCATAGGATCTACATTTCATTGAGGGTGTGAGGCATAAAAAAAGATGACAGTGGAGCAGTTTTACATAGGCTTCACTGAGGAGATGGTACTTGAACTGAGTCTGAGATGACAAAAAGGAGCAAACTATGCAAAGATCTAAGGGCAAAAGATTCCAACCAGAGGGTATAGCAGTTGCCAAGGCCCTGCAATGAGAACAAACTTTGACATGCCCCCAAGAAACATGAAGTAACCGAGGACTGCAGGAAGTGAGGGCAGAGCTATAACCAGGATCCAGCCAAACCAATTGCTTACATGTTTATTTTAAACCACTTGAAGTTTACTGAGTGTCATGATCAATCTATGTTTTACAAGATCACTTTGATTGCAGTATGCAGAATGAATGGGTGGGGGGATGGCAAAAGCGGGATCATGGAGACCAGTTAGGAAGCTGTGTCTCATAGTGTATCTGATAGTTCTTTAGACTACTATGGTGGTAATAGTAGAGGTAGTGAGAAGGGGAATAGCTTCAGTATATATGTTGGCAGTAAAGCTGAGTATTTAGAATGGAGGAAACAAGAAATCTCATAATTCTCTGGTGTTTTGATTCAGTGACAGCATGTGGAGTGCTGTAGTTGACTGATGTGGGAAAGGTTAGAAGAGAAGCCTATTTAGGATATAAAGTTAGTTTGGAGATGCCTGATGTCTAAACCAAGAGGCAGAGGTTAATTTAGGGCTCAAAGGAGAAATGAAGTCCAGAACATAAGTTTAGATGCATTTAGCATATACAAGTAGATGTTAGAACTAGATGAAAATACTTAAGGAATGATTATAACTTGAGAGCTGAGGGGCTGTTGCTACGACGCAGTGGGTTAACCCTCTGCCTGCACTGCCAGAATTCCATATGGGTGCCAGTTGGAGTTCGGGCTGCTCCACTTCCAATTCAGCTCCATGCTAATGGCTTGGGAAAGTAGTGGAAGATAGCCCAAGTGGTTTGACCCCTGCACCACGTGGGAGACCCAGAAGAAGCCCCTGGCTCCTAGCTTCAAATTGGCCCTGTTACGACCATTTGTGGAGTGAACCAGCAGATGGACGAACTCTCTCTCTCTCCCTGTCTTTGTAACTCTACCTCTCAAATAAATAAATCTTTAAAAAAAAAAATGTGACCCTTTGCATCTGGCTTCTTTCACTTAGCATAATTTTTTTTTTCAAGATGTAATAAAATATAAAGAACTGACTCTGGAGGCACTGGAGGGGATAGGGAGCACAGACCCCACAGGGCTCCCAGACAGTAGGCAGTGGAAAATAATGCAACTAAGAAGTGGGCAAGTCTCCATGTTTCCCATTGCATGCAGAGTAAAGGCTCGGAGCCTGCATAGGCAGACCAGTGCCTCTGTGACCTGCCCCCAGCCTCCCCTGGCCAGTGCAGTGACCCTGACATTGCCTGGCCTGTGGGCACCAGGGCCTCTGCACTGTCTTTTTCCTCGCTCAGCAGTAGCATAATGTTTTAAAGGTTTATCCACTTTATACCATATGTCAGTACATGATTCTCTTTTATGGCTGAATAATAGTCCACTATATAAATATACCGCATCCTGTTTATCTACCCATTCATTTATAGACATTGAGTTGTTTCTACCTTTTGACTATTGCTAATAGTGTTGCTATTAACATTTGTATATGAGTTTATGCTTGAATACCTGTTTTTTGTTTTTGTTTTTTTTGGACAGGCAGAGTGGACGGAGGGAGAGACAGAAAGGTCTTCCTTGTCCGTTGGTTCACCCCCCCAATGGCCGCCGCGGCCGGCGCACCATACTGATCCGAAGCCAGGTGCCTCTCTTGGTCTCCCATGCGGGTACAGGGCCAAAGGACCTGGGCCATCCTCCACTGCACTACCGGGCCACAGCAGAGAGCTGGCCTGGAAGAAGAGCAACCGGGACAGAATCCAGCGCCCCGACCGGGACTAGAACCCAGTGTGCCGGCGCTGCAGGCGGAGGATTAGCCTATTGAGCCGCGGCACTGGCCTGAACACCTGTTCTTAATCCTTTGGTTCTAAAACTTAGCATTGGAATTATGGGTCACATGGGTTCTTATTATATTTTGTGCTGCCATAACAGTACCACAGACTTGGTGGTAATTTATAATAAATAGGAAATTATTTCTTACCATTCTGGAGACAAGTCTAATGTCCTGGCTTCTTGCTGCGTGGAAAGAACCACAGGTTACCACTCCCATAATAGCATTTTTATGTATTCATAAAGGTGGAACCCTCTCAGCTTAATCACTTCTTAAAGCTTCACTCCCCAGTACCCTTACAGTGGCCACTAAATTTCAACCTGAATTTTGCAAGGTACAAACATTCACACCATTACATTTGGTGATTCTATAATTAACTTTTGAAAGAAACTGTAAACTTACTCAGAGTAGTTGAATCATTTTACATGCCCACTATCAGTGAGTGAAAGTTGTTAGTTTCCGCCGGCGCCGCGGCTCACTAGGCTAATCCTCCGCCTTGCGGCGCCGGCACACCGGGTTCTAGTCCCGGTCGGGGCACCGATCCTGTCCCGGTTGCCCCTCTTCCAGGCCAGCTCTCTGCTGTGGCCAGGGAGTGCAGTGGAGGATGGCCCAAGTGCTTGGGCCCTGCACCCCATGGGAGACCAGGAGAAGCACCTGGCTCCTGCCATCGGATCAGCGCGGTGCGCCGGCCGCAGCGCGCCGGCCACGGCGGCCATTGGAGGGTGAACCAACGGCAAAAGGAAGACCTTTCTCTCTGTCTCTCTCTCTCACTGTCCACTCTGCCTGTCAAAAAAATTAAAAAAAATAAAAAAAAATAAAAAAAAAAAAAGTTGTTAGTTTCCTTTTATTTATTTATTTTTTAAGTTTTATTTTATTGGGGACGGTGCTGTGGCATAGTTGGTTAAGTTGTCACCTGCAGTGCCGGCATCCCATATGGGCGCCGGTTCTAGTCCCGGCTGCTCCTCTTCAGATCCAGCTCTCTGCTATGGCCTGGGAAAGCAATAGAAGATGGCTCAAGTTCTTGGGCCCCTGCACCTGCATGGGAGACCCAGAAGAAGCTCCTGGCTCCTGGTTTTGGATCAGCACAGCTCCAGCCATTGCAGCCAGTTGTAGGGTAAACCAGCAGATGGAAGACTCTTCTCTCTCTCTCTCTCTCTCTCTCTCTCTCTCTGTGTCTACCTCTCTGTAACTTTAAAATAAATAAAATAGCTTTTTATACAGATTTATTTATTTATTTATTTGAAAGTCAAGAGTTACACAAAGTAATGTTCCCAGGCACATTAGCAAGGAGCTAGACTGGAAGTGGAGTAGCTAGAACTTGAACCAGCTTCTGTATGGGATGCTGGCACTGCAGGCCTGGGCTTTAACCAGCTATGCCACAGTGCTGGCTCCTCTTTTATTTTTCTTTCTTCTAGCTATTCTAGGGGTGTGACGAGATGTCACATTGTGGGTTTGATTGTCATTTCTCTAAAGTTTAAAAA
This sequence comes from Lepus europaeus, assembly GCF_033115175.1. Classification (NCBI taxonomy): domain Eukaryota; kingdom Metazoa; phylum Chordata; class Mammalia; order Lagomorpha; family Leporidae; genus Lepus; species Lepus europaeus. The sequence continues at coordinate 80,757,299 of NC_084850.1, forward strand.
TAATGAACATATTTCCATGTGCTTGTTGTCTATATACATTTGGCTCTCCATTTCTGTGGGTTCCATATGTACAGATTCAACCAAATATAGAGACCAAATTTGGGGAAAAGCTGCATCTGTACTAAACATATACGGACTTATTTCCCTTGTTGTTATTCTCTAGACAGTATATCAGTTGTTTACAAAGCATTTATGTTGTTTTAAGTATTACCAATACACTTCATAATTGCAGCTGTACAGGAGGATGTATATAGGTCATAGGTAAATATAATGCCATTTTATATTTTACAAAAATTGAGTATCTACAGAATGTGGTATCTGTTGGACATCTTGGAACCAATCCCCCATGGATACTGAGGGGTGACTGTATATTCTTTAGAAAAATGACTACTCAGGTATATTTTATTTTTATTTGTTGTTGAATTGCTAGAGTTCTTTTAATATCCTGGATAATAGGTCCTAATTAAATATATGATTTTCAAATATTTGCTTCCATCCTGTAGGTTGTCTTTTCGCTTTATGAAAGTGTCCTTAGATACACAGTTTCTAATTTTGATGATCCCCAATTTATCATTTTTGTCTTTTATGTTTCTAGTGTCGTAGCTGGAATCTGTGGCCAAACCCAAGTTTATAAGCACTTGAATCTGTGTTTTCTTCTAGGATTTTTTATTGTTGTTGTTAAAGATTTATTTTATTTATTTGAAAGACAGAGTTACAGAGAGAGAGGTCTTCCATCCACTGGTTCACAACCCAGATGGCTGCCAATGGCCAGAGCTGCGCCGATCCGAAGCCAGGAGCCAAGAGCTTCTTCCAGGTCTCCCATGCGGGTGCAGGGGCCCAAGAACTTGAGCCATCTTCTATTGCTTTCCCAGGCCAGAGCAGAGAGCTGGATCTGAAGAGGAGCAGCCGGGACTGGAATTGGCACCCATATGGGATGCTGGCGCTTCAGGCCAGGGCATTAACCCACTGTGCCACAGCGCCGGCCCCTCTTCTAGGATTTTATAGATATAGGTCTTACATGTAGATCTTTGATCCATTTGGGATTAAATTTTAAATGCAATGGGGGTCCAACTTTGTCTTTTGCATGTAGGTAATTCGGTTGTCCCAGCACCATTTGTTGAAGAGACTATACTTTCCTCACTGAATGCTTGTCAAAAGCAATTTATCATGGATTTATGGTTTATTTCTGGGCTTTCAACTGTATCCCATTGGTCTCTTCTTGCAGGAAGTATCACACTATTTTGATTACTGTAACTTTGAAGTTAGGAAATACAAGTCATCTAACTTTATTTTTCAAGACTGTTTTGGCTACTGGGGGTCATTTGAAATTCTCTGAATTTAAAGATCACATTTTCCATTTCTGCAGAAAAAGACCATTCAGATTTTCATAGAGATTTCATTTCGTATGTATATTGCTTTAAGAATATTGACAGGTTTCCAATGTACAAGTCTAGCACCTGCTTGCCTAAATTTATTTCTGTGCATTTTCTTTTCTTTTTTTTTACCATTGTACCTGGAAGTACTTTCTTAGTTGCCTTTGCAAATTGTTGATTTCTGTATAGAAATACAGCTGATTTTTGTGTGTCAATCTCTGTCCTTCACATTTACTCAATTCATTTACCAATTCTGATAGTTATTTGTAGATCCTTTGCAGTTGTATACATGTAAGATTATGGCACCTGTGCATAAAGATAATTCTACTTCTTCCTATTCAATTTGTACGTTCTTTTTTTCTTGACTAATTGCTCTTGGTAGAACTTGCACAAAATCTAATAAAAGTGATGGGGGCCAGCGCTGTGGCATAGTGGGTAAAGCCACCACCTGCAGTACCGGTATCCCATATGGGTGCGGGTTTGAAACCGGCTGCAGGCCGACGCCGTGCCTCACTTGGTTAATCTTCTGCCTGCAGCACCAGTATCCCATATGGGCACCAGGTTCTAGTCCTGGTTGCTCCTCTTCCAGTCCAGCTCTCTGCTGTGGCCCGGGAAGGCGGTGGAGGATGGCCCAAGTGCTTGGGTCCCTGCACCTGCATGGGAGACCAGGAAGAAGTACCTGGCTCCTGGCTTTGGATCAGCGCAGCGCTGGCTGTAGCAGCCATTTGGGGATCTAACCAACGGAAGGAAGACCTCTCTCTGTCTGTCTCTCTGTCTATAACTCTACCTGTCAAAAAAAAAAAAAAAAAAAGAATAGAAAAAAAACGGGGCTGCTCCACTTCCAATCCAGCTCCCTGCTGTGGCCTGGGAAAGCAGTGGAAGACGGCCCAAGTGCTTGGGCCCCTGCACCCACGTGGGAGACCCAGGGGAAGCTCCTGGTTCCTGGCTTCGGATCGGCGCAGCTCCGGTGATTGAGGCCAATTGGGGAGCGAATGAGCCGATGGAAAACCTCTCTTTCTCTCCCTTTCTCTCTCTCTGCCTCCCCTTCTCTCTCTCTGTAACTCTTTCAAGTAAAATAAATAAATCTTTAAAAAAAAAAAAAGTGATGAAAGCATACATCCTTTATGTTCTTTATCTCTTTTTAAGATTTATTTATTTATTTTGAAAGAGTAACAGGTAAAGACAAAGAGAGATTTTCCCTCCACTGGTTCACTTCCCAGATGGCTACAATGGCCAGGGCTGGGCCAGGCTGCAGCCAGGAGCTTCACCTGGGTCTCCCACATGGGTGGCAGGGGTGCAAATATTTGGGCCATCTTCTGCTGGTTTTCCCAGCCCATTAGAAGGGAGCTGGTTGGTCTTTAATTTTTTTTTTTTCAACATCAAATTGTTGTTAGCTGTGGTTTTTTTCATAAACTTATTTTATCTTCTTAAGGAAATTTCTATTTCTAAAGATATATCTTGGTAACAGTATGAGGGAGAGACTGAGGTCTTCTGTCTGCTCATTTCATTCCCCAAATGGCCACTACAGCCTGGGCTGGGCATGCTGAGGTCAGGAGCCTGGAACTCCATCCAGGCCTCCAACATGAGTACCAGGGCCCCAAACACCTGGGCCATCTTCTGCTGCTTTCTGAGGCTCATTAGTTAGATCAAAGTGGAGTAGCCAGCACTCAAACCGGGGTACATATCGGATGCCAGTTTTACAGATGGCAGCTTTACCCACTGTGCCATGATGCTGGCAGGATGTTGGCATTATATAAAATTCTTTCTGTACTGGTTACAATGCTCATCTCTATTGTTCCTTCACTCTGTTTGATGTTTGGCATTTTTTTTTTCCCATGTTGTACACTGTTATATTCCTAAAATTAATTCTACTTGGATGTGGCTATAATCCTTTCAGTATGTTGGATTCTGTTTGTTAATATTTTGTTGCATCTATATTCATAAGTTATTGATATAGTTTTTATTTTATATCTTTGGCTTTAGTATCAGGGTAGTGTTGACCTCATATAGTAAGTTAGGAAGTGATCCCTACTCTGCTACCTTTTGGAGGAGCTTAAGAAATATTGCATTAATTATTATTAAGTATTTAGAATTAGTTACCAGTGAAATCATCTTGTCCTGAAAGTCTGCTTGTTTATTTTCAGTATTTATTTATTTATTTGAAGGGCAGAGAGAGAGATCTTCCATCCCCTGATTCATTCCCCAAATGCCAGAAATAGTTAGATTTGGGCCAGGCTGAAGCCAGGAGCAGGGAACTCAGTCCAGTTCTCCCACCCAGGTGATAGGAACCCAGTTATTTGAGCCATAACCTGCTGCCTCCCAGGGTACAATGTCAAATTGGGAATAATATATCTCCTCAAACATTTAATATCTCTATATAGTGAAAGAATTCCAAACCTTATCTTCTAAGTTTTATTTTATAGATGTTTTTATTTTATCTATATTTACCCTACTGTACACTAATACCCAAAAATGCCTTTTTTAAAAAATTATTTTTCCAAGGAAAAATATTTGTATTAGGAACAAATATATCTCCATAAGTGACAAAAAGTAGCTTAAGGTATTGTTCTAATAAGGTAGACAACTAGCAATCTGATTTTTTTTTTTTTCAAGATTTATTTATTTGAGAGGCGGAGGGAGGGAGGGAGAGAGAGAGAGAGAGAGAGGTAGGTAGGTAGGTCTTCCGTCCACTAGTTCACTCCTCAAATGGCCTCAACAGTCGGAGCCAATCCAAATTCAGTATCCAGGAGCTGCTTTCAGGTCTCCCACACAGGTACAGGGGTCCAAGGACTTGGAGCAGCTGGGACTCGAATGGGTGCCCATATAGGATGCCAGCACTGCAGGCAGTGGCTTCACCCACTATACCACAGCACTGGCCCTGCTGATTTATTTTTAATCTATCTTATTCTTCACTTTCCTGGAAATCTGTATTTCATGATCAAGACACAGAAAGCCAGGAAGGGTGATAAAAGTTTTTTAATTCAAAGTATATTTTTTCCCTTAAATATTATTACTGTGAACACTGATGTCATATTCAAAATTAAATTTTACTCTAGGTGAACAATTAACTTGTTTTCTAGATAGCTTTGAAAGTCATTGCCATTTTTTTGTCAAGTTTTTTGTGGATAATTTTTTTTTTTAAGATTTATTTATTCATTTGAAAGACAGAGTTACAAAGAGGCAGAGAGAGAGAGAGGTCTTCCATCTGCTGGTTCACTCCCAAATGGCCAAAATGGCCAGGGCTGGGGCAATCCGAAGCCAGGAGCCTGGAGCTTCTAGATCTCCCAAGAGGTTACAGGGTCCCAAGGACTTGGGCCATCTTCCACTGCTTTCCCAGGCCATAGCAGAGAGCTGGATCGGAAGTTGAGCAACCAGGACTCGAACCAGCGCCCATATAGGATGCTGGCACGGCATGCGGCAGCTTTACCACTGTGCCACAGCACTGACCCCATGGATAATTCTTAATGTAATATTCTAGGAGTCTCATGAAATTTAAATTGCCCCAAATGTTATTAAATTGAAGACAAAAAGATAAAAAAAAGATGATTTGGTCAACAATTATCTTCCTGGCTAAGTACGATGTTGGGTGACAGTCCAAATCCCATCCACTCCACTTCTGATCCAGCTCCCTGCTAATTTGCCTGGCAAAACAGCAGAAGATGGTTCAAGTGGTTCAGCTACTGACACCCACGTGGGAGACCCAGATGTAGCTCCTGTCTCCTAACTTCAGACCAGCCCAACTCTGGCCATTGTGGCCATTTGGGGAGTGAGCCAACGGATGGAAGATATTCTCTCTCTCTCTCTCTCTCTCTCTCTCTCTCTCCCCTTCTTTCTGTTTTGCCTTCTCTCTAACTCCACCTTTCAAATAAATTAATAAATCTAAAAAAAAAATTCTTTTCCTAGGAAAGCCCATACTACCAGAAACTGTTATTATTGAAAGAATCGGTGTAGGTTGCATTTTTCTAAGACCTGTTTCCCAAATCCATTTTTCCCCCATAATATATATTACTTCAAGGTAGAAGAGCCCATTAATATCTAAGAAGTGTATATTGACTGTTTCCTGATGAATCACAGAATTTTCTTTTATATAAGTAAAAACACAACCTTAAATTATTTCTGTGCTTTATAGTTTTCTATTTTCATCATTGTGACCTTTAATTGAGTGGCAGTTTTCTAGTAAGTGGTGGCTTAACCCACTGCGCCACGACATTGTCCCCCCCACGATCTTCTTACTCATATCTAATTACAACTTAGTACCCATTAATCAACCTTTCTCCATCCTACCCTCCCTCATTCCCTCCCCAGCCTCTGATAACCATGATTATACTTTTTTAACTTTTATGAGATCACTGTTTGCACATATGAGGGAGATCATACAATACTTATCCTTTTTTTTTTTTTAAGACATATATTTGAAAGGCAGAGTGACATACAGAGGGAGAGATCTTCCATCCGCTGGTTCACTTCCCATCTTCTGCTTTCCCAGGCATATTAACAGGGAGCTTGATTGGAAATGAAGCAGCCAGGACTCAAGCCAGTGCATATGGGATGCTGGCATCACATTCAGTGGCTTAAACTGCTGTGCCACAATGCCAGCCCCAGTACTTACCTTTCTGTGTTTGGCTTATTTCATTTAAAATAATGGCCTTCAGTTCTAGCCATGTTGCTGCAGATGACAAGTTTTCATCCTTTTTTATGGCTCCGTACTATTCCATTGTGTGTTTTTACCACATTTTTTTCCTTTTTGTCTATTGTAAATGATTTACTTGCTACAGAATTGCTTGAGTCTCCCAATTTTAAATAAACTCAAAATTTCTGTGTTTAAAAGAATTTTGCTCACTGCAACATTCAAAAAGCATTTTGAGGCTGGCGCTGCGGCTTACTAGGCTAACCCTCCGCCTGTAGCATCGGTACCCCAGGTTCTAGTCCAGGCTGGGGCGCCAGGGTCTGTCCCAGTTGCTCCTCTTCCAGTTTAGCTCTCTGCTGTAGCCCGGGAAGGCAGTGGAAGATGGCCCAAGTGCTTGGGCCCTGCACCCACATGGGAGACCAGGAAGAAGCTCCTGGCTCCTGGCTTCGGATCAGCACGGTGTGCCGGCCATAGCGGCCATTTAGAGGTGAATCAACGGAAGGAAGACCTTTCTGTCTCTCTCACTGTCTAACTCTGCCTGTCAAAAAAAAAAAAAATTTTTTTTAGCCATAAATTGACATGTCTAGAAGTTAAATATATATATATAGTATTAGCTGTCTACAAAATAGAAGAAAATTGAACATTCAGAAATCCTTCAGGGCCAGTACTGTGCAACAGTAGGTTCAGCCTCCACCTGCGGTGCCGGGATACCATGTGGCCTCCAGTTTGTGTCCCAACTTGGGCTTCTGCACCCACATGGGGAACCTGGAAGAAGCTCCTGGCTCCTGGCTTTATATTGGCCCAGCTCTGGCCGTTGTGGCCATTTCAGGAATTAACCAGCAGGTGGAAGACCTTTCTCTCTGTCTCTCTGTCTCTCTCTCTCTGTAACTCTGCCTCAAATAAATAAATAAAAACTTTAAAAAACAAAGGAAGGAAAGAAATTCCTCATTTGGACAAGTCCTTAGTTGAAATCACATTCATTTGCATAGGAACTGTTTTAGGTCAGAAGTACTATACAACCAGTGGACTCTGACCACAGACTTGACCAGTGAAGATTTCCAGACACTGTATGAATGACAGGATACGCACAATTCAGTTGGCTAATTCTTGCATGTGTCCTATGTGGCTTGTGAAAATTTTATAAATATCCTTAAACCCAAAGCTTCTGGTTTTCTGAAACTGACTATCTTAATCTGATTCTCTGTACTTTTAAAAAAAAATAAAAATTTTCCCAGCAAGATCACACATTTAAGTATTTGTTGCCTGTGGATAGATAACAGAGAAATCAAGTAGGGATGTGAGTTAATAATTCAGTCATGTAGCTGTGAATCTATGTGTGGTTGTGGAAGCTGGTTCTGCACTTGCTGTGCACCAGAGGTGTCCTTCCAGGCAACATGAACCCCAGCAGCTGCTCAGTGGGCTTGAGCAGCCGCTCATCAACCTCCAGCTCCAGTGAGTTTTTTCATCTGAGCAACTTGCTGATTTGTTTCACCTGTTTAAATGTGGATGCCACTTGATAGCTGAAAACAGATTTGTAGAAAAATTTCACAGAGCCGTCTTTCAACATTTCTCCAGCTCCTTTGTGATAGATGAAAAGGATTTTTCATGGTGAGCAAGGTCTGAGGCACTGAAATCAGATCCAGTGACAGAACTTCAACTGACTGGACTAGCTGAGAAGGAGGAAGACAAGGCTAGGAGAAGTCTCACTTTACTCAGAGCTTTGGCATCCCACCTACTCCCCCATCCTCTGGGGCCAGCCAGAGCCATAACCCACATTTTTTTCTTTCTCCACTTTCTTTGCCAGTGCATGAACACTTAAGTTGTTTCCTCATTTCTTATCTATTGTCAATGGTACTGCAATAGACATGGGAGTGCAGTTGTCTCTTAAACAGATGGATTTCATTTCCCTACAGGAGTGGGATTGCTGCATCATATGGTAGTTCTATTTTAAAAGAACCTCCATAGAATTTTCCTCAATTCTACACTAAGTTACATTCTCATCAACAGTGTGCAGGGGTTCCCTTTTACCCACATCCTGGCCAGGATTTCTTTTCTGTTGTCTTTTAAAATAGCCAGTCTTCCTAGAGTGAGATAGTATCCTTATGGTTTTGATTTGCATTTCCCTGATGGTTATGAGGTTGAGTGCTTTTTCATATTCTTGGTGACAATTTTATATCTCCTTTTGAGAAATACCTGTTTAGAGCTACTGCCCATTCGGTGGCAGGGCCCAGTTGGCAGGGCCAACTTCTGTTGCGTTTCTCAGGCCGTTAGCAGGGAGCTGGATCCAAAGTAGAACATGCCAATATGGGATGCCAGCATCGCAGGTGGCTGCTTTACCTGCTATGCCACAGTGCCAGTCTCACAATTAACTTCTTACATTTATAACAATCTTGTTTGAATTGATAGCAAGCTAGCTTCAGTGGTATACAAAGATTCTACCAGAATACATCCAACTCCATTTCCCTGCTTACATTGTTATTTTTACATCTTTATACAATGTGTGTCAATTAATGGAGACTTATAGTGATTATATTATGCATTTTCCTCTTAGACTGTGTAAGAAAAAATGAAGAGATAAAAAAAAAAATACAGTGCTGGCTTTTGTATTTCTCTGTGTAGTTTCCTTTACCAGTGTCCTTTACTCTTCATATAGCTTCAGTTTCTCTCATTCTTTAGCATTTCTGGTAGACAGGTCTCCCCACAACAGTCTCTCAGCTTTATGTGAGTTATCTTAATTTCTTCTTTTCTGAAAGAGTTTTTTTGGACATAGAATTCTTAGTTGAAATTTTTTTCTTTCAGCACTTTAAATTTGTCATCCTACTGCCTTCTGGCTTCCAGTGGTTTCTGAAACTGGCTGTTGAAATTGGGTATTGATCTTAGTGAAATTCTGTTGTATTAAATGAGTTCTTTTTATTTTGCTGCTTTCAAGATTTTTTTATCTTTGGCTTTTGACAGTTTGATTCTAATGTATCTCTAAGTCCATTGTACCTGGAGTTCACTGGATTTCTTGAATGTGTACATTCATGTCTACATGAAATTAGGGAAGTTTTTGGTCATTATTTCTTCAAATATACTTTCTGTCCTTTTCTTTCTTCTCCTTCTGTAACTCCAGTTATGTCTATGTTAGTATGCTGGATTGTGTCCCACAAATCTCTTGGGCTTTGTTCATTTTTCTTCCCTTTTTTTCTGCTTCTCTGGATAATTTCAAATGACTTATTCTTTCTTCTGCCTGTTGAAATATGATGTTGGATTACTCTAGTGATTTTCTTTTTGGTACTAGGTTTTATTTTGTTAAAGCATTTTTAGATTCACAGAAAAGTTGGGCATAAAGAACAGGGAGTTTCCATTGAACCTGTTCCTGCACACACACAACTTTCCCCACTGTTGACATCCTGCACTACAGCTGGTCATTTTTCACAATCTGAACCTACATTGATACATATCATTATCACCCAAAGTTTGCAAGAGGTTTCCAAGAAGATAAACAGCTACCAAAGTGACATACAGATAAACAGTGCCAAAATCCTTAGCAATCTGTGACTACAGCAGGGATGTGCACTGCACCGACCACAGTATACCTTATGTCTGTTGGAAGGAAAAGGGGAGGGGAGGGGAGGTGAAGGGCTTGTAACTAAAGTTTTCAAGATGTTTTAATGTTTGAGTGTCTCCCCCCCCCCACCCGCCCGGATTTAGGATTATTTTGCAAATGATATGTGCTGCTGTTTCTATCTGTTTTGTTTGTTTCTTTTAGCCTTTTTAATCCAGATACCTTTTGCTTGGCAATAGCTGTTCTTGCCTTACATGATCAGTACTTTTATTGCCCTTTTTCCTTGTGTATGTTATAAAAATATTTTAATCATCTCCTATTCATCCCCTTGTTGAGGAAGAGATTTCTGCCCTAGGGTCATGGTAATGGTTGAACATATGGCATCCAGCATTGAACACATGAGATGGGCAGCAGTCAATTGCATAGACTCCCAGCCACACACACTACATGCCATGCAGGTCCATGTGAGAAATACACTCAGGAACAGAGTGCACAACTAGGGGCTGCAGGAGGTAGGCTTTGCAGTATCAAAAGCAGAGTGTCCTCTGGTTCCTGTGGGAGGATATGATTGCCTTGTTTGAATAATTATGTGAACAGCAGGGAAGTGAACCCTGCTACTCAGGGATGAGAAAGAATTGCACTTGATCCTCTTGGTAAGAAGAGTTGTTTGACTAGGGGACTTTATCCACAGGAGCAGAATGGAGAGGGGAACTTGTGCTCATGCCACTTGAGGTCTTCTCTGTTTTACCACATGTCAGGCAAGCACATAATATTGGACTTTGATTTTGGGCCTGATGCCACCAAAGGTTATAAACTAATCAGCAGTAAAAGGTGGGAAGGAGAGAGAGAGTGACAGGGGAGTGAAAAACAGTATGCCAGCATCTGTCAGTGTCATCTGCAAAAGCTATAGACCTTCACTGTCTTTTAAGAATTTAGTTCCTGGAGCCAGCACTATGGTGCAGCAGTTAAGCCACTACCTGCAGCACTGGCATCCCATAAGGGCCGTGGTTCAAGTCCCGGCTGCTCTACTTCTTAGCACCCTGCTAATGAGCCTGGAGCCCAAGTCTCTGAGCCCCTGCCACCCATGTAGGAAGAAGCTCCTGGCTCCTGGCTTCGGCCTGGCCCAACCCTGGTCATTGCAGCCATTTGGGGAGTGAAATCTTAAATAAATAAATTTGGTTCAAAGGTCCTGCATTGTGGCATAGTGAGTTAAGCTGCCACTTGGAATGCTGGCATCCCATCTCAGTGTGCCAGTTCAAGTCCTGGTTCTTTGGATTTCAATCCAGGTTCCTGCTAATGTGCCTGGGAAGGCAGTAGAAGTTGGCCCAAGTGCTCAGGTTCCGCCACCAACATGGGAGACCAGGATGAAGGTCCTGGCTTTTTGGCTTTGGCCTGGCCCAGACTGGTTGTTGCAGCCATTTGGGGAATGAACCAACAGATGAAGATCTTTCTGTCACTATCTGTCCTTCCTTCTCTGTCGTCCTTTCAAATAAATAATATGTTTTTAAAAAATAGAAGAACATAGTTCCCATGATTAGGTTCTGAAACCAAGCTTGCCTTCTGAACATAATTTCGAGAACCTTTTATCCCAGTTACTATAATCTCATACATGAAATTTAAGCAACTTTACTAATGATAATTTGGATTAATTTTTTATTTTAGAATAGTTTTGCAGAAAAATTTCAAAAATAGTAGAGTTCTCATATACTCCACATGCACTTTGCCCTATTACCAACATCTCAGTATTGTATACTGACAATATAACAAATGTATTGCTACATTTGTTATAACTAATGAGCCAATATTGATGAATTGTTTTAAAATAAAACCCATACTTTATTTTTATTTCCTCGATTTTGCCTGATGTCATTTTTCTATTCCAGGATCCAGATTGCCATGTTATCTTTAGTTGTGATGTCACCTTAGATTCCACTCAGCTGTGACAGTTTCTCAGATTTTCCTTTTCCTTGTTTTTGATGATCTTGACAGATCTAAGGAATACTGATCAGGGATTTTGTAGAATACTTCTCTATTAAGATTTGTCTGGTGTCATTCTTATTATTGAATTGAAGTTACAGATTTTTGGGAGTTTGACCGCATAGGGAAAACTGCCATCCTCTGACAACATATTAAAGGTGCATGCTATCAATATGACTTCTCAGTGATGATGTTAACATTGATTGCTTGAGTGAGGTAGTGTTTGCCACATTTTTCTACATAACACTACTTCCCCCACACCATAGTGAACTCTTGGAAGGAAGTCAGTATGCACAGGCCACACTTTAGGAATGTGCAGCATGCTCAACTTCCTTGAGGCAGAGACTTTAAAAAATTATTTGGAGTTATTTTGCATAGTAGATCCTGATTCTTCTCAGTATCTATCTCATCCCAAGATATATATGTAAGTATGGATTCGTGGACATTTATTTTCTGCTTTGCATTATAAACCAATACCACTTGAATATGTTTTATTTCTCAAATTATTCCAGATATGACTACTGAGAGCTCTGTAGGTTGGCTCCTGTGTCCTTTCGATACATCCCTGTCAAGGGTATGTGTGTGTATGTGCGAATGTTTATTACTTTCTGGGACTGCAAAATGCTCCAGGCTCATCTTGTATATTCCCTGCCCCTGTCCTAGCATCAAGCCATTTCTCCAAGGAATCCTGGTTCCTTTTATCAGAGAATTTGACTAGAAACACAATCTAGGTGCTACGTCGGCTTGTAGCTCCTGGGATGTTTCTAGCACCATTAAAAGATCTCAGGGATAGGTACTGCCGCTGCAGCATAGCGGGTAAAGCTGCTGCCTGCAGTGCTAGCATCCCATGTGGGCACCAGTTCAGGTCCTGGCTGCTCCACTTCCGATCCAGCTCTCTGCTGTGGCCTGGGAAAGTGGTAGAGGATGGCCCAAGTCCTTGGGCCCCTGCACCCACGTGGGAGATCTGGAGGAAGCTCCTGGCTCCCGGCTTCGGATCTGCACAGCTCCGGCCATTGTGGCCAGTTAGGGAATGGACCAGCAGATAGAAGACCTCTCTCTCTCTCTCTGCCCCTCCTTCTCTCTGTGTGACTCTGACTTTCAAATAAATAATAATCAAAATAAAATCTTTAAAAAAAAATCTCAAGGATAGACAAATATTGTCGTTTACTAAAAGCATTTTTCTTTTTCCAAGTCAATAACTGCTGCTTTCTTCAAATGCATCTTTAAAGCTGCATTATTAAAAGCTCCTAGAATTTGGGGCAGGCATTGTGGTGTAGTAGATTTATTTTTATTTATTTATTTATTTATTTATTTATTTTTATTTATTTTTTGACAGGCAGAGTGGACAGTGAGAGAGAGAGACAGAAAGGTCTTCCTTTGCCGTTGGTTCACCCTCCAGTGGCCGCCGCAGCTGGCGCTCTGTGGCCGGCGCACCGCGCTGATCCGATGGCAGGAGCCAGGTGCTTCTCCTGGTCTCCCATGGGGTGCAGAGCCCAAGCACTTGGGCCATCCTCCACTGCACTCCCTGGCCACAGCAGAGAGCTGGCCTGGAAGAGGGGCAACCGGAACAGAATCCGGCGCCCCAACCGGGACTAGAGCCCGGTGTGCCAGCGCCGCAAGGTGGAGGATTAGCCTGTTAAGCCACGGCGCCGGCCGTGTAGTAGATTTAAGAATGCCAATGCAGACAAATGACACATTTTTAAATTGGAGTTTTCATGGCTGCCATATTATGGCCTATCCCTTCCCTAGAATTAAGCTTTCTACTCCTCTTATGTTGCTGCTTTTTTTTTTTTTTTTTGTATGTGAATTGCAGTTTTCAGGATTTTAACATTTGAGATTTTCATCTATCAAAATTGTGATTTTGGAGATTTTAGGATCTTTTAGGATCTCAATGTTTGGTGTTATAGTATTTGGGATTGATTGTGTCTTTAGGGATGCTCATAGCCCACTTGGTTATTCCTTTTCTCTCCCCTTTGCCCATTCCCCTTTATATATATGTATATGTGTGTGTGTGTGTGTGTATGACCTTATGTGAACAGATGAAGACTTTGAAAGTGTTTACAAAGATTAAAGTTCTTTTTAGATTTTCTGTGGTAGTACCTACAAAGTCCAAGGAAATATTTAATTCCTGATAACTGCTAGGGATGTGGCTAGTGACAATGGAAGATTATTGTTCTTCATTACTGAAAGTATGGCTTTATATATTTCAGGATCTTTGACAGAATTGCCATTTTCATTCATTCACCACCAAGTGCTCACTGAGTATCTACTATGTGCCAGTCATTGTTGTAGTCTGAGGATACATCAGTGAACCAAACTCCCTGCTCACATAGAGCTAATATTCCAGGGACACTTATCTCAACAAATGGCTCCTAATTCAAAAGTTTTGAGGTTGCTTGTTTTTGTCCCTGATGAAGGCCTACTAAGAATCTGTCCTTTTATTCCTTATTTAATTTTCAACATCATTCATACATTTCCATCTCCAAATTGGCTTATCTTGGTCCTCATAGTTCTTTTTTAAAAAAAATTTATTTATTTTTTTGATAGGCAGAGTTTTAGAGAGGGAGAGACAAAGACAGGAGGATGGAAGATCAGTCTCTCTGTCTCTTTTAAACACAACTAAATTAAAGGCAAATCTCATGTAAATATATGAAAGGTATATTATAAATCTAGGAAAATAATAAATAGGCAGAGTTCCAGGAGAATACATGCCTGAACCTGTGTGCCCTCCCTGACAACATTGGAGGATGGGTAATATGATTGCCTTCTCTACCAGATACTTGATCCCACATAGTTAACTGAAGGTAATAACAAGGAGAGAAGAATATTGACTTAAATCTTTTGCTGTTTGCATTGTAAAAAGTATACTTCTGTCCATTGTAATAAGTTACCTGAATGGGGAAATAGAGATTCGAAGAGAAAGCTGAAGGCAATATAAGCCTTGTTAAGAATCAGAATTTTGGGGGGCCAGCACTGTGGCATAGTAGGCTTATCCTCAGTCTGCGGCCCCAGCATCCCATGTGGATACCGGTTCATGTCCTGGCTATTCCTCTTCTGACCGAGCTCTCTGCTTATGGCCTGGGAAAACAGTGGAAGATGGCCCAAATCCCTGGGCCCCTGCCACCTATGTATGAGACCCAGAAGAAGCTCCTGACTTCAGATCAGCCCAGCTCCAGTCATTGTGGCCATTTGGGGAGTGAACCAGTGGAGGGAAGATCCTTCTCTGTCTCTCCCTTTCTCTGTAACTCTACCTCTCAAATAAGTAAAATCCTAAAAAAAAAAATCTGAATTTCTTACCACAGTTATGTCAGATTTCACTGTTAGACTCAATATATAAATTTATGGATGAATGTCTCTCTGTTTTTTCTATAGCTCCTGGACTCTTAAAATTAGGATCATCATAGAAACTACAAGGCAGGGGCCGGCGCTGTGACGCAGCTGGTTAGCACCCTGGCCTGAAGCGCCAGCATCTCATATGGGTGCCGGTTCCAGTCCCGGCTGCTCCTCTTCCCAGCCAGCTTTCTGCTATGGCCTGGGAAAGCAGTAGAAGATGACCCAAGTTCTTGGGCCCCTGCACCCACATGGGAGACCCGGAAGAAGCTCTTGGCTTCGGATCGGCGCAGCTCCAGCTGTTGCAGCCAGTTAGGGTGTGAACCAGTGGATGGAAGACCTTTCCCTGTGTCTACCTCTCTCTTTCAAATAAAATAAATCTTTTTAAAATAGAAACTACAAGGCCTAATAGAATAGAACAGTACCAGCAGTAGAATGCAGACAAGAAAGGCTACTCTGGGTTAGGGCCTTGAGCAATTAGGTTAGTCCTTTTCCTATATAACCACAAAGATCCCAGGAGACTGGGAAAGTCTGCTTCTTTTCCTCTTTTATTGGCCTGACTTCTCTCCTGACCTCCTTTCTGTATGGATCCTGGGAACTCATCCTTCCATGTTAGGTCTCTATGGAACTTTGCTGTTATGGGGGAATGTGTCACAGACTTCTGGTGCTATCTTTGGAATTTTAAATTTGATTAAGTGGTGCTAGCGAAATCAGGAATTCTTTCTAAAATGCTCTCACACCTTCACGGGACAAACTAATTTGCATAGGCCCAAGAGAACTGTCACAAGCAATGGCCATCTCTGCTTTTAAACATACTCTTCTTTGCAGGGTCTTAGTCCACCCGTACACGATGGACTGGGTCCGAGGAAAGGTGAGTGCGCAGCTCGCCCGTTCCCCAGCCTCCTGATCCCGGAGACAGTCAGACGCATCGGGGAGCCAAGTCTAGTAGCAAGAACTCCCTTACTTTGTGCGTAACAGTACCTTTTATAGCACAAAACTGCTGAGTCATTGGGGCAGGGCTAAGGACCAACCAATCACTTAAAAAATCACCTTACGGGGGATTTCTATAGGACAAACCATATGTCTATACACTTGTTACTAGTTTTGTTACCTCCCCTGATGTTGTGCAGCCAATTAGTTTTAGTGGTAAACAACTTTGGATTCCGCCCATCTTACTTCCTCTGGGCACCATCTTACTTGGCTCCACGCGGCTCTGTTCCGCGCAGTTTGGGCGGGGGCACCCGGGGGCAGCTGCACATGCGGAGCCCCCAGGCCTGGCCTGGCCGCGCCATGGCTGCGCTCATGCCCCGCACTTCTTCACTCCTAGGCCTCATTTGAGGTTCATGCTGTTTGTTCATTTATCATTTGTCCCTTTTTTCCATCACATATAGTTCTTTATCCAATATTCATTAAGGATTTTAGAACCTAATTGTCTGTCATATTCCTCTCTACTGCCACCATCTTTGGAGATTTAGTATGTATGACACCAACTCACCCAACAACCTGTTATTTCATTTGTTATCCTCCTTATGTGTAGCCATCTTCACCTCTAATACACTACCTACCCACACTAGTGGCCATACCTGTTATCATGTCATAACATGGTATTCCAAATCTTAAACTCCAAATTTCTGTTTCCTGATCAAAATCTCCTCTCATTCCAATGCTCAATTCTTTACACCTATTAGCTGTGCTCTTTTTTTAATTGTACCCAAATATATAGAATAAAATATTTGCCAGCTTAAGTGTATAATTCAAATTAAGTATATTCACAGTGCTGTGCCATCATTACCACTATCTAGAACTTTTGCGTCATTTCAAACAGAAACTCTGTACCTGTTAAACAGTTAACACTCCATGTCCCTCTCCTCCCCTGTGCTGATAAACTTTGTTTTACTTTCTTATTTGTTTAAAGATTTATCTATTTAATTTGAAAGGCAGGGTTACAGACAAAGGGAGGGAGAGACAGAAAGAAAGGTCTTTCATCTGCTGGTTCACTCCCCAAAGGGCCACAACAGCCAGAGCTGGGGCCTATCCAAGGCCAGGGGCCAGGAGCTTCTTCCAGATCTCCCATATGGGTGCAGGGGCCCAAGAACTTGGGCCATCCTCTGCTACTTTCCCAAGCCATTAGCAGAAAGCTTGATTGGAAGAGGAGCAGCCAGGACTTAAGCCGACGCTCGTAATGGGATGCCAGCGCCACAGGTGGAGCCTTAACCTGCTACACCACAGCACCGGCTCCTATTCTACTTTCTGAGTCTCTGAATTTTCCTATTCTAAGCTGTTCAAATAAATAGAATTAAGATAATATTTGTCCTTTTTTCTTGTTTATTTCACTGAGCATAACGTTTTCAAGATTTATCCAGGTTTTGGTATGTATCTGAATTCCATTCCTTGGGCCAGCGCTGTGGCATAGCGGGTAAAGCTGCTGCCTACAGTGCTGGTACCCCATATGGGCACTGGTTCGAGTCCCGGCTGCTCCACTTTCGATCCAACTCTGTGGTATGGCCTGGGAAAACAGTAGAAGATGGCTCAAGTGCTTGGGCCCTTGCACCTACATGGGAGACCAGAAGAAGCTCCTGGCTCCTGATCTGCTCAGCACCAGCTGTTACAGCCATTTAGGGAGTAAAGCAGTGGATGGAGGGCTTTTTTCTCTCTCTCTTTCTCTCCTTCTCTCTCTCTCTCTCTCTCTCTCTCTCTCTCTGCCTTCTGCCTCTCTGTAACTCTGCCTTTCAAATAAATAAATCTTTTTTAAAAATGCCCTTTTTTAATGCCAGTAATACTCCATTATATGTATAAATCACCGTTTCTATACCCATTCATTTGTTGGACGTTTGGGTCATTTTCTTTCTTCTTCTGGCTATTGTGAATAATGCCTGCATAAATACTAGGAATGGGATGATCATATGATAATTCTATTTTTTAACTTTTTGGGGGACTGCCAAAGTGTTTTCCAGAGCAGCTGCACCATTTTATATACCCAACAACAGTGCAGAAGTGTTCCACTTTTTTCACATCTTCACCAGGTCTCATTTTCCTTAATTTTTTTTCCTGATTTATTAAAATGATTGTGGTAAAATATCCATTAACATAAAATTCATCATTTGTATCAACTTGGCCAGGCCATGGTGTCCAGATATGTGGTGAACCAGTACTCTGGATGTTATTTAGAAGGTGTTTTTGGCTGAGATTGACATGTAAATCAGTATGCTTTCAGTAAAGCAGATTGTCCTCCGTTCAGCGGGTGAGCTTCATCCAATTAGTTGAAGGCCAGAATAGAACAAAAATACCCTCCTCAAAAAAGAGTGAATTCGATAGCAGACAGCCTTTGGACTCGAACTGCAACATCACATCTCTCTCCAGACTCCAGCCTGGCAGCTTTCAAACTTGAATTCTATGGTCAACATCTTTGACTCTCCAACCTTCTGGTCTACCCTGCAGGTTTTGGACTTAAAAGCTTCTGTAATTATGTGAGCCAATTTTTTAAATAGTTTTCTTAAACTTTATTATTTTTTTTTTATTTATTTGAAAGAGTTACAGAGAGAGGCAGAGACAGAGAAAGAGCCATTCACTGGTTCACTTTCCAGATGGCCACAATGGCCGGAGCTGCGCCAATCCAAAGCCAGGAGCCAGGAGCTTCTTCCGGGTCTCCCATGTGGCTGTAGGGGCCATTTTCTATTGCTTTCCTAGGCCATAATAGAGAGCTGGATCGGAAGTGGAGTAGCCAGGACAGGAATGGGCGTCCATATGGGATGCTGGCACTTCAGGCCAGGGCTTTAACCCACTGTGCTACAGCACCAGCCCTGAACTCTATTTGTTTTTCTTAATTCTTTTTTTAATCTGTGACTCATACTTGATAATTTCAGTTATCCTGCCTTCAAGTTCACTGAACTGAACTTCAAATTCTTCTGCCTGCTTAAATCTGTTGTTGAGTGCATGTAGTGAATTATTCATTTCAGTCATACTTTTCAGTTTCCTAATTTCTGTTTGTTTTTTTTTTTTTTATCATTTTTATCTCTTTGTTGTTACTCTCATTTTGGTCTTACATCATTTTCCTAATTTTCCTTTAGTTTTCTGTGCATAGGTGCCTTTAGCTTTTAATCATATTTAAGATACTTTTGTACAAGATTTTGTCTTAGTAAGTTCTATATCTGGGCTTCCTCAGGATGGTTTTTGTCAATTTTTTTTTTGTCCCTTTTAATATCCTGATTTCCCAAAGAGCCTTTCCTCAGCTTCTCTTCCACACCCTGCATGGTCTATTGTATATCTCTTGCCCCAAAGGTCTGCAGTTCTGTAGTTTTCTGGCAGCTTTTATGAGTTGTACCTGCTGCTTTTCCATATTAGCTCCGAATTAGGCAGAGATGAGTGCATTGCATCAGCTATCCCACAAGCAAAGTAGAACCAGGTGTAAACAAGGGGATTGTTAACTTGTGCTACCTCTTCAAGATCAGAAACACCACCTCACTGGAAAGGATGTGGGGCAAGAGTGAATAAAATACCACAAACCTTTCCTATCATTTTTTTTTTTCTTTTTTGATTGGGTGTTTGCTCGGTTGCTATAAAACTTTGACTTTTTTTCTGGATTCTGGGAAAGTTGGTTCAGAGGGTTCTTGCTTGGTTTTTGTTTGTTGTTGTTACTTAAATATTAGATCTTTTTATTTGATTATATTTTATTTAGTAATGAAACGATTATTTTATTTTTAAATTAACATAATTTACATATTTATGATGTATAGTGTGATTTATTGATTTATTTATTTGTTTGACAGATAGACAGTGAGAGAGACAGAGAGAAAGCTCTTCCTTCCGTTGGTTCACCCCACAATGGCCACTGCGGCCGGCACACCGCGCTGATCTGAAGCCAGGAGCCAGGTGCCTCTTCCTGGTCTCCCATGCGGGTGCAGGGGCCCAAGCACTTGGGCCATCCTCCACTGCCTTCCCGGGCCACAGCAGAGAGCTGGACTGGAAGAGGAGCAGTCAGGGCTAGAACCTGTGCGCATATGGGATGCCGATGCCGCATGCAGAGGATTAACCAAGTGAGCCATGGCTCCAGCCCCAATGTATAGTGTGATATTTAAACACATGTATACAGTGTGTACTGATCACATCAGGTAATTAGCATTTTTCTCTCTTTGTGATTACTTTATAATTGGAGCCTTGAAGCTCCTCTCTTTTTGCTCAGAAAATATATAATAGATTATTGTGAACTGCAGTCACCCTACCATGCTGTGTAACACTAGGAACTTATTCTTTCGATCTAACTTTGATTTGGTGCGTATTATCCAACCTCCTTCTGTCCAAACCCCCACCATCCCCACCCTCTAGTGATCACTCTTCTGTTTTGAAACTGAATGATTTTAGCCTGTACATGTGTGGGAGAGTGTGCAAAAATATTTGTCTTTCCGTGTCTGGCTTATTTCACTTAATATCTTCCAATAGCATCCATTGTGTTGCGAATGATAGGTTTGATTCTTCTTTGTTACTGAATAATATTCCATTGTATATATTTACCACACTTTCTTTCTTTATCTCTTGATGGATACTTTGGTTGATTCCATATCTTGATTGTTGTGAATGCTGCCATGATAAAATGGAAGTTCAGTGGAATTGAGCCATACTATAGAGCAAATGGACCTAATGGACATTTGTTTCATTTTTTTATGGCTGTTTTTTATTTGTTTTATTTTGTTTGGTGTGTGAGGGAAGAGAGTTTGGAGCTTCCTAGTCCACCATTTTGCAACTATTTACCAATACCTTTACTATTACAGTGCTTCAAAAAGCTTCAGTCTCAGGACTCTTCAATTAGTGCAAATTCCTTTTGCATTTCTTCCTAGCCATTATTAATGTTAGGGTCGTTTATGTTAGTCACTTGCTACCACCTTTGCATTAGCAGAGGGCCTATGATACACTCCCTCGAACATCAGCCATTGAAGAGGAGAAAGAGGGGAAATGTGAAAACATGAAAAGTGATAGAATATGAGAAAAAGATAGCAAATGCAGATGACCCTCATTGCACTACAAAACTTTTATATCTTCAACTTTTATACAGTGATCTCTCTCCATCTGCTTGACAGAAATTTAGCTCTTCCCCACATATCCATCACCTTAATTACAGTTATTTTAGTCACCAGATGAAAGGCCTTCACAAAGGCCTTAATGTCTAGGGGTAAAGTCACCTCAAATCTGTTTATTATTTCATTTTCTTCCAGAAGATGGCAGCAGTGCTCTATGAACTAGAACTAGTCACACTTTCTCACCACCCGCCACATTTGAAGGAAAAAACATGCTTTCAAGCAGAGTAGATAAACACTTTTCTACATCCTTGCCTCCATTGATTATTATGTTTAAAGTAATTGTTTCTCAGTGTGATAGGTGAAAACTTGCATCTCAGCATTGTTTTAATTTGCATTTTGATAATTAGGGAAGCTTAAACATATTTCTGTGTTTCATAGGATTTCTCTTTCTTTGAATGATTTCCACATCCTTTAACCTATATTTATACTGAGATTTAATTTTATAGCCTTTACCTTTTCTCATTATAAAAATAATAAGAATGCATTGTAGAGGTTCAACTGAACACAGAAGAAATTCTAAAACACCCACTCATACTACCAGACTTCAATTTCTAGATGAATTTTTACTAGCTTTTCCCATATTTTTAGTTATTTGCATTTAATGTAATGTTCATTTAACTATACAGTGATATTTTCCCATGCCATTACTAATTCTTATGTATATTCTTAAATAGCTTTTGTTTATGATTGAAAAAGCAGTTCATGGAGGGTGCCGCGGCTCAATAGGCTAATCCTCCGCCTGTGGCACCGGCATACCGGGTTCTAGTCCCGGTCGGGGTGCCGGATTCTGTCCCGGTTGCCCCTCTTCCAGGCCAGCTCTCTGCTGTGGCCCAGGAAGGCAGTGGAGAATGGCCCAGGTCCTTGGGCCCTGCAACCACATGGGAGACCAGGAGGAAGCACCTGGCTCCTGGCTTCAGATCAGCGCGGTGTGCCAGCCGCAGCGGCCATTGTGGGGTGAACCAACGGAAGAGGAAGACCTTTCTCTCTCTCTCTCTCTCTCTCACTCACTGTCCACTCTGCCTGTCAAAAAAAGAAAAAAAGAAAAAGCAGTTCATGAGCCGTATTGAAAACCTGATAAATATAACAAGATTTAATATTAATAAGAAAACCGATATATAATCCTTCTACCCAGAAATAACTTTTTTAAGACTTACTCATTTGTTTGAAAGGCAGAGCAACAGAGAGAGAGGTAAAAGGAGAATAAAAGAGAAAGGGGAAAGGGAGGGAGGGAAAGAGAGAAAGAGGAAGAAGGATATTTCCATTTGCTGGTGCACTCCCCGAATGGCCTCAGCAGCCAGGGCTGGGCCAGGATAAAGCCCAGGAGCTAGGAAGTACATCCAGGTGTCCCATGTGAGTGGCTGGGGCCCCAGTACTTGAGCCATCTTACAGTGTTTTTTAAGGCAAGTTAGCAGGGAGCTAGATCAGACACAGAGCAGCTGAGACTCAAACTGGAATACCAGAGTTGCTGGAAGCAGCTTAACCCACTGCACCATATCGCAGGGCCCTGTTGTTAAACTTCTGGTATATTTTCCCAACCATTTTTCTATGTATTATATATTTTTATTTCGTTGATATCATATAGTAATGTATAGTTTTACATACTTGTATATTATTTCATTTTATATTATACATGTCACTAAAACTTTTTAAAATGTTATTTTATTGACTATACTTGTGTAATAATCATTTTAACAATCCATTGGTATTAAATATTAATATTCCCCCCTCAGTTTCACTATTAGAAAATGTGCTATAATAAATTTTTGAATATAAAAATCTTCTGCATTTCTGATTCTTCCCTTATTCAAGAGTCCAAGATATGGAATTACTGAAAATATTATGGCAATTTTATAAAATACCACAGCAGTTTAGATTTGTATATATAGCTTTCCTTGCTTGCTAGGTAACAGTGAATAGTTTCATTCTTATTTATACTTCTTAAGGTAAAAAAATGCTATAATATTTTAATTTTAAAACTATTAGTATTTATCCAGCTTATTAGGAAACTGATTTCCTTCTATGAATTATTTGTTTACATCCTTTGCCTGTTTATTATGTCTCATCTGTCTGATAGTTCCTTTTGTTCAAAGTCTTTTTTTCTTATAGTATTTTATATTTTTTAAGCTTTAATTAGAGAAAAGTGTCTTTCCATCATGTTTTAGAATGGAATTCCTTCTAAATTGGTTTTTCTCATTTTTAGCTAATTATAAAGGTAATTAATGAATATTGTTAAAAATATTCAAAATACAGAAATGTTTAAAGAAGACAATGAAAATCAACAGCAGCCCCACCATTCAGAGCTTACTAGAGCTAATATTATTTCCTTCTACTGTTGAGAAAAAAAAAAAAAACTGAAAATAAAAGTTCTGGTTTAATTCTTAGAGAAAGGAGTTAATTTTAAGTTTGTTATTGTCTAGGAACCTGAGATCATGGCTTTGGTAATGTGGAAAGTTAAGTCCTCTTTCCCAAATCAGATATGCTTCAAAGATTCAAGGCCATATGTGGTACCCTACCCACAGATTTCTGCCACTGTTGTGGAGAGGAGATGGGAGTAATCACATCACCTAGAACCATCAGAGAGCTTCCTAATGATGGTAGTGACAACAGCAAACGTTTATTGAATTCTTACTGTGTGTCAGACACTGAAATCAGGGCTTTATACAAAGTAACTCATTCAATCTTCACAATAACTCAATGAAGTATGCACTATTTTCCACATTTCATTAACAGGGAAACTGAGGCCTAGAACCCAGGGGTTGAACTTTCCAGATAATAATTCTGAGAAAAGGGAAACCTTGTGGCCATCACATTTTAGAGAAAGTTATGCTTATCAGGCTGTATGCTTCTTATATAAGAAACATAGGCATCTGGAAGAGAAGGGAAGAAGAGAGGCAATGGTATGGGAGTTGAAAATGATTAGAGGAGCCAGCGCTGTGGTATAGTAGGTTAAGCATCCACCTGTGGTGCCAGCATCCCATATGGGCGCCAGCTGGAGTCCCAGCTGCTCCACTTTCGATCCAGCTCCCTGCTCATAGCCTTGGAAAGCAGTAAGAAGATGGCCCCCATGGGAGTCCTGGCTCCTGGCTTCAGCCTAGCCCAGCCCCAGCCATTGCGGCCATTTGGGGAGTGAACTGGTAGATGGAAGGCCTTTCTCTCTTTCTCTCTCTCTAACTCTGCCTTTCAAATAAATAAAATAATATAAGGTGATTGAAGTTCCTCTCCCTTTTACATTGTGTCTAAGGACTGGTTTATGGGATGTATAATGTGTACTAGGTAATTACGAAGACTGGGGTGCTGTAAGTCGGTAGACCAAGCACTAAAAACCACATGTGTCATATGTATTACTACACTTACAAATGTACAGAAGAGACAAATCTGTAGAGATAGTTGGAACACCAAGTGGTTGCCTGGAACTGGTAGTGAGAATATGGATTCAATGGAAATGAGTACTAGAGATCTTTCTGCAGTAATGGAAATGTTCTAAAACTGTGTAGTTGTGATGGTTGCAAAACTCCTTGAATTTACTAAAATAATTATTGAACTGTATACTTCATGTGGTAGAACTTTGTGGTATGTAAAGTAGGCCTGAATAAAGTTGTTAAAAATAAAAACGAGCAAACTTACCTTAAAAAAAATTAAGAGTATTCTGGACTGTTGAAGAAAAGTTAAAGAAGGAACTGATTGTGAGAGCAGGAGCATCACCAGCTGTCAGTAAAAATAACTTCATGATTCATACTGGGGCTTTAGGTCTTGGAATGACTTGAAGTGAAACAGGGTGAGAAAGCTTGGCATCTCTGCCTTCATATTTTCTCTGTCTCCTTTGCTACCTTAACCTTAGGGTTAGACTGTTTCTCTTCACTCTAGCACGTGCTAGTCATTAAGAGATATTCTGCTTGCAACTTGAGGTTTCTGCAAATAGGCCCTTACCTGGAGCTTGCCTCCCCCAAGGACATACAGAGGCATACACAGAAATAATGATTGTTTTGTTAAGGATTTATAGGAGCAGCTTGACAAGACCTCTGTTTCCAAAGTCTACTATCCAAGAACAGAGTTTTCATGACCCTTCTCGGACCCTTGCTGGCACTCAGAGGTGTCTGAAGTGATTCATTACCTGTTGTCTTTGCCTCCTCACTTTTATCTCCCGCTTGTACTTAAAAACAGTCTGATACAATGCACAGGCAAGATGGTTTCTCTAAGACACTAGTCTCTGACCTTCACAGTTTACCAAAACTCTGAATACACTTGTTTTCTTTGCTTCAACACTTTCCCCATGAATTTTTGGCTTTTTCAGGCATCGAACAGATGAAATTGGACTTGGGAATAGCTAACAGGAGTCTAAGCAGTTGGTTTACTGATCAACCTCACACTCTACTTTCCATTACAAATGTCCCCACCCCCAGCGTTGTGGGGTATGTCCATCCAGGTTCTTATTTCCAATGCAGGAATGATTTCAAGGATGAGACACAGATAAAGGTTAGCAGGGGAACAAGATGCAAAGCAAAACTACACATTCAAGATGAAATATGGGCAAGCTCTAGAGTGAGCTGCACCCCATGAGGTTCGAAGTCCTTTATGTTATCTGGAGGCACAGGGGGTGGTATTTTGTGTAGAGTTTTCCAGGATAGGGCAGAGGTTTCCAGGCATTTGGTGCTGCCCATTTTCTGGTCTGTTTATGAAATATCGTAAGTATCTTGGCACAGGTGCATGATTTGAGTAGAGTGTCAGCCATGGTAATTCTGTTATAATTGGTTCTAGGTCAGGGCAGAATGTGGTTGCAACCATGTTGGATATTTTCAGCTGGCATTGGTTTTAGGCAGCAGCTTTGCTACATTATCAATTTTGGGTTGCTGGCCATGGGAGGAGTTTTAGAAGCAACCCCTGGCGGCGGGGTGTGTGTGACATATTCTGGCTCTTTCTGTGATCCCTATCTGCTTACCTATAACGCCAGCAGTTATATTTTATGTATAATTAGAGGAACGAAGTACAATATTTGATGATGGTACATGATACAAGGGAATTGCTAAGTAAATGTCACCTGTTATTATCATTTCCATCCAGATTATTAAAGCATGCTCTTTACTCAGTCACCTTGTTTCAAGTCTTTCTCATTCTTCAGTTCATCATTTTACTGGAAACTGGAGAAACTTTACAGGAAAGGACTCATCTCCACAGCACACCAGGCATGGACTGAATTTCTCCCTGGACACAAGCCACAGTCTGCATGCTGAGGAAGTCCAATGAAAGGCCTCAAACACCCTGCTTCTCACTACTCACTCAAGAGGCTTACAGTCACCTCTGAGTTCCTCAGCCACAAATACTGTTTTATTCATTTTGAACAAAAGTAAGGACTGACAATATTGACTTTTGTCTAAACTCCTTTCTCCCTGAAAACAGAGCCAATTAAGAACCCTTTCCACCTTTTTGTGTTCCACGAAATGGCTTATTGAAAAAATATCTTTTCCCCATATGACTTAGACAAAACTCATGAATACTTGTCCCTCTCCCCCAGTTTATCTATAACAAGGGCAGACATAGACCCTCCAAATTCCTGTTCTTTGTTTTGTAAGTGATTGGTTGAACTGTTTGTACTGACCAATGGGAACAATACCTGGTACCTTTATTTGACCAAATTTTACATAGGCATCTCTCTCTTCCCCCAGGCCACCCTCAGCTGAACCTGCATACACTCCCTCCTTAAGGGCCCTTCTTTAAAGAAAAAAACATTCCAGGATCAGCTATCTACTCTCCATGCTCTTTGAGCCTACTTCCCCATACCCTGTTCTTCCTAGATGTATTCATGTCTGCCTTTAAAATAAAAAACACTTTCCTGCCTGACCTTTGAAACACTTGCTGAGGTTCTTGCTTTTGCAATAACCCCTTTCCTCCTCTTGACATAATCCTTTGGAATAAAGTCTCTTATTGACAAAGTCCAAATTTTTTTTTTTTAACTTTGATACATTTAATAGTTTAGGAGGTACCCAAACATGTTTTAGGGCCAAACCTGTTTTTCTGATTTCTTACTCAGTTACCCACATCCCCAGGAGTTTTACTTTAGTATGTTTAGGAGAAAAATGCTGCATTCACTGAGGATGGAGTGAATACCAGAATAAAACTCTTCTTGCTGTCCCTTTTCTTTAGGATGATTTGCGGAAGCAGTAACAGTGTGACAACAGATATAATTATAAATCAGGAGGTATTTAGTTCCAGTGGAAGGACAAAAAGATAAAGAACCAATGATAACAGGTGCAACAGCAGCCAAAATATAAGTGAAACGACCTCTTCACTTACAGATGAGTTCCAGGTTCCAAACACCTGCCATCCGCAGAGGTGGCTTTAATGCATTAGACCAAGGGAAGGGAACCTTTTTTCAGCCAAAGGCTATTTGGATATTTATAACACCCTGCATAGGCCATACAAAATTATCAACTTAAAAATGAGCCTGCTGTAGATTTGTTGAATTTCAAGGCCCATCTGCAGTTACATTGGCAGGGCCACCAAATGATTTTATGGGCCTTACATGGCTGGGTGCTAGAGATTCTCCACCCCGTAGTAGAGAATAAACAAACTGATATAAAAGTTCTGGGAAGGGATTATTTCTGTAAAGGAGTTTTAGATTTTGTAAAAGCCTACTACCACATCACAGAAATGTCATGGTGCATGTCCATAGTCCAGAACTCTCACCCCTAGGATTTTTTTTTTTAGGTTTTTATTTATCTAGAAGGCAGAGTCACAGAGAGATCTTCCATATTCTTTTTTTTTTTTTTTTTCACCAGAATGAGAGGTATAGAGGAAGAGGTCTTTAGTTGCAATGTGAGTGCTATTCGGCCAGGTGGATCAGCTTTGTTCTTGAGGCAACACTCTTGCCCCCCTAGATAACTACCCCCACCCCTGCTCCCATGTAGGTGATAATTGAGCTATTCTTGGGAAATATGTGTATCAAATTACTGCGACTGTTTTGAAAGAAGGAAAATCCCATCTGTTTCTGCCTGTGCCTCGGGGGGGGGGGGGGGGGTAGCATCATTTTTAGAATAGGTGCCCACACTAACATTTTCCTGATTGTCCTTCATTTTTCATAGCTAAGTACCTTAGTAAAACTAAACTAAACAGTCAGTTCCCGAAATACCCTCAGTACTTGGAAATGAAGAAGGGGCTAGGAATTCCTCAACTGGTCCCTTATTTATCTCCATATTATTACTGTTTCATTTGATGTCCTTAATCTCCAGCTGTGTCACTCTGAATGCCTGCCTCTTCACCT
This sequence comes from Lepus europaeus, assembly GCF_033115175.1. Lineage (NCBI taxonomy): Eukaryota > Metazoa > Chordata > Mammalia > Lagomorpha > Leporidae > Lepus > Lepus europaeus. Next base: position 80,785,479 of record NC_084850.1, read on the forward strand.
CTATCACCTCCCTAGTACTTGCTGCCCTGACTTATGAGAAGCCAAGGGATATTTCCAAGGGTTCTCATGGGCACAGCCCAGTCTGCTCACTAAAGCTGGCAGTATGGTGTAGCAGGTAAAACTGCTGCCTGCAGTGCCAGCATCCCATATGGGCGCTGGTTCAAGTCCCAGCTGCTCCACTTCCAATTCAGCTCTTTGCTATGGCCTGAGAAAGTAGGAGAAGATGGCCCAAGTCTTTGGGCTCCTGCACTCACATGGGAGACCCGGAATAAACTCCTGGCTCCTGGCTTCGGATCGGCTCAGCTCTACCCGTTGCAGCCAATTGGGGAGTGAACCAGCAGATGGAAGACCTCTCTCTGTGTAACTCGGACTTTCAAATAAATAAATCTTTAAAAAAAAAAAAAAAAAGCTGGCAGGAATATTGAGGTCTGTCACTGTTAAAAGCTTTGAGGTTATTTCTGGACTTGTGTTTTTACTCAGCCTTTGCTAAGGAATATGTCAGAATGAATGAGAGTCCTAAAGGAAGCTCCTGACTTTGGACTGGCCCAGCCTCAGCCATTGCAGCCATCTGGGGAGTGAACCAGTAGGTGGAGGACCCCTCTCTGTAGCTCTGACTTTCAAATAAATAAACCTTTAAAAAAATAAATAAAAATAAAAGCAAAGGGCCTGCCATTGGAATAAATACAGAGGAAGGGATATATCCCTGGGGTCTCCCTCATCAGGAAGCTCCTAGGAAGTCTTTTATCCCTAAAGTCTGAGAGGTGTGTTGACCATGACCTATTAATTGGAGATTGCATTTTTTTAATTTTTGTGATATATGTATAAGTGAAAGTGGTTTGCAAAACCATTCTTAGCTTTCAATCTGCAATTTACTCTATTTTCCATTCTATTCTATTGTATACTATTTCTTGTTTAGGAAAAAAAAAAAAAAAACTTCTGTTCATGATTCACAAAACAGAGTTCACCATTCACAAGAGTGTGGGTCCCTGCATTAAATTGGCTAGCAAGTCAGGTAGGCCTTTGCTAAACCTGGAGTCCCTCTGATGCAAAGGGTTAATGTACAAACTTTTTTTCTGCTACTGTTTCTGCCATCCTTGGTTTCTTTTCTTTGCCCTTCTCTTCAGCCTTTTGGTTTATAACTGAATGTCCTGGTCACACCTCCACAGTCTGATTTTTTGAAGTTTTTTACATGGTATACACTATTAACCTTAAAAAACAATCCTGAATAAAGAAAAGAAAAAAGAATGTAGTTTATCCCAGTCACCTTCTCTCTAACCCTGGCCCCAGCCAATGTCACAGCATTGTGTTCTTTTCTAAACTTGCTCATATGCATGTATAATTCCTAGGAAAGAGGGGATCTTCATGGGAAAGCAGTAGTGTGGAGTTAGTTGTTCAAGTAGCTATCTTGGCTCCTGCAAAGTCTTTCCAATACCTAAAACCCTTCTGCAAATTAAGAGACTCTTTGTACTAACCATTGAAGCTGTTATTTTCGGTTTCGGCTCTCCTTTCTACCTTTTCCTCAAAGTGATGCTTTTTTCCCTCCTCATAGAATATTAACCATGCAAAACAACCCAGATGGCAGAAGACAGGTGAATGGGGTTTCTGCCCACTACTCCCAGCAAATACTGTGCATCAGTGTAATGTCTGTGGAGTGGGGGTATTCCTGAGAAGGAACTGGGGTATGGGTTGGGCTTTCAAGTCTTTTCCCTTGCAAGTCTTTCCTAGACTTTATGCTGCTCTGTATGTCATGAGGTTACTTTTCCAGCTGATGCTGCTGCTTCCATCATCATTAGTTCTCTTTATGGAACCACATGCTTTTTTAAAATGTCCCTTATGATTTTCTTACAGATATGTCAGGCAGGACTGTCACTGACTTGACATCTGTAAATACCAGCGTACTTCAAAAAGTTCATGCACAGGTGGGATTAAAAGATAAGTTTATTTTGGTACAAAAGATTTTGACATCCTTATATGTGAGGGAATCCTATAAATTTCATGGAAAATGCATATTATAAAAACATTATTCATGGATTCAAATTTTTATCCACCAAAACACATAACTTTTAATTCTGTTTGTCCGTGAACTTTCTGGAGTACCCTTGAATACATTTAAATCTATAAAAATATACTCACTAATATATACCTTTCCTATGTCTTCATTTTACAAATATGGATTAGTTAAGCAATTACCCAGGGTCATATCATTTATTAATTGATAAACTGAAACTCATTGTTTTCCTGAGCTTGTAACTTCCTTTTGAAAACATATGCTAGGTTCATGGAGTTCAGTGAAGTGCTTAATATCCAAAAGGCCATATCCCTCCCCTGTGAGAATACTCAGAAATTTATTTTATATAAATACCTATTTTAGTTTTCAAAGATAAAATATAAAATTAAATCACATACTGGTTTTCTGATTATTCCAAAATACAAAATTAAATCATAAATTGAAAAATATTTATAATATCCTCTGGATGTTCTTTTTCTTCTCCCATTATCCTTTTTTCTGTATATTTTAAGAGGTTCCCCCCCCCCCAGGGAAGAAGCTACCTTCAAAATATGATTTAATTTAAATATATAGAATACTTATTGTTATGAACTGAATTCTGGCTCCCCTCAAATTCAGATGTTCAGATTCTAACCCCCAGTATCTGAGTACATGACTATAATTGGAAATAGGCCTTTAAAGAGGTAATTAACGTACAATGAGTTTATATGAGTGAGTCTTCATCCAGTACGACTAGTGTCCTTCTAAAAGGAGGCAATTAGGTTACAGACATGTGCATGTATGGAGGAAAGACCATGTGAGTACAAAGTAAGAAGGAACCCATCTGCAAGCTGAGGAGAGAAGCCTGGGAAGAAACCAAACATGCCAACACCTTCATTTTGGACGTCTAGCCTCCATTACTATGAGCAAATAAAGTTCTGTTGTTTACCCAGTTTGTGGTATTTTGTTATGGCAGACCTAGCAAATGACATGGCTCCTATGCATTTTCTGTGCAATGTTTTATTTTAGCATTTGTACTGTCCAAGTGCAAAATATGCATGGTTTTTATTTGAAGCTATGTTCCTCTATACCTAGACCCTTCTGTGCTTTACCTTCAGATCCCCTTTTTTCTGTTACTTAGAGCACCTCACAAAACAACCTTGGGAACAAAAGACCAAAAAAGTGATAGCCAAATCCATAGAAAGCCTCTACTACCCTTTCCCCAAATCCCTCAAAAATAATGCAGCTTGTTTCTCTTTTAATCATACTCAAGGATAATTCCTAGGAGCTTGAGGTATTAGATAAGAGGACAGAGAATGGGGTTGGTCATGAAAGCAGTGGCTTGAGACCTTTCAAAGTCTTGCCAAAGACCTAAAGCCAATCTGTGAGACAAGAGTTTAATGTCACCAAGTTGCTATTCTTCGTGGTGCTGCTGCTCTCATAACTGTTTCCTTCTTTGACTTTTTTCTTTGCTAGTCCATATTTATAGTTAGACTCCTCCAGGATTCACCCTTAGGGCTCCTGTCTTTCTCCTTTTACCCATTGCACTAAGAAAATACCAAATAATTCTCAAACAGAATGAAATAGAGACTCTTTAGTTGGAAAAATATAAATGCAAACAGAAATAAGTAACCCAGGAGGGCTTTGGCATAGGATCCCTGATTTTTCTTGCACTCCAAGATTTAATTAATGAATTTGGCAGTGCCCTGTGGCATAGACCACTGAGAATACATCTGTAGCTGAACACGTTGAGTTTATTACTCATTGTAACAAAGTAGAATAAACAATGGGAATGTTGATTGTTTTCAGTAAGAAGATGTTGGAGAGACTTTACTACAGAACTTGGGCTTATGGGACCAGTGTTGTGGCACAGCAGGTTAGACCACTGCCTGCATTGCTAGCATCACATATTTGAATGCCAGTTCAAGTCCCAGCTGTTCTTCCTATCCAGCTCCCTACTAATGCACCTGGGAAAGCAGCAGAAGATGGCCCAAGTACCTGGGCCCCTACCACCCACCTGTGAGACCTGAATGGAATTCCAGGTTCCTAGCTGCATACTGGCCCAGCCCTAGCTGTTGCTTTTATTTGGGGAGTGAACCAGCAGATGGAAGATCTCTCTCTCTCTCTTTCCCTCCCTCACTCTGACACTGCTTTTCAAATAAACAAAAAATTTGGGCTTCTGCTAGGTGATTTGGGAGGGTTTAGGGAAGCAGGATTGGACTGGAAGCTATCAGGGAGTGAGGATAATTCTATAATTGGGTATCTCAATACATTTTATCTATAGGGAGGGCTGACTAGTATGAAGCTAATGGTATACTTGGAAGTAGGAGTTAACTCATTTTAACAGAGAAGAAATTTGGTATTTTGTGAATTGCACAATGAACTTGTTTTTGTATATGCTTACAGAAATTTATAGTCTTGTTTTGTCACTTCCTCATGGTCTCGGGATGACCTTGTCTGATGTTAGTGTTTTATGAGATGTTCATATCCAACAGGAGGATAACAAGGACTTGCAGTGAGTACCAGGCAGACCTCTAACAAGTGTCAAACCAGTTCTTGAGTGTCAGGGGCTGGCTTTTTCTTTCTTAAGTAAAAAATTAATATAATGAACCAACCATTCAATCCAAGTGTTAACAGTAACCTTTTAACCTCTACTGTGTGTTGCCCCCTGCCCTGTTTTATCCCCTTGCCTCATTCCAAGACCTAATTGCCATCCTAAATTTTCTGATTGTTATCTTACTTTTTAAAAATCTCATCTGTTGGCTTGCACCACAGCTCACTTGGCTAATCCTCCACCTGCAGCACCGGCACTCCGGGTTCTAGTCCCGGTTGGGGCACCGGATTCTGTCCCGGTTGCTCTTCTTCCAGTCTAGCTCTCTGCTGTGGCCCGGGAAGGCAGTGGAGGATGGCCCAAGTGCTTGGGCCCTGCACCTGCATGGGAGACCAGGAAGAAGCACCTGGGTCCTGGCTTCGGTTCGGTGCAGAGCCGGCCACAGTGCGCCCGCCATAGCGGCCATTTAGGGGGTGAAGCAACGGAAAAAGGAAGACCTTTCTCTCTGTCTCTCTCTCTCTCACTGTCTAACTCTGCCTGTCCAAAAAAAAAATCTCATCTGTGGGGCCAGCACTGTGGTGCAGCCGGTTAAAAGTCCGGCCTGCAGTGCCAGCCTCCCATATGCGCACTGGTTTGAGTCCCAGCTGCTCCACTTCCGATCCAGCTCCCTGCTAATGTGCCTGGGAAAGCAGATGAGGATGGCCCAAGCCCTTTGGCCCTCACTCACATAGGAGACCTGGAAGAAGCTCCTGGCTCCTAGCTTCAGATTGGCTCAGTCCTGACCATTGCAGCCATTTCAGGGGTGAACCAGCAGACGAAATACCTCTCTTTCTGTTTGTCTCCACATCTCTCTGTGATTCTGTCTTTCAAATAATAAAATAAATCTTAAAAAAATCTCATCTGTAAATCTCATACTGTATGATTTTACATGTTTTGAACTTACATTGTTCAATAAATAAGAGTACTGTGCCGTATGTATATTTTGGGGACTTAGTTTTCTCTTACATTATTATTACTATGATCAGTCTGTATTGTGTAGTTCTAGTTCATTTCTTTACATTGTATAATATTTCATTGTGTCACTATATTTTCTTGATCTTTTCTCTTAGGGATTTGTGGGGTTTGTTTTGAAGCCTTATTTATTTTATTTGAAAGGCAGAGTTACAGAGAGAGGAAGGGAGGGAGCAAGAGATCTTCCATCAGTTGGTTCACTCCCCAGATGGCTGAAGCCAGGATCCTGGAACTCCATATAGGTCTCCTACATAGGTAGTAGGGGCCTAAACACTGAGGCCATCCTCCACTGCTTTCCCAGGCACATTAATTAGCAGGGAGCTGGATTGGAAGTGAAGTAGCCCTTTCTCAAACTGGCACTCATATGGGACACCTATGTTGCAAGTGGTGGCTTAACTCGCTATGCCACAATGCCAGCCCATAAAATTTGTGTTCTTTTGAATGTTTTTGCCTTTACAAATAGTGCCAATGCAGATTTTCTTCTTATGGATTCCTCTTCTCTATGTGCAACTAGGAGAGAAATTGTTGGTTCATACATTTGTGGATTTCAGCTCTGGAAAATAATGTCAAGTTGCTTTTCAGTGAGATTGTACAAATCTACAGACCTACCAGCAGTGTATAAGAGAGCCCAGTGACTTATATCCTTTTTCACACTTGATATTATCATGTTAATTTTTTAATCAAATATATGTAAAGTGGTTCATTTTAATCATGATTTACTTCTCTGATTACTAAGAAGAGTTTCATTTCAGATTTTGTATTGAATTTTGTATTTTTTATGATTAGAGCTTTCTTTATGCTTTTAAGAAATCTTTCTGTACTCTAAGGTCTCCTTAAAGTTTAAAAGTCTTGCTTTTACATTTAACTTCTTAATCTGTTTGGAGTGGATTTTCACTTAAAAATTATGGACAGCCAGTTTTTTCAGCCCCACTTGCTGAATAATCCGTCATTTCCCTAGTGGTCTTCAGTACTTCCTGTGTTTTATAAATCAAACTTCCATCTGTGCATGTTTCTATTTCTGGGTTGTCTGGTAGTCCATTTTTCTACCCCTTTTCTCAGTTTTTATATGTAGTATTTTAAAAGATGTATTATCTAATTCTTTTTCTGCATAATAGAATTTAGCTTTATACACAGGGCTTTCAGGAACTGTCACCCAGCCCCACCCAGCACTCGGCCCTTCATTAGCTTTGCCACGATGGTGCATTCTCCCGTGGTGGGGGTAGATCAGGAACAGGCAGGGAGGAGCCCATGGCCATCCATAAGGTGTGAGAATGAGTCTTGTCTGTTGAGGTTTCTGTGTCCTTCTGCTCTCTATTGGCCCCCCACAGTGATGGGCACCCTCCACTCTGTCACTGACCCTCTGACCTTCTCTTCCTCACTGCAGTCCAGCTTTGAGGTCCTGGTTAGAGAAAATTTATCCTTTTTCCAAGTTTCTCCATCCTGTCGTTGCTAAAAGGAAATTCTTGGAGCTTGTATTTTAGAACATGTACCCTTAGGTATTGTTCTGCTTCCCTCATTTGATCTTCATTTATGCTGCCATTGCATCATCATCAATCATTGCAATTCCCATAGCTGAAAATCATTGTTGATGAGGACTGTATATGAAATACAACAGAGGTACGTTCCAGAGCAGGGCTGTGTATATTCTGGCTCTAAGGATGGCACAACTCAATGGTGGCTTGACAGTAGGGCTTTGGCCCCTGCCCATGCAGCCCAAGCCCAGCTCACATGTCCTGGACAGGAAAGTGGCAGCAGCACAAGCCAACCTACCACTAACTCTTTTTCATTAAGCTTTTAATTAGACAAAATTTCTAGCATATTTATAGAGAAAATGTAATGATCACCCTAATCCCTGTCATCAACCCAGCTTCAATAATTATCAGGCTATGGCCAATATCATTTCATCTCCAAGGCTATTTGAAAATTTGGGAAAATGGAACTAAAGGGTAAGTTTATTGGGGCTGGTATTGTGATGCGATGCCAGCATCCCATCTGGGTGCCAGTTCAAGTCCCAGCTGTTCCACTTCAGACCCAGCTCCCTGCTATTATGCTTGGGAAGGCAGCAGAAGATGGTCCGAGTATTTGGGCCCCTGCCACCCACGTGGGAGATCCAGAGGAAGCTCCTGTCTCCTGGCTTCAGCCTGGCTCTTGGGGCATTTGGGAAGTAAACCAATGGATGGAAGATTCTCTCTTTATCTGTCTCTCTCTCTCTTCTCTCTCTCTCTCTCTAACTCTGCCTTTCAAATAAATAAAATAAATCTTTATAAAAATTTTGGTTCCAAAAATTTTTGAAATCCATGCATACTTTTCTTCATGATATGCATTTTCTATGAACTTTTTGAAGACCCCTTGTAAAATCCTACCAGACTTCACTTGCTCTTATCCTAGATTAGTTTAAAGCAAACTCCAAACATCATATCTTTTTATCTGTAAATATTGAGTATGTATCTCTAGACAATAAGAGATCTTAGGAAAACATAATTACAGTACTGTTGTCAAACATGCACTATTAAAGTTTTCTCAAATACATAGTCAATACTGAGACTTTCATCTAAAATATTTTTTGTTTGAGTTAGGATCCAAATAATGTGTATGTCTTGGTATTAGCTGATACCTTTCCATTTCTTAGTTCTCCTGAGATGACTTAAACAGTCAATAAGAAGGCAAATAACTTAAAAATGGAGGGAAAGATCTGTATGGACACCTTATCAAAGACGATACAGAGGTGGCAAAAACAAAAAATAAGATGATGTTCGACACCATAAGTCATTAGATATTGCCAATTGGAATAACAAATATCCATCATATGGATGTATATTTAGCTTGCCCATTCACCTATTGAAGGCCATCTTGGTTGCTTCCAAGTTCTGACAATTATGTAATCACCAACTTCTCTGGTACCACTCTAGTTCAAGCCACTGTCATTTCTTGACTAGATTATTGAAATACTTTTACTAGAATCCCTGATTCACCTGTCTATTTTCAATATGCCATCTGGAGCGATGCTCTTAAAAGATGTTAGATAATGTTATTTCTGTTTAAAGTCTAGTTTTATTCATAGTAAAACTAAATCCTCATGTGGATTATTTAAGTTTTAAGGGCCCTGGTATTGTTAGAGAGTTGCTCATTATATACCATTATTTATGATTTATGTCTGAGTATATTTTCTCAACTAGTACCTCATGCTTATTCCTTACCTCTGCTGTCATATTAAATGCCCTTTTTTCAGATTGTCTTTCAAAAAAGCATACTTCCTATTCTCTGCATTCTTTGATGTTTTCTGTGAGTACACTAGGTTTTACTGTAGTAACAACCAATCTCCAAATCCTTGAGGCCTATTGAAGAAATATATTCATGTTGTATATTCATTGAGATTTGGCTGGAGAGTCTGCTCTATGACTTCCTCACTCCAGAACTCGGGCTTCATTCTGGAACCTTGCCAGTTGTGAGAGAATGTGGTGCTTACTCTTGAAGGTTTTGCCAAGAGCTGATAAGTGTTATTCTGCTCAAATTCCTTTGGCTAAAGCAAGTCGTGTGATACACATACCTTCAGAGGGGAATGGATAAATGCAATCCTACTGTGTTCCCAGAAATAGAGGACCAAAATACAGATAGTCTTAATGACTATTGCTATTTGATCTTGCTAAGTCCTAGCATGGTTTTTAAAGTTGATGCTATCCTGTCAGCTTCCCAATGGGCACTTACACCTAGGATTTTCTTTTTAAGTTCCTAGTGTTCCTTTAGCATCAGATTTTCTTTTTTTTTTTTTTCTTTCTTTTTTTTTTTTTCTTTTAAATCTATTTGAAAGGGAGAGACAGAGAGAGAGGTCTTCCATCCACTGGTTCACTCCCAAAATGGCCACAGTGGCTGGAGCTGGGCTGGTCCAAAGCTAAGAGCCAGGAGCTCTCTTCCAAATCTCCCACATGGACTGCTGGGGCTGCTTTTCCAGGCACATTAGCAGGAACCTGGATCAGAAGTGGAGCACTCAGGTCTTGAACCTGCACCCATATGGGATGCCGGTGTCACAGGCTTTACCTACTATGCCACAACGCTGATGCTTAGCATCTAATTTTCTTTGTCCTGAGATAGTAATTAAGTCTTCATTCACTTGTATTCTTTCCCATATTTTTGTTCTCTTAATGCCTGAAAAGTAATATTGTATTCTTTTGGAAAAAGTTTTAGATTTTAACAGACATATAAAAACAGTCATATTTATTGAATGTTATGTGATGTTTTATCATGTGTATACATTATTAATATCCAGTTAGCGTGTATACATCTATCCTTTTAAACATTCAACATTTCTTTATAGTGTATATATCCTGGGTCCGGCGCTGTGGCGTAGTGGGTTAACGCCCTGGCCTGCAGTGTCAGCATCCCATATGGGCACTGGTTCGAGACCTGGCTGCTCCACTTCCAATCCGACTCTCTACTATGGCCTGGAAAAGCAGTAGAAGATGGCCCAAGTCTTTGGGCCCCTGCTCCCACGTGGGAGACCCAGAAGAAGCTCCTGGCTCCTGGCTTCAGATGGGCACAGTTCTGGCTGTTGCGGCCAATTGGGGAGTGAACCGTCAGATGGAGGACCTCTCCCCCCTCCCCCCCCCCACCTCTCTCTGCCTCTCCTCTCTCTGTGTAACTCTGACTTATAAATAAATAAATCTTTTAAAAAATAGTGTATATATCCAATATTCTATCTTCTAGGGAATTTTTTAGAGAAGTATACAGTACATTATCATTTGTTATCCTACGTGCAGTAGAACCCCAGAAATTCTTCTATCTAGCTATAACCTAGTACCCATTGAGCATCCATTCCTCATTTCACCCTCCCCATTTCTTGCAGCCACCATTATATATAACTTCCATGAGATCACCTACTTTGAAGACTCCACATGAGTGAGATCATATAGTGACTTTTTTTTTCTTTAAGATTTATTTTTTTGAAAGCCAGAGGTAGACAGAAAGATCAATCTCCTCTCTGCTGGTTTACTCCCCAAGTGGCTGCAATTGCCAAGGTTGAGCCAGGCTGAAGCCAGGAGCTTCCTCTGGGTCTCCCATGTGGGTGGCAATGTCCCAGGTACTTGGTCCATCTTCCACAGCTGATCCAAAGTGGAGCAGCTGGGACATGAACCACCACCCATATGGGATGCTGGCATCGCAAGCAGTGGCTTTACCTGCTGCATCACAATGCCAGACCCAACATTTTCTTAATCCATTCAGCAGCGGGTGATACTTAGGTAGTTTCCATTTCCTTGCTATTTTGACTAATGCTGCAATAAATATGGGAGTACAGATGTCTCTTCAACAGACTTGAATTTCCCTTGGATATATACAGATTGCTGGATCATATGGTAGTTCTATTTTTAGTTTTTGTGAGGAACCTCCCTCTGTTTCCACAATGACCGTACTGATCTACATTTCCACCAGCAGTCTGCAAGGGTTTCCTTTCTTCTACATCCTCGCCAACACTTGTTATCTTTTATAGTTTTGATGATAGCCAATCATACTAGAATGAGGTTTTGATTTTCATTTTCCTGATTAGTGATGTTCAGCATTTTTCATGTACCTCTTGGCCATTTGTATGTCTTTGAAGAATATCTGTTTACATGAAATGCCCATGTTTAATTGGATTGTTTTTTATTTTTGCTATTGAGTTATTTTAGTTCCTTCTATGTTATAGATATCAACCTTGTCAAATGTATAGTTTTCAGATATTTTCACCCATTCGGTGGGCTTTCTCTTCACTGCTGATTGTTTCCTTTGCTGTGCAGAAGCTCTTGAGTTTGATGAAATCTCATTTGTCTATTTTTTTTATTTTCCTGTGCTTGCTGCCCATTCCAATGTCTGCAACTGTTTTAAAGGTAGGTAGTATCTCTTCCTTTGTTCTTTTTGCTCAAGATCACTTCGGCTATTCAGGGTCCTTTGTGATTCCACACAAATTTTAGTAGTGTTCTTTCTACTTCTGTAAAAAAATATCATTGGAATTTTAATAGGAATTACATTGAATCTGTAAATTGCTTTGCTTTGTATGCATATTTTAATTATATTGATTGTTCCAGTCCAAGAACACAGGTTATCTTTCCATTTGTTTTATTTCTTTTATCAAGGATATATAGTTTTCATTGTACAGATCTTTCAACCTCTTTCGTTAGCTTTATTTCTAGGTTATTTATTTATTTGTAGCTATTGGAAATGGGATTTCTTTCCTTTTTTAAAAGATTCACTTATTTATTTGAAAGGCAGAGCTACAGAGAGAGGGAGAGACAGAGATCTTCCCTCTACTGGTTCACTCCCCAAATGGCTGCAACAGCTGGGGCTGGGCCACCCCAAAGCCAGGAGCCTGGAACTCCATCCAGGTCTCCCATGGCCATCTTCCATTGCCTTCCCAGTCACATTAGCAGGGAGCTGGATTGGAAGTGGAGCAGCGGGACTTAGCAGCACTCATGGGATGCCAGCATCGCAGTTGGCAGTTTAACCTGCTACACCATGATACTGGCCCCATTTCATTATCACTTAGAATATGCTTTCTTTGCCTTTAGTATTCCCAAATCCTTCTTGAATCCCAGTAACTCAGATATTTGCTTTTTTCATGCTGTCTTATAATTTCCCTAAGCTTTCTTCATTCCTTTTGATTCTTTTTCTTCTGAGATGATGTGTTTTCCAATAGCCTGTCTTGTAGCTCACTGGCTTTTTGTTCTGTTTGATCTGTTCTGCTCTTGATTCCTTCTATCATGTTTTAAATTTCTCTTAGTGTTAAATTTCTCTTAATTTCTTTTCAGTTGAAAGGTTTCTGCTTCATTTTGTTTAATTACTTCCACCTCTCTATCAAATCTCTCTATTAGAATATTGTTCTCTTGAATTTTGTTGAGTTTTCTTATAACAGCTATTTTTAGATTTTCATCTAAGCATTTAGAAATTTCATTTTCTGGATGGTTGGTTTCTAATACTTTATTTTGCTCTTTAGTTGAGGTCATTGTTTCCTTAAAGTTCCTGATTTACCAGTATACAACATTGTCTGTGCATCAAAGGATTAGTTATAGTAATCTGGCTTCCTTTATGGCCATCTTTCTAGAATTCTCAGCATTCTGTTCATTTTCTCTGAGCCTACTGATACTTTTGCTATTTAGGGTAGCACCCTAATAGAAGTTTGTCCCAGGTCCATTGTTGATGTACTTACTGATTGAATCCTAAAGTACTCCCCAAATGCAGATATCTCCCAAATCTGGAGTAGACAACTTGTTCAGTATGCACTGGGGAAGTGCTTTGAGAGGGAGGTACACCCCTAGAAGCTTCTGTGGTCAGTCCAGGCTCTTTGTCCTGTGTTTACCAATGCCACATTGCCAAATCACATCCAGATCCCACAGCCTACCAAGACTGGTGCAGTCTGGGTATAGGACCAAGCTCACCCTATAGTGTTTTGCCTGCTGCTGATGCTCACTGCCTGAAGCAACACTTGCCAGCCACTGGTGATGCTGGCTGGGGCATAAGACTGCTCAACCAAGATCACAAAACTCTGCTTTACCCTGAAGCAGGTCCAGAGACTGTGTCTGCAATCATTGGGCTGGGGACAGGGACCATTAGGATCTGCTCAAGGCTGGGTTTTACTAGTTTGGCACAGAGTCCTAATTGAGTCCTGTGATTCCTTGCTGTCTGCTTAAGGTTGTAGGAAGAGTGATAGAGGCAGCCCCTCAGCTCTAGAAGCAGGCCCTAAGTGGGTCACGCTTGGGTCTGATAGTTACCTGATCCTGTGCATTCCTGAGGATGCCCAACAGGCACGTAAGAGCTTGTTTGTGCTGTATGTCAAAAGAAATCTTCTCATTAGGGTTCAGGTCTTTGTCTGATACCGGGGCAAGTGCACAGAGAGCCTGTCCACAGGCATTTGCCTAGGGATAGAAACCACTGGGATCTGCTGAGTCCCAAAGACACAGTCCCATGTTCCCCTGATGTCTATCCAGAGTTGGAGGAGGGTGATAACAGATTGGCCCCAAGCTGGTCACACCTAGGTCTCACAATCACGGGTCCCCATGAAGTTTCAGGCTGTCCATCCAGCCCATCAGGCTGTCAGTGACCCATGGCAACATGAGTCTGATCAACCAAAGTGCAGGTCTCCACCCAATGCCAGGAAAGTCTAGAGGCTCAGTCTACGAGCACTGCCCAGCCAGTAGAGGCCTTTGAGCTTTATCAGGTACCTTGTCTGAGGCACAGCAGGTACAGCTCTGAGCTCCAAGGTGCTGTCCTAAGCTCCCTCTCCTGGCCTTTTCATATGACTGGAGTTTAGCTTTTTACTTGTGGTTGGAGGTCAAGTATTGGAGGCTGCTTGGCTGTTGAGGTTCCAAATAGTCTACAGGTACTACTGGCCTTGGGGCAGGAGCCAGGGTGCTGTGTCTGGCTAAATTTTTTTGCAGGTTGGCCTTAGAGTGAAATTCAGCTCCCTGTCCTCCAAAGTGGGAGGCATCTTTCCACACCATCTTTCTTGGAGCTGTGGGAGGGATGGCAACAAGAGCAATTCTTTCTTGCTGTCTTCCATGTGAATCTTATGATCATAACAAAACAAGGTACTGTGGTTTCTCACCTGGCTTCTGTAGCTCTTGAAAGGGTGACTTGGCAGCATTGGAGGGGTAGCTGTTCATATTGGTCTCTCTGTGGGGAGGTGGAAGCCAGAGCACCTTACTCAGCTGTCATCTTGGTTCCTTTCCCATAATAATGTACTCTTTTTGTTTTTTTAAGATTTATTTGTTTACTTGAAAGGCAGAGTTACAGAGAAGCAGAGGCAGAGAAAGGGAGAAGTCTTCCATCCGCTGGTTCACTCCCCAGATGGCCACAACAACCAGAGCTGTGCCGATCCGAAGCCGGGAGCCTGGAGCATCTTCCGGGTCTCCCACGTGGGTGCAGGGGCCCAAGGACTTGGGCCATCCTCTACTGCCTTGCCAGGCCATAGCAGAGAGCTGGACCAGAAGTGGAGCAGCCAGGACTCGAACTGGTGCCCATATGGAATGCCAGCACTGTAGGCCGTAGCTTTAGCCACTACACCACAGCACTGGCCCCAGTAATGTACTCTTAAAGTCGTTTGTTTGTGATATATAGCTTCCTCAGTGGTTGATTTCTTTCTCTTAAAACTTCCTTAGGAGAATCTCATTTAATTGAGTACTATTTAATTATATTAATAAGACCGTCTGGGGGCCACCACTGTGGTGCAGTGGGTTAACGCCCTGGCCTGAAGCATTCCATATGGGCACCAATTCCAGAACCAGCTGCTCCACTTCCGATCCAGCTCTCTTCTATGGCCTGGGAAAGCAGCAGAAGTTGGCCCAAGTCCTTCCTTGGGCCCCCGCACCCACGTGGGAGACCCGGAAGAAGTTCCTGGCTCCTGGCTTCGGATCTGCACAGCTCCAGCCGTTGCAGCCAATTGGGGAGTGAACCAGCGGATGGAAGACCTCTCTCTCTCTCTCTCTCTCTCTCTCTCTCTCTCTGTAACTCTGACTTTCAAATAAAATAAATAAATCTTTTAAAAAAATAAGACTATCTATTAGAGTATTTTTAAAACATTTATTTATTTATTTGAAAGAGTTACAGAGAGGCAGAAGCAGACAGAGAGAGAGAGAGAGAGAGAGGTCTTCCATCCACTGGTTCACTCCCCAGATGGCTGCAATGGCCAGAGCTGTGCTGATCTGAAGCCAGGAGCCAGGAGCTTCTTCTAGGTCTCCCATGCAGGTGCATGAGCCCAAGGACTTGGGCCATCTTCTAGTGCTTTCCCAGGCCATAGCAAAGAGTTGGATCGGAAATGGAGCATCTGGGACTCAAACCGGAGCCCATAAGGTATGTTGGCACTGCAGGCAGCGGCTCTACGCACTATGCCACAGCACCGGCCCCAAGAGGAGTATTTACTGGACCAGCAAGCATTATTGCTGTAGGGATTTCTAATTTCGATGTTTTCAACATTTGACAATGTTTTGATCTTTCTGTTTTAAAGGAAGTTCTACACATTCCTTGGTATTAGTTCCTGAGTTTGTTTTATTAGGTACTGTTACTTGGATAGTTTAGCCAGAAGATGTGCCCTTTTTCAGATACAGCTATTAGTACATTCATGGTCTTTATATGTGCAGTAGTACAGTGAACAATTAAAGCAATGAGATACCATTTTCTCCTAACAAAAAAGGAAGAAAATGTGTTCCTTGTTAGAATTTAGTAAAAATGGTACATACACCTGTTGCTAGTGGCAGCCAAAATTGGTAGAATCATGATAAAAATAATTTATTCACAAGTGAAGAATTATAGAATTATTCATCTCTGGTGGCCCAGTAATCTCCCTTTTGAGAATTCAGAACTATTTTAAGAAACTAAAATGTTCTGTATCTCAGTATGTTCCTTAAAAACTGAGAAGCAACTTAAGTATTCAAAATGAATAGATATTTTATTCAGTACATAAAGTCACTGATGAATACTGAATGATTTTCCCATGAAATTTTGATAATTATACTTCAGACAGATTCCAACTCTTTGCTTCCTGTGGGATCCAGTGCCTGGCTGGATGATAGAGGAAGTGATAGTTCATCTGATTTGCATTCATATGACTACATATGGATCTCTGCTGAAATCTGTTGTGGAAGCTTCCTGTGACAAACATGAAACACCTAGAAGAGGCTGCTTTGATCTGATTTTTCATGGTGAGGCCTTATTCAGAAGGCCATAGCTATAGTTGTCCTTCTCTTACGCAGTTTCATTCTCTCTAGGAAACCCCAGACCTTACTTCCTAGTATGTTACATGGTACTTATAGAACTAATAGATTCACAGGTGTTCTTGTTTCCATGGAATATTAATAGATTCTGATTCGAGTAGGATATTGTTTTTATTTTTTGTTTTTTCTGTATATTAGAAATATACCAAGGTAAATAAATTATTTATATAAGTTCATAATACTTTATTTAGCCTTTACTGTGAGCAAATTACTATTTGTGTGCTTTATATCCATCATATATGTATATTTAATTTTTTAACTTATTTGTGGAGTTTGTTGGTTGGAGAGGGAGAGAAGGAAAGTTTTCATCATCTGGTTCACTCCATAAAACTTGGAATGTCTGGGACTGGGCCATGTCAAAGCTGGTAGTCAGAAATTTAATCCAGGTCTCCTACATGGATGGCAGGAACTCATTCACTTGAGCCACCACTGGTACCTCACAAGCTGTGCATTAGCAGGAAGCTGGAGTTATGAATCAGAACCTGGTCATCCTGAAATGTAAGGGAGCATCTTAACTAGTGTCTTCAATGCTAGGATGAATACCTGCCCCCTCCATATATTTTAATTCCTGCATCCTTGTGAGGTTGAAAGATATTGGGCCTATGCTTTTGACTTGACCTGGGCCTTTGTATCAGAAGAAGGTTGTGAGGAGTGTGAGTTCGTTTCTCTGTAAATGAACCTTTACCTTAATCCCTTATATTAGGTTAAAATTTTTCCATAATCTGTAATTCATTCCAGTACTGTAGTATTAGAAAGATAATGAATGCTTTAACACATGATAATATAATAAATATTTCCATAATAGATATTATTTATATGAATAATACAAATATATTAAAGATGATCTATAAAATACAGATAAAGAGAAGAAAAATAAGTCACCTCAAATGTAACTACCAATATTTCAGTTCATTTCCTACCAAATTCTCTCTATGATATATAGATGTCCTTAAAAGTATCTTTGTGGGCATAGAAAAGACTATTTGGTTAATTAGAAAATGGGAAGCTTAGCTTTTAGATTCAACTTATAAGTCTCATTATTTTATTTATCTCGTGATTCAAACTCCCATATACATTTTAAGCTTCCTTTATTGTATATCAAAACATCATGTTGTACATGATGAATATATACAGCAAAAAATGAATACAAGATATTTCGAAAGGTTCACGGAAATATGTATTAAGGAAAAACTGCAGCAATTTCAAAATTTTGATTACACTTTCCACAAAGTTTTTGAAGTACTTGTCCATTTGAATATAAAAGAGATAAAAATAAGAAAATATCAGTATAATATGAACTTGAATAAATTTGTTAACTACGCTTTGTAAGATGTTTATAACGGGAAAAAAAATCTGTGGGGTATATGGGGGCCTCGCTGTACTTTCTGTGACTCTCCTGTAGATCTTTTTTTTTTTTAATATTTATTTATTTGAAAGAGTTACATAGAGAGGAGAGGCAGAGAGAGAGAGAGAGGTCTTCTGTCCAATGGTTCACTCCCCAATTGGCCGCAACAGCCGGAGCTGCGCGAATCCAGCCAGGAGCCAGGAACTTCTTTTGGGTCTCCCACGCAGGTGCAGGGCTCCAAGGACTTGGGCCATCTGCTGCTGCTTTCCCAGGCCATAGTAGAGAGCTGGATCTAAAGTGGAGCAGCCAGGATTAGCACAAATGGGATGCTGGCGCTTCAGGCCAGGGCGTTAACCCACTGTGCCACAGCACCAGCCCCTCTTCTGTAGATCTTAAACTGGTCTGCAAATAAAGTTTATTGAAATTACTCAGAAAGGGAAAGGACCACAAAAATACATTGGAATGTGCCATTGAGGATGGACTGACATTACCTGAAAGTAAGAATTTTATAAAATAAGGGTCTTGCTCTTCATACCTCCTTGTGTCTTTGCCAAAGCCACTCCCTGAGACTACTATGGATCCTGAGTACGTGAAGCTTTATCTTTACCTTAGGAATGTCTCTATTGAAAGGCATTTATCCTGAAAAGACTCATAATTTCTCAGATACAGAGTAGGGAACAGAAGTTTATTTATTTATTTTTGACAAGCAGAGTTAGAGAGAGAGACAGAAAGGTCCTCCTTTTTCCATTGATTCACCCCCCAAATGGCTGCTGCGAAGCCAGTGCTGAGCCAAAGCCAGGAGCCAGGTGCCTCTCCTTGTCTCCCATGCCGGTGCAGGGCCCAAGCACCTGGGCCATCCTCCACTGCACTCCCGGGCACAGCAGAGAGCTGGCCTGGAAGAGGGGCAACCGGGACAGAATCCAGCGCCCCGACTGGGACTAGAACCCGGTGTGCCGGCGCCGCAGGTGGAGGATTAGTCTAGTGAGCCACGGCGCTGGCCTCCCGGGAACAGAAGTTTAAAATGGACTTTTAATCATCTTGCCTCAGTCTCACCCCTCTCCTCATGTTGTCCCCTCTCACTTCTGGTTCCCTCTAGCTTAGCTTGGTGAGTGCAGCTCCTGGCTTCATCACCATAGCAACCAATAGCTAGGGCCAATTAAGCCACAACTATGTAATTAGACACCTAAGTTGATTATAGAGCCCAGAATATTGAATGGAGGAGAGAAGCTGACAGGAAGGAAAATAAGGCAGGTCTTAGCTGAAGAGAATTGGGCAGCTGAGTACTGCATACCCTTCTCCACAGTAAGCCATGAGCCTCAAATATTAGCATTATAGTATGTGCTTTCAAACATCCGGCCAGAAGGGGGCACCAGGCTCCTTTGAGAAACTGTATAGGAGGAGCTGGTGGCTGAGATGGCTGCATCCCATATGAGAGTGCTTGGGTTTGATTCCAGGCTCTCGCTTCTGCCCCCAGCTTTCTGCTAATGCAGATCCTGAGTGTCAGTGGTGACAGCTTGAGTAGTTGGGCTTCTACCACCCACAAATATAAATACATTTCCTGAGTCCTAGCCTGGGGAGGACACCAACCCTAGACCACAAGATGTTACAGTAGGGGTTGGCACTGTGCCAAAGAGGGTAAAGCCGCCGCCTGCAATGCAGGCATCCCATATGGGCACCGGTTCAAGTCCTGGCTGCTCCACTTGCAATCCAGCTCTCTATTATGGCCTGGGAAAGCAGTAGAAGATGGCTGAGTCCTTGAGCCCCTGCATCCACATGGGAGACCCAGAAGAAGCTCCTGGCCCCTGGCTTTGGATTGGCACAGCTCCCATTGTGGCCAGTTGGGGAGTGAACCAGCGGATGAAAGATCTCTCTCTCCCTCTCTCTGCCTCTCTCTTTCTCTGTAACTCAGACTTTCAAATAAATAAATAAATATTTTTTTAAAAAATGTTACAGTAGAGCTGTGAGTGGTTCACAGGACTCATGGTGACTGTCAGGGCTCTGTCTAGCAGACCAGGCAGTAGGAAGAGCTCTACGTGCCTGGTACTGCTCTAGGCACTGGACATGAAGGTCTGGGAATAAACCATTATGAAAGTATTCTTACACCTGAGCATTAGGGAGTCTGGTGGGGTAGGAGTATCTCCTGTGTGTTTACAATGTGTTTTTTTTTTTTTTTCCTTTATTTGAGAGGCAGAGAAAGAGCACACACTCCCATCCACTGGTTCAAATTCTCCAAATGTGCAGAACAGCCAGGATTGGGCTGGGCTGAAGCTGGGAATTCAATCCAGTATCACATGTGGGTAGCATCATTTGTAATGCTATGGAGTTTGGGTTTTTTTTTTTTTTTTTGACACCTGAAATGTATTTATCTGTATTTGTGAAATTAAAATTAATTTTCAAGGAAGGACAAGATACCGTCTGAAAGAATATGGACTTTCCATGGACTCACAATTATTGAGTGTTTACCATATGCTCTGTGTGATTCTAAGAATTTACATGTAATTTTCGCCGGCGCCATGGCTTAACAGGCTAATCCTCCGCCTTGTGGCACCGGCACACCGGGTTCTAGTCCCGGTTGGGGCACCAGATTCTATCCCGGTTGCCCCTCTTCCAGGCCAGCTCTCTGCTATGGCCCAGGAAGGCAGTGGAGGATGGCCCAAGTCCTTGGGCCCTGCACCCGCATGGGAGACCAGGAGAAGCACCTGGCTCCTGGCTTCAGATCAGCGCGATGTGCCGGCCGCAGCAGCCATTGGAGGGTGAACCAACGGCAAAAAGGAAGACCTTTCTCTCTGTCTCTCTCTCTCTCACTATCTACTCTGCCTGTCAAAAAAAAAAAAAGAATTTACATGTAATTTTCATAACTATGGAGTAGGTAGTTTTATTCCACCCAAATTTTGCTGATGAGAAAACTAAAGCAAAGACATATTAGATAACTCACAGTGTCACACAGCTAGCATGAGGTAGAACCAGGACTTGAATCTAAGCAGTCTAGTTTCAGTTTGTCATTTAGCTACTATACCACTATATACATTAAACATATATAGAACATTTTAATAGACAAAAGATTAATATCCTTACTAAAGCAGTTATTAATGTTAGTATGAAAGATACAAAGAACACAATAGAAATGTTGCCAAAAAATAGAAAATTCAGAGAGAAAGCAATAAAAATTCCTAATACTGATATGTGGGCATGGAGAAGTTCCATGATGACTGAGTATTGTAAACAGGTCACTACACCCTAAATTAATCCAAAATAGTTCAATGTAGTTCGAAGTAAAAGATCAACAGGCAACAAAATTTCTTTATTGGAAACTGGCAGGCTGAAATTTCAAGTCAGTTGGAGAAGAAAATTTTCAAGATTATAATTTTTTTTTACAAAAGGAATGAGGTTTCCTACCACAAATCAAAACATTCTAAGAGCCTTGTAACTAAAATAATGATATGGGCACAGAAATATATGAATAAATCAAAGGAACAGAATATTTAGAAATTTACATAGCATTCCTATGTGGGTACAAAGATGATTCAATTATGCTCGCTGTGTCAGAATATGTAATTGTAAAAACAAAGTATAAGCAACCCAAATATTCATCAAGAAAGGACTGGTTAAACCACAGTAAAATAAAATTATGGCACATCCTATCCTGTGCATAGGATCTCTATGTAATTACACATTAAAAGCTCTGTGACATACCATTAGTTGCAAAAGGCAAATTGTAAAATAGTATGTATATTAAAGTCTCATTTAAAATTTTATACACACACACACACACAAACTTCCATCAGTATTTCCACAGAGGTAAAAAAGATCTTCCAGCCCTACCTGGCATTCAGTGATTGTAAGATTCCTGCAGATTAGTACCCTGACAGTCCCCGATTACTGAGCATGTGAACTTTATCCTCTGCTTTTATCCCATTTCTAGGCAGTGTTTCCGGTGGCAAACCTTCCCTTCCTGATTAAGGCTCAGCACTCCCATTCAAGTCTTTTGCTCTCCTACCTTAGGCCCTAAACCCAGGTATGGCTTTTAGTCATTAAGGACTATTGATGAAATTAAGATAAACTTATTTCTGGGTCTCTGTCACATCCATATGCACAGCCCTCTCAGATTCCTTCTTATTTTCACTGTCAGAGCATAAGTACTGTACAGATCATTAAAGCAATCAGCACCTGCACAGATTAAGAATATGACTCATTCACTGAAGATGATATTTAGTTCTGGAGCACTTAGATAGAATTGTGACGCTTGCAAGAATAAAAATAAATTAGCTCTTAGCTGGAGAGAAGAGGGCAGCTGAGCATCTCGATGCTCAAACATAGTCCCTTGCACTTAACCTCATCCCCTGTCTCTAGAGAACAGGGATAAACTCAGAAGCTGGGCATAGTTTCACCTTTTCCTCTTGCCTCATGGGTATTGATGGCCTGTGGTTTTTCTTTGTTTATTTTAAGATTTATTCATTTAATTTGAAGAGAATAGCAGAAAGAAAGGGAGAGCGATTCCATCTGCTGGTTCACTCCCCAAATCCCTGCAACAGCTGAGGCTGAGCCAGGCTGAAGCCAGAAGCCTAGAACTCCATTTGAGTCTCCCATGTTGATGGCAGGGGCCCAAGCACTTGGACCATCATCTGCTCTCTTCCCAAGAACACTATCAGGAAGTGTATAGGAAACAGATTAGCCAAGACTTGAACCAGCCCTCCATTATAGGATAATGTTGGACACAGTGATTCAAGTAGTTTCTTAACCTACTGGGGTTTGAACACAAGGATTGGACACTTGACTACTTTGGATCTCCTCAGTGCTATCCTCTGGGCCCCTTACCCACTCTAACTGGATGTCCAAACATAGACATGTAATTTTAAAATCCATAAAGTGTATCCTTAGAACTCTGTTCAACAGCCTCAGTAGGCACAAAATGGGTACACTCAGTCCTGCCCAGTAATCTTGCAAGATAACTGATATGGTTGTCAGGAGCCCTGAACTCCAGTTGCAGATTTTCTGCTAACCAGTATTATTAGGTAACAGTCCATAACCTGTCCTGAGTCTCAGTTCCTCCAGTTGATTAGTGATAATCAACTGTACGTGCCATGTGGGGCCAGTTCTTGTCTTGCTGCTCTATTTCCAATCCATCTCTCTGCTATGGCTTGGGAAAGCAGTAGAAGGTCGCCTAAGTGCTTGGGCCCCTGTACTCACATGGGAGACCTGGTCCTGGCTCCTGGCTTTGGATCAGCTCAGCTCCAGCCATTAAGGCCATTTGGAGAGTGAAACAGCAGATGGAAGACCTTTCTCTCTGTCCCTCTCTCAGTCTGTAACTCTACCTCCCAAATAAATAAGATCTTTAAAAAAAAATCTTTGTAGACATGACTGACATCCTAGCATTCTAAGACTTCTTTTAAAAAATCATCCATTTATTTGAAAGGCAGAAGTACAGAGAGAGAGAGAGAGAGAGAGTGCGTGCAAATATCTCCCATTGGCTGGTTCACTCCCCAGATGGCCACAATGGGCCAGACCAAATCTAGGAGCCTAAACTCTATGTGGGTAGCAGGGGCTCAAGCGCTTGGATCATCTTCTGCTGCTTTCTCAGGCACATTAGCAGGGATCTGGATTGGAAGTGGAGCAGCCAGGACTCAAACCTGTACCCATCTGGGATGCCAGCATTGCAGGCAGCTGCTTAACCCACTGAGCCACAACACTTTATAAACCAGAATGTTGCTCTTGCCACTCTAGGTTCTTACAAAATCCACACCATGAGACAATCATAGACTACAAATCTTAGAATAGGTGCCTTTGCTGAGGCCCAGCAGTTCTGCTATATTTCTTTAGTCCACCTATGCACTCACCTTAAGTAACTGTAAGGTATTGTCTTTTATCCTCAAATCTTAAGATTTTCTCCATCTTTATTCGCTGCTGATAATCTTATTTTCATTACACTGAGAAACCACATGTAATTAAAAGTGAATATTCTAGGGTCAGCATTTTCTGAAGGGAGGAAAAAGCATTATCTTGGTTTTCCATTATGGGGTGGATCAGCCAAGTGCCAAAGCTTGGATCAACGGGCCAGCACTGTGGCACAGTAGGTTAAGCCTCCACCTGCAGCGCCAGCATCCCATATCGGCACATGTTTGAGTCCCAGCTACTCCACTTCTTATCAACTCCCTGTCAATACACCTGGGAAAGCAGCAGAAGATGGCCCAAGTGCTTGGGTCCCTGCACCCATGTGGGAGACCCAGATGAAGCTCCTGGCTCCTGGCTGCAGCCTGGCTCAGCCCTAGCCCTTGTGACCATTTGAGGGGTAAACCAGCAAATGAAGGATCTCTCTCTGTGTAATTCTTTCAATTAAATAAAATAAATCTTAAAGAACAAAAACAGTGAATATTCTACACATTCTTAGCACTTACAGACCTGCAAGGTCTACATCCATGTATTCTTCCCACACATTCCCACAGACTCACTATGCTTAAAGCAAAAACCAAAACCACTGTGCACTAGATTCCATCCCATCCCTTGGACTTCTCTCTCTCTCTCTCTCTCTCTCTCTCTCTCTCTCTCTCTCACACACACACACACACACACACACACACACAATCTCAACAACATATAAGCAGGCTCTTCTCTTTCTTCCAAACCAACCAACTCACCTTCCTGTAGTTCTCCTTCTCCCTCTCCGTTTTTCTGTTTTAATACTTCCTCTCCAGTTCTCTCAAGCAAGGCCCTGATTTCTCCTATGGTTTCACTACAGTAATTCTCCTGGCATTACCTTCTGTGTTCTCTAGAACTCACTATCTCTGCAAATGACACTGGTTCTCACAGTGTGGTTTCCAGTCCCACAACAGCAGCATTATTTGAGAAACGCAAACTTTATGGCCCCATCTCTAATTTTCCATATAAGAAATTATTTTTTTTTATTTTTTTTTTTTTTTATTTTTGACAGGCAGAGTGGACAGTGAGAGAAAGAGAGAGAAAGGTCTTCCTTTTTCCGTTGGTTCACCCCCCAATGGCTGCTTCGGCCAGCGCACTGCGCTGATCCAAAGGCAGGAGCCAGGTGCCTCTCCTGGTCTCCCATGCGGGTACAGGGCCCAAGCACTTGGGCCATCCTCCACTGCACTCCCGGGCCACAGCAGAGAGCTGGCCTGGAAGAGGGGCAACCGGGACAGAATCCGGCGCCCCGGCCGGGACTAGAACCTGGTGTGCTGGCGCCGCAGGCGGAGGATTAGCCTCCATATAAGAAATTCTAAGGATAGGGCCCAGCAGTCTGCTGTATCAAGCCCTCCAGGGGCCACATGGTAACACAGTGGTTAAGTGACCCCTTGTGATGGCAGCATCTCATACCCAAGTGCTTCAGCTCCTGCCACCCATGTGGGAGAACCAGATGAAGTTCCTGCTTTGTGCTTTGTCTGAGCTGCAGCCCAGCTGAGGTCATTGTGTCCATTTGGGCAGTGAACCAGCGAATAGAAGATCAATTGCTCTCTTGTTCTCTTTTATTGCCTTTGAAGTGCAAAAAAAAAAAAAAAATCCAGGCGATTCTGATTCATGCTAAAGTCAGGTAACCAAAGTCCTATAAGGAATGGAATAAATGTCCTAGTTGTGATTGCCAAAGTCTGGATGGAAAAGAGTAGAATCTATCAAGAATGTATGATATAGATTGGACCCTAAGGGTGCAGCCACCTGGTACATGGTTGTGAAGCATCCTCTTCATTCAGAGAGGAGCAAAGTCAAGCACAAACAGTGGGCAAGAGGACTTCAGAAAGTTTGTGGAAAACGTAATTAGAGAGTTTATTTCGGTGCAAAAAAAAAAAATTGAAATCTAGGCAGCTTTTTCATAAATATGCATTTTCCACAACTTTTTGTAGACTGTTGTAAAGCTAGTCAATGGCAGGTCCTAGAATTTTTGCCTACCCATATCCACTTGGGTAGATGATCTAGGTATCTTTCTGTAGCTTCTCAAAACATGCTTGCAAGTCCATTCTGTGCACACTAAGAAAACATTAAGGTACTGTAGAACAGGGACTTTAAGGTATGCTATGGGAAGGATTGAACTTTTAGAACTGATCCAAACTTTTTTAGAAAAAAGATTTTTAATTTATTTGAGAGAGTTACACAGGGAGAAGGAGAGGCAGAGATTCTCCATCCGCTGGTTCACTCCCCCCAAATAACTGCAACAGCCAGGGCTGGGTCAGGCTGAAGCCAGGAGCTTCATCTAGGTCTCCCACATGGGTACAAGGGCCCAAGCACTTGGGCCATCCTCTACTGTCCCAGGCCATTAGCAGGGAGCTGGATAGAAAGTGGAGCATTCAGGACTTGAACCAGCACCCGTATGGGATGCTGGCACTGCAGGAAGTGGCTTAACCCACTGTGCCACAGTGCTGGTCCCTTGATCCAAGCTTTGATACTTTGCTGATCCATCCATTATCCAAGATAATGCTTTTTCCCCCCTTCAGAAACCCCAAAGAACACATAGGCTAGGATGTACCACTTATTCGAGAATAATTGCAAAATGTCCAAGGAAATCAGTGTGCTACTTTAAAAGATTGGGGGCTGGTGCCATGGCACAGTAGGTTAATCCTCCGTCTGTGGCACCAGCATCCCATATGGGCGCCGGTTCTAGTCCCAGCTGCTCCTCTTTGGATCGAGCTCTCTTCTATGGCCTGGGATAACAGTAGAAGATGGCCCAAGTTCTTGGACCCCTACACCCACATGGGAGACCTGGAAGAAGCTCCTGGCTCCTGGCTTTGGATCGGCACAACTCCAGCCATTGTGGCCATTTGGGGAGTGAACCAGCGGATGGAAGACCTCTCTCTCTGTCTCTCCCTCTCACTGTCTGTAACTCTACCTCTCAAATAAATAAATAAAAATCTTAAAAAAAAAAAAAGGTTGTACCCTAATTTTGGGTTCTTCAGGAAGTTGTTGTAAAGCATGAATAAGTAGCATATTGTCATTCTGGTTTGATTAAGCCAAAGAGATTTCCTCATATACAGGAAGGCTGTATCACTTCAAAGTCATCCTCCTACAGATTTTTATGAGATTAGTGGATACGTGCTAGGGATAGTCAAGAGTCTCTCCTAATTTGGCTTTTCCTCACTCTTGTACTTTACTTACTCCATTCATTTCTAGCCTCCTGCTTAAGCCACCAACCCTACAGTCTTATGGTTCCTTTCTTTTATCCTAGTCTGAAAATGTGTTAGATGAGTGATTATGTAACGATATATACAATAATGATTGTGGTTCTAGCAGCAATTAAATGTGTTTCCTGATAAATCTCAATTACTCTATCCTCTTATTCCAATCAAAGAAATAAAAGAAATAGGGGCCAGCATTGTGGTACAGCATCCCATATGGGCGCCAACTCAAGTCCTAGCTGTTACACTTCCAATCCAGCCCCCTGCTAATGTGCCTGGAAAACAGCAGATGGCCCAAATACCAGGCCCCCTGCCATCCACATGGGATACCTGGTGGAGTTCCTGGCTCCTTACTTTGACCTGGCCCATCCCCAGACATTGCAGCCATCTGTGGATTGAATCAGCAGATGGAAGATTCTCTCTCTCTCTATCTCTCTCTCTCTGTGTGTGTGTGTCTCTGTGTGTGTGTGTCTGTGTGAAACTGCCTTTTGTAGTATCTTCAAAGTTGCCTGAATGTTCGTTTAATTTTCCTCTGAACGTTTTTTCACTCTTCACTCACAGAAACTATGTCATTATCATTTTATAGTTTTCAAATTCACGATGCAAAGCCCACCCCCTCACACTGCAGATGACTTTCGCCTAATTTCTAAAATAAAGGAGCTGGTAGACAAGAACTAGTCTTTGTTTCTCCCTTCTTGAATCAATGGGATCCAGTTTTCTTTTTCTGTTTAAGTGTAATAATTTTACCAATGCACTGGAAAATGCTGCCTCTATATTCTAGTTACCTTATAGCCTAACTTGTAAATTTAATCTTCTCCTCTCTATCTCTGTCTTTTCAGTGTCTCATTCTTTCTGTCTTTCCATTTTTCTTTAGACTTCTTACCACTTACAATTAAACTTTTCAAGGCTCTCCTATTTGGAATTTGAAATAGTCTCTCCTCAGTCCCATGTCCTCAAATAGCTAATCCTCTCTCTCTCTCCTTCTTATAACAAATGGTACCTTTGAAATGAGTAAAAAATTTTATTAATTGTCTCTAGCTTCTTCATTTCCTGTTGAGTTATTGAATAAGTGCAGCCTGACCACATGCCTATCAATTAGAAGTAAAAGATGAGGCCGGCGCCGTGGCTTAACAGGCTAATCCTCCGCCTTGCGGCGCTGGCACACTGGGTTCTAGTCCTGGTTGGGGCACCGGATTCTGTCCCGGTTGCCCCTCTTCCAGGCCAGCTCTCTGCTATGGCCCAGGAAGGCAGTGGAGGATGGCCCAAGTGCTTGGGCCCTGCACCAGCATGGGAGACCAGGAGAAGCACCTGGCTCCTGGCTTCGGATCAGTGAGATGTGCCGGCCGCAGCGGCCATTGGAGGGTGAACCAACGGCAAAAAGGAAGACCTTTCTCTCTGTCTCTCTCTCTCACTATCCACTCTGCCTGTCAAAAAAAAAAAAGAAGTAAAAGATGAGATTTTGCTGGGGTTGGGTGTTGTGATGACCTACAAATGCTGTCATGCTCCTCTACCAAACCTCACTGTATATAACAATAGAAAAAGAATTTGTTTGATATCTTGGACTGGAACTGGAGCTACTAGCTTTATTCATAAGAGTCAATTGTTGGGGCCGGCACCGTGGCTCACTTGGTTAATCCTCCGCCTTTGGTGCTGGCATCCCATATGAGCTCCAGGTTCTAGTCCCGGTTGCTCCTCTTCCAGTCCAGCTCTCTGCTGTGGCCTGGGAAGGCAGTGGAGGATGGCCCAAGTGCTTGGGCCCCTGCACCCTCAACGGAGACCAGGAAGAGGTGCCTGGCTCCTGGCTTCGGACTGGCTCAGCTCTGGCCATTGCGGCCATTTGGGGGGTGATCCAACGGAAGGAAGACCTTTCTCTTTGTCTCTCTCACTGTCTAACTATATCTGTCTAATAAAAAATAAAAATAAAAAAAATAGTCAATTGTTAAATCAAAATTTCTCTGAGTAGATTGTTAACTATTAGTAGCTTGGAATCTGTAATGTTGGAAGTATTTACATCATGGAAATCTATAAACATTATGCAGCAAAACCTTTCTCTCTTTTTTTTTTTTTTCCTGAAGCATCATTTTACTAACTCATCACTACCTTGATATGATCTTGATTAAAGCCAAGGACAAGAGTTCCATACTTTTTTTTTAAAGATTTATTTATTTGAAAGGCAGGATTACAGAGGCAGAGAAAGAGAAGTCTTTCATCTCCTGGGTCACTCCAGATGGCCGCAACAGCCAGAGCTGCACCGATCCAGCCCCGGAGCCAGGATCTTCTTCTGGGTCTCCCACGTGGGTGCAAGGGCCCAAGGACTTGGGCCATCCTCCACCACCTTCCCAGGCCACACCAGAGAGCCGGATCGGAAGTGTAGCAGCCGTGACTTGAACCAGCACCCACGTGGGCTGCCGGCACTGCAGGCGGCAGCTTTACCTGCTGTGCCACAGTACCAGCCCCATCCATAGACTGTTTAGAATCCTTAAATCCTAAATCCCATTTCCCAGGATTTGAACACAACATTTTTTGCATACTTTTTGTCAGATATTTTACTTCTACACACATGCCATTTTATCTTTTATCTAAAATGTCTTTAGTATTTAAAGTATATTTAAATTGATTGATAGCTGAATAAAGATACTTAGAAATTCTCGTGTATTTACTCATATATTTACCAAATGGAGTGCTCTTTTTCCTTCCTGCATATATAAATTTCCATCTGGTCTATTTCCCTTGACTCATCCTGGAGAATTTCTTCCAGAATTCGTATTAGGTATGCTTTCTGGAGGAAAATACCTCTTTCTTTTTATGTATGAAAATATCTTTATTTTGCTCATTTTCTAAGGAGTTTTTGTTGCTTTTGGAATTCCAGGTTTGACAGGATTTTTCTTTCAGCAGTTTTAAAGTATCATTCCATTGTGGTCCAACTCTATGGTTTCTAATGTAAAGTTAATGGTGAACTTGTCATTGTTTCCCTGAGTATATAAGCTGTATATTCAAAGTGCTGAAAGTACAAAAACTGCCAGCTAAGAATCGTTCATCCAGCAAAACTCTTCTTCAATGATGAGAGACTTCCCTAGACAAGCAAAAGCTGAGAGAGTTCATTACCACTAGGCCTGCCTCATAAGAAATGCTAACTATAGTTCTTCTAATTGAAACAAAAACATAGGAAATAGCAGCATGATAGCATAAGAAAGTATGAGATTGATTTATAAATGTAAATATATCAAAAATACAGAATACTGTGTTATGATGGTAGGTCAACAACTTTTTTTTAAAAAGATTTTATTTATTTAAGAGGTAGAGTTACAGACAGTGAGAGAGAGAGACAGAGAGAAAGGTCTTCCTTCCGTTGGTTCACTCTCCAAATGGCCACAATGGCTGGAGCTGCGCCAATTCAAAGCCAGGAGCCAGGTGCTTCTTCATTGATTGAACTTAAATGTTAACAGTTGAGGGACCTGGCATTGTGGTGC
Organism: Lepus europaeus; assembly: GCF_033115175.1. NCBI lineage: Eukaryota > Metazoa > Chordata > Mammalia > Lagomorpha > Leporidae > Lepus > Lepus europaeus. The sequence continues at coordinate 80,815,686 of NC_084850.1, forward strand.
AGCAAGTTAAATGGCCGCCTGTGATGTCAGTATCCCATCTGAGCACCAGTTCAAGTTCTGGCCACTCCAGAAGATGGACTAAGTACTTGGGCCCCTGATACCCACACAGGAGACCCAGATGGAGTTCCAGGCTGCTGGCCTCTGTCTGGACCAGCACTAGCCATTGTGAACATTTGGGGAATGAACCAGTCAATGAAAGATCTGCCTCATTGACTCTCCCTCTCACTCTGTCTTTCTAACTCTACCTTTCATTTCAAATAAATATTTTTTTTAAAAAAAGAATACATAGTGAAAAAAGTTTTTAAATTCTTAAAGTTGAAAATAGACTATTATAAGATATTTTATGTAAACCACAAGGTAACAACAACAAAATACCTACAGAGGTCACACTAAAGAAAAAGAAAAAGGAATTGAAGCATATCAATAGAAACAAAATTTTTTAAATTCAGAGAAAGACATCAAGAGAGGAAATGAGAAAAGGATTAGAAGACTAACAGAAATGGCAGTATGTAATCCTTACATGTAATTACTTTAAATGTAAATAGATTAAATTCCTCAATCAAAAGACACAGATTTAGGTGCGTGATTTTTTAAAAAGCTCAACTCTATGGTGTTTACAAGAAACAGTTGATATTGAGGACACATTTGAACTGGAAAGCCATGTGCAGAAAAACATGTTCTGAGCAAATGATAAATAAAAGACACTTGAGTTGGCTATATTTGAATCAGACAAACAGCTTTTAGGTGAAAACCTGTCACATATGAAAAAGACATTTCATAATGAAAAATGGATCAATCCACCAGAAAGAGTTAACATCTATGAATATACTTGTATATGCATACACCCAGTACTAAAGTAATTAAATATAAATTCAGCAAACATGGGCAGAAATAAAAGGAAAAATAGACAGTAATACTATAATAGCAAAGACTTCAATTCCCAATTTCATTAATGGACAGAAGGATAGAATATATATAGAGAGAAGCAATAAGGAAATGGAGCACTTGAAATAACACTATAGACCAAATGGATCTAACATATCTATGAAGGTACCTGGAAAAAGTTCATGCAAAAAAAAAAAAAATGAAATTAAAAGGTAAGTTTATTTGGGTGCAGAAAAAATTGAAATACATGCATACTTTTTTCAGAATCTGCATTTTCCATAAACTTTGTGAATATACCTTGTATTCATGGATTTCAAAATTTTGCACCAAAACAAATTTATTCTTTAATTTCATTTTCCACAAACTTGTGACACATCCTCACACATAACATTCCACCCAAAAGAAGCAGAATACACACTTTTCTTAAGTACAGTTGGACATTTGTTCAGATTAGGTCACAAAAGTCTTAAAAAAATTAAGAAGATTGAAATCACACCAAGTATATTTTCTGAACACAATGGAATGAAGCTAGAAATTGGCAGCAGAAGTGGAATTGGAAAAGTCACAAATGCATGGATATTAACATTTTCGTGAACAACCACTGATGAAAAAAGAAAAAATGAAATAAAATATCTTGAGACACAAAAAGAAAGCACACCATATCAAAACCTAGGGAATTTTGCAAAAGCACTACTAACAGAAAAGTTCATAGTGATAAATGATAAGTCCCTACAATAAAAAAGAAGGAAGACCTCAAGTAATCACAACACAGTTACTGGGAATGAAAGTGGTACAGTGACTATGGAATACAATATAGAGATTCCTCAGAAAATAAAAAAAAACCACCATATGATTCAGCAATTCCACTGTGGGATATTTATTCATAAGAACTGAAATCAAGATCTTGAAGAGCTACGAGCCTCCTATATTCACTGCAACAATATTTACAATAGCAAAGATATGGAAATAACCTACACATGTCTATTAATTCATGAATGGACAAAGAAAATATAGTGTAAATTTTAAGCTGAAACACTAGAAAACCTTAAAAAATAAGAAATTTTGCAATATATGACTACATATATGAATCTTAAGGTTATAAAGCTGAGGAAAATAAGCCAGTCACAGAAGGACAAAATACTTCAGGATTCTACTTCCATTAGGTGTGTGTTCCAAGGCAAAAGTGCACTGGACATGTTAAAAATATCACAAGGACAGTTCAGGGCATATCACATGTAAAATATTATGTAGTCAAAATAACAAATAGATATAGATATCCAAACACAGGACTGAGAGAAGCAGACAGGGAGAGCATTGAAGAAGAGATCACTCCCCAAAACAACCTCACATAATGAAAACAGAAAAACCTGAGTTTCCCCATTGCCCATGTCATGACACCCTCCTTGAAAACGTGAGTGTTACTGGCACGGTGGCACCTCCCTGTTTATTACACTTATATCATTTACTTTCAGAGGTGGAACAGTTTTATTTGGTCCACTGTGTGGAAACCTCCTTTGAGTGCGTGTGTGGGGGTGTGTGTGTGTGTAGGTGCCTCTTCCTCAATGACTCATTTAAACCTTTAATCTTCATCATATACAAGTATGTCACAGAGAGTGGTTTCAGTGTCAGGAATGTTATATGGACTCCTACAGACTTAAGGGCTTAAATGGTTTCTTTCTCCAGTGTGGAAATGTGAAGGATATTAGTTTGTCATTTTATTTCAGGGCAGAATGGGACCTGCACCTGCGTTTGCACTGCTTGTGTCACTGTGTTTTCCTTTGTGCCCTCAGCTGCGGTTATTGGACATTTGTGCAGAAAATCTTTTCTGTGGCACACCAAAGAGTGTCCAGGAGCTGCTGACCTAGTGAGCAGGGGGTCTGTTGTCCAACTCAGGGCCAACCCACATGTATCCCAGGTTTCTTTGTAAGAAAGATGATGCGGGGCCAGCGCTGTGGCCCAGCAGGTTAATGCCCTGGACTGAAGCGCTGGCATCCCATGTGGGTACCGGTTCAAGACTCAGCTGCTCCACTTCCCATCCAGCTCTCAGCTATGGCCTGGGAAATCAGTGGAAGATGGCCCAAGTCCTTGGGCCCCAGCACCCACGTGGGAGACCTGGAAGAAGCTTCTAGCTCCTAGCTTCAGATCTGCGCAGTTCTGGCCATTGCGGCCAATTGGGGAGTCAACCAGAGGATGGAAGACTTCTCTCTCTCTCTCTCTCTCTCTCTCTCTCTCTCTCTCTCTCTCTCTCTCTCTTTCTGCCTCTCCTCTCTCTGTGTAACTCTCAAATAAATAAAATACATCTTTAAAAAAAAAAAAAAAGATGATGCAAGTTTCACCACCCTAGGGCTGCAGTGTCTGTCGTCTGAACGTGCTGAGAGCTGCTCCCATATCAGCCTTCCTTGCAAATACCATGGTCTGAAGCACATGGACTTGGCCTTTCCTGGATTTCTCCATCATTCACTGCCATTTCCGTCTATCACAGGGCACTGCAACATTTTCTCTAACGAGGCTTTTTCCCGGGACTGGTGTGGGGGCACCAGGTCCCTTCAGGATAGTGCATGAGGGTGCTCTCTCCTCCGCCCTGTCCCGTGACGCCAGGTGTGAGCAGATTCTCCCCATGGCTTACATCCACACCAGTGCCAGGCCCAGGGAATAGGCCCTTCCTGCAGCTGCCCTCCTGCTACACAGAGCCCTGCAAGGTCACCACGAGTCCTCCTGGGACCCATTCCCAGCTCGGACAGTGACCCAGGGTCTGAGAGTGGGGATGTCTCTGCTCACTCTGATGCAGCACTGCTGCCCCATCCATACACTGACGGGGCCTAACCCTCACCTGCAGATTAGCTTCCTGCTCCCCTGGAATCACCAGCAAGCTATCTTGGCAAAAGTCTCTGAACATCATTTCCAGCCTCTGCTCGAGAAAGGGACTATTGCCGAAGAAAGTCGCAGTTCTGGACAGGGAGGAGGTTCTCTCTCTCCTTTCCTCCTTTCTTCCTGTCTCCCCTCCCTCTGCATGGCACCGATCCCTGCCAGAACTTAGAATCACCGAGTCACTCCCAGCCTGGCTGTGCGTCCTGTGGGATCCCTGGAGAGTCAGCTGCTCCCTTCCCTGGTCCCACTGTCCCTGCTCAAATGCCCGATGCACTTGCCATTCACGTGGGCTGCATTCAAACCCACGAGTGCCACGTTCTCACTCCTGGAGGGACCGTGTGGCCAGTGGGCAGGTTGCTTCCGTTCCCTGGCCGTCATCTACTTTCACAGTGAGGGAATGGACCATCCTGGTGTCCAGTGAGGGCAGCCTGGGGTCACAGAGGTCCAGCCTGCTCCATGGGAGCCCTGGCCTCCAGTCCTGGCTCTGCCACTACCCCCAAGCGAGAGATGGAGTTCTGTGTCTTCTCCATTCTGAGTCTCGGTAGCCATCTGAACAGCTGTCTTAGACTCCTGTCCATGCAGGCTTTGATCCTCTGACATACCTGAGTGCTCAGGAAACCTGACCCCTGAGAGCCTGAGCAGGTAGAGCCTTCTCTTCCCCTGGGAGTTATTGGACCTGTGCCCAGCAAAAGCTTTTCCCTCTGGGTCTCATGTTTGACTTTCCCAGGTAGGCCTCCAGCCTCCTCTGCCTTGGCCCCAGGGCCTGTATTTATGTGCTTGTAATCACCAAAAGCTATCAATTAGTGTAATTAGAGTCTTCTCATCCTCAGTCTTGGCCCTCTCCATGTTCGGTGCCCCTCCCGCCTCAGGTTCTCTCTTATTTCAACTTGGTGAGCAGAGCTCCTGGCTGCATCACCATGGCAACCAGCAGCTAGGGCCAATTAAGCCATGACTGAGTCATTAAGACACCTAAGCTGATTATGCAGCCCAAAATATTGGCTGGAGGAGAGAGGCTGAAAGAAGCAAAACAAGGCAGGTCGATGCTGCAACCAAGTGGGCAGCAAAGTGGTGGAGGGCGGCAACCCGCTCCCCACGTGACCCCCTGGAGCCACGCCCTGGGTGCCCACACCAAGGCATGCGCCCTGGGCCACCAGGCTGCAGGTCTGAGCCCCGGTCACCTTTCTCACTCAGGGAAAGAACTTTGGCTACCTCCCTGTGCACAGAACCCAAGCAGGGTTTGGGGTCTGGAGTTTCTATAATGCTCAGAACAAGCGGTAGGGTTAATTACTGAGTTCTCTGCGTGTCCTGATCTGGAGACACCTTGCCTTCTCTGCCTAAGGACTCCTGGCGAGTTTCTCCAAGGACAAAGCCTCTACCTCCTTGACTGAAGCTTCTTGTTGCCAGTCAAACCCCTGGCTGCCCCCGCCTGCCTTAGTGGGCTTTTAATCACAAAAGTCTATCAATTAGCGTAATGAGGTATTCAGAATACACTCCTGTCCCTCCTCACATGGCCAACCCCTCCTCCTTTTCTGCTCCCTTTCACTTGCCTGAGTGAGGAAAGCTCTTGGCAACATTGCCATAGTAACCAGTCACCAGGCAGATTAGGCCATTGTGGATCTGGACACTGACACTCCACGCTGAGTATGGCTCTGCAACTTTGGGAGGCCAAGCAAGACACTGAAATTAAGACAGAGGCGCTCTTCGGTGGGGAGAAGGAGCAGCCGGGCTTCAGACATGCCCTGCCCTGACTTCAATTTTGTACCCTGTGTGCTTCAGGCCAGGAAAAGAAGGAGCGAGCAGGTCTACGGGCGACTGGCCCCTGGTGAGCATGAATGTTCGCTTTGGACATCAGCTCTGTGCCCTTACACTCACCCTGGCATAGCCCGAACCTGCACCTGTGGGCCTGCCGTTCCCTTTGGCTGTCCGCAGTTCCCATCGAGTTACCCGGATGTTAACAAGTGTTCTTAGGTTTTCTGCCCAGCATGCTCACCCCAGAGGGCACCAGCAGAGAGAGCACATGTGACCTCCTTGGAACATGAGCAAGGCAAGGCTTCCTAAGGCAGTGGATTCTTCAAGGAAATGACTTAGGAGAAGTTGGCTGCGTGGGTGAAGGCCGCCTGTGTAGGGTCTAAGTAGCTGGCCTCAGGCCGTGGTGCTGCAGCTGCATGTGGGGCGGCAGAGCTCAGGAGGTGTCCCTCACTGAAGATCCAAGTGTGAGAATTCTCCCTCCACTTCAAGGCACCCCTTTACACCCACAGGCTCCCATTCATTTGCTACGAGGGAACAGAGCGCCTGTCCCTGGCTGCATCACCATGGCACCCAGCAGCCAAACTAGAAGGTGCAGGCAGTCCCTAGACACCCAGGCTTATGGGGGACTGGCTTTGGGCAGGAAATTCCCTTCACTGTCAGTGGGAGAGGAGTGGGGCACTGGCCCCTGAGGGCCCCACCATACTTCCCACCCCACCCTCCTTCCCTGTGCCTACAGAGGTGGGTAGTCAGACTGGGAATGTGGTGGGTGTGTTAGCACAGCTGCAGGCACTTCTCCACTTCCCTCCCCATCTGAAGGTGTTGCAGTTCACAGCTGATCCTTTCCGCACATATCCACCTACTAAGCCAGCACCCACAGTGTCTGCTGATGACACTGAGGACGTAGAAGGGAAGGAAACACCCCTGTGTCTCACAGAACTTCCCATCTCCCTGTGTCCTGGCGTAGCACTCTGCCTTCTCCTCTTGTCCTGTGCCTGAACTCTTGCACACCTCTCACGTGACCTGACCACACCTCCCAACACCCAGGCCTACTTGGCTCCCATCCCTTCTACCATCCCTTCTTGAATGTTCAGTGCCTGATCTCAGCAATGCTTCCTGTGCTGCCTCCCACACCTACTGTTTACCCTTCTCTGGGTGGTTCCCATCAGTACCCACGCCCTCTGAAAGGCCTCCCATCCAAAAACAAAATAAGGGAGAAACAAAGCGAGAATTCTACCTTAAGTGTACAACCCCCTCCATCTCCTGCCTCAGCATTTATTGGCCCTTTGCACCCACCACAGCTTCTCGAAAATCACTGTGTATCTTGGTTACTCCACAATGTACCACCATGTTTTCTGAACCTGCCCTAATCAAGCTGCCTCCCCACCACTCCACTGGAATAGCTGTTCTCAATGTTCCTAAATACGGTACATGCTGCTAACCCCAAGGGTCACTTCTCACCGCTGCTCTTATTGGATTGATGAGTACATTTGGATATTGATCCCTGCCTCCTCCCTCTCATACTTTCCAGCGTCATGGCTGGTTGCTCCTCGCCTCATCAGCGTGTCTGCATTGCAGGGCCATGCGGTTTGGCCCTCACACATCAGCGCTTTACCTGTGCTGCCTTCCTAAGAGTCGTATGGTTACATGTGCTTGATCCTCCCCACACATAGAGGACTTCAACATGAATTCTGTAAGCTTCGTCCTGGCACTGCACTCTAGGCTCACATGTTCAGTTACCTACTCAACGTTACCACTTGGACCTCTAATGTACATCCTCAATTGAAATTCATTACAAACCACAAAAAAAAAAAAAAAAAAAACAAAGAAAAGAAAAGAAAGAGAGAGCAGTACACTCAGGAGGGACCAAACCTTTCCACCTGAATCCCTTTGTCCCCCCACTCAACTATATTTAGTTGTGGGCTCTCAGGCTGAATGGTCCTGGAAGTCCCACATCTGCATAAATACTTTCCTTTGTGGCATTGTATTTCAACTCTTTGAACTGGGGTATCTGCATCAAACAAAAGGACCTGCACAGCCCCATTGCATTATAATGCACTCTAAACCATTGTCAAGGTGGGACTACAAAGTGTTTCATTTTCACTAGTTTTTTAGGTAATTTAGAGTTTCATGTTGGGGCACTGAAAAGTGTGGTCAAAGTCCATTGAGAATAGCCATCATTCACCTAGAAGAAGATGACATCAAGAAATTGACCTCCTGTTTCTCTCCACCAGGTATAACTAATTCTCCACATTTTCCTATCAGTAACTTCCAATGGAAATGTAGGTGTTTGAAAAAGCAGTTCAGTTGGGTGGAGGCATGGTATCATCAGCGCCAAGCTCTGCAACATGGACTTTGGCATTCAGGGCAATCCTTAGTCCAGGACGCTTCTGATTCCTGACTAGCAAAGTGCTTTGGGGTCAAGTGATCCCACTCTACCTCCAGCTCTTGTTTTAACATCTGAAGCCTCGAGCTCAGCCCAGCAACAGCCTCTGGTCAGTGAGTGCTTTACAACTCCCAAGACACGGTCCTATCAACCTTTCCTCCTTGATCAGCCAAGTACTTTGGACGTCCAATCCTAGCACCCAGGCTTCCTCCATTGCCTGAGTTGTAGAGTGCTTTGAAATTTATAGCCCAGTGCCAAGTTTAGCCTCCATGCTAGACCTGTGACTTGCTTAAGAATAAGAAGCCGTGGATCATTTGGGGCCCATTCCTCAGTTCCACAGTGTATGAGGATCCCACACGCCAGGGACAGCACAGATCAGGAGTTCCCATTTTATATACTGCACTGAGCTTCAAAGTCCATTCCCTACCCTTCTCTGGGTTAACCTAACTGGCACCCAGTCTGTCTTGACCTTCCTTCTGAGAACTGTCCTGATGCCCTTGCCTTAGATCCCAGTCCATTTCTAATCCTAGAGCAGCATTTCTTCTGTGTACTTTCCCTGCATTGTTTAGTAAATCTTCCTTTTATTTTGCTTTCTACGTGTGTCCATTCTATATAATTTGTAGTTTCCTTAATTAAGTGATCAAAATTATTTTATTTATTCTTCAATATTATCCTTACTAATTCATATGATAGTTTATACATGTTTTTAATGTAACCTCCCAGTTTCTGCCATAACATATGCCCCAGAAGGAATTACCTCCTAGTTTGTGATCTTCTTATATGTTCCTTCTCCTCTACACTGCTTGCCTGCTGCACACAGAGGAATTATATCTTAAAAAGTTATTAATAATGATGGAAGATACTGTTAAGATTTATCCTCTATTGACTTGCATTTTCTAATAATTCTTCAACAAAGACAAAAGTTAAGATTTAAAATCATATTTAAATTTTCAATAAGCCAAGAGTTCCAACAAAGATATGCCCAAATTAGTGATTATTGTATTTTTTTGCTTTGGCAACCTGACCTTCTCAAATTCTGCTGGTACAAATGAAAATTGATATGCATCACTTTAGCGTTGCTCTAGAAAATATATTCCACCACATAAAATCTTTGCTTAACATCTGACTCGGAAGGTTTTATTTCATGGAAGTGATTCTAAGACAGTAATCCTTCATGGGAATGGTTTTCACTCATGGAATGGCTGTAACCTGCAAAATTATTAAAATATGCTACAGGACAGGAAGGATTGAACACCTCTAAAATATTCACATAGGGTTCCATTAACTAGATAGTAGTAGCACTTAAAATGATGTGAGGAGATGATCAAGCTATATTGAGAGTGAACAGGTAAGATACAAATTTATATTCAGTATCAGTTTTTCCTGACATTTTATCATGAAAGTTATCAGATACCCAGAAAGACTAACTGAATTGTTTAGGGACTATCCATATAACCATCACCTAGAAACTAAAGTATTTGCAGTTTTCTATCCTGTATCACATATCTATATCTATATCCATATCTATATCTATATCTATGGCCACCCATTATCCATAGAGGAATTCGTGGGTTTTTTTGTGTGCATTTTAATGTAAGCTGTGTGGGATGGGCATTTGGTGCCGTGGTTATGTCGCATCTTGAGACATTCCATGTTAGAATGCCTGATTCAAACCTGGCTCCTCCATTTCCTTTTTTTTTTTTAATATTTATTTATTTACTTTAAATGTAGAGTCAGACACACACACACACACAGAGAGAGACCTTTTTTTAAGATTTATTTGAAAGGCAGAGTAAGGGAGGGAGGCAGGGAGGGAGGGAGAGAGAGAGAGAGAGAGGTCTTCCATTTCGGGACTTAAACTGGTGGCCATATGGGATGCCGGCACTGTAAGCAGCAGCTTTACTAGCTATGCCACAGCACCAGTCCCTCCTCTATTTCTGATCCAGCTTCCTGCTAATGTATATCCTAGGAGACCGCTGGTGATAGGTCAAGTACTTCGGTCTCTGCCACCCATGGAGGAGACCTAGATGAAGTTCTGGGCATCTGATTTTGGTATCATCAAGTCTTGGCTGTTGCAGGCATTTGAGAACTGAACCAGAGGATGAAAGATTGATCTAGGGGCCAGTGCCTTGGCTCACTTGGTTAATCCTCTGCCTGCAGCGCTGGCATCCTGTATAGGCGCCCGTTCTACTCCCGGTTGCTCCTCTTCCAGTCCAGCTCTCTGCTGTGGCCTGGGAGGGCAGTGGAGGATGGTCCAAGCGCTTGGGCCCCTGTACCTGCATGGGAGACCAGGAAGAAGTTCCTGGCTCCTGGCTTCGGATCAGCGCAGCGCCAGCCGTAGCAGCCATTTGGGGAGTGAACCAACGGAAAAGGAAGACCTTTCTCTCTGTCTCTGTCTCTCTCACTGTCTATAACTCTACCTGTCAAAAAAAAATTGATCTATTTATCTCCCTCTCTTCCTTTCAAATAAAAGGAAAATAAATAAATAAATAAAATTTAAATTAAGCTATGGACAACCTACTTTCCATCTGTAGATAATATACCATGCTAATGATTAAATAGTTTAATATTTGTTTATGTTTTTTTTTCTTTTTAGGTAAAATTTACATACAAGAAATTCATAGATCTGAACTACAGTATTTGTTGAGTTTTGGTCATTGCATCCACATGTGTAACACAAATCTCTACCAGTATGGAGAACTTTATCATTTCTCCAGAACCTTTCCTCACTTCTCTTTCCAGTCACTTTCCTTTCTGCTCCCTCACAGCCAAATACTGGCCTGCTTCCTATTTGTGGAGACAACTTGGGCTATTTCTAGAATGGCATATAAAGGGTATCATGCAGTATTCCTCCTTTGCATTTGTCATTTTTCATTCAGCAAAATGTCTTTGAGATTCATACCTTGTATGCATGAATATATTTTTCCCTTTATTGATGAGTAGTAGTACACTAAATGGAAAACTGGAGTTGGTTTATGTTATCTGCTCATTGAATTCTAAAACAATAAAAGAAGCTGGTGTGTGTACAAAGAGAAACGTATATCATAACACACTACACCCTAATACTGACAGCAATTATTTGTAAATGATGGCATTTGTGTATCATTGGATTAAACTGATTTACAAAAGCACTCTAGACTGAGGAACTTATTGTTTGTAATAGTTCCATCCCTTAGTGGTGTCTTTGTGTTAATTTATGCCAAATGATGTCATTGAATTAGAGGGGAAATAAACAAGAGTTAGCAACTTGTTAACAAAATATTGGAATGTCATTCCTTAGAACAGTCTGTGCCAAAATATGTGTCATAAAGTCCTATGCATACTACTCAGGGTCATAGTGCAGGTGTTTTAGGTAGGGCTATCCAAAATATATTTTAAAAGAAAGGCCAAATTCAATCACAAAATTTTAAAAACTGTAGTACTCAACACAGTGACAGAGAGTATTATTGGCATAAGAAAGGGCTTACATATCAAGAGAACAGAATTCAGTCTAAAAATAAACCCATTCATTTATGGTCAATTTAGTTTTTAAAATAACCATAGTAAAGCAAATATAACAAAATTTATCACCTTTACCATTTTAAGTGTACAGTTTGGCGACACTAAATATATTCATGTTGTTGTGCAAACATCACTATCACCTATTTATATAATTACTTCATCTTGTAAAACTGAAGCTTCATATCCACTAAGTAATAACTCCCCATTATTATTATGCTCTCTCCCTTAGCTCTCAGCAACTACCATTTTATTTTCTGTCTCTATAAATTTAACAACTCTAGGTACATCATATAAACAAAATAATACATTATTTGTCTTTCTCTGACTGGCATATCTCACTTGACATAATGTCTTCAAAGTTCATCCATGTTGTAACATGTATTAGAATCCCCCCCTTTAGCCGGCGCCGTGGCTCAACAGGCTAATCCTCCACCTTGCGGCACCAGCACACCGGGTTCTAGTCCTGGTCGGGGCGCCGGATTCTATCCCAGTTGCCCCTCTTCCAGGCCAGCTCTGCTATGGCCCAGGAAGGCAGTGGAGGATGGCCCAAGTCCTTGGGCCCTGCACCCGCATGGGAGACCAGGAGAAGCACCTGGCTCCTGGCTTCGGATCAGCGAGATGCGCCGGCCACAGCAGCCATTGGAGGGTGAACCAACGGCAAAACGGAAGAAGACCTTTCTCTCTGTCTCTCTCTCTCTCACTATCCACACTGCCTGTCAAAAAAAAAAAAAAAAAAAAAAGAATTCCCCCCCCCCTTTTTTAAACTGAATAATATTCTTTTGTATGTAAATACTACATTTTGTCCATCCATTTATCCATTGATAGATGAGTGTATCTTAGAGCTATTGTAAGTAATACTGCTATGAACATGGGTGTACAAATATCTATTTTAGTCCTTTCAATTATTTTGGTTATAAATCTAGATGTCCTTTTTTTTTATAGTGGCTGTGCATTTTTACATTCCCACCAATAGTGCAGAGTTCCAATTTCTCCACATTCTTGCCAACACTTGTACTTAAAGTGTTGTGTTTTTTTTTTGTTTGTTTGTTTGTTTGTTTGTTTTAGTGGGAGGTAAAATAGCAAGGTTTATTAGGGAAGGGACATCTGTAAGGACGGATGGGCACCTCTCCAGACAGAGCCTGAGAGACTGGGGAGGAGGAAGGAGGGAGGTTACATGTTGAGTGGAGAGATTATACCTGACCAGGCCAGGCGGGCAACTCAACAGAAAGGCAGAGGGCTGAGCGCTAAAGTTTTTTCTAATAGTAGCTCTCTTAATAAGTGTGAAGTGGCGTCTAATTGTTATTTTGATTTGCATTTCTCTGGGGAATTAGTGAAGTTGAGCATCTTTTCATATGCATATTAGCCATTTCTATGTCTTGCTTGGAGAAATGTCTGTAATAGTCATTTTGCCTTTTTTAAAAAAATCAGGTTGTTGAGTTGTAGTTCTTTATATTAATTCAGGATATCAATCCTTTATCAGATGTATGATATGCAACTACTTTCTCATATACTCATATTTATTTGAGACACCCTTAAGTAATCCATGTTTATGTAGGCTACATGTTTAATCTATTCTTTGTATTTTGGGGGGCATAGTGTTAATTTTGGTAAAGTAGTCCAATTTATTTGTTTTCTTTAATTTTTTTTTTTTGACAGGCAGAGTGGACAGTGAGAGAGAGAGACAGAGAGAAAGGTCTTCCTTTTGCCGTTGGTTCACCCTCCAATGGCCGTCGCGGTCGGCGCACTGCAGCCGGCACACCGCGCTGATCCGATGGCAGGAGCCAGGTGCTTCTCCTGGTCTCCCATGGGGTGCAGGGCCCAAGCACTTGGGCCATCCTCCACTGCACTCCCGGGCCACAGCAGAGAGCTGGCCTGGAAGAGGGGCAACCGGGACAGAATCGGTGCCCCGACCGGGACTAGAACCCGGTGTGCCGGCGCCACAAGGCGGAGGATTAGCCTAGTGAGCCGCGGCGCCAGCCAATTTATTTGTTTTCTTTGTTTGAGGTGTCATATCCAAGAAATCATTGCCAAACCAGATGTCATAAAGTTTTCCTTGTAGGTTTTCTTCTAAGAATTTTATAGTTCTAGATGTTACATTTAGGTTCTTTGGGTTACTGTTTTTATGTAGTTTAAGAGTCCAGCTTCATTCATTTACATGTATGCATCTGGTTTTCCCAAAACCATTTGCTGAAAAGACTGTTCTTTCACCAATCAATAGTCTTTGTGCCCTTGTGAAAAATCACTTGACCATATACATGAAGGTTGAATTCTTGGTTCTCTATTCTATTCCATTGGTCTATATTGTCTGTCTGTATTTCAAAGGGAGATGGGAGTGATCTCCCATCCATTGTGTTACTCCCAAATGCTCACAACAGCTGGAGCTGGGTGAGGCCAAATGTGGGAGCCAGCAACTAAATCAGAGTGGCACCATGCAACTCACCTGCTGCCTCCCAGGGTACACATTAGCAGAAAGTTGGAATCTGTAACAGAGATGGGACTTGAACCCAGGCAACTCTGATATGGGATGCAAGCATCCCAAGCAGCATATATTTTTTTAAAAGATTTATGTGTTTATTTGAAAGTCAGAGTTACACAGAGAGGAGAGGCAGAGAGAGAGAGGTCTTCCATCCGACGGTTCACTCCCCAATTGGCCGCAACGGCTGGAGCTGGGCCAATCTGAAGCCAGGAGCCAGGAGCTTCTTCCAGGTCTCCCACATGGGTGCAGGAGCCCAAGGACTTGGGCCATCTTCTACTGCTATCATCCCAAGCAGCATATTAACCACTGTGTCAAGTGCCTACCTCAGATTTTTCTATAAAAAAAAAAAAATGTTGGGGCCGTAACGGGTAGAGCTGCCGCCTGCACTGCCAGCTTCCCTTATGGACGCTGGTGCGATTTTCGGCTGTTCCACTTCCCATCCAGCTCTCTGCTATGGCCTGGGAAAGCAGTAGAAGATGGCCCAAGTCCTTGGGGCCCCTGCACCCGTGTGGGAGACCCAGAAGAAGCTCTTGGCTCCTGGCTCCTGGATCCTGGCTCCTGGCTCCTGGCTCCTGGCTTCGGATCGGAGCAGCTCAGCCTTTGTGGCCACTTGGGGAGTGAACCAGCAGATGGAAGACCTCTCTCTGCCTCTTCTTCTTTCTCTGTGTAACTCTGACTTTCAAATCAATAAATAAATCTTTAAAAAAATGTTGCTTGTATTTAGATATGGATTACCTTAAATCTGTAGAACACTGTGGGTATTACTGATATCTTAACAATATTAACAATCTACAAACACCAGAATTATTACTGTTTATTAATTCCTTTAAGCACTGCTTTGTAGTTTTAAATGCACAAGTCTTTTACCTTTGTCTTAGTCTGTTAGAGCAGCTATGACAAAATACCGTAAATTAGGTGGGTTATAAACAACAGATTTTTCACAGCTCTGAAGACTGGGAAGTCCAGGATCAAGGTGTCAGCATATTATGTGTTTGGTGAGGGCCCATTGTCATGTCTGATGCCTTCTCCCTGTGTCCCCATATAGTAGAAGAGACAGTGCGGCTCTCTGGAACTTCTTTCATAAGGGTACTAATGCCATCCACAAGGGCTCCACCCTCATGACTTAACATCTTGCAAGTACCAACCTCATTGAGTGATTAGGTTTCAAATATAAGTTTGGGGGAGACGCAAACATTCAGATCATTGCAGCTTCCTTGGTTAGGTTTATTATTAAATATTTTATTTTCTTAATTTATATTATAAATGGAACTGTTTGCTTAATTTCACTTTCAGATTTTTCAGTGTTAATGTATTGAAATAGAATTAACTTTTGCATGTTTATTTTGTACCTTGAAACTGATCAATTTCTTTATTAGAATTAATTCTAAGGTTTTTCTATAAAATATAGTATTTTCTTCATACAAGATCAAGTCTCTGCAAACAGATAATTTCACTTCTTCCCTTCAAATTTTGATGTCTTTCACTTCCCTTTTCTTTCCTAATTGCTCTGACTAGTGCTTCCAATAATATGTTGAATAGAAGTGGTGAAAACGGGCATCCTTTTCTGTTCCTGTTCTCTCAGGAAAAATCTTTTTTTTTTTTTTTTAAGATTTTTAAAAAATTTATTTAAAAGACAGAGTTACAGAGAAAGGGAGCGATAAAGAGGTCTTCCATCCGCTGGTTCACTCCCCAGATGGCTGCAATGACCAGGGCTCTGCCAAGTTAAAGCCAGGAACCAGGAGTTTCATCTCCACATGGGTGGCAGGAGCCCAAGTACTTGGGCCATCTTCCACTGCTTTTCCCAGGCCATTAGCTGGGAGCTGGATAGGAAGAGGAGTAGCCGGGACATGAACCAGCGCCCATATGGGATGCAGATGTCATGGGCGCTGACCCCAGGAATCAATCTTTCATCACAGAAGAAGATGAAACTTGTGAGATTTTAATATATGATCTTTATTATGTTGAATAGAGTCCTTATATTTCTAGTTTGTTGAGTGTGTTTTTTTTCCTTTCATCATGAAAGGTTATTGAATTTTGTCAAATGCTTTTTCTGCATTATTTGAGATTATCTTATGGTTTTTAATGTGGTGTATTACATTGATCAATTTTCTTCTGTAGAAACATCCTAGCATTTCAGGAATAAATCTCACTTGATTATGGTTTATAGTCCTTTTAATGCTCTTACATTTTGTTTGCCTGTACTTTGTTCAGGACCTTTGCATCCACATGCATCATTGATAGTAGTCTAATTTTTGTTTCTTGTAATATTTTTGTCTGGCTTTGGGATCACAGGAATAGTGTCATAGAGTGAGTTTAAGAGAGTTATCTTTAACTTTTTACAAAACATACAGATTGAAAAGGGAGAAATAGAACTATTTTTATTGCAGATGACGTGTTCCTATATGTAAAACATTCTCAAAAACTGAATAAAAACCTATTAGAACAAAAAAGAAGTACATCAAGTATCAGAATACAACATCAATATGCAAAAATCAGTTATATTTATATACTGTCAATAAACAATCTAAAAATTAATTATAAAGATTACCCTCTTTATAACATTAGAAAGCACCTGGTAATGAGTTTAACAAAATGAGTATATGACTTTTATATTGAAAACTATACATTGTTGAAAAAATTGAAGAAGAGCTTAATTGAAAAAATATCCCATATTTGTGGATCAGAAAACTTAATATTGTTAAGATAGCAACATTCCCCAAATTGATCTACAGATTCAAGGTATACCATATAAAAAAATGACCCAAAATGTATCAGACAATAAAGGTAGGCACTTATATATTCTTTGATGAAAACATAACCATAAATCTGTTTGATCCGGGATTAGGCAAATATTTCCTAGATAGGACACATACCAAATTCACAACAGAAAACAAAAAGTATATACACTGGACTTCATCAAAATGTAAATATTTTGTGCTTCATAGACACCATCAAGAAAATGAAAGATGACCCACAGAATGGGAAAAAATGAAAATAGTATATTTAATGAAATCCCTTATTCTAGAATATATAAGGAAATCTTAAAACTCAATTTTAAAATGGCAACCCAACTAAAACCAGAAAAAAAAAAAAAGAGTTATCTAAACAGGCATTTCTCCAAAGAAAATAGTTACATTGCAAATAAGCACCTGAAGAGATGCTTATTAGAGAATTTAAAAAATAGGAAATTGCAAATCAAAACCACAATGAGATGCCCTGCAAGTGCAATAGAAGAACTATAATAAAAAATCAGAACAATAACAATTAATGGTGAATAGATTCAGGAATTGAGACTTTCACACATTGCTGGTAGGAATGTAAGATGGTGTGGCCACTCTGGAAATAGTTTAATTCTAAATTCTTAAACAAAAGTTTCCATATGACTCAGCAATTCCATTCCCACTTATATACTTAAAAGAAATGAAAACATATGCTTGCCAAAAAACCCTCTTATATGTGAATGTTCATAGTGACACCATCTGTAACAGCTTAAAACTAGAAATGATCCAGTGTCTGCCAGCTGATGAATGGATAAATAATATCTGATTTATCCATACAATGGAATATTATTCATCAATACGAATAAAACAGTAATGTATATTACAACATGGATGAACCTTGAATATATTATGCTAAATAGAACCAGTTTACAAAATAACTTATGTTGTATAATTATGTTCACATGAAATGTCCAGAATAGTCAAATTTATAGAAATAGAAAGTAGATTGGTAGTCACCTAGGACTGAGTTTTAGGGGGTAGACAGGAATAAGTGACTGCTATGAGAAAAAGTGGTTAAAATATTCTAAAACCATGTGGGCACCTGCCACTCGCATGTGAGACCCAGATGGAGATCCAGGCCCCTGGCTTCGGCTTTGCCCAATCCTATCCATTGTGACCATTTGGAAGTGAGTCAGTGGATGGAAGATCTCTCTCTCTCTCTCTCTTTCTCTCTCTCTCTCTCTCTCTCTCTCTCTGTCTCTCCCTGTCTCTCTGTAACTCTACCTTTCAAATAAATAAATCTTTACAAAAATAAGAAGGGAGAAAAAACCACCTAAAATTGTTACAGGAAACAATACTGAGAGATCATAGAAGGCAGAAAACATTGCCCATGGAATACTCTAATAGCACAAGTGGAATACTTCATATGTCAAAGGGCAAGGATTAGAGTAATAAAAAAGTTCTCATTTCAGTAGTGGGTAAAATAGCTATAGACTATATTCTAGCTCTGTTCATTCCTAACAAAGTTTAAAACAAGGCATAAAAATATCAGTTCCAAAGTAATCTAACTGCATTGCAGAATAAATGTCAAGAACATTTATAAGAAGAAAAAATCCACAACACAAGTGAAAATTTACACTGGCATCCAATTATAAAATAATAGGTATGAAAAGACATGGGAAAATAATTCGGAGAAAAATAAATCAAGTAAAACTATCTCCAAAATGACAAATACTACAACATTAGTAAACAGGGATATAGAAACCATTACTATAACTATTTCATCAGCTCAGAGCATTAGAGAAAATGCTGCACATGTTAAGTAAATCATACAAGATTAAAAAAAAACAAGTGATGAAAATTCTTCAGATAGAATTAATGTCAGATTAGACTTTGCAAAAAAAAAAAAAAAGCTAGTGAATTTTTTGAAACCACAATAGAAAATGTCCAAATGAGGTTCCAAGATGGCAGAATAGGGAGAGAGCTTACTGATCTAGTCTAGGAGAAAATAGTTTTAAAAAACTGGAGAGAGTGCAGCCTCAGGGAAGAGTTAGGGAGAAAACGGCAGAGAAAACTAACAAATTAGAGGGACACGGTGGACCTATGTGGAGGGTGTAGACACCCACAACTCAGGACTCTAGCAGCCAAGAGCCTACACACTAGCATTGGAAAGTGAGGTGAGACCAGACCGCAGCAGCCCAGGCCACTGGCGATAAAGCTGCAGGAAGAGCCTAGAGGAAACCCAGCTTGCAGCCCCATGGGGAATAGTATACCTGCCAAACTAGAGGAGAAAACAAAAAGGAGGGACACGTTTCTCTCTCCCCAGTCACTTTACAACAAGCGTCCTGTAACAAGCCAATAGAGCGGGCACCATTTTGGACATACGTAACAGCTGTGCCAGCTCATGTCCGCACCCAGCAACCAGCAGAGTGGAGACTACTGACTCTAATGGGGAGAACTTACAGGGTACTGGGTGCTCATGACAGTGGGAGGCTTGTGTTCAGGGACTGTGAAAAAAAACTGAGGCTGTGTGGGAGGACTCACAGAGTGGCTGGGACTTTGGGCAGTCACTGTGGGAGACTGTCCATACACAGGGATTCCTGGTTACTTGGTGAGAGACATTGCTGGGGAATCTGAGCTTACATTGAGGACTGCACAGATCCTTTGTGTGGTCCTTAGGGCAGAGCAGACAAATATTATACTCCCTGGAGCTAGCACTCAGGCACTGATCTCCTTTGAAGAGAGGAGCTCAGCTGAGCAGAATAAACTTCCATTCTGATAAGAAAAAAAAAAAAGAGGAGATTTACCACAAAACCTGGAGTGTATCACCTTAGACATGCCCATCACCGTGGAGAACTGAACAGAGCTCCCTGGCCACAACCACTATAAGCCTCTAGATATTCACTGAAACCAGACATTTCACTTATCTACAGAGGAATAGCACAAAGATAAAAACCTCCACAGCAAAAAATAGATAAAATAAAATAAAAAACAAAGAAGAAATCGAGTATTTCCACAAATGCAAAAAAAAAAAAATGCAGCAATTCAAGAAAGAAGAATAAGGAAGACAAGATGACGCCCCTGAAGGAACACAATACTTCAATACTAGAATGTGAAGATGAAGAAATTGAAGAAATGCAAGAAATGGAATTCAAAAAATTGATCACAAGATTGCATAGAAGTAATCAAAAGCAAATGCACGAACTACTAAACTGTGTACAGAACATGAAAGAAAATTTCTCTCTTGAAATTGAGATCTTAAAGAGAAGACAAAATTAAATGAAGAATTCAATAGAACAAATAAAAAATACAGTGGGGAGCCTTAACAACATAATCGGTGAAGCAGAAGAAAGAATATTGGACTTAGAAGACAAAGCACAGGAAATTATATGGTCAAACCAAAAACAAGAAGAGGAAACTAGAAAACTAAAAATACTGTGGGGAATTTAAGGATATTATCAAACAAACCAAAATATGGGTTTTAGGAGTTCCTGAAGGCGTGGAAAGGAGGAAAGGATTAGAAGGCCTTTTTAGTGAAATAATAATAAAATTGAATAAAAAAATACAAAAAAATCAGCAAAACAAAGAGCTGATTTTTTGAAAAAAATAAGCAAACTTGACACACTATTGGCCCAACTAACCAAAAAAGAGAGAGAAGACCCAAATCAATAAACTTAGAGATGAAAAAGCAAATGTAACAGCAGACACCACAGAAATAAGAAGAATCATCAGAAACCACTACAAAGAGCTGTTTGCCAAGATACTGGGAAACCTAGAAGAAATGGATAGATTCCTGGACACATACAACCTACCTAAATTGAGCCAAGAAGACATAGAAAACCTAAACAGACTTATAACCAAGAGAGAAACTGGCCGGCGCCGTGGCTCAACAGGCTAATCCTCCGCCTTGCGGCGCCGGCACACCGGGTTCTAGTCCCGGTCGGGGCACCGATCCTGTCCCAGTTGCCCCTCTTCCAGGCCAGCTCTCTGCTGTGGCCCGGGAGTGCAGTGGAGGATGGCCCAAGTGCTTGGGCTCTGCACCCCATGGGAGACCAGGATAAGCACCTGGCTCCTGCCATCGGAACAG
The DNA here is from genome assembly GCF_033115175.1 of Lepus europaeus. Classification (NCBI taxonomy): domain Eukaryota; kingdom Metazoa; phylum Chordata; class Mammalia; order Lagomorpha; family Leporidae; genus Lepus; species Lepus europaeus. Next base: position 80,836,355 of record NC_084850.1, read on the forward strand.
CGCATGGGAGACCAGGATAAGCACCTGGCTCCTGCCATCGGAACAGCGCGGTGCGCCGGCCGCAGCACGCTACCGCGGCGGCCATTAGAGGGTGAACCAATGGCAAAAAGGAAGACCTTTCTCTCTGTCTCTCTCTCACTGTCCACTCTGCCTGTCAAAAATTAAAAAAAAAAAAAGAGAGAAACTGAATCAGTAATAAAGGCCCTCCTCAAAGGAAAGGCCCAGGATCGGATGGCTTCACTGCTGAATTCTACCAGATTTTTAAAGAAGAACTCCAACTTTTCTCAAGTTATTCAAAACAACTGAAAGGAAGGGAATCTTCCCAAATTCTTTATTTAAAAAAAAAGATTTATTTATTTATTTATTTATTGGAAAGGCAGAGTTACAGACAGGCAGAGAGAGAGAGAGGTCTTCGATCTGCTGATTCACTTCCCAAATGACTCCAATGGCCGAGATGGGCCAATCTGAAGCCAATCTGAAATCATTAATCACGAGTGGACCTCTTCTGCAACAGGCACTAAATGATAAGTGAATTCCTTCAAACATAGGGAAAACTACATGAGATGGAAAATCTGGATCTAAATGACGAGTGAAAAATGAAGAAATGGAAAATGCTTTGTGAATGTAAATATTTTTTCTTATTGTGCAAATATTACTAAAACATAATCCACTATTTAAATAACGTACAAGGGGGTCTCTAACACATGCAGAATTATAATATAACAATATTATGAGAGGTCTGCAAAAACTTCATGAAAATATGTGTTATGAAAAAGCTATGCGTGGGGGCTGGTGCTGTGGCGCAGTGGGTAAAGCCACTGCCTTTAGTGTTGGCATCCCATATGGGCGCTGATTCGAGTCCAGCTGCTCCAATTCTGATCCAGCTCTCTGCTATGGCCTGGGAAAGCACTAGAAGATGGCCCAAATCCTTGGGCTCCTGCATCCATGTGGGAGACCCAGAAGAAGCTCCTGGCTCCTGGCTTTGGATTAACACAGCTCCAGCCATTGTGGCCAACTGGGAAGTGAACCAGCAGATGAAAGACCTCTCTCTCTTTTTCTTTCTCTTTCTCTCTCTCTGAAACTCTGCCTTCAAATAAATAAATAAATCTTAAAATAAATAAATAAAATATTTGCTTTATAATAAAAAGCTATGCGTGAATTACAAACATTTTTTGCACAAAAATAAACTTATATTTTAATTCAATTTTCCATGAACTTCTTGAAGAAGTTATAGTCCATATTCTTGGAGGAAAGAAATATAAACATGATGTTGTAAGTTTCTTATGCAATATGAAATAACTTACCATCACTTGAAGTTAGACTATAACAAATCAAAAAATATATTCTATAAAACTGAAAGAAACCCCTACTTAATACAATAGTTACAGCTAAAAGTTAACAGTGCCCACAAATACAATCATACAAAATACTCAATTATTCTGAAAGAAGGTAAAAAGAGGAGAAACTGAATAATGAGCAGGTGGAACACTTTAAGAAATACCAATATGATAACTGAAAACTCAGCTACAAAAATGTTCACACCAATTGTATAGGATATAAATATCCCGAATAAAAAAGCAAAGATTGTCAGATTGGATGAAAAAGCAATACAAAACCATATGCTGCCTAGTAGTAATTAAAAATAAATGCAAAGAGGTTAAAATATGAAGCAATTGAAAGTAAAACAATGAAAAAAGACATAACATGGAAACACTAAACAGGAAAAATAGCTGTATTTCAGAACAAAGAATATTACCAAGAATAAAGACTAGTTCTTAATGATAAAAGTTCAATTCTTTAAGAGGGCAACAAATTATAAACCTTTATGTGTCTGGTAATAGAACCACAAAATAGGTGAAACAAAAATGGATAAAATTGAAAAGCTAAATAGACAAGATCAGACTCATAGTTGGATGTTTCTATACCCTTCTCTCAATACCTGATTAAAAAAATAACCAAAAAATCGGACACATGAAAGACTTGGAAAGCTCTATGAATTAACTTAGCCATGCCCCTCCCCCTCAGGAAAAAAAAAGAACCAAATTTCTGTTAAGTACATACATGAAGAAATACTATATTTGGGCCCATGAAACAATTCTTAATATATTTTTTAAAAATCAAGTCACACATGGGGCCAGTGCTGTGGCCCAGTGGGTTGGCGCCTTGGCCTGAAGCGCCGGTATCCCATATGGCCGCCAGTTCGAGACCCAGCTGCTCCACTTCTGATCCAGCTCTCTGCTGTGGCCTGGGAAACCAGTGGAGGATGGCCCAAGTCCTTGGGTCCCTGCACCCGCGTGGGAGACCTGGAGGAGGCTCCTGGCTCCTGGTTTCAGATCGGCACTGCTCTAGCCGTTGCAGCCAATTGGGGAGTGAACCATCCGGTGGAAGAAGACTCTCTCTCTCTCTCTCTCTCTCTCTCTCTCTCTGCCTCTCCTCTCTCTGTGTAACTCTGACTTTCAAATAAATAAATAAATCTTTTTAAAAAAAAATCAAGTCACACAAAGTATGTTCTCTGATCCAAATGGAATTAAACTAGGGATCAGTGACCAAAAAAAGTTTCTGTAAAGTTCTCAAATATTTACCAACTAAACAAAACACTTCCTAAGGTGAGCTTTTAGCTTAGTAGTTAAGATATCCTTTAATACTCTGTATCCCATATGAGAGTAACTCTTCCATCCCCAGCTCCAGCTCCTGACTCCAGCTTCCTGCTGATGCAGACACAGAGAGGGTACTAATATGTCTGAAGTGACTGGGTTCCTGCCACACATGAGAGAGACCCTTGATTGAGTTCCCAGCCTCCAGTTTTGTTCCCAGCATAACCCTGGCAGTTGTGAGTATTTGGGAAATGAACTAGTGGATAGGAGCGCTCCCTCTCTCCTCCATATATATATATACACACATATATATGTATATATATATATACACACACTTATATATACACACATACATATATATTTACACACATTTATATATACACACATGCACACATGCACATTTGTGTCTTTTTGACTCAAAAAACTGCTTAAAATTAATTTAAACAATAAATAATATTTTAAAAAATAAAACACTTGTAAATAACCCAAGGATCAAAATAAATCACAAAGGTGAATTAGAAATTATTTTGACTGTAAACAAATGAAACTAATGTTAACATTTATGGAATACCACTAAAGCAGTACTGATAGCAAAATTTATAGCAGTAAATGTATTTATTAGAAAGATAAAAGCTCAGGGGCTGGCATTGTGGCATGGCTGGTAAAGCTGCCACCTGAGTTGCCAGCATTCCAGATGGGCACCAGTTCCTGTCCTGGCTATTCCACTTCCGATCCAGCTCCCTGTTAACAGCCTAGGAAAAGCAGTGGAAAATGGCCCAAGTGTTTGGGACCCTGCCACCCACCTGGAAGACCCAGATGAAGCTCCTGGCTCCCAGCTCCTGGCCTTGGCTTGGCCCAGCGCTGGACATTGTGGCCATCTCGGAAGTGAACCAGTTGGATGGAAGATCTCTCTCTGGCTCTGCCCCATCTCTATAAATCTTTCTAATTAATTAATTAATTTTTTTATAAAGTAAAGGTCTGGGGGCCAGCGCTGTGGCATAGCGGGTAAAGCAGCCACCTGCAGTGCCAGCATCCTGTATGGGCACTGGTTCGTGTCCCAGCTGCTCCACTTCCAATTCAGCTCTCTGCTATGGCCTTGGAAAGCAGTAGAAGATGGCCCAAGTCCTTGGGCCCCTGCACCTGCGTGGGAGACCCAGAAGAAGCTCCTGGGTCCTGGCTTCGGATTGGTGCATCTCTGGCCACTGCAGCCAATTGGGGAGAGAACCAGAGGATGGAAGACCTCTCTCTCTGTCTTTCTGCCTCTCCTTCTCTCCCTGTGTAATTCTGACTTTCAAAAAATAAATAAAACTTAAAAAATGTAAAAGATCTGAATTAAATGGCCTCAACTACTACTAAACAAAATAGAAAAAAAAAAGAAAAGCAAATAAAATGTGAAGTATGTGCTGAAAATTAAATAATAAAGATCAAAACAGAAAGCTAAAACAATAGAGAAAAATCAATGAAACCAAAAGCTATTTCTTTGAAATCAATAGAATTGATAAACCTCTACAAAGACTAATCAGAAAAAAACAATTAAAAGATGACCAAAATTACCAATAACAGGATTGAAAAATATCACATCTTCAGATTCTACAGATATTATATTGACAATAAAGGAATATTATGAACAACTTTAGCCCAACAGATTCAGCTACTTAAGTAAAAGAGACAATTTCCCTGAAAGACACAAACAACCAAAAATTACCCAAGAAGAAACAGCCTCAATAGCAACATACCTAACAAGAAAATTGAATGTACAGGTAAAAACTTTCCCACAAGGAAAACTCCTAGCAGAGTCAGTGTCACTGTGAGTTATACCAAAGATATGATGAAAAAATAATACCAAAACTACAAAAATCTAAAAAATTTAAAAGGAAGGAACACTTCCCAATTCATTCCATGAGTCCAGCATTGCCTAATATTCCAATACAGACAACATTACTAGAAAACCAAGACCATTATCAATCATGTATAAAGATGCAAAAATTCTGAGTAAAAATCTAGGAAAATAATCCAGTAACATGCAAGATAAATAATAATTACAACATGAATAAACATGGATTATTTCCATAATAAAAGATTGATTTAATATGTGCTAAATTAATGAATGCAGTTTATCATTTAGAAAATGAAAATCCATAGGATCCAATCAACATAATCAAAAAATTCTTTTGACAAAATTCCAAATCCATCCCTACAAGGACCTAGAGTTAACATAGTCAAATCAGAATGTAGGCAAGAATATCCTCTATCACCATTTTTGTTCATCATTGTTCTGGTGGTGTCAACCCATGTAGTACAACAATAAAATTAATGAATAAAAATGAAACACATCGGATTGAAAAGGAAAAAGTAAAAGTCATTACTCACAGATGTCATGATTGACTATGTAGAAAGTCATATGGAATCTTCAAAGAGGCAAGAAAAATTAGTAACTGAATTCTGTTAGGTTTGAAGAATATCAGATCAATAAAGAAACTCAACTGAATTTCAGCATATTAGCAAGGAGTAATTGAACACATAAGCATTTATTTACAATAGTATCGAGATATAAAATACTTAGAGGATAAATCTTACAATTCTCAAAATTGAGTTGCCACATATAGAAATCTGCTGAGAGGTGCTAATGTCCCTGTGAGGCAGCCAATGATGTCCCAAGTACATGGGTTCCTGCCATCCATATGGGAGACCTGGATGGAATTCCTGGCTCCTGGCTTCTGCCTAGTGTAGCCCTGGTTGTTGCGAGTATCTGGGGACTGATTTAGCAGATGAAAGATCCATCTCTCTCTCTCTCTCTCTCTCTGTCTCTCTCTGCCTCTCTAACTCTGCCTTTCAAATAAATAAATAAGTCCTTTGAAAAAAGAAGTTTGCTGAGAGAACTGTTTTTTTTTTTTTAAAAAAGAAAGATTTACTTATTTATCTATTTATTTGAAAGGCAGAGTGAGAGAGAGAGTGAGCGCTTCAGTTTGCTGGTTCACACCCGAAATGCCCGCAACAGCCAAGGGGGGCCAAGCTGAAGCCAGGAGCCAGGAACTCCATCCAGATTTCCCAGATGGGTGGCAGGGAACCAAGCACTTAAGCCATTATCTGCTGCATCCCAGGTGCATTAGAATGGGGCTGGGTCAGAAATGGAATAGCCAGGACTTGAAGTGGCGCTCTGATAGGGAGATGGATATCCCAAGAGGTGGTTGAATCTGCTGTGCCACAGCACCTGTTCCAAAAGAACTCTTAAAAGACCAAAAAATAAATGGAGAGATATATCAAGTCCCACTGTCAGAAGACTCAGTATCATTTTTCTCCCAAAACTGATCTGTAGAGTCAATTCAGCCCCAGTTACACCACAGTAGTCTTTCTGTAGAAAATAAGAAGTTCGAACCCGACGCTGTGGTGCAGTGGGTTAAAGCCCCAGTCTGCAGCGCCGGCATAACATATGGGCGCTGGTTTGAGTCCCAGCTGCTTCACTTCCCATCTGGCTCTCTGCTGTGGCCTGGGAAAGTAGTAGAGGATGGCCCAAGGCTTTGGACACCTGCACCCTGGAGGAACCTCTTGGCTCCTGGCTTTGGATTGGCACAGCTCCACTCTCTCTCTCTGCCTCTGCCTCTGCCTCTCTGTAACTCTGCCTTTCAAATAAATAAATACATTTTTTTTAAAAAAGTTGATCGAATATTGCATATATAAACGGAAGAGATGTAGAGTAACCAAACAGGTTTGAATTAGAACAAAGATGGAAGACTAAAAGTACCTGGTTGTAAGCATTATTGTGAAGCTATAATAATCAAGACAATGGGGTATTGGGATGAAGATAGACAGGTAGGTCAATGCTGTCTACACACACACACACACAATTTATAAATAATTTATTTTCAACAAGGGTGCAAAGGCAATTCAACAGAGACAGGATTGTGTTTCCAAAAATGATGCTGGGACAATTGGGGTCTCATAAACAAAAAAAATAGGTACTTTACCCATAACCTCAGACTGACGATAGGCCTAAGTGTAAAATATAAAATCGTAAAATATCCAGAAAAAAAAACATAGAAAATATTTTTAATTTCTGTTGGGCAAATATTTCTTTGACATAACACCAAAACTATAATTTATGAAACAAAATGATGATAAACTGGGTATCTTACTTTTGAATTGCACTGTGAAAACCATAAGAGGTAACATATTGGCAGGCGCCGCGGCTCAATAGGCTAATCCTCCTCCTTGTGGCGCTGGCACACCGGGTTCCAGTCCCGGTTGGGGCGCCAGATTCTGTCCCGGTTGCCCCTCTTCCAGGCCAGCTCTCTGCTGTGGCCCGGGAGTGCAGTGGAGGATGGCCCAAGTGCTTGGGCCCTGCACCCGCATGGGAGACCAGGAGGGGCACCTGGCTCCCGGCTTCAGATCGGCGCAGCATGCCGGCTGCAGCGGCCATTGGAGGGTGAACCAACAGTAATAGGAAGACCTTTCTCTCTGTCTGTCTCTCTCTCACTGTCCACTCTGCCTGTCAAAAAAAAAAAAAAAAAAAAAAAGAGGTAACATATTGGGAGAAAATATTTGCAACCCAATGAAAAATTGGAAAAGTATTTGAACATACAGCTAGGGAAGAAAAAGTTAGGTAAGTAAATGACAAATAAAAAGATGCATATATCATTAGTCATTAGGTGAATGCAAATTAAAACCCAAATGAGGTACCACCACACACCAATTAGAATGTGTAAAGTTCCTCAAACAGGCCACATCAAGTGTTGATTGCAATCTGGAAGATTTCAAAATCTCATGCACTGCTGCTAGTTCAAAGGTAAAATAGTGCAATTACTTTGAAAATCATGTCATTTTTTTGGGGGGCAGGTAGAGTGGACAGTGAGAGAGAGAGACAGAGAGAAAGGTCTTCCTTTTGCCGTTGGTTCACCCTCCAATGGCCGCCACAGCCTGCGCACTGCGGCTGGCGCATCGCACTGATCCGAAGCCGGGATCCAGGTGCTTCTCCTGGTCTCCCATGGGGTGCAGGGCCCACGCACTTGGGCCATCCTCCACTGCACTCCCGGGCCATAGCAGAGAGCTGGCCTGGAAGAGGGGCAACCGGGACAGAATCTGGCACCCCGACCGGGACTAGAACCCGGTGTGCCAGCGCCGCAAGGCAGAGGATTAGCCTACTGAGCCGCGGCGCCAGCTCATGTCAGTTTTTTAAAAATTCAATATAGACCTACAATATTTTCTAGCCATTCCATGCCTACATATTAACACAAGAGAAATGAAAGCAAATGCACTGGGAAGGGGAGAGGGAGGAGAAGGGGTGGGAGTGTGGGTGGGAGCGCAGGTATGGTGGGAGGAATCACTATATTCCTAAAGTTGTACTTATGAACTTTGTATTCCTTAAAAAATAAATTAAATAAATAAATAAGCAAATAAAAAGAATTTTTTTAAAAAAGAAAGTAAATGCCCATGAAAACTTAGAAAAACATTCATAATAGTTTTATCTGTAATCACTTCAAATTAGAAACATCCAGAATACCCATGAAGAGGTAAATAGACGAAGAAATTGCAGCACATCTATCAGATGGATACTAAAGGACTTTGTCTCGTTCAAGATTCAGGTGTTGAAACTGAATGGCCAGGGCTAGCACTGTGACAAAGTGGTTAAGCTGCTGTCTGTGCTGACATCACATATGGGCACCGTTTTGAGTCCTAGCTTCTCCACTTCTGATCCAGCTCCCTGCTAATGCACCTGGGAGAGCAGTGGAAGATGGCTCAAGCCCTTGAGCCCCTGTACACACATGGAAGACCTGGAAGGAGCTCCTTCCTGGCTTCAGCTTGGGCCAGCCCTGGCTGTTGCAGCCATTTGGGGGACTAAACCAGCAGCTGGAAGACCTCTCTCTCTCTCTCTCTCTCCCTCCCTCCCTGTAATTCTGCCTTTCAAACAAATAGGAAGGAAGGAAGGAAGGAAGGAAGGAAGGAAGGAAGGGAGGGAAAGAAAGGAGAAAGAGAAAGAAAGAAGAAAGAGAGAGAAAGAAAAAAAGAAAGAGAAAGAAAGAAAAAGAAAGAAAAAAGAAAAGAAAAGAAAAGAAAAAAGAAGGGTTAGTGAGCTAAAGCCCTGGCCTAAAGCTCCAGCATCCCATATGGGCACCGGTTCTAGTCCCGGCTGCTCCACTTCCAATACATCTCTCTGCTATGACCTGGGAAAACAGTAGAGGATGGCCCAAGCCCTTAGGGCCCTGTACCCGTGTGGGAGACCCAGAAGAAGCTCCTGGATCCTGGCTTCAGATCGGTACAGCTCCGGCAGTTGTAGCCATCTGGGGAGTGAACCAGTGGATGGAAGACCTCTCTCACTGTCTCTACCTCTCTGTAACTCTGTCTTTCAAACAAATAAAATGAATCTTAAAAAAGAAAAGAAAGAAGGAAGGAAGGAAGACGGGAGGGAGGGCTAGAGGGAAGAAAGAAACTTAAAGGCCAATGTGATAGTATTTAAGTGGTGGGGACCTTTTAAGAGGTGATTAGATCACAAGGACTCCTCCCTCATGAATGGGATTAAAGTCCTAAGAAAAGATGCTTCCTGCAGCATTCACCTTGTTTGTGCTTCTGCCTTTTGCCACATGAGGACATTCCTCCTTCCAGAGGAAGCAGCCCTTACAGGACAACCAAATCTACAAGTGCCTTGATTTTGGACTTCCCAGCCTCCAGAACTCTGAGAAAACATATGTTCTTTATAAATCACCCGGCTGTTGGTATTTTGTTACAGCAGCACAAAATAACTAACACACTGAACTACTACTCAGTGACAAACAGAATAAACTAGTCATGCATGCAGTAACACTGGGAAGTCTCAAAATAATTATGCAAGGTGAAAGAGTTCAGGGCAAGAAAGAATGTGTTATCTTTAGTTATGTGTTTATAGATTTATTTATTTATTTATTTGACAGGTAGACTTATAGACAGTGAGAGAGAGAGAGACAGAGAGAAAGGTCCTCCCTCCGTTGGTTCACTCCCTAAATGGCCGCTACAGCTGGCGCTGCACCGATCCGAAGCCAGGAGCCAGCTGCTTCTCCTGGTCTCCCATCCGGGTGCAGGGGCCCAAGCACTTGGGTCATCCTCCACTGCCCTCCTGGGCCACAGCAGAGAGCTGGACTGGAAGAGGAGCAACCAGGACTAGAACCCGGCACCCATATGGGATACCGGCGCCACAGGCAGAGGATTAATCAAGTGAGCTATGGCGCCGGCCCCTAGAATTTTTTTTTAAATGACAACAAATCTGTAGTGAAAGAAAGCAGGTAAATGATTGCCTAGGGATGGTAAGAGAGGATATGAGAAAGGTCTTGTAAAGGAGCACACGCACACAAAAATCGGAAGATGATTAATATGTTCATTATCTTGATTGTGGTGATAGTGTCGTTGCTGGTTATGAGTGTCAAAACCTATCAAAAAGTAAGCTTTAAATATGTGTATGGGGCCAGTGCTGTGGCATAGTAGGCTAAGCCTCCACCTGCAGCACTGGGTGCTGGTTCATATCCCAGCTGCTCCTCTTCTGATCCAGCTCTCTGCTTATGGCCCAGAAAAGCAATGAAGAAGGTCCAAGTGCTTAGGTCCCTGCACCTGGATGGGAGACTCAGAAGAAGCTCCTGGTTCCGGCTTTGGATCAGCTCAGCTCCTGCCCTTGCAGCCCTTTGGGGGGAGTGAAACACTGGATGGAAGGCTCTCTCTCTCTCTCTCTCTCTCTCTCTCTCTCTCTCTGTAACTCTGCCTCTCAAATAAATAAAATCTTTTTAAAAAAGTATAGTTTATTGTATCAAATGAATCAGCATCAAGTAAACTTCAATAAAGCTAGTAAAAAAAAAGAGAGAATCAGGGATGTGTATAAAGATTAATCTAGGAAATTATACATGATAGTAACATTTGTTATGGCAAAATAAATGTTAATAACTGTATATCATTATACTATATTTATGTCAAGAATTATGGAACAGTAAAATTATGGAACAGATATTTAATATTAATGTCCATGAAGTCATTAGAAATAATACATACATCTTAATTGCTCTAGTACTTGGATCTCGGGAGTAATATTTGTTGATTGAATAAAATGACGCCTGGGAAAAATATATTAAATGGATTCTACAACTTCAGTAATCTGTCCCAGCATCATTTACAATCTTTGTACTACCTTAAATTCCCATGGTCAAATCCTACTTTCTCAAGCCTGTCCACCACTGAGTATCAGAAAAGTGATTTGAGGGGCTAGCATTGTGGTGCAAAAGGTTAAGCTGCCACCTGCAATGCTGGCATCCCACATGGATACCGGATGGAGTTCTGGCTGCTCCACACCCGGCTTCGGCTTGGCCCAGTCCTGGCTGCTGCAGCCATTTGGGCAGTGAACCAGCAGATGAACAATCTCTCCCTCTCTCTCTCTTTCCTTCCCTCCCTTCCTCTCTAACTCTGCCTTTGAAGTAAATAAATCTTTTTTTAAAAGTGATTTGAATTATTCTTGATATAAAAGAATAGTAGTGAATGGAACATTTTGTGCTGACACTCGAATTTACTTATGAAGCAAATATTCCAATAAGTAGCATATTCAAAGTGCTGTGCATTTCAGAGCTTTGAATGGAATGTTATAAAATAACTGTCTTTGGGGCCAGCATTGTGGCGCAGCAGGTTAAGCCACTGCCTTCAAAGTCCACATCATATATTGGATTGCCAGTTAAGAGTCCCAGCTGCTCCATTTCCAATCCAGCTCGCAACTAATGCACCTGGGAAGGCAGCAGAAGATGGCCCAAGTACTTGGGTTGGGCCCCTGCACCCATATGGAAGACCCAGACTCCAGGTTCTTGGCTTCAGCCTGGTCCAGCCCCGGCTGTTGTGGCCATTTGGAGAATGAACCAGCAGATGGAAGATTTATCTCTTCCTCTCTTGTATTGCTCTGCCTCTCAAATAAATAAATAAATCTTTTAAAAAAAAAAGCTGAAGAGGTTCCAATATAGGGTACACTAGACAGTGCTACTTCTTTGAATAATAGCTCTACCTGTCTATATTTAAATACTTGAATCTGAGCTTAATAAAATTTTTCAACTTTTATTTAATAAATATAAACTTCCGAAGTACGACTTTTGGATTATAGAGGTTTTCCCCCCATAACCACCCTCCCACCCGCAACCATCCTATCTCCCACTCCCTCTCCCATCCCATTCTTCATCAAGATTCATTTTCAATTATCTTTATATATAGAAGATCAACTTGGTATATACTAAGTAAAGATTTCAACAGTTTGCACCCACACAGATACACAAAGTATAAGGTACTGTTTGAATAGTAGTTTTACCATTAATTTACATACTATAACACATTAAGGACAGAGCTCTTACATGGGGAGTAAGTGCACGGTGACCCCCATTGTTGATTTAACAATTGACACTCTTATTTATGACACCAGTAATCACCCAAGGTTCTTGTCATGAGCTGCCAAGGCTATCGAAGCCTCTTGAGTTCACAAACTCCGATCTTATTTAGACAAGGCCATAATTAAAGTGGAAGCTCTCTCCTCCCTTCAGAGAAAGGTACCTCCTTCTTTGATGGCCCATTGTTTCCGCTGGGATCTCACTCAAAGAGATCTTTCATGTAGGTAATTTTTTTTTTAAAGACTGAAGACTTTTTTTTTTTTTTTGGACAGGCAGAGTGGACAGTGAGAGAGAGAGAGAGAGAGAGAGAGAGAAAGGTCTTCCTTTTTCCGTTGGTTCACCCTCCAATGGCCGCCGCGGCCGGCGCACTGAGGCCGGCGCACTGCGCTGATCTGATGGCAGGAGCCAGGTGCTTCTCCTGGTCTCCCATGGGGTGCAGGGCCCAAGCACTTGGGCCATCCTCTGCTGCACTCCCTGGCCACAGCAGAGAGCTGGCCTGGAAGAGGGGCAACCGGGATAGAATCCTGCGCCCCAACCGGGACTAGAACCCTGTGTGCCGGCGCCGCTAGGCGGAGGATTAGCCTATTGACCCGTGGAGCCGGCCCCATTTTTTTTTTTATTAAACTTTTATTTAATGAATATAAATTTCCAAAGTACAGCTTATGGATTACAATGGCTTCCCCCCTCCCAGAACTTCCCTCCCACCCGCAACCCTCCCCTTTCCCGCTCCCTCTCCCCTTCCATTCACATCAAGATTCATTTTCAATTCTCTTTATATACAGAAGATCAGTTTAGTATATATTAAGTAAAGATTTCAACAGTTTGCCCCCAAATAGCAACACAAAGTGAAAGAATACTGTTGAAATACTAGTTATAGCATTAAATAACAGTGTACAGCACATTAAAGACAGAGATCCTACAGGATATTTTTTAAAAATTAATTAATTTTCTATACCATTTCCAATTTAACACCAGATTTTTTTTTCATTTCCAATTATCTTTATATACAGAAGATCGATTCTGTATATAATTAGTAAAGATTTCATCAGTTTGCACCCACACAGAAACACAAAGTGTAAAAATACTGTTTAAGTACTAGTTATAGCATCACTTCACATTAGACAACACATTAAGGACAGATCCCACACGAGATGTAAGTACACAGTGACTCCTGTTGCTGTCTTAACAATTTGACACTCTTGTTTATGGCATCAGTAATCTCCCTAGGCTCTAGTTATGAGTTGCCAAGGCTATGGAAGCCTTTAGAGCATGCCTGAGAAACTATATGGTTATTCTCACTGTTTACCATGCTAGAACCCAACTTTTATTGAAGGCAAATAACAATTCTGTATAAGCACTTAGAATTTATTAAAATATTGCCCAAACTGGTACAACAAAACCTACCTTTAAGAGCACTACATTTTATTTATAAATTTTGCATAATGTGCTTATTTTTTAAAAAATTTTAAGATATGATTTCTATGCCGTAAAACTCACCCAATGAAAGTTTTCAATCATAAAATTATTTGATGAACACAGTATGTATTAATATTCCTTTTCATTGCTGAATTGTATTTCTTTTGTGTAGATCTACCTTATTAAGCTTCTCTTTTACCAGATGAGCATTTGCACTGCTTCCAGTTTTTATCTACTATGATTAATGGTGCCCTGAGGCCGGCGCCGCGGCTCACTTGGCTAATCCTCCGCCTTGCGGCACCGGCATACCAGGTTCTAGTCCTGGTCGGGGCACCGGATTCTGTCCTGGTTGCCCCTCTTCCAGGCCAGCTCTCTGCTGTGGCCAGGGAGTGCAGTGGAGGATGGCCCAAGTGCTTGGGCCCTGCACCCCATGGGAGACCAGGAGAAGCACCTGGCTCCTGCCTTTGGATCAGCGCCGTGCGCCAGCCGCAGCGCAGTGTGCCGGCCGCAGCGCACCGGCCGTAGCGGCCATTAGAGGGTGAATCAACGGCAAAGGAAGACCTTTCTCTCTCTCTCTCTCTCTCTCTCTCTCTCTCACTGTCCACTCTGCCTGTCAAAAAAAAAAAAAAATGGTGCCATGAACATACCAATCTTTGAGCATAGTAGTCTTTGTGGAGATTTTGGTTTTCCATTCTCTTGGGTAAATAACTAGGAGTGGAATTTCTAGGTCATTGTTAAGTTTATGTTTATCATTTTTGAGAACCTAGGAAACTACTTTTCAATGTTACTGTGACATTTTGCTTCCAGTTGCCATACCCACTAATGTTTGCATTGTCTTTTTTTTATTTTGGTGGATGTGAATGAGTGATACCTCATGTGTTTTTAATTTGTAATTCCTCAATCTCTAGTGATGTTGACCATTTTTTCACTTGCTCATTAGTCATTTATATTTTCTTTGGTGAAAATGTATATTAAAATCTTTTGTTCCTTTTTTAAAATTGGGATTTTTTTTACTAAGTTATGTTTTTTATATATTTTGATTACAAATTTTTCCTCATAAATGTGACTTTAAGGTATTCCTATATAGAATGTGGATTATCTTTTTATTTTCTTAATAATGTTATTTGAAGTAAATTTTGATAAAGCCATTTGAGGAGTGAACCAGCAGATGGAAGATCTTTCTCTCTATCTCTGCCCCTCTCTCTGTAACTCTGACTTTCAAAGAAATAAATAGGCCAGCACCATGGCTCAATAGGCTAATCCTCTGCCTGCAGCACCGGCACCCCGGGTTCTAGTCCTGGTCGGGGCGCCAGATTCTGTCCCGGTTGCCCCTCTTCCAGGCCAGCTCTCTGCTATGGCCCGGGAAGGCAGTGGAGGATGGCCCACGTGCTTGGGCCCTGCACCCGCATGGGAGACCGGGAGAAGCACCTGGCTCCTGGCTTCGGATCAGCGCTGTGCACCAGTTGCAGCGGCTATTGGGGGGTGAACCAATGGCAAAGGAAGACCTTTCTCTCTGTCTCGCTCTCTCACTATCCACTCTGCCTGTCCAAAAAAAAAAAAAAAGACAAATAAATAAAAAAATCTTTTTTAATTTGCTATTAGCTTAAAATACACTGTTATAACTAAGATATTTTATGCAAGCCAAAGGAAAACACATATTATAGATTTACAGAAGATAAAAAGAAAAGGAATCAAAACACATGACTACAAAAATATAATCATATCACATAAAAAGACAGCAAAAGAAAAAGAATGGAACAAAGGACATGAAAAACAGAAAAAAATTAACCAAATGGCAGTAGTAAGTCCTTGCCTATCAATAATTTCTTTACATGCAAGTTGGTTAAATTCTCTAATGAAAAGACACAGAGTGGCTGAATGGAAAAATACATTAAATCCAGCTATACACCGTGTACAGGACTCACTTGAGTGATAAAGACACAGCTAAAAGTAAAGAGTTAGAAAAAAGATATTCCACGCATATTCAGTAGCCAAAAGAGAGCAGTAGTGGCTATTAGGATAGCAGACAAAATAGGTTATATCAAGAGACAAGTACATTGCATAATGATAGGTCAATTTATCAAGATATATAGCAATTATATGTACAATGAACATCAGAACTCCTAAATATATAAATGTTAATTGAACTTAAGTGAGAAATAGACAGCAAAACAATAATAATAGGGTACCTCAATACTCAGCTTTCAACAATCTGGAGATCATCTAGTCAGAAAACCAATAAGGAAACATTGGACTTGAACTATACTTAGATCGAATATACCTAACAGCTATACACAGAACATCCATGCAACAGGAGCAGAATGCACACTCTACAAATGCTCAGGGAACATCCTCTAGGATAGATCATACATTGGGTCACAAAAGAAGTCTTAACAAATTTCAGAAGACTGAAATCATATCAAGCATCTTTTCTGATCAGTTATGAAAATCAAAATAAAAGGAGGAAAATAGAAAATTCAAAGATATATGGGAAATTAAACAATATATTGCAAGAAACCAATGGGTCAATGAAGAATTCAAATAGGAAATCAAAAAATACCTGGAGGAAAATGAAAGCACAGCATATCAAAACATTTGGGATTCAGAAAAACCACTTCTTAGATGTTTGCAGCAATAAATATATACACTAAGAGAAAAAGAAAGATCTCACTCAACTGAACCTTACACTTAAAGGAACTAGGGAAAAGAACTAAGTTTGAAGTCAGTAGAAAGATGGAAAAATAGAGCAGAATTAAATCAAATCAAGTCTAGATAAACAATAGAAGTTATCACTGAAACTAAGAATTGGGGTTTTTTAAAAGACAAAACTGACAGAAAGATAAAGAGAAGGCCCAGGGGCTGGCACTGTGGTATAGAAGGTTAATCCTCCGCCTGCAGTGCCAGTATCCCATATGGACACCAGTTCAAGTCGTGGCTGCTCCACTTCTAATCCAGCTTCCTGCTAATGCACCTGGGAAAGCAGTGGAAGATGGCCCAAGTACTTGAGGCCCTGCACCCACGTAGGAGACATGGAGGAAACTCCTGGCTCCTGTTTTCGGCCTGGCCCAGTCCTGACTGTTGCAGCCATCTGGGGAGTGAAGCAGTGAATGGAAGATCTCTCTCTCTCTCTCTCTCTCTCTCTCTCTCTCTCTCTCTCTTTTCCTCCTCCTCTACCACCACCTCCTCCTCCTCTTCCTTTTCTTTTTCTTCTTCTCTATCTGTATCTCTGCCTTTCAAGTAAATCAATAAATATTTTTTAAAAGAGAGAGAAGGCTCAAATAAATAAGACTTTAAATCAGAAGTGGGGAACCTTTTTTCTGCCATAGGCCATTTGGATATTTATAACATCATTTGCAAGCCTTACAAAATGATCAACTTAAAAATTAGCCTGCTATAGATTTATTAAATTTTGAGTTCTGACTGTGGCTCCCTTGTTAGGGCCAAACTATAAATGGTTTTGAGGGCCTTATATGGACCGTGGGCTAGAAGTTCCCCATTTAAAATGAACAGGGGAGATATCACAACAGATACCACATAAAAACATAGGCTCATGAAAGAACATTGTGAAAAACTATATGCCAAAGATGCTGCAGAAATGTGAAGAATCAAAAGAGACTACTGTGCACAATTATATACCAACAAACTGGATAACCTAGGATAAATGGATAAATTCCTAAAGCATACAACCTACCTTCAAGACTGAATTATGGGGGCCAGCTCTGTGGCATAGCGGGTAAGGCCACTGCCTGCAGTGCTGGCATCCCATATGGGCACCGGTTTGAATCCCGGCTGCTCCACTTCCCATTCAGCTCCCTGCTATGGCCTGGGAAAGCAGTGGAAGATGGTCCAAGTCCTTGGGCCCCTGCACCTGCATGAGAGACCCAGAAGCTCCTGGCTCCTGGCTTCAGATCCGCACAGCTCAGGCCATTGTGGCCATCTGGGGAGTGAACCAGCGGATGGATAGACCTCTCTCTCTCTCTCTCTCTCTCTCTCTTTTGGATAAGTAAATAAATCTTTTTTAAAAAGGCTAAATTATGAGACCGGCGCCGTGGCTCAACAGGCTAATCCTCTGCCTTGCGGCGCTGGCACACCAGGTTCTAGTCCTGGTTGGGGCGCCGGATTCTATCCCGGTTGCCCCTCTTCCAGGCCAGCTCTCTGCTATGGCCCAGGAGTGCAGTGGAGGATGGCCCAAGTCCTTGGGCCCTGCACCCGCATGGGAGACCAGGAGAAGCACCTGGCTCCTGGCTTCGGATCAGCACAATGCGCCGGCCGCAGCGGCCGTTGGAGGGTAAACCAACGGCAAAAAGGAAGACCTTTCTCTCTGTCTCTCTCTCTCACTATCCACTCTGCCTGTCAAAAAAAAAAAAAAAGGCTAAATTATGAAGAAATAAAAATTCTGAAGAGACTGAAGAAGTAGATTGAATCAGTAATAAAATCCTCCCAACACAGAAAATTATACACAACAATGAAAAAATTAATGCTGAACTTTATCAAACTTTTCCAAAAAATTGAATAGGAAGGTACACTTTTAAAGACATTTTACAAAACAAGGACGATCCTAATTCCAAAGCCAGGCAAGCACTCTAAGAGAAAATGCAATTATAGGTTAATGTCCCATGAACATACATGAAAAAATACTTAAGAAAACAACTGGGGCCAGCGCCGTGGCTCAATAGGCTAATCCTCCGCCTTGCAGCGCCAGCACACCGGGTTCTAGTCCCAGTCGGGGCGCCAGATTCTGTCCCAGTTGCCCTTCTTCCAGGCCAGCTCTGTGCTGTGGCCCGGGTGTGCAGTGGAGGATGGCCCAAGTGCTTGGGCACTGCATCCCATGGGAGACCAGGAGAAGCACCTGGCTCCTGCCTTCGAATCAGCGTGGTGCACCGGCCGCAGCGTGCTAGCCGCGGCGGCTATTGGAGGGTGAACCAACGGCAAAGGAAGACCTTTCTCTCTGTCTCTCTCTCTCACTGTCCACTCTGCCTGTCAAAAAAATAAAAAATATCAAAAAAAAAAACAATTGACTTGTTCAATAAAACTGGAGATAAGTTTTTTCTATGCCTTTTAATGCTTCTAGCAATCTAATCAATTATAGTTCCTTATTCCATGTAGTTTATAACGCGATTTCTTTTTTTTTAAATGCTTTTAACATTGTGGCATCTTTATGTCTAAGCAGCATGTGATTGGCTCATGCTTTTTCATCCAGCTTGACAGTCTTGTCCTTTTATTTGTGATGTTTAGACCATTTGCATTTGATGTGACTAATGACATCAATAATTATAAATCATATGGTGGTTTCTATTTGTCCTATCTGCCTTTTAATAACCTTTTTGGTTTTTTCTACCTTTTTTTAGATTAGCTGACTATTGTTTTTTTTTTAACTTTTATTTAATGAATATAAATTTCCAATGTACAGCTTATGGATTACAATGGCTTCCCCCTCCCATAACTTCCCTCCCACCTGCAACCCTCCCCACTCCCGCTCCCTCTCCCCTTCCATTCGCATCAAGATTCATTTTCAATTCTCTTTATATACAGAAGATCAATTTAGTATATATTAAGTAAAGATTTCAACAGTTTGCACCCACATAGTAACACAAAGTGAAAGAATACTGTTGAAGTACTAGTTATAGCATTAAATCAAAATGTACAGCACATTAAGGACAGAGATCCCACATGAGGAGCAAGTGCACAGTGACTCCTGTTGTTGACCCAACAAATTGACACTCTGGTTTATGGCACCAGTAACCACCCTAGGCTCTCGTCATGAGTTGCCAAGGCTATGGAAGCCTTCCAAGTTCACCGACTCTGATCATATTTCGACAAGGTCATAAAAGACAGGGTGAGGATAGTAACCAATGATCCTAAGAGTGGTATTAACCAGGTCTGAACAATTATACAGCATTAAGTGGGGAAGAGGACCATCAGTACACACAGGTTGGGAGTAGAGCCATTGGTGGTAGAGTAGAGGTTATGATTACAAAGGAATGAGGCCCAAGTGCGCTAGACAGGGTCTAGAACAAAGGACAGAGTCATTATTAGAAGAGCTAAGAAAGGTGCTGTATAAGCTACAATGAAGTTTTCTGATTGAGAGGCAAATAATCCCTGACAAAAGGGGCTTGATAATAATATGTTGGGCTTTAGACCTTGTAAGTTAAGAGGCCCAGACCTATCTATCTCTTCACATGGGGTATATCCTAAGGGAGGTGTGAACCTCCCAGGGGAAGGCATTCTGTTGACTTTCATTACTTGGCTGGGCTGGGAGGAGAGCTGGCCAGGTAAAGGCAGGTGGCATCTCTAACAAGAAATTTACAGTTCTGCCTGCAATGTTGCTGACCCTACTTGGCCGTCCCCTCAGCTGCAGTGGTCACTTTGGAAGTTGGGCTGAGTGAAGGGCTTTTCAGCTTAGAGCCAATAAGATCTGTGGCTCTGACCTGGGCATCCTTCTTTACATCCTTTCTTTACTCTCTCTAATTAGTGTAGGATTAATTTTTTGAGTATAGGGGCCTGCGCTGTGGCGTAGCAGGTGAGGCCGCCGCCTGCAGTGCCGGCATCCCATATGAGCGTCAGCTCGGGTTCTGGTTGCTCCACTTCCAATCTAGCTCTCTGCTATGGCCTAAGAAGGCAGTAGAGGATGGCCATAGTCCTTGGAGCCCTGCACTCGCTCCTGGCTCCTGGCTTCAGATCAGCGCAGCTCTGGCTGTTGCGACCAACTCGGGAGTGGACCAGTGGATAGAGGATCTCTCTCTCTCTCTCTCTTTCTCTCTCTCTGCCTCTCCTTCTCTCTGTGTAACCCTGACTTTCAAATAAATAATAAATAAACCTTAAAAATTTTTATGAGTATAGGCCGGCGCCGTGGCTCAACAGGTTAATCCTCCGCCTTGCGGCGCCGGCACACCGGGTTCTAGTCCCGGTCGGGGCACCGATCCTGTCCCGGTTGCCCCTCTTCCAGGCCAGCTCTCTGCTGTGGCCAGGGAGTGCAGTGGAGGATGGCCCAAGTGTTTGGGCTCTGCACCCCATGGGAGACCAGGAGAAGCACCTGGCTCCTGCCATCGGAACAGCGCGGTGCGCCGGCCGCAGCGCGCTACCGCGGCGGCCATTGGAGGGTGAATCAACGGCAAAAGGAAGACCTTTCTCTCTGTCTCTCTCTCACTGTCCACTCTGCCTGTCAAAAAAAAAATTTTTTATGAGTATAAAAATTAGCTGAAAAATTTATTTTTGTAAAAAATAAGAATGGGAAAGGAAAAGGGTGGAAGAAGAAATGTGGGAGTATGGGTAGGAGGAAGGTGGGGGAAAGAATCATCATGTTCCCAAATCTATATTTATATTAAATGCATGAGGTTGTATTCCTCAAACAAAATAAAATAAAATAAGAAGACTTTCAATGAAAAAAAAAAACTATTGACTTGTATGCTTTGACACCACCATAAAGTCAAAAAGCCTTAAGTCAAGCCATCTTTATATGTTTTTACTTTTTGTATCACCTTTATGATGCTTAATGTTCTCTGAATTTCTTGACTCTGTAGTGTTTGATACTAATTTTGGAAAATTGTCAGTCATTATTTCTTCAAATACTTCATCTGTTTTCTCTCTCTTCCTTCTAGCATTCCAATGTCATGTATGAATATATTAGACCATTTACTATTAAGCCATAACACTTGCATGTCCTGTACTATCTTCCTACTTTTTTTTTTCTTAGCATTCAAATTCAACTATTGAGTCAATTTCAAAATGAACAATTCTGGAGCTGGTGTTGTGGCATAGTGGATAAAGCTGCCACTTGAGACACCAACATCCCATATGGTTGCAGTTCATGTCCCAGCTTCCCCACTTCCAATCCAGCTCCCTGCTAATGGCCTGGGAAAAGCAGCAAAAGATGATCCACATACTTGGAGCCTTGCAACCCATGTGGGAGGCCCAGATGAAGTTCCTGGCTCCTGGGAGTGAACCAGCAGGTGTAAGATCTCTCTCTCTCTCTCTCTCTCTGATTCCCCTTCTCTATAACTCTGAATTTCAAATTAAATAAATTTAAAAATTTTTTTCAAATGATGAACAATCCTTTCTTCAGCTATGTTACTCTACTGATGAGCCCATCATAGATACTATAATTTCTGTTATGGTGTTTTTGATTTCTTTTTGTTTTTCTTTTGTATGTATGTAACATAGATGTTGTGAACTTTTCAGTGCAGTCACATTAACATAACCATTTTGTTCTTGCAGTTTTACATCTTTCTGCTGAAAGTACTGATGTACTCTTGCATGTCTTCTACTTTCCCATTAGAACTTATAACACAGGGTTCCCACTCGGCATAATTGACATTTTTAGGCAAAAAAGTCAGTTGGTAGTTGCTTTTCTGTTCCTTATAGGATGTTTAGCTCCATCCATGCCCTCTACCCACTAGATGCCAGTAGTGCATCTCTCATTAAGACAATGATAAATACCTCCAGATGTTGCCAAATGTTCCCTGTGGGCAAAATTGCCTGCTTTTGAGAACCAGTGCTTAAACATGTTAATCACAGTTGTTTTAAATTCCCTTTATGATAGTTCCAACAGCTATCTGATATCTGAGTCTGATTCGGATTTTGTTTTCTCATGCTTTTTGATATGCCAATTTTTTATTGAAATATGACCATGTATAGGATGGTACAAACTGATATCAATTTTTATACTTCAAGATTAGCATGCTTTTCCTTCTGCTGGGCCTTTAGTGTGGAGGTTTGTGTTGATTTTGTCAGGAGTTGGACTAGGGTTGAAATTTGCTTAGTTGCTATGGTTACCAGAGTTGGAATTTGTTGCTATGGTTATGAGAGTTGGATTTTGTTGTTGCCATGGGCACCAGAGATTTCAAAATTCTCTAGTGATACCTTGTTTTTGTTTCTCCACTTGGCTTTGGATCTTTCTTTTGTTTTGCTTTCCATAGAGAGTCAGTCTCTTGCTATACTTCCAGCTGTACTCTGCTATATTTATTTGAAGTTTGTTAAACCCTGTTGGTGAGGGGGGAGGTGTAGGTGGGCATTCTCTGATGTTCCATTTAAGCCTCAGTCTTAGGCAAGTATTTTGAACTTGGGTTATGTGGTATGTTCTTCACAAGTATTACCACCCCTCCTCCAAATACAGAAGTTTCTAGAAAGATGAGTATGGGTGATGTTTTGGTGATGTGGGAGACATGTCAGTCTTAGGTGTATTTTGGCAGTAGCTATGGGGTGGGTCCTTCCATGCAGAAACAGAAGAGAGCTTTCCTGGAATTTTCCTCTGTAGAAGTTCTTCAGGAAAGGCTCACAAAGGGGTATGAACCCAGTTATGCCTAAGAACCAGTTTTATGCTCTCATGCTAGCCCACAAGGGCCTTTAGTATTTGGCCAAACACTTCCAGTTTAATTTTTCTACAGCTTATAAGGTATTTAGTGGCATCTATTTTGGGTAGAAATTCCTGTTTTTCCCTGCAGATACCAGGTCATTTACCTGCCCTTTGACCTCAGTTTTGTGACAGATTTAAGAAAAGTTGTTAATTTCCATTTTGTTCAGCAGTTTTCTCATACAGATCAGAGTAATGCTCTTTCCACATCTGTGTATCTTCCAGTAGAAATAATAAAGTAATTTGATAAACTTTTAAAGATATTTAAATAATAATCATTATCTTATGTGTTTAATCATGTAGTTGTCATTTATGGGGTCCTTCATTCCTTTGTGTAAATCTATATTTCCATCTGTTCATTTTCATTCTGCTTGAGAGCCTTCATTTAACATTTTTGAAATGCACATCTGTTCATGATGAATTCCTCTATCTTTTATTCATTTATTTTCATTCAAGAGGCAGTTAAAGACAAACAAAACCCCCATTCACTGGTTCATTTCCCAAATGCCTGGGCTGGGCCAAAGCCAAAAGCCAGGAACGCAATCCAGGTGTTCCACATGGGTGACAGGAACCCAACTGCTGGAGCCATCATTATTGCTTTCCACAGGCTGCATTGGCAGGAATGGCAGGAAGCTGGAATTAGGACCAGAACTGGAAATCAAACCTGGGCACTCTGAGATGAGGAAATATTTTTTCCAAGAAAACTTACTTATTTGAAAGGCGCGGGGGGGGGGGGGGGGTGGCGCATCTGCTGGTTCACTCTCCAAATGGCTGTAATGGCTGGGGATGGGCCAGGCTGAAGCCAGGAGCCTGGAACTCTATCCGGGTTTCCCATGTGGGTGGCATGGACGCAAGCACTTGGGATATCTTTTGCTGCTTTCCCAGGTGCATTAGCACGGAGCTATAGCAGAAGCAGAGCAGCCAGGACTCAAACTAGGACTCTGATGTGGGATGCAGGCAGTGGCTTAACCTGCAGCGCCACAATAGGTGACTCTTAGAAGTTATGCATCAGAAAACACTTCCACATCTCTCTGTCTTCTGAACTGGCCTCACACAGGCAAAGATCAATATGGCCATAGCTTTTGTGGACCTCTCAAACCCTCATGCTAGTCTAAACTACCATCTTTGTTGTTAGTGATTCCGAGGCATGAAGTGTATGCCACATCCCTCAGCACTCCAATACAGGAGGAACAGAATCCAGTCCTGTGGGAAGCTGCTGGAGCAGTTGAAATTCCAAGCATATTGTCCAACTCTTTCCCTTCTCAGAGAAGTTGAGAACTGGAGTCTGTCACCCACTCATTCTGCACTGAGCCAGGGAGAGGAGCTATGTTGGGTAACTACATGCTATTTCTTTTTTTTTTTTTTTTTGACAGGCAGAGTGGACAGTGAGAGGGAGACAGAGAGAAAGGTCTTCCTTTGCCGTTGGTTCACCCTCTAATGGCCGCCGCGGCCAGCGTGATGTGGCTGGCACACTGCGTTGATCCGAAGGCAGGAGCCAGGTGCTTCTGGTCTCCCATGGGGTGCAGGGCCCAAGCACTTGGGCCATCCTCCACTGCCTTCCCGGGCCACAGCAGAGAGCTGAACTGGAAGAGGGGCAACCAGGACAGAATCTGGCGCCCTGACCGGGACTAGAACCTGGTGTGCTGGCGCCGCTAGGCGGAGAATTAGTCTGTTGAGCCACTGCGCCGGCCAACCACATGCTATTTCAAAATGTTACCTTGTTCTCTGTAGCTCCCAGGTGACTATAGTACGCTGGGCCCTTTCAGCTCTCTGAAACAGATGAGATAGAAACTAGTCTTTCAGGTAGCACTAGGAGAAGTTAGGATACCAGATATTTAGCCCATCTCCTTTGTTCCTCAGAGAGAAGCTGGGGTCTAGGGTTGCTGTGCTAGGAGTGGGGACTTTGGCAAGAGGACATATCTGCTTTTCCTGTCAGTTTTAATGTTGCTAGCTTTGCGCTCTCCCAGGGTGTAGAGCCCCTTGGTTAGTTTACATATTTTTCACAAAAGGAATTAATCCATGTGCTTCTGTCAAAATGGTGTGTCCATGGATCAGAGAAGAGTTCAGGGTTTCTTATTCTGCCATTTTTGAAATGTCCTATATGCTAGACATTTTTGTATTCCTGTAAATATTGTTGAACTTTGCTTCTGTGGTGTGGTTAAGTAACATGGAAACAGTTTCAGCCTTTCCAGTTCAATTTTTATTATTTGTTATGTACGATCAGAACAATGTTTAAGGATAATTATTGGGGCTGGTACTGTGGCTTAGTGGTCAAAGCCGCTGCCTGCAGTGCCGGCATCCCATGTGGGTGCCGATTCAAGTCCTGGCTGCTCCACTTCTGATCTAGCTCTGTGCTATGGCCTGGGAAAACACTGGAAGATGGCCCAAGCCCTTGGGGCCCTGCAACTGTGTGGGAGACCCAAGATGGGGGGGAAACTCCTGGCTTCGGATCGGCCCAGCTCCAGCCATTGTGGCCATCTGGGGAGTGAACCAGCAGCTGGGAGATCCCTCTTTCTCTCTCTCTCTCTGCCTCTGCCTCTCTGTAACTCTGCCTTTCAAATAAATAAATAAATAAATATTTTTTTTAAAAAAAAGGATAATTATTCTCCACTACTGAAACCAGAGCCTTCTGAGTACTTTACACTATCTCATGAATTCTGTAGTATTCTATTCTAAATAGTTGGGAGAAGCACTGCTTATGAGTGAGTGCTGGGTACCCTTCTCTCAGCTTCTTTCATGTTGTCCTTTCTCCTGTTTTGGGTACTTTCCTCACATTTGAGCATTGATCAGCAATATGTTGAATATTTGAGTGGAATCCTCTATGGATATCTCTCTCTCTTTCTCTCTCTCTCTCTCTCTGTGTGTGTGTGTGTGTGTTCAGCTCCTCTCCCTACTCTCCTCTCCCTACTCTGTCCTGCAAACTCTAGTTGCCTCAATCTCTTTGAACTCTGGAGCCCCCATGGCTTTGCTTGGATTTCCCTTATTTAAATTGAAGTCTGGATGCTCTCCCACAGAGAGGCAACTAGAAGGATCACTTTGTTTGCTTCATGATTCTCAGGTATCATTGTCCTTCACTGCCTGATTTTCCAAATAGTTGCTTCATATATTTTGTCTGATTTTTAATCAATTTTTTCAGGTATAAAGTTAAATATGGCCCTTAGTATTTCATTTTGGTCAGAAGCATAAGTCTCATAAATGGGTTCTTTATGTATAATAGAATAAAAACCAGTATAGACAGCTGGATATGCCCATACCATCAGCACTTAAAGAGCTCAGTGGACCAACATATACACCTCTATCTGCCAACAAAAGTGGTAGCAGCTAAACAGGAGTGGAGTACAACCTGTCATTTGGTAAGTTATGGGAGACAATCTACCTGTGGCATTTGAAACAATATAGCCCAGCTCTTTCTTCACCTTATCCAATAGCAGCAGTGGGGTAACCTGCCTATAGGAGTAGCAACAGAGTAACCAAGAAGGCAAACATCACTCACATGTCATACCCATCAGCAGTAAGCAGGACACTCTGTTAAGACCAATGGTAGCACACAGCCACTTAGACCCATCAGCTCCTGGCCTTACACAAATTGGCAGACGACCCAAGAAAGGTGTCTCCTGGACCTTCAACCAACTCTGGCCCATTATCCTCCTAGGAATACAAGGTAAATCAGGCCTATGGTCTCTAAACTTCTAACTACATAAACCCTGAAACTCTTGGTCTTCCACTCAGCAAAAAAAGATGGTACAGAGAGGTACTTCCTTTCCCTGCTCTCACAAACAGAGATAGAGTAGAGAACCTACTGGAACTGGATGTCTGGACAACAAGCCAATGAAAATTCTTCTGTTCAGCAGGACTAGCATCCTCTACCCCTCGCCTGACAACACAAGTGGCCCAGGGAAGAACCTTCCATCCCTGTAGGTAGCACCTGCATGTATAAAGCAAGAGATCAAGCAGAACCAGAGAAATACAGCACACCATAAAAGCATTGTAAAGGTTTTAAAAAACTAAATTGGCATTGTAACTATAGCTTATAAAAGTTGCCAGAACCTATTCAGTAAACCACCAGGAGCAAAGTGAAAGGCATGGGAGAGATCCAGTCTGACAGCCCTCAGAACCAATCCTCCTAACATCTTGGACTTCCAGCCACCAGAGCTATGAGAGAATAATTATCTGTTATCTGGGGTGGGTGTTGTGGTGCAGTGGTGCCCACACTTCGGGTGCCCACATCCCATATCAGAGTGCCAGTACTGTCTACTTTGCATCTGATCCAGCAAATCAGACCTCCAACCTTCAGTCTGGCCCAGCCGCAGACATTTGGGGCATGAACCAGTAGATGGAAGATATTTTTCTCACACAGTTTCTCCCTCTCTTTGTCAGACTTCCCTTCAAATAAATAAAATAAATCTAATAAAATATTGATATACAACCAGAGACATAGTCAAGAACTCCCTTCTTTATGTCTCAACAATATATTAGGCTGGCACCGTGGCTCACTAGGCTAATCCTCTGCCTGCGGCGCCGGCACACCGGGTTCTAGTCCCGGTTGGGGCGCCGGATTCTGTCCCAGTTGCTCCTCTTCCAGTCCAGCTCTCTGCTGTGGCCCGGGAGGGCAGTGGAGGATGGCCCACGTGCTTGGGCCCTGCACCCCATGGGAGACCAGGAGAAGCACCTGGCTCCTGGCTTCAAATTGGTGAAGCGCGCCGGCCGTAGCGGCCATTTGGGGGGTGAACCAACGGAAAGGAAGACCTTTCTCTTTGTTTCTCTCTCTCACTGCCTAACTCTGCCTGTCAAAAAAAAAAAAAAAACAATATATTATACTTAAACCTATGATAGCTTTATCATACTGTTTTTTAAAAGATTTATTTATTTATTTATTTGAAAGGCAGAGCCACAGAGAAGCTGAGGCAGAGAGAGAGAGAGAGAAGTCTCCCATCTGCTGGGTCACTCTCCAAATGGCCAAAATGGTTGGAGCTGTGCTGATCCTGGAGCTTCCTCCAGGTCTCCCACATGGGCGCAGGGGCCCAAGGACTTGGGCCATCTTCTACTGCTTTCCCAGGCCATAGCAGAGAGCTGGATCGGAAGTGGAGCAGCCAGGACTCAAACCGGTGCCCATATAGGATGCTGACACCATAGTCAGCGGCTTTACCTGCTGTGCCACGGTACCAGCCCCCTGTTTTTAAAAATGTATTTAAAGGCAGAGTTACAGAGAAAGAGATATCCTCCATCCACTAGTTCACTCTCCAAATGGCTGCAACCATTGGGGCTGGGCTAGGCTGAAACCAGGAGCTAGGTGCTTCATCTGGGTCTCCCATAACAGTGGCAGGGGCCCAAGCACTTGGGCCATCTTCTGCTGCTTTCCCAGGCATGTTATCAGGGAGCTGTATCAGAAGTGGAGCAACTGAAATTCGAACTGGTGCCTATATGGGATGCCGGTGTTGTAGGTAGTGGCTTAACCCACTGTGCCTCAGCGCCAGTCCCATCCTATTGTTTTGTAACTGTCCTTTTATCTCCCTGTGTTCCCCCATTCCAATGTCAGCTCCTTGAGGACAAGAATTGTGTTTTTGAAATCTACATCTTTATGGCCTAACATGCTGTAGCCTGGTATGTGTTTGAGGACTGACTGATGGGTCGATAATTTACAAACCCAAGTGCTCATCAAAGTTATGAAGACTGAATTCTAAAACTTGAACCTCCTCTATAATGTCAACCACATATCTGTCTTCCCCATGTGATACTGCTGGGCAGCATTTGTCCTTGGGCATTTTTTTTTTACTAGAAGACCATGTATACAGGAAACCTGTGGTGGAAGGAGATGAAAGATCTATGGTTCTCAACAAGACTACAACAGGCATTCAGTCTCCCTACACTAAATGTAGAAGAGTCTCAGTGTTCCTTCCTAAGACCTTGGTTCTTCCCTCTATCTACACCCTGCTCCTGGATAATCTCCCCTAGATTAGTAGTTTTAAATACAGTCTCTGGCCCAACCCTCTCCAGATTCATATTTCCCAAAGCTGACTTTGATCTTGCTGTGTGAATGCAAGACAAGCCATTGAAAATACAACATAGCCAGAATATGATTCTTGATTTCCTTCATGTGAACCTACCCCTTTTCTGATTTTCAGCATCTTAATAAAATGCATCTGCATGTATCCAATTGCTAAAGGCAAAACTTAAAATTCACTCTGAATTCTCCCAATTTCCCTTACCATCACCTATAATAATCACCAGATAGAAATAGCTCTTCTTAATACATGTGGATAATCTACCAACTTTTCTCCATATCTTATCATAATCCCTATCCAAACCACCATTATCACTAATCTGGATTACCAATAGTTTAAGAGTATCCCTGGGCCGGCGCTGTGGCTTAACAGGCTAATCCTCCGCCTGCGGCGCCAGCACACCGGGTTCTAGTCCCGGTCAGGGTGCCGGATTCTATCCCAGTTGCCCCTCTTCCAGGCCAGCTCTCTGCTATGGCCCGGGAAGGCAGTGGAGGATGGCCCAAGTCCTTGGGCCGGGCACCCGCATGGGAGACCAGGAGAAGCACCTGGCTCCTGGCTTCGGATCAGCACGATGCGCCGGCCGCAGCGGCCATTGGAGGGTGGACCAACGGCAAAAAGGAAGACCTTTCTCTCTGTTTCTATCTCACTATCCACTCTGCCTGTCAAAAAAAAAAAAAAAAGAGTATCCCTGGTTCTAATTTTGCTCCTTTCTAATGCCCATTCATCAGAGAGCAGCCAAAATGATCTTTTAGAAACATTATTTTGGGGCCAGCACTGTGGCGTACTGGGTAGAGTCCCATATGGGCACCAGTTCAAGACCCAGCTGAGCCACTTCTGATCCAGCTCTCTGTTATGACCTGGGAAGGCAGTGGAAGATGGCTCAGGCCCTTGGGCCCCTGCACCCTTGTGGGAGACTGGGAAGAAGCTCCTGGCTCCTGGCTTCGGATCGGTGCAGCTTCAGCCAATGTGGCCATCTGGGGAGTGAACCAGTGAATGGAGGACCTCTCTGTCTCTCTGCCTCTCTTTCTTTGTGTAACTCTGACTTTCAGGTAAATAAATAAAGCTTTTTAAAAAGGGGAAACGTTATTTTACTACCTTGCTTATTGCCCTACAGTAATTGTCTATAATATTTAAAATATAAACAAAAAAATTTTTTACCATGCCTAATTCTCTAGTTTTATTTCTTAGGAATTTTTCCACATACCTTCCATTCTAGACAGACCAGCCATCTCTCTGCTGGAGTAACAGCTCTTACACCTCCACACTATTCATCACACTCATGTTTCTATGCAGGAATTCCTTCCTGACATATCTCAGAAAGTTTCTGTTTTTCTGAATTCTGAATCCCCAAAAACAGTCAATCAGCATGGGCTTCCAGAATTTGCTAGTATGACTGACCTGGGAAATGCTGGGAAAGAGCAGATGATTACTCAAACACCTGGGTCCCTGCCATCCACATAGAAGACCCGGATTGAGTTCCTGACTTCAGCCTGACTCAGCCCCAACTATTGCAGGCATTTGAGGAGTGAACCAGTGAATGGAATGGAATATCTCTCTGTCTCCTTGCATTTCAAGTAAAAACAAATAAACAAATAAATTTTTTAAAAAAAGCAACAGAAATGTTCAATTTAAAAAAAAAAAAGCTCAACAATTTTCAGCTAGGCACCTAACCTCTTATGGTTGCCTTCTCCTTCACACATCACTATCCATTTCTGCAACATTTCAAATCCAGTTACTCATTCTTTGAACTTAAAAAGAAGTAGTCCATGATTCCTTACTGTTATTATGAGACTTAGCCAAACCCTACACAGATGTTCTGTAGAGAATCCCTTGAATAACTCTGATTTAATAGTATGTGTTGACAATTCATAAAAAAACTAAAAATTGAAGTAAAAGTTATGCTATAATTGACTTAAATTAGCCCTCAAAATATGAGCTTCTCAAAGAAATCAAATTGTTTATATGGCTAAATTAATTATCTTCCTTTGAAATTATCAACTGACAAAAGATAAAAAAATAATACATTAATGGTAAGTATATACTTTGGGGTTAGTCAATGGCTTCATACTGTTTTGGAAACAAAAAGGTTTCCTGATCTCAACAAGAATCTCTGTTTTAAAAAATTGATGGTGAATGAAAGAACTTTTAGTTTCCTTGAGTTTAGGTAAGGCAAGAATTATAATAAAAACAAAAGGTCATTTAAAATGTAAAGATTTAGAAAGGCAAATCCTTGGAGGAATTCAAAGAAACTACTACTAACTGTTAGAGATAAACCCTTGATTCAGAAAAGAAGAAGGAGGAGGAAAATAAGAGAGAAGGAAAAGGGAGAAGGAAGAGGGAGGAGGGAGGAAGAAGAGAAAAATTAACACAATATTGTGTGCTTTCAAGATGGCTGAGTGGTAGCACCCAAACATTGAAAATGGAGTTTAGCCAAAACAATAACAACAAACAAACAACAAAAAACTTGCATGGTAGTATCCATGGTAGCATAGATAAACTAGTCACAATACTAAACTGGCACTGGTGGGTAAATTTTACAGGTACTGTTCAGGACATTTCCAAAACATATTCTACCTGCCAACAACTAAATCCTGGTAAAACTGTAAAGGTGGAATATGGACAGTTCCTGAAAATTCTGCAGCTCTCTGAATACCTCCCAATGGACTTTATACAAACACCTGCTGCAGGGGCTATGAATATATTCTTGTTATTGTTTGTTTGTTGTCAGTTGAATTAAGTGTTCTTTACTGGAGCCCTAACTGTAGCAAATTTGAAAAAAGTTTCTTTTCACTTTTACAATTTGGGTAATTCCCACTTCTCTAGTGACAAAAGCACTTAAGAGTATTTTACTAGCATTTTTATCAGCAAACTCTGTAAAGTCCTACCTTTTATTGAGAAACTTCACTGTCTTTATCACCCCCAGTCCTTAGGAAAAATAGAGAGAACTATTGGAATTTTAAAGCAAATATTGGCAAAGCTCTCAGAAACACTGAAATTTCCTAGGCTCAAAATATTGCTCTCACCTTGCCATATGACAGTAAGATCAAACTTACCTAGGAACCAAAAGTTATCTCTTACTGAATTAATAGCAGATTGTCTTATGCCTTTGGACATTGCACTTTCAATCCAAGATTCTACCCTGTTGCAGGATTATGCAATTAAATACCCCTGTAATACTTCCAGCTTTATGACCATCAGATACAAGGTACATTTGCAAAATAACCAGCTAAACATATCTACATAAACTACAATCTGTAATTTGTGTCTTCTCAAATAGGCCCTGGAGAAAAATAGTTTCAGCCTAGCTAGGACAGATCTCATCAGGCACTCCTAATAATTGTCATAACCATAAATGCTTGATGCTTTTGATCACATTTCTCAACTTAAAAGATAGTATTATTATCATTATTATTATTTAAAGACTTATTTAGTTAAAGGCTGAGTTACACACACAGAGAGAAGGAGAGACAGAGAGAGAGAAGGGGGTCTTTCATCTGCTGGTTCACTCCCCAAATGGCTGAAACAGCCAGAGCTGGGTAGATCTGAATCCAGGAGCCAAGAGCTTCTTCCAAGTTTTCCACGTGGGTGCAGGGGCCCAGGCACCTGGGTCATCTTCTGCTGCTTTCCCAGGCACATTAGCAGGAAGCTGGATGGGAAGTGGCACAGCTGGGACTCTAACCAGTGCCTATATGGGATGTTGTTGCCTCAGGTTACCTGCTACACCACAGCACCATCCCCACTCACTACGCCACAGTGCTGGCCTCAAAAGATAATAAATTATTTTCTCTTGACTACTGGGATATTCATTTCTTCAAAAGACCCTAAATAAGAGTATTATCCTTGTGTCATTTAAGGAGAAAAAAAACTTTCCTATATGTTTTTCCAAAACCATAGCTATCTTGAATTTGACTAATTGCTAGACTGGCTATGGCATCTTTTGCCTAACTCTGCTGACTTATACATACACACACAAAAAAAATTCATAGAAAAATGCAATTAAGATAGGTTTATTTTAGTGCAAAAGAAATTTAAAATCCATGCATGTTCTATTTCACAATGTGCATTTTAAGAACTTTTTGAAAACCCTGTGTGTATATATTATATATATGCAGATATTTCTTGCCACTCCTACATTCTACAAGACAAACAAAAAATCCCATGATTACCTGGCTCTCTAAACAGACTCAACTGGTTTTATTTCCTGACTTTTACAATATAGGTCCCTAACTTCAAGAATTGTTTAAGAACTAATCATTTATTTCTGAAAATTTATTGTGTTACAAGTGGACCATCGATCCTGTCAAGACACTTAAATGCTATATTGCTTAGCCCTTGTCACGTCAGAGGATGCAATTCATATTGAAACAAAGGGAACAGGAGAGATTCATCCTGAATTCACAACTATAATCTCTAAATAACCTAAATAATCACTTATCAGAAAAATCTCTGCAATGATGAAAACCTACGTATCATGGATTAATTACCATGGCTTCACTTTGTCTGCTCTTGGCTAAAAGGGAGCACTAAAAAAGAGAAAAACGGGGGAGGACATATTGCTTAGTAGTTAGTATGCCACTTGGGACAACTGCATCCCCTACTGGAGTGACTCGGTTTGGGTCCCAGCTCCACTCCTGATTACAGCTTCTTACTAGTGCACATCCTCAGAAGCAGCAAGGGATGGTTCAGGTGGTTGGGGTCCCTGCCACCCACCAGGAGACCCAGATTGAATTCCAGGCTCCTGACTTAGGCCCAGCCCAGCCCCAGCTGTTGCAGGCATTTGGGGAGTGAACCAGTGGATAGGAGCTCTTTCTCTCTCTGTCTCTCTCCCTCTCTGCCATTCAAATAAAATAAAATAAAATAAAACAAGATATAGTTCTTAAAATGGAGAGCAGCAGTACCTGATATCCAACAGTTGGCTTGGTATACTCTCAGGCAAGTTTTTGTGTTCTCCTGTTAAACATGAACTATTTCACAGATCATCAAACTCATATAAGACTACACTAAGACAAAGATTGATTCAGAGGAAAATCATGACCCCTCCCTAATGATATCTGAACACACACACACACACACGCACTACAGAAATTACCAAACATCCCCCTAACCAGGCAAATATGAATGACTGCCACTTCTTTACCAATTATACCCATTGCCATACTTTAGACTTCTATCCTTCTAAAATTTATTAAGATATTCCTCACATAGAATTGCCCCCATTTTCTCTCAGTATGCAATATACAGTGAACACCCACTTCCTTTAGATTCTCCCCCAAACCACACAAATGAAGCCCAAATCCTATAATAAGTCTTTCTCAACCCTCTTACTAACATAGTTCTGCATGATGCATGCTATCCCTGTAATGAATAATAAATCCAACTTGTTCAACTACAGATACATTTTTGGTGTCCTATGGCTGTTTGACATTTACATTCAAAAATGTTATTAACAAAGATTACACAAGACCATAAGTGTAGTAATTTATTGATGAATTGGAAGAGTCAATATTTTAAAAATATTAATTCTCCCCAAACTGCAAAGTCATAATCAAAATTCCAAGGCTTCTGTGTAAACATTTGGGAATGCAACTCTAAAATTTATATAGAAATAGGATATGAATAGCCAAGGCAATCTTGAAGAACAACAAAGCTGGAAGAGTAACATTACCGTATATTAACACTCATAACATAATTAAAATAAGACAGTGTCATATTGCAAGGAAAAAATTCTGACCAATGGAATAGCATTGAGAATACAGACACAAACCAACACATATTTGATCACCAGATCTATAACAAATGTGACACTACAGTGCTATGATGAAAGGGTGACTTTTTTCAATAAATGGTGCTTGATAAATTGATGATTTGTATAGTATTTTATCATTTACAATATGGTACAAAAGAAATGAATCTTTATTACCATACATCATACTCAAAAGTAAGTTCCAGATGATTTTTAGGTTGCAAAATGAAAAGTAAAACTAAATCTTTTTGGAAGAAAGCATAGAAAAACCTTATTATGGCATCATTATAGGCAAAGATTTCTTGAACATGGCCCCAAAGACACTAAACAGAAAGGAAATTAATTGATAAACTGAACTATGTGATGACTAAGAACTTCATTAAAATGGTGAAAATGCAATCCATATATGAGAGAAGTCATTTGTAACACACATATGTGACAAAAGACTTGCAATCCATAAAACAAAAAAGCTCTACAAGTAAACAAAAAGACAGCTCAGTACAAAAAAACAAGCAGAACACTTGAACAGATATTTCACAAAATATCCAAATGGCTGATACACACATGAAAAGGAACTCGACTTCCTTTGTCATAATGAAAAGACAAACTACCAAAAAATACTATATATGGATTTCAACAAAAAATTTGCACTAAAATAATATATTTTAATTCAATTTTCCACAAACTTTTTTGAAGTACCCTCATAAATTAGAGACACTACATCACTCACCAAAATAGTTATAACAGAAAAGACAGAAAATTCCAAGTGTTAGTTTAATATGTGGAAAAGGCAGAACATTAATTCTCTGCCCCCAGTAGTATAAATTGATATAACCATCTCTGAAAAATCTTGATAGTAGATGAAAGTATGTATATCCTATGATCCAGAAATCATGTTGCTAGGTACCCAAGGGAAATATTTGCAAAAGTTCATGGAAAGATATGTACTAGAATAGTCATAGCAGCACTATTTATATCAAAAAACTTGAAATTACCCAAATGCTCAACAACAGTAGAGTGGATTTAAAAGGTATTCTGATATGATCACAGAATGCTATACAGTAAGGAAAATGAATGATTGACAGATACAAGCAACAATATAAATGAATCTCACAAACATAATATTGAGTGAAAGAAGCTAGACATGAAAGAATTATTCTGCATGATTCCAACTACATAGAGTTCAAAATTAGGCAAAATGAATCTATGGTGTTAAAAGTTATGGTGTTTGCCCTTGGGACAGAGAG
Source organism: Lepus europaeus (assembly GCF_033115175.1). Lineage (NCBI taxonomy): Eukaryota > Metazoa > Chordata > Mammalia > Lagomorpha > Leporidae > Lepus > Lepus europaeus. The sequence continues at coordinate 80,872,074 of NC_084850.1, forward strand.
TGTTCTAATGAGTGGAAGGACATAAAAAGGCTTCCCATTACTGAAAATATTCTGTTTGTTGACTAGTTTCTGGTTACACAAATACGTTCAATTATTGAAAATACATGCACCTTTCTATAGAAATGTTGTATTCAAGAAGAAAGTATGGGAAAAAAAGAGAAGGATATATACTAAAATGCCAGTAGTAAATATCTCTTGTTGATAGAAACATGGAGTTTTCTAAAATTTTTGACATGTTTTTATATATTCCAACTTGGTAATAATAATCAGGTCTTGTTATTCTGATCTGAGTAAAGTATTATTGCTTAAAAATATATTGAGTCTAAGTGATCATTACAATTTTATGTGCAGAGGAATAAATATTATACAAAATTGTACATAGCCACCACAATACTATATTCATATAGCATCATCCAGGAATAACACTGTATATATGTGAATTTTCTATATAATTGTATTTATTTCTTTCAATATCAATCCCTTAGAAAATGTTTATATTTTCTGGGTTCATAATTATATAACATATTTATTATATAACATATAACATAATTACATATCTGCCTTCTTAAGCAAAAGTTAATTTTACTTGAAACATGTAGGTCATGAATGATTATGCTATCATTTAATTTGAGAATGATGGGGGTTTTTGTCCTTGCACCAAATGCCCTAAGCCAAGTATAGTATTTTTATTCTAATATCAGCTTTGAATATTATTTCCATTTCCTTCCCTTTGAAGTGTCACCTCTTGCTGCTGTCTTCTAATGACCTAGTTTATCTCATCCTTCTTCATTTTCTACCTTTAATTTCCACTGGTCTGGGGAAATAATCAACAGTCTTGTTTGAAAGTGGTTTAAAAAAAGAAAAAAGTTAAATATAAGTGAAGAAAAATAACCCATAATGATATATCACAGCACAACCACCAGAATGCCTACAATTTAAACAGAATGATAAAAATCAAATGCAGTCAAGAATATAGAGCAATAAAAACTCTCATAACACTACTCGTGGTAAATTGGTGCAAAAATTCTAAAAAAACTCTCTGGTAATATCTAAGAAAACAAAAAAATACATGCTTATGATCCAGCAATTCCACTCACAAACTTATTTCCAACATAAATGTACATGTGAACCAAAAGATATATGAGAAAGGTTCCTAACAGCATTATTTGTAATAGCTACAGACTGGGAACAAAGTAAATGATTATCAACAGTTGGCAGACAAATTGTAGTATTTATTCACAAAATGATAAACTATATAGTAATGAAAATTAAGATTGGTGCTATACACAACATGGATAAATCACACAACATAGGTTTTATTGGAAAAATACAGCAAGTAAGTACAAGAGGTATTATTCTATTGATGTTTAAAGTTCAGATACAGGCAAAATGAATCAGTGATGCCAGAAATCAGAACACGGGTTTCCTCTGAGGACACATGAGAGAGAAGGGAATGGGAGCGAGTGTCCTGGGACTTCTGAGATGTTAGTCATGATCTATTTCTTGACAGGCATCATAATCAGATGGTATGCTACATTTGCCATAACTTATCAAGCTCTTGATACATGATTTGTGCACTATACGTATACCCTAATACTAAAGTAAAAATATTAAAATGCTGAAGATAAACAACTGTATAGAAAAATATTCACATACATTGAAGTGTAAAAAGCAGGTCAGAAAGTATCAAAAGGAGTTCAGAATGGAGAGTATGATCTCATTTTTTTACATTTGCATTTAAACAGAGTGGAAAACATGCCATATGTCAGAGTCACAGGTGCAATAACTAGAACTGCTTGGATTCCTGTAGGACAAAAGTGGCTGAGACAAGAGTATTGCTCAATGTGACTAGGGAGCAGATGGCATGGAAGGGTGTACTAAGGGTTAAAAATGAAAACAGAGTGCCAGGTAGGGATCAATTTGTTAAGGGTTTGAACGCTATGGAATGGAATCAGGAAGTCATTTTAGAGGTAAGATGCTGCCATTTGATAATTATGTTTCTTTATTAGATGGGAGGGTGGTAAGAGGTTCAAATTAACAAACTGTGAATTGAGTTTTAGGGGGAGATTATCTGTTTTTGTTTATTACTGGAGAGATTAAAAATCCTCTCTGAATTTGCCATGGGAAGTACCCATCTAAGTAACATGAAACTTTTCTGGGAAATAGGCTTTACAAGGGCAAGGAACTCCATCAGATCTGACCTCAGTCACATCTTTGTGGTAGCTCGAAACATGGTGCTGATTTCCACAAGATTCTCCCAAGGAATGAATAGCACACACACCACCCACTTCTACCTTGTAGAATGTGCATGTTCATTTGTGTTAGCATTAATCTCTTTGGCCCAGTTTGGCCTTATCCATAGTCCTAAACTACTCTGCTAATATAGAAAGCACTTACGATGTAGAAAATGAGAGCGGTGAGTGAAAGCAGTGGCCTCTGAACAAATTCCATGGCACAGGATTACTGAACAATATTCATTACCCCTAAGAATTAAAGGAAGGATTTCAATTGTAGCTGAAGATGGCAAACCCTATATAATTCTTTTTCCTCTTTCTAATGCCCTACTGAGTTCCTTGACGGTTGAGGGCTATGATACAGCTATCTATGCTTTAGCCCAACTATTTTGGTAGCAAAAAATAAACCAGCTGACTCCTCTTCCTGGCCAAAATGTTGGCATCATGCATCCCCAAACACACATGTGCACTTGCACACAGACACGAACAAACCCCTGAATGAACAGTCCCTATTCTAATGTTGCCATCTCTTCCCTTAGAGGCTCCAAACAGTTCTGACATCCTTCTGAAACAGAAAACCCAATTCTTCCTATCTAGTCACCTTCATTCTCATTTCCCACGCATCCTAGCATATTCTGGCTCTAGCTATCCTGGGTGACTGGATGTTTTACAAACTTATTTTGTGCTTGACACCTCTGGGCCATTCCTGTTGCTGTTCCCTTAGGCTAGAATCCTCTTATAAACCACAAAGCCTTCCAATTCGTTTCATCACTTAGAGATCAACTCCTCTTTGAGCCTTTATGGGTAATTGCCCCTGCATCAAGACACCCAGATTAAGCTATAGTTCCTTGCTTGCTCCTTCTTCAATGTTTGTACCATATGTTGATTGGCCCTCTATCAGAGCACTCATTCCTGTGTATTTTGTATGATCCATTTTAAATAAATAAGGCTATAAATTGAAGGTCAGATGGTGCAACAGAGAGTAGTTATGCTTGAGATTCTGACACCACAGTTCAAACTCTGGTCTTTCTCAATTGTTTCTGGCCAATTTTAGACAAGTAAATTCACCTTCTTCACAGTTTGCTCATCTGTAAAATAAGGACCATAAAGAGTAGCTACAGGGGGTGGGTGCTGTGGCTCATTGGGTTAAGCCGCTTCTTGGGATAACTGCATCCCATACTGGACAATGTGCCAGTTCAAGTCCTGTCTATCCCACTTTCAATCCAGCTTCCTGCTGATGCATCCTAGGAAACAGTAGGTGATGGCTCAAGTGCTTGGGCTCCAAACATCAATGTAGGAGACCCTAATGGAGTTCTGGGCTCCTGGCTTCAGCTTGGGCCAGCCCTGGCTGTTGTAGGCATTTGGGAAGTAAATCGCTCTTGCTCTCTCTCACTGTGCCTTTCAAGTAGATGATAATAAATGTGACTAATATATAAAGCTACCAGGGCAGATTTGTGGCATGCAGTTAAGTTGCTGATTGAGACACCAGTATCCTGTATCAGAGAATCTGGTTTGAGTCCCAGCTACTCTATTTCCAATCCAGCTTCCTCCTGATGTGCACTCTGGGAGGCAGCAGTGATGGGTCAAGTACCTGGCTCCCTGCCACCCATGTAGGAGAACCTGATTGAGCTCTGTGCTCCTGGCTTCAGCCTGGCCCAGCTGGGGCTGCTGTTGGCATTTGAGGAGTGACACAGCAGATGGAAGATCTCTCTCCATCTGTCTCTCTTTTCTCTGTCTACTTTCTAAATAAGATGCAAATAAACAAATAAAATTTAAAAGAGTAGCTGTCTTACAGAAAGGATTAAATGGTTTAGTATGAGGAACATGAAAGTACCAGAAACAATGCTTGAAAAGAACTCCATAAGGGTTAGCTCTCATCATTTTTCGCCATTTTTTAGACCTACCCAAGAATGTGTCACGTGCAAAGAGCTCATCATTACGTTCATCCTGTGATATGCCCCTAAAATCCAGCACTGTGTCAGGCATATGGCACATGCTCAAGAAACATCTGTGGAGTGGGTGGATGCATTAATGAATCTACAAAATAATTCCCAGCAGCATCCTCCTTCCAATTCTCTGAATCCTCTGCTGCCTATTAGCACAGTGCTGTATACCCCACAGAAAAACTTTAACTGGAGTGTCACTGAAAACATCCACATCCCTTGATCCCTTGGCTTTATCCCTGTCACCCCCTTTCTTGAAGCTTCCTGTCTAACGAATTCAAGTCCAGTAACAAGCGCTTGCTTTATCTCTGTTTCTCCCTTTCTTGACTTCTCTGTTCTAACAAGTTCGAGTCCAGCAGCAACCACTTTTACTAGCCTCTCCGGCGCGGCAGAGGTGGGAGACGCGAATGGAAGACTGGGAGTGGGGCGTGGCCACCACGTCGCAGAGCCCGATTGCGCCTGCGTAGGCTGCGGCAGAGCCAAAAAACGCTCAGGCTTGCGGTCATTGCCATCTAGTGCTTGTGCAGAAAGATCGCTCTTCTCACCAGCTCTCATTGCTGATCCGCCCCGCTCCCGAGTCTCGCGCTTCGGCTTCGCGCCGAGGCGCCAACACACCTACCATCCTCTCTCCGACGGATCGCAGACCTCCCAGTTTCCGCTCCTGTCTCCTGGAACCATGTCTCTGGTAAGCCAGAATGCGCGCCACGGCAGCGCAGAGACCACCGCAGATTGCAGCGACGGCCGGGGTGAAATGCAGGTTACTAACATCTCCGGGCCCCCCACCTCCATGCTAGTCTCCGATGCCCCCCAGGGCCCTCAGGGTGCCAGCGCTTCCCAGGCTGCACAGGACCCAAATGACCTCGAGGTCTTAATTGATGAGCAATCCCGACGTTTGGGGGCGCTCAGGGTCCACGACCCTCTAGAAGACAGATCGATTGCTTTGGTGAATTTCATGCGAATGAAAAGCCAAACCGAAGGGTCTATCCAGCAATCAGAGATGCTGGAGTTTCTCAGAGAATACTCAGATCAGTTCCCTGAAATCCTCAGACGAGCTTCAGCTCACTTGGATCGGGTCTTTGGGTTGAACCTGAGGGTTCTTGATCCTCAGGCTGACACCTACAACCTAATCAGCAAACGAGGTCCCCAGACCTCTGAGAGGCTAGTAGAGTCCCTGGACATGCCAAAGGCAGGTCTCCTTGCCCTGGTCCTAGGCCACATACTCCTGAATGGCAACCGGGCAAGGGAGGCCTCCATTTGGGATCTGCTGCTAAAAGTTGATGTGTTGGATGAGCCTCAGAGGGTTAACAACCTCTTTGGAAACACAAGGAACCTCCTCACTACTGACTTTGTGCACATGCGATTCTTGGAGTACTGGCCTGTCTATGGCACTAATCCCCTCGAATTTGAGTTCTTGTGGGGCTCTAGAGCCCACAGGGAAATCACAAAGATGGAAGCCTTGAAGTTTGTGGCACAGGCCCATGATGAAGAACCCTGGAACTGGCCAGAAGAATATAACAAGGCCCTGGAAGCCGACAAAGCCAAAGAAAGAAGCCAGGCTGCTGGCTTAGAGTTCTGGTCAGAGGACACTATGAATGATAAGGCAAATGATTTGGTTCAGTTGGCCATTAATGTCACTGAAGAGCTGCTTCCTATACATCAGGATGAGCTATTGGCTCACACTGGCAAAGAATTCGAGGATGTGTTCCCAAATATCCTTAGTCGAGCCACCCTAATCCTTGATCTGTTCTATGGGTTCTCTCTGATTGAGGTTGATACCAGTGAGCACATCTATCTCCTTGTCCAGCAGCCAGAATCAGAAGAAGAGCAAGTGATGCTAGAGAGCCTGGGGAGACCCACTCAAGAATATGTGATGCCAATCCTGGGTTTGATCTTCTTGATGGGCAACCGTGTCAAAGAGGCCAATGTGTGGAATTTGCTTCGAAGATTTAGTGTGGATGTAGGGAGAAAGCATGCCATCACCTGTAAGCTTATGAGACAGCGCTACTTGGAATGCAGGCCACTTTCCTACTCTAACCCAGTTGAATATGAGCTTCTCTGGGGTCCTCGAGCTCACCTTGAAACCACCAAAATGAAAGCCTTGGAGTACATGGCCAGGCTCTACAGAAAGCGACCACAGGACTGGCCAGAGCAATATAGAGAAGCTGTAGAAGATGAAGAGGCCAGAGCTAGATCTGAGGCAACTGCCATGTTCTTCTTTGGTGCCATGTGAAGTGCTGGAAAAATGTATCACTTCACCTGAGTGGTAACAGTTAAAGGGGCCTTGGGGAAATGGGTACTGGAGGCCCAAATCAGAAGTTGGGGGATAGTTGGGGTAGGGAATACACTTTGTGCTTGTTATCTGTGTTCCAGTTCTAAAAGTATTTCCTTCCTTTTAATATGCCCTTGAATTAAGTTCGTGACCAGTGTTTATAAATGAAATTTCTCATTTGCCATCCCTGTCTTGTTTAAGTATTGAAGTTCAGATAGTTGTGTAAAATGTATTGGTAATATGTACATTTTTGAAATAAGCAGTAAAATGATCTGGTACAGGAGTTAAACAATAACAGAACACACACAACAAAAACAAATACAAAACACTGCTTTGTGGTTGTCTTCCTTTGTGTGTACTATTGTATAAAAAAAGACTGACATTTACCTGCATTTGTTTTGCTGTTCCAGAGTGTAGTGAAAAATAAAAAGCATAATGAATTAGACACCACGCTTATATTCTCATTTATTCCATAAACCTTTATTAAGCACTTGCCATGCTCTGGAACACAGTGCTATATGCTGGGAATAGATAGGTAAAGAGAGCCCAGCTGGGACTCAGGTTTAAGAGGGAAGTAGGGGGGCAGGGCATGGGAGTAAACCAGCAATTATACTGTGCTATGACAAGTGGTATAATAGAGGTAAGAAATTGGGTTGGGGTGGGGTTGTGCTATGAGAGTCCACAGGAATAACTCTCGACTTTAGGTGCTGAAAAGGAGAGTGGAGAAGGTGATGGGGGCCAAAAAGGGGCTTAGGAGGATGCAAAGATATCAAGCAGGGGACAAATGGTCAGAGGTAGTGGTGGACAGGATGAGGTGGTATAGAGGAATGGGGACAAAATGTGCTTTAGTGACATCTAACGTGGAACCTGAGGTTGGAAGAAGGGAGGGAAGGAGGCAAGGACTTGGTGAAGACAAGGGCAGTGTGTAAAATGCCCTCAGAGTATTTGAAAGTAACTCGGACAATGTTAAGTTCAAGGGGTAGGAGGAGTGGGAGAGATGGGCCTGCAGCAGAGGTAATAAGGGCCCATATCCTCAGAGAATGGCTCTGGGGATTCTGTAACGGCTATCCTGAAGGCAGCTGGTGTTGGATCTTGAGTCGGAACCGAACGATCCACCTGCAGGAGCTGTGCATGGGATCCTCTGCCCGCGCAGTTTATTTCAGCAGCCAGGCTGTTAAGGTGTTAGTATTCTGGCTCTCTTCATCCTGATTCCTCTCAAAGTTTCTAACGGTGCTCCTGGCTCTCCCCAAGTCTTCCATAGAGAGCTGGCAAGCAACAATTTCTAAGAGGCACCCCTGGAGCAAAAGTGGATATCATATTCAAAGTCGCCCCTGCCTACCAGTAGTGTAGGTTGTATGCCCCCTCACCTTCTGGCACCCACAAGCTTTCTGCCCTTTGCATCCATTTAAGCACAAGGGGCATCTCCAACTGCCACTTCTTACCAGATGGGGGAGAGCTGGAAGACATGCGTCAGTCTCAGGAAGAGAACAACACAACCGTCTCGCACTGGAGGACTGCGCGTCAGAAGGGGGTGGGGGAGATCCTCCGTTTTAGCCCCCTGGTCTGGCGGGCGGCAATGCAAAAGCCCAATTAGATCGTTCGGCTTGGTAAAGTCACTGCGCAGGCGCACTCCGCGGTTGCCGGGGCGATCCAGCCTCCGCTAAGTCTCAGTGGTCGCCCCTAGAGTCGCATTCCAAGAAAGGACGCTTAGGGCTGGATTTCCGGTGATGAGAACAGAGTAACTGGAGAGCCTGAGCTCTGAGTTCTGGGAAATGGGGTGGGGGTAGGGTTCTGAGGCGAGACAGAATCTAATTCAAAATCTGGGAACTTGGGGCGGGGTTCTGCCTGCGCGCTAACCCGCTAGCCTCTCATCTTTCAGCCTCCTTAGACCCTTAATCTGTAGACGCCTGTGGGGCAGGGCAGAGATGGGGACAGAAGATTAAGGCTCCAAGTTTTTCTTGCTCTTTTTGGATTGGTGCAATTTCTGGGTCTGCCAACATATCAACTCTTCTGGGGACTCCGTAGAAACTTGCCAAAGGGAGAGAAGATGTAGCACCTGGGTCAACAATCATTAAAGTAAAGCTGCACTTGGTTAAGCGCGAAATATGTGCCAGGCATTCTGCCAAATTCTTCATGTCCTTAGCTCTCACCTTTGCACCAGTTCTTCAAGAGGTATTTTAATAGACCAATTTGGGGGCTGTCACTGTGTCATAGCAGGTTAAGTCACAGCCTGCAGTGCCAGCGCTGGATTCAAGTCCTGGCTGCTCCACTTCCGATCCAGCTCACTGCTAATGTGCCTGGGAAAGCAGCAGAGGATGGCCCAAGTCCTTGGGACCCTGCACCCACATGGGAGACCCAGAAGAAGCTCCTGGCTCCTGGCTTCAGGCGATTTGGAGAGTGAACCAGCCGATGGAAGATATTTTTTTCTCTCTCTCTGCCTTTCAAATAAAAAATTCTTTTTTAAAAATAGACCCATTTGATGCTACAAGAAATTGAGGCTTAACTAATATGCCCAAGATCATACAGCCAGTCAATGAGAGCTGGTCTTGGAGTTCAAGGAGGCTCCTTCCCAACCTGAGCTATGTTCTTACTCCAGTTTCCCAACTCTTGGGAGATACAAGGAAAGGTTGCATGCTATAGTGGAGAGGCAAGACAGTAGCTCTCTGAAGGAGGATGAAAGGGAAGCTGAAATTCCTCTAGGTGCTTCTGAACTACTACTACTACTACCACTACTGAACTCCATGGATGCTGTCTACGTGTAGAATATGCATTTCTGTCCATTCTCCCTACTCGGTCCCATGAGCCTCCCCCAGTCTGCTGCTTTGCAAGCCTCCAGCCCTATCTGCTTGCTTTCATCCTGGGAGAGTCAAACATCATCATTTCTGGATACAGGGGATATTTGGTGTTTGGTGATAGCTTTCACAATCCTGAAAGAACAATGCTCACAGTACTCCTGCCTTGTCCAGAGTTGCTCAGGATGCAAGAACAGAAATGGAGGATAGGGGCCGAAGCTGTAGCACAGCAGGTTAAAGCCCTGGCCTGAAGTGCCAGCATCCCATATGGGCGCTGGTTCTACTCCTGGCTGCTCCTCTTCTGATCCAGCTCTCTGCTGTGGCTTGGGATAGCAGTAGAAGATGGCCTAAGTCCTTGGGCCCCTGCACCCATGTGGGAGACCCAGAAGAAGCTCCTGGATCCTGGTTTTGGATCGGAGCAGCTCTAGCCGTTGCGGCCATCTGGGAAGTGAGCCATCGGATGGAAGACCTCTCTCTCTGTCTCTGCCTCTCTCTGTAACTCTGCCTTTCAAATAAATAAAATAAATCTTTAAAAAAAAAAAGAAATGGAGGATAGTGCTATGTCACAGATACTATATGCCATTTCTTAGAAATGGTAAGAGTAAGACTTGTGGGACGTGCTTATGGTAAGATAGGATGTAGTCTCTCCATAGCCATGGCCATTCCTTCAAAGGCCAAGAGAGACCTGGGAACTCATTATCCTCCAAACACTAATTTAGAATTAATTCCTCCTAGAAGAAGCACTTCAGAGTGGAAGTGAGTGTCTGGTAACCAAGATGTTCAGAGGATGCTGCATGAATTACTCCAATGCACAATCAGAAAAAATGGGTGGTTAGGGAAGCCTTTTCTCATCCTTTCTTTCCATTAGATTCTGTGTACACATGCAAGCCATCCACAAATAAACAGATGTCCAAGGAAAAGCTGAGCTGGAATGGCATATGTGGATTGCAAGGCAATTCCTCCAGTTCCAATGATTGCTGTTGTTAAACCCTCTGATTTTGACAATCTGGACCAGCCCATAAACACCTTAGACAAAGTGCTTGTAGACAAGGAATCTATAGTCTCTTCCCTTCCTAGAGGGGTTCTCTAGACAGGGATATTTCACAGAGAACAGGATTTCTCTTCTCCCACAATGAATACTCAGCAATGTGTAAAAGGATTCTCTGAAGGCAGGGTTTGAAGCTCATTGCAAAGAATGTTGGAAAGAAAAAGTGCACCCTGAAACACTTTTGTTTTAAACCCCATAGGAATAATCCAAATGCTTGATAAGGTGGGGACAGTACATTAGAAAAATAAAGAAATTTGAATTCTGGACAATATGGGCTCTGTCATTAGCTGTGTGACCTTGGAGAAGTTACTCAAGAACTCATTCTAGATCACTTAAAGTTGTTTACAAGAAATTGATCAAAAAGCTCAAGGTCACACATTTACTATTTGAGGATGTCAGAACTGTAACCCAGGCCAATTGTATCCTGGTCTAGTTAAATTTCCAGGCTATACCACTGCTTTTAATACTGATACTTATCCATACCATGGTGGCTGCATTCAAATGAATACCATGTCCTTGGAATTCCTAGTTTGCTTTCTTTAATAAATACTTCAGGTAAATATTAATGCTAGATGATTATGAATTATTGAGGTTTAGCTGCATCTTAATACACTCTTTACAGATACCCATCCACAAGACATTATGCTGGGGGCTTATGGGTGATTCCTTTAAGTACATGTGTGCCTAAAGAAACCACCTGCCTTACTTACCCCTCTGGGGTTCCCAGTCAGTGACAATGACTTCCCTTCTAAGGGGGCAGGGTTAGGGCAGGAGTTGAGAGCTGAGAACTAAGGTCTGAGCACCCTGCCTCACATGGTTCTCCTAAGAGCACTTGCTTTGACATGGGCCAAACAGTATAAGGCCTCTGTCCTCCGAGTGCTGACTTCACTCAAAATACTGAAGAGAAGGAGGATGAAGAAAGGGAGGACATAAGAATGGCCATTTCTTTTGAAGCTGTCCTCATTCTGAAGTCTCAATCTGCTAACTCAGGAAAAAGTGCTCATTGCTCCAGTCAGTGAGGGAGACCACCCTGAGATCCAGCTGTGGAGAGGTGGTTGCCACAGGACTGCACACCTTTGTCTGGATTGGGGTGATAGTGCAAGGCCTGGGGAGGCGAGTAGGGAAAAGGGGCTTTGGCACACTTTGTAACATTAACCACATATATAACGTCTCCTCACATAAGTATGGCCATGAATAGTCTCATAGTTACTAATAGGTAAGAACGGCAGAACTCTTGGCACATAGCTCTGTCTAAATCCCTGTACTAAGAGACTTAACCAACCTCTAGCATGGCTTCTAGTACCAAAAGGCCACATCCCTAGGGTTAATCTTGGCCTCTCATAAAAATGACTGCCTGAGAAAGTTCAAAGCTGTCAGGAAAATTTACTGTTTACTCTAGCCAACACCTGATGATAGGACCTTGACCTCCTTTCTTTACAGCACTTACTAAGAATGGATTACTGCTGTAAATATCTGTCTCTTACAACTTAATGACCTTGGAGCCATTCCTTTGACACATAATCATCAAGAGGGATAAGGTCTCTTGTTTTTGATCTCTGCGAGAAGACACAATCCTAACTCTGTGAACTGCCACTCAACAAACACAGCTGGCCTAACTGTACTTACACTGATCAAACCTTTATCATGTTCACTTCTCTGGCTCTACTTGAGTCCCTTTCCTCATTCTCCCTTTACTTTTTTACAAGTTTTATTTATTTATTTAAAAGGTAGAAAGAAAGAGAAAGATTTTCCATCTGCTGATTCATTCTCCAAATGCCTGAAGCAGCCAGGGCTGGGTCATGTCAAGGCCAGGAGCCAGGAATTCCATCTGGGTCTCCCATGTGGGTTGCAGGGACTCAAGTACTTAAGCCATCCATCATGTGCTACTTTGCAGGTGCATTAGAAGGAAGCTGAATCAGAAGTTGAAACAGGACTTGATCCCTGGCATTCCAACATGTGATGTGGGTGTCCCAAGTAGAAGCTTAATTCAGTAGCACCACAACTTCCACCCTTTCTTTATTCCCCCTTAAAATACCCAAAAGGGCCAGTACAGTAGATTCAGGCACTGTCTGCAGTGCTGGCATCCCATAGGGGTGCCAGTTTGAGTTCCAGCTGCTCTACTTCCAATCCAGCTGCCTGTTAATGCTCCTAGGAAAGTAGCAGAAGATGACCGAAGTGCTTGAGCCCCTGCTATCCATGTGGGAGACGTGGGAGACTTGGATGACAATCCTGGTTCCTGGCTTCAGCCTGGCCCAGCCTGGGGCCAATGTGGCCATTTGGGGAGTGTACTAGCGGATAGAAAATTTCTCTCTCTCTCTTTCTCTCTCTCCCTCCCTCCCTTTCTATAAATCTTCCTTTTAAATAAATAAATCTTTTAAATGCTCAAAACATCTCTGTACAAATTGGAATTGTGATCAACTCTTTCCTGTCTTGCCAGTTGTTACTGAATAAAATCTGTTCTCACTGCTTTAACTAATGTCAGGCTATGTTTACCTTTTAAAAAAAGATTTTATTTATTTGAAAGGCAGAGTGACAGGGGGAAGAGAGTTAGCAAGCAAGTGAGCAAGCAAGGGAGACATCTTCCATCTGCTGGTTCACTCCCCAAATGCCCACAATGGCTGGGGCTGGGCCCAGCTGAAGCAATTTACCTGGAGCTCCATCCAGGTCTACCCACATGGTTAGCAGGGGTCCAAGTACTATATCCATCATCTGCTGCCTTCCCAGGTGCATTAACAGGGAACTGAATCAGAAGCAAAATAGCTGAGACAAGAACTGGTGCACCAGTATGGGACGTGGTGTCTTAGGCAGCATCTTAATCATAATTAATTAATTTATTTGAAATGCAGACTTAGAGAGGGACACACACATACAAACACACACACACACAGAGAGAGAGAGAGAGAGAGAGAGAGAGAGAGAGAGAGAGATATCAAATGGCCACAACAGCCAGGTCTAGGACAGGCTGAAGCCAGGAATTCCATCTGGGTCCCCATGTAGGTGGCAACGGTCAAGCACTTGGGCAATCTTCTGCTGCTTTTCCAGGCCACTAGCAGGGAGCTGGATCAGAAGCAGAGCAGCCGTGACTTGAACAACTGCCCATATGGAATTTCTGGAGTCACAGGCAGCAGTTTAACCCACTGTGCCACAAGGCTGGCCCCTTGAATCATTGTCTTTTGAAAGACTCCCGGGCAGACTCTGCTGCCAGTTTCTCCCATTTGTGGAAGGAAGTATGGATTTATAAGTAGTCTGATGCAACTATTCCACTCCAGCTCTTCCAGTGTACACACAATGTCTTTCTGAGCTTGGAGATTCTCTCAGACTGTCCTGGAGAGAATATTTCCTGCCCTAGAGGTATCCCAAACATGTATCTCTGAGATATTTTTCCAAATTTTTGCTGCCCTCCATGACTCTGTGTTCTTATAGTGTACTCCTTTTTATAAATCTTTAGTATCATTTCAATGTGATTTTGGAAAGAATGGGTTTATTTTAATAGGTTAAACTTAAAATCAATGTAAAATTTAATAGCAAGCATATTGTTTGTACATGTTAATATAATTAGGGCCATTCCTTTCAATGGAACAATATAAAATCTTTGAGAAAGATGGAGCAGAGGACTATTAAAGAAGGGGGTTAGGTGTTTGGCCTGATGGTTGAGTCACCTGTGTCCTATATCAAGAGTGCCTCAGTTCAACACCCACCTCTGGCTCCTGACTCGTTTCCTGCTAATGCAGACAAGGGGAGGCAGCAGTGACGGCTCAAGTAATCAGATTCCTGCCATTCACATGGGAAAGCTGGACTGTGTTCCTAGTTCCTGCTTTTGGCCCAGCCCAGCCCTGACAATTATAGGCATCTGGAGAATGAACCAGTGGTTATGAGCTTGCTCTCTCTCTCTCTCTCATAAATAAAAAAATGCTGTTTAATACATATAGCTAAATACAAAAAAAGCAAGCCACAAAATAATATATATATACTATCAATATTGTCTGTAAAAATCTGTGTAAATAATGTAAAAGAAGTACATGTTCTTCAAGAGGCTTCCATAGTCTTGGCAGCTCATGACAAGAGCCTCGGGTGATGACTGACATCATAAATAAGAGTGTCAATTGTTAAATCAACAACAGCAGTCACTGTGCACTTGCTCACCATGTAGGATCTCTGTAATGTGTTGTACTATGTGAATTACCGGTAAAACTAGTCTTCAAACTGTACTTTATACTTTGTGTGTCTGTGTGGGTGCAAACTTGAAATCTTTACTTAACATAGAGTTGATCTTCTGTATATAAAGATAATTTAAAATGAATCTTAATGGAGAATGGGATGGGAGAGGGAGTGGGAGATGGGATGGTTTGCGGGTGGGAGGGTGGTTATGGGGGGAAAAGCCACCATAATGCAAAAGTTGTACTTTCAAAATTTATATTTATTAAATAAATGTTTTCTATAAAAAAGAAGTATATGTTCTTTTAAACATAAGAATAGTGGTGTGGTAGACAGAATAACAGTCCCTCAGTGATGCCCACATCCTAATCCCTATAACCTGTGAATATGCTACTTTATAAGGCAAAAGAGACTTTTCAGATATGCTCAAATTAAAGATCTTGGAAAAAGAGAGCTTATCCTGGATTATCCAGATGTGCTCAATGTAACTGCAAAGGTCCTTATAAGAGAGGAAGAAGCAGGAAGATCAGAATTAGTAGCAGGAGATGTAACAATGGAAGAAAGAGATGGAAGTGATATAAGGAATGGGTCCCAAACCAAAAGATGCAGACAGTCTATAGAAGTGGAAAAAGGCAAGAAAATGGATTTCCCCCTCAGAACCTCGAGAAAGAATCAGCCCTGCTGACATCTTAACAAATTAGAACAGTGAGACTGATTTGGGACTTCTGATTTCCAAAACTATAATTGTATAGTATGTCTTTTTTTAATCCACTAAGTTTGTGGAACTTTGTAACAGCTTCATTAGGAAACTAATACAAATGCTTATCACAGAGTAGAGAAATTTGGAGTGACTCAAATTTCTACGTTAGCTTTAAAAGAAATTAATGTTTAGATAAAGAAAATATTTAATGCAGCTGAATCTGTCTATGATAATGTGAATGTATGATGTCATATTTTAATAGAAAAAAAATAGAAGTATTTTCACATTCATGGTAGGAGAATGCAGAAAGAAATAAACATGCATCTGGGGCCAGTGCTGTGGCGCAGGGGGTTAAAGCCTTGGCCTGCAGCGCTGGCATCCCATAGGGGCACCGGTTCAAGTACCGGCTGCTCCACTTCCGATCCAGCTCTTTGCTATGGCCTGGGAAAGCAGAAGATAGCCCAAGTTCTTGGGCCCCTGCTCCCATGTGGGAGACCCAGAGGAAGCTCCCTGGCTCCTGGCTTTGGATCAGCTCGGCTCTGGCTGTTGCCACCATTTGGGGAGTAAACCAGTGGATGGAAGACCTGTCTCTCTCTCTGGCGCTACCTCTCTCTGTAACTATGTCTTTCAAATAAACAAAATAAATCTTAAAAAAAAGAAATAAACATGCATGTAATTACACATCTCATATAAGTATAAATTGGTAGTGGGTAATACTGCATCAAGTAGGGCTACATTAAATATTTAATAAATTGTTAGGAAATGTTATGTTTTGGTATACTGCAGATCAGTTTCTAAATTTTTAAAATTTTTTTATTTATTTGAAAGGCAGAATTACAGAGAAAGAAGGAGAGGGAGAGAGGGAGGGGGAGGGAGGGAGGGAGAGAGAGAGAGAGAGGAGAAAGAGAGAGAGAGAGAGAGAGAGAGATTTTCCATCCACTGGTTCACTCTCCAAATGACTGCAACAGCTAGGGCAGGGCCAATCTGAATGCCAGGAGCCTGAAACTCTATTGAGGTCTCCTATGTGGCTGCCAGAGGCCCAGGCACTTGGGCCATCTTCTGCTGCTTTCCCAGGTGCATTATCAGGGAGCTGGATTGGAAATGGAGCATTCAGGATTGGAACTGGCGCTCACATGGGATGCTAGTGTCATAAGCGGCTTAACAAGCTGAGCCACATTGCCAGCCTCTCTGTTCTTAGAATTTTCAGAAAACATTTTTAGATGTGAGCTCACATTGGGTTTGAAGGATCATTCCAGGCTCAATTTAAATGAGGAAAAATTGAACACTACCCAAACCTTTAACAAAAATATTTATCCTGAAATTCACTGTTTATATACTTTGCTTACTTTATTCTGCTCTGGAACTTAACCAGTGAGGTTTTTAAAAATAATTATTTTTTTGTTATAAAATTGCCATTTGGGAACAAAGTCAAGATGATGGCAGACTAGAAAGTCCCAATTCTTCTTCTCCACAGAAACATAGATCTAACAACAACATACGCAGAAAATATCTTTATGAGAAGCGCATATTCAAATTAAGAAGTGGCAGCATCCCAGAATGGTACAAAACTGAAAACAGCTACATTGAAACAGGTAAGAAGAGAAACTGGCTTTACCCATATCAGCCACTACGCCAAACTGGGACAACATAGCACTGAGAGAAATCACCTTGACCCATGACTTCAACCACAGGGGGAAAAGAGAATGAAGCATGGTCATGGCCTCTTGGCTCTTCATCGCACTCTCCAAGGGCCTTGTTTCTGGAGCACTGATGAAGCTGGCATCATTCATGTATCTTGGGCAGATATGAACAGGAGAGGGGGCTGGTAGCTCCTGGCAACCATCACAACCCTACAAGATTGAGAAAAGGTATAGAACTTAGGTGTTTCCCCAGAATGAAGGAAAAGAAGTGGAGTGTACTTGTACCTGAACTTTCAGTGCATTCCCTAAGGAGCTAGTTGCTGTTTTTTCTCATGTAAGCACTGAAGCAAATAGCACAGTCTGACACAAGAAGGAACAAGAAACTGAAGAATGCCTGGAGCAGCTAGAGGCAGAAGCCCACAATATCTCCCTAGGCTTATCAGGAAACGTCTTCCCCAGTCAAAACCAGTCCATAAAGCCTGAGAGAACTGGCTGTTTCTTCAAATGCAAAGACAACAAAGGAATTTATTGTCCAAGACTGCAAGGAATGTGAAGAATCATTCAAATATGATATAATCAAAGAAAGAAAACAAATCCCAATTAACCATCCCAGTGGAAATAAAGATCTATAAATTGCCTAACAAAGACTTTAAAAAAAAGATCATCTTAAAGAAACTCAGATTTTTGGGAGGGAGGGTGTTTGGCAAAGCAGTTAAGATACTGCTTGGGACACCCACATTCCATAGCTGAGTGCCCGGGTTTGAATTCTATCTCCTCTCCCAACTGAAGTTTCCCGCTGATGTGTACCCTGAAATGCAGCAGGTGAAGGCTCAAGCAACTGGGTCCTTGCCACCCATGTGGAGACCAAGATTAGTTCTCAGCTCTGGGCATTGGTCTGGCCCAGCCCCAGCTGTTGAAGGTGATTGAACCAGCAGATGGGAGATTTCTGTGTATCTGTCTTACACACAAATAAAACCATTTTAAAAGAAAGCTGCAGGTTTTAAAAAAAGAATTTAAGTGAGTTAAAATAACATAGAAAAAAATAAATCGTGAAAAGATACATGATAAAAAATAGAATAAAAATAAATAGAAATACAGTAGCTAACTGGAAATTTCATAGCAGGGGTTCAATTGTAGATTTGATATAGCATAAGAAAGAATCAGTGAATTCAAAGACAGTTAAGTTGAAGTGTTCAAGTCATAAGAGCAAAAACACAAAAGAATGAAAAAGAATGAGAATACATAGGTACTTATGAGAGTATATCAAGTAAGCCTGACTATGTATCAGGGGAGTCCAAGGAGATAAGAGGGAGACAGGTGTAGAAAGCCTATTTAAAATTTCCCAAACTGGGGAAGAAAATGGACATCCAGATTCATGAATCCCAAAGAGTCCCAAATAGGACAAATCTAAAGAAGTCTGTTTTCTGTCTTATAGTGTTTTTGTCCTTTTCTTTCCTTTTTGCTTTCTTCTAATATGCTTTGATTCCTTTCTATTTTTCTTTTGTGTACCTACTTTCACATTTTCGTGGTTACAGTGAGGCATATACATAAAGAACATCTTTTAGGCTTCCATAGCCTTGGCAACTCATATTATAATCAATTTAGCAAGAGTCATAGACAAGGAGAGAAACTCGAAATCAGAAAGAGGAGAGTGATTCATCATGTATGTGGGAGCTCACATAAGACCATATGACAATTTATCAGCAGAACATTACAGGCCAGAAAAGCATGTGATGATGTAATAAAAATGTTTGAAGAAAAAAAAAAGCTGCAACCTCTAGTGCTATACTCAGCAAAAATGACCTTCAAAAATGCAGGCGAGAAAAAGATTTCCCTAGATTAACAAAACCTGATGGAGTTCATCACCACTAGGTTTGCCTTATAAGAAATGCTAAAGGGAGTTCTTCAAGTTAAAATGAAAAGAAAAAAAAAAACAACATGCAAAGATCTGAAACAATAAAACCTACTTGTAAGAGTAAATATATAGGCAAATACAGACTACTGTAATACTGTAAATGGGTGTAAATCACTTTTAATTCTAGTATAAAATTAAAAGACAAAAGTATTAAGAATAAAAATAACTAAAAAAATTTAACAAACACAATGTAAAATATGTAAATTGTGATAGCAATAACATAAAGTTGTGTGTGAGAGAAGTAAACATGGAGTTTTTGTATGTGTTGAAGTTGTGATTAGTTTAAAAGAGACTGCGATGACTAAAAGATGTTCTTTTATTTTTATTTTTTTTTAACTTTTATCTAACAAATATAATTTTCCAAAGTACAGTTTATGGATTACAGTGGCTTTTCCCCCCTATAACTTCCCTCCCACCTGCAACCCTCCCATCTCTTGCTTCCTCTCCCATTCCATTCACATCAAGATTCATTTTCAATTATCTTTACATGCAGAAGATCAATTTAGTATATATTAAGTAAAGATTTCAACAGTTTCACCTACACAGACACACAAAGTGTAAAGTACTGTTTGAGTACTAGTTATAGCATTAATTCACATTGTACAACACATTAAGGACAGAGATCCTACATTAGGAGTAAATGCACAGTGACTCCTGTTGTTGACTTAACAAATTGACACTCTTGTTTATGGCATCTGTAATTACCCTAGGCTCTTGTCATGAGTTGTCAAGGCTATGGAAGCCTAAAAGATGTTCTTTATGCCTCACTGTAACCACGAAAAAGTAAAGTAGGTACACAAAAGAAAAATAGAAAGGAATCAAAGCATATTAAAAGAAAGCAAAAAAGAGAGAAAGGGACAAAAACACTATAAGACAGAAAACAGCTAACAAAATAACAATAGTAATCGCTAACACATCAATAATTACTCTAAAAGTAAAAAGGAAATGGATTAAACATCCCATTCAAAAGACAGAGATGGCTGGATTAATTTTTTACTTAATTATTTACTTATTATAAAGGCAGAGAAACAGAAATGGTGGCGGGGGCAGGACCTCCCATCTACTAGGGAGATAGACAGAGATGCTCCATCCAATATAGTTGGGGCTGGGCCCAGCAAAAGCCAGGATCCGGGCATTCAGTTTGGGTTTCCCATGTGAACAGCAGGGATCCAGGTACACAGCTGCCTACAAGGGACACATCTCACTAACAAAGATACATGTAAGCTGAAAGTAAAAGGATTGGGGCCAGTGCTGTGGCATAGCTGCTAAAGCCATCATCTGCAGTGCTGGCATCCCATACGGGTACTGGTTCGAGACCTGGATGCTCCACTTCTGATCCAGCTCTCTACTGTGGCCTGGGAAAGCAGTGGAAGATAGCACAAGTGCTTGGGCCCCTGCACCCACATTGTAGACCTGGAAGAAGCTCCTGGCTCCTGGCTTAGGATCAGCCCAGCTCCAGCCACTGTGGCCATCTGAGGAGTGCACAGTGGATGGAAGACCTCTCTCTCTCTCTCTCTCTCTCTCTCTCCCTCTGCCTCTCTGTGACTTTGCCTTTCAAATATATAAATAAATTTTCTTAAAAAAGAAAGTCAAGGATGGAAAAAATATCCCATGCTAATGGAAGGGAAAAAGGCAGGTACAGCCATACTAATATCAAACAAAACAGACTTTAACACAAAAACTGTTAATTAAAAGAGAGAAAGAAGGGCACTATGTAATGATTAATTCAACAGAAAGACATGACTATAATAAATGTATATACACCCAATTACAGTGTGTCTGGCTATCTAAAAGAACTGTTAAATGATCTAAAGGGAGACAGACTCCAATACAATAGTAACAGGGGACTACAACACCCCACTTTCATCAGTGGATGGATTAACCTGAGAGAAATTCAACAAAGAAACAAAAGAGCTAATCGAAACTATAGACCAAATGGACATAACTAATATCTACAGAACTTTTCACCCCATAGTTGCAGAGTACACATTCTTCTTATCAGTACATGGAACTTTCTCCAGGATAGACCACATACTAGGTCATAAAGCAAGTCTCTGCAAATTCAAAAAAAAAAAAAAAAGAAATCATACCATGCATCTTCTCTGATCACAATGGAATGAAACTGGAAATCAACAACTACCTAAGATATGGAATCAACCCAAATGTCTGTCAACTGAAGATTGGATAAAAAAATTATGGGATATGTATGGAATACTACACAGCAGAAAAAATGAAATCCCGTCATTTGCAACAAAAAGGGTATAACTAGCCGGCGCTGCGGCTCACTAGGCTAATCCTCCGCCTTGCGGCGCCGGCACACCAGGTTCTAGTCCCGGTCAGGGCACCGATCCTGTCCCGGTTGCCCCTCTTCCAGGCCAGCTCTCTGCTGTGGCCAGGGAGTGCAGTGGAGGATGGCCCAGGTGCTTGGGTCCCTGCACCCACATGGGAGGCCAGGAAGAAGCACCTGGCTCCTGGCTTCAGATAGGCATAGCTCCGGCCGTAGCAGCCATTTAGGGGGTGAACCAACGGAAGGAAGACCTTTCTCTCTGTCTCTCTCTCTCACTGTCTAACTCTATCTGTCAAATTAAAAAAAAAAGAAAATAGCAGCTTTGAACTACACTATAAACCATACCATGCAACAACAGCAAAAAACATATTCTCAAGCACACAAGTGATGTTCTCCAAGACAGACCGCATGTTCAGTTACAAAACAAGTCTCAACAAGATTAAGAGGACTGAAATCATACCAAGAACTCTCTGACCACAATGGAATCAAAGCATACGTAATTAACAGAAGGAAAATGAGAAAATTCATGAACATATAGAAACTAACATATTCTTTGATTACAAATGGGTCAAAGATGTGGCTGGCACTGTGGTGTGGCGGGTTAAAGCCCCGGCTAAGGCCCCAGCATCCCATATGTTCTAGTCCCGGCTACTCCTCTTCTGATCCAGCTCTCTGCTATGGTCTTGGAAAGCAGTAGAGGATGGCCAAAGTCCTTGGGCCCTGCACCCACGTGAGAGACCTGGAGGAAGCTCCTGGCTCCTGGCTTCGGATCGGCACAGCTCCAGCCATTGCGGCCACCTGGAGAATGAACCAGTGGGTGGAAGACTTCTCTTTCTATCTCTACCTCTCTCTGTAACTCTTTCAAATAAATAAAATAAATCTTTAAAAAAAAACAAATGGGTCAAAGAAATAAAAGGTAATTAGAAAATGCTTCAATACGTGCAAAAATGAAAATATAACATACTAAACCTATAAGATGTAGCAAAAGCAGTACCAAGGGAAAAGTTTACAGTAATAAATGCCTACATTAAAAAAAGAAAAATCTCAAATATATAATTTAACTTTGTACCTCAAGGAACTATGTGACTAAAAGTAGAGCACACTAAATCCAATGCTAGCCAAAGGAAGGAAATAATAATGAAGAGTAAAAATAAATGAAATATAGACTAGAAAAATAGAAAAAAATCAATGAGATTGAGTCTGTTTTTTCAAAAGGCAAAATTGACAAACCCTTAATGGTTATAATACTCAAATCAGTATGTTTAGCATACTTTAAGTCTAATGAACCAGACATAAAGTATAATGAAATATAGTAGAAAACCTAGAAATTTAACTATTCATATGCAGTTAATGATTTTTTTTTGATAGGCAGAGTTAGACAGTGAGAGAGAGAGAGAGAGAGAGAGAGACAAAGAGAAAGGTCTTCCTTCCGTTTGTTCATCCCCTAAATGGCCGCTACAGCAGGCGTGCTGCACCAATCCGAAGCCAGGAGCCAGGTGCTTCCTCCTGGTCTCCCATGCGGGTGCAGGGTCCAAGGACTTGGGCCAACCTCCACTGCCTTCCCAGGCCACAGCAGAGAGCTGTACTGGAAGAGGAGCAACAAGGACAGATTCCAGTGCCCCAACCGGGACTAGAACCTGGGGTACTGGCGCTGCAGGTGGAGGATTAGCCTAGTGAGCTGCAGCGCCAGCCACAGTTAATGATCTTTAACAAGAGTGCAAAGAGTACAAAATTGGGAAAAGATAGTCTCTTCAACAAATGATTTTGGAAAAACCAGACGTCCACATATAAAGGAATGAAACTGGCTTCAGTGGACTATGATCTTTAGAGGTGGGGTCTTTGGAAAGTGATTTGGATTAGGAAAGATCATTAGGAAAGATCATGGACAGAGTGATATATATGTGATAAGTGATAGAAGGCTGCCAGTACTTTAGCCTTTAGGTGATGCTTATATGGATATTCACTAAACAACTCAGTTGACCTTTTTAGGTGTTTGATAAGTTTCACCATAATATGTCAGGAAAAACTGAATGATTCTGAATAAATCCATACCCTGCTTAATCACTTTTGACACACCTTAAATATCTCCCCACTTCATTTTATATTCTCAGTGGAACCCTATGTGAACATTTTAGAGAATTTCTATCCTTCCTGTCTTGTAGCATGTTTTAATAATTTTTGTAGGTGATAGACATTACAAGAGTGAAAAACATTCCCATGAAGGATTACTGCCTGAGAATCATTTCCATGAGATAAAATCTCCAGGGTCATAAGATAAACAATGATTTTACGTGGGGATATGTATTTTCTAGAGCAACCCCAAATTGATCCATATCAGTTTTCACTTGTCCCAACAGGATATGAGGGGGCCACATTGCAGCCAGTAGCCAATACAAAGGAATAAAATGATCTATTACTCATTTGTTTGGGTATCTCTTTGTTAGAACTCTTGGTTTATCTAAAATTTAAATATCATTTGAAATATAACTTTTTAAAAATATTTATTTATTTATTTGAAAGGCAGAGTTACAGAGAGGCAGAGAGGGAGAGAGACAGACAGAGACAGAGAGAGGTTTTCCATCCACTGGTTCACTCCCCCAAATAGCCATGATCAGAAGCCAGTAGCCAGGAGCTTCTTCTGGGTCTCCCACACAGGTGCAGGGGCCCAAGCACTTGGGAAATCTTCTACTGCTTTCCCAGGCCATAGTAGAAAGCTCGATAGGAAGTGGAGCAACTGGGCTAGAACTGGCAGCCATATGGGATGCTGGCACTGCAGGTGCGGCTTTACCCGCTATGCCACAGCAATGGCACCAAAATATAAGTTTTTACGAATAAGAATTTTTGTGCCCTATGTAATTTCTTTTGTAATTTCCATTGTATAAATCTCAATTTCTTGGTTAAATTTATTCATAAATATTTTTGTAGTTATTGTGAATAGGATTGCTTTCTTGATTTCTCTTCCAGTAAGATCAATATTGCTGTATAGAAATGGTATTTTAAGGTTAATTTTGTATCCTGCAACTTCAACGAATTCATTTATCAGCCTTTTCATGGAGTACTTAGGTTTTCCATGTATAAAATCATGTCTTATGCAAACATGGGTATTTCAAATTCCTCCTTTCCAATTTGGATGCCCTGTTCTTTTTCTCTCCCATAATTATTCTCGCTAACACTTCCAATACTATATTGAATAAGAGTGGTGAAAGTGGATATCCTTGCCTTGTTCCAGATAGAAAAGGAAATGCTTTCAGCTTTTGCCCATTCAGTTTAGGCTGTGGGCTTGTTGAATATAGGCTTCATTATTTTAAAGTTTGTTCTAGCCACCAGGGAAATGCAAAGCTAAATCCCAATGACATGTCAACTCACAACAGTTAGACATGGCCGTTATCAAAAGACAAAAAAATAACAAATGTTGGCAAGGAAGGGAAGAAGGGGGAACTCTTATATCCTGTTGGTGAGAATGTAAATTAGGATAGTCGCTATGGAAGACAGTATGGAGATTCCTTTCAAAGAAAAAACTACAAAAAGAACTGTTATATGACCCAGCAATCACTCTACTGTGTATATACCCAAAAGACATGAACTCATTATATCAAGGAGATACCTGCACCATCATATTTATAGTAGCACTATTCACGGTAGCCACAATATGGAATAAACAAAGGGGTACATCAACAGATGAATGAGTAAAGAAAATGCGGCATATATACACACAAAGGAATATTATTCAGGCATAAAAGGAATAAAATTCTATCATTTACAGCAAAATAGATGGCACTAGAGGACACACTGTTGAATGAAATAAGTCATACACAGAAAGAAAAATATCACATGTTCTCTTTCATATGTAGAAGGTAAATACTCAATCTGAATGCAGAATAGTAACAACTAAGGCTGGGGGTGGGGAGAAAGAAGAAGGTGGGATAGTGGGTACCAAATCAGAGTTTGATCAAAGTAATAGGTTCTTAGTGTTACATAGCCTAGTGGGATGATTATAGTTCATAAAAACTGATTTGATTTTTTCTGAGCAAAAATAACAGAGAAGCTCCAAGGCTCCAATCATAAAGTAATTGCAGAGAGGGAACTGTTGATCACCCTGATTCGATCAGTATACATTGTGCATATGTATTGAAATGTCACATAACTCCAAAATTGGTGTGATTATTACTAGTCAACATTTTTAGCTTTCAAAAGTAAATAAAGAAAAAAGTCATGGATATATTTTTAAAAATTAAATAATGAAAATATTTCTTGAGAAATATCAGAAAATGCAAGCCAACACAAAAGATACACAGTAACAGTATTTGCCATGACTAATAATGTATTTTTAAAGATTTAACTCCTCTCTTTGCTATATTCTTGGAGTTGAAATGATCAAGCCACAGATAACATATAAGTGACATACCTAGAAGCCAAAATAGTTGCAAAATAGGAACCAAAATAAAAGGAAGATTTACTAAACAATGCAGGGAAAGTACACAGAAGAAATGCTGCTCTAGGATTAGAAATGGACTGGGATCTAAGGCAAGGGCATCAGGACAGTTCTCAGAAGGAAGGTCAAGACAGACTGGGTGCCAGTTAGGTTAACCCAGAGAAGGGTAGGGAATGGACTTTGAAGCTCAGTGCAGTATATAAAATGGGAACTCCTGATCTGTGCTGTCCCTGGCGTGTGGGATCCTCATACACTGTGGAACTGAGGAATGGGCCCCAAATGATCCACGGCTTCTTATTCTTAAGCAAGTCACAGGTCTAGCATGGAGGCTAAACTTGGCACTGGGCTATAAATTTCAAAGCACTCTACAACTCAGGCAATGGAGGAAGCCTGGGTGCTAGGATTGGACGTCCAAAGTACTTGGCTGATCAAGGAGGAAAGGTTGATAGGACCGTGTCTTGGGAGTTGTAAAGCACTCACTGACCAGAGGCTGTTGCTGGGCTGAGCTCGAGGCTTCAGATGTTAAAACAAGAGCTGGAGGTAGAGTGGGATCACTTGACCCCAAAGCACTTTGCTAGTCAGGAATCAGAAGCGTCCTGGACTAAGGATTGCCCTGAATGCCAAAGTCCATGTTGCAGAGCTTGGCGCTGATGATACCATGCCTCCACCCAACTGAACTGCTTTTTCAAACACCTACATTTCCATTGGAAGTTACTGATAGGAAAATGTGGAGAATTAGTTATACCTGGTGGAGAGAAACAGGAGGTCAATTTCTTGATGTCATCTTCTTCTAGGTGAATGATGGCTATTCTCAATGGACTTTGACCACACTTTTCAGTGCCCCAACATGAAACTCTAAATTACCTAAAAAACTAGTGAAAATGAAACACTTTGTAGTCCCACCTTGACAATGGTTTAGAGTGCATTATAATGCAATGGGGCTGTGCAGGTCCTTTTGTTTGATGCAGATACCCCAGTTCAAAGAGTTGAAATACAATGCCACAAAGGAAAGTATTTATGCAGATGTGGGACTTCCAGGACCATTCAGCCTGAGAGCCCACAACTAAATATAGTTGAGTGGGGGGACAAAGGGATTCAGGTGGAAAGGTTTGGTCCCTCCTGAGTGTACTGCTCTCTCTTTCTTTTCTTTTCTTTGTTTTTTTTTTTTTTTTTTGTGGTTTGTAATGAATTTCAATTGAGGATGTACATTAGAGGTCCAAGTGGTAACGTTGAGTAGGTAACTGAACATGTGAGCCTAGAGTGCAGTGCCAGGACGAAGCTTACAGAATTCATGTTGAAGTCCTCTATGTGTGGGGAGGATCAAGCACATGTAACCATACGACTCTTAGGAAGGCAGCACAGGTAAAGCGCTGATGTGTGAGGGCCAAACCGCATGGCCCTGCAATGCAGACACGCTGATGAGGCGAGGAGCAACCAGCCATGACGCTGGAAAGTATGAGAGGGAGGAGGCAGGGATCAATATCCAAATGTACTCATCAATCCAATAAGAGCAGCGGTGAGAAGTGACCCTTGGGGTTAGCAGCATGTACCGTATTTAGGAACATTGAGAACAGCTATTCCAGTGGAGTGGTGGGGAGGCAGCTTGATTAGGGCAGGTTCAGAAAACATGGTGGTACATTGTGGAGTAACCAAGATACACAGTGATTTTCGAGAAGCTGTGGTGGGTGCAAAGGGCCAATAAATGCTGAGGCAGGAGATGGAGGGGGTTGTACACTTAAGGTAGAATTCTCGCTTTGTTTCTCCCTTATTTTGTTTTTGGATGGGAGGCCTTTCAGAGGGCGTGGGTACTGATGGGAACCACCCAGAGAAGGGTAAACAGTAGGTGTGGGAGGCAGCACAGGAAGCATTGCTGAGATCAGGCACTGAACATTCAAGAAGGGATGGTAGAAGGGATGGGAGCCAAGTAGGCCTGGGTGTTGGGAGGTGTGGTCAGGTCACGTGAGAGGTGTGCAAGAGTTCAGGCACAGGACAAGAGGAGAAGGCAGAGTGCTACGCCAGGACACAGGGAGATGGGAAGTTCTGTGAGACACAGGGGTGTTTCCTTCCCTTCTACGTCCTCAGTGTCATCAGCAGACACTGTGGGTGCTGGCTTAGTAGGTGGATATGTGCGGAAAGGATCAGCTGTGAACTGCAACACCTTCAGATGGGGAGGGAAGTGGAGAAGTGCCTGCAGCTGTGCTAACACACCCACCACATTCCCAGTCTGACTACCCACCTCTGTAGGCACAGGGAAGGAGGGTGGGGTGGGAAGTATGGTGGGGCCCTCAGGGGCCAGTGCCCCACTCCTCTCCCACTGACAGTGAAGGGAATTTCCTGCCCAAAGCCAGTCCCCCATAAGCCTGGGTGTCTAGGGACTGCCTGCACCTTCTAGTTTGGCTGCTGGGTGCCATGGTGATGCAGCCAGGGACAGGCGCTCTGTTCCCTCGTAGCAAATGAATGGGAGCCTGTGGGTGTAAAGGGGTGCCTTGAAGTGGAGGGAGAATTCTCACACTTGGATCTTCAGTGAGGGACACCTCCTGAGCTCTGCCGCCCCACATGCAGCTGCAGCACCACGGCCTGAGGCCAGCTACTTAGACCCTACACAGGCGGCCTTCACCCACGCAGCCAACTTCTCCTAAGTCATTTCCTTGAAGAATCCACTGCCTTAGGAAGCCTTGCCTTGCTCATGTTCCAAGGAGGTCACATGTGCTCTCTCTGCTGGTGCCCTCTGGGGTGAGCATGCTGGGCAGAAAACCTAAGAACACTTGTTAACATCCGGGTAACTCGATGGGAACTGCGGACAGCCAAAGGGAACGGCAGGCCCACAGGTGCAGGTTCGGGCTATGCCAGGGTGAGTGTAAGGGCACAGAGCTGATGTCCAAAGCGAACATTCATGCTCACCAGGGGCCAGTCGCCCGTAGACCTGCTCGCTCCTTCTTTTCCTGGCCTGAAGCACACAGGGTACAAAATTGAAGTCAGGGCAGGGCATGTCTGAAGCCCGGCTGCTCCTTCTCCCCACCGAAGAGCGCCTCTGTCTTAATTTCAGTGTCTTGCTTGGCCTCCCAAAGTTGCAGAGCCATACTCAGCGTGGAGTGTCAGTGTCCAGATCCACAATGGCCTAATCTGCCTGGTGACTGGTTACTATGGCAATGTTGCCAAGAGCTTTCCTCACTCAGGCAAGTGAAAGGGAGCAGAAAAGGAGGAGGGGTTGGCCATGTGAGGAGGGACAGGAGTGTATTCTGAATACCTCATTACGCTAATTGATAGACTTTTGTGATTAAAAGCCCACTAAGGCAGGCGGGGGCAGCCAGGGGTTTGACTGGCAACAAGAAGCTTCAGTCAAGGAGGTAGAGGCTTTGTCCTTGGAGAAACTCGCCAGGAGTCCTTAGGCAGAGAAGGCAAGGTGTCTCCAGATCAGGACACGCAGAGAACTCAGTAATTAACCCTACCGCTTGTTCTGAGCATTATAGAAACTCCAGACCCCAAACCCTGCTTGGGTTCTGTGCACAGGGAGGTAGCCAAAGTTCTTTCCCTGAGTGAGAAAGGTGACCGGGGCTCAGACCTGCAGCCTGGTGGCCCAGGGCGCATGCCTTGGTGTGGGCACCCAGGGCGTGGCTCCAGGGGGTCACGTGGGGAGCGGGTTGCCGCCCTCCACCACTTTGCTGCCCACTTGGTTGCAGCATCGACCTGCCTTGTTTTGCTTCTTTCAGCCTCTCTCCTCCAGCCAATATTTTGGGCTGCATAATCAGCTTAGGTGTCTTAATGACTCAGTCATGGCTTAATTGGCCCTAGCTGCTGGTTGCCATGGTGATGCAGCCAGGAGCTCTGCTCACCAAGTTGAAATAAGAGAGAACCTGAGGCGGGAGGGGCACCGAACATGGAGAGGGCCAAGACTGAGGATGAGAAGACTCTAATTACACTAATTGATAGCTTTTGGTGATTACAAGCACATAAATACAGGCCCTGGGGCCAAGGCAGAGGAGGCTGGAGGCCTACCTGGGAAAGTCAAACATGAGACCCAGAGGGAAAAGCTTTTGCTGGGCACAGGTCCAATAACTCCCAGGGGAAGAGAAGGCTCTACCTGCTCAGGCTCTCAGGGGTCAGGTTTCCTGAGCACTCAGGTATGTCAGAGGATCAAAGCCTGCATGGACAGGAGTCTAAGACAGCTGTTCAGATGGCTACCGAGACTCAGAATGGAGAAGACACAGAACTCCATCTCTCGCTTGGGGGTAGTGGCAGAGCCAGGACTGGAGGCCAGGGCTCCCATGGAGCAGGCTGGACCTCTGTGACCCCAGGCTGCCCTCACTGGACACCAGGATGGTCCATTCCCTCACTGTGAAAGTAGATGACGGCCAGGGAACGGAAGCAACCTGCCCACTGGCCACACGGTCCCTCCAGGAGTGAGAACGTGGCACTCGTGGGTTTGAATGCAGCCCACGTGAATGGCAAGTGCATCGGGCATTTGAGCAGGGACAGTGGGACCAGGGAAGGGAGCAGCTGACTCTCCAGGGATCCCACAGGACGCACAGCCAGGCTGGGAGTGACTCGGTGATTCTAAGTTCTGGCAGGGATCGGTGCCATGCAGAGGGAGGGGAGACAGGAAGAAAGGAGGAAAGGAGAGAGAGAACCTCCTCCCTGTCCAGAACTGCGACTTTCTTCGGCAATAGTCCCTTTCTCGAGCAGAGGCTGGAAATGATGTTCAGAGACTTTTGCCAAGATAGCTTGCTGGTGATTCCAGGGGAGCAGGAAGCTAATCTGCAGGTGAGGGTTAGGCCCCGTCAGTGTATGGATGGGGCAGCAGTGCTGCATCAGAGTGAGCAGAGACATCCCCACTCTCAGACCCTGGGTCACTGTCCGAGCTGGGAATGGGTCCCAGGAGGACTCGTGGTGACCTTGCAGGGCTCTGTGTAGCAGGAGGGCAGCTGCAGGAAGGGCCTATTCCCTGGGCCTGGCACTGGTGTGGATGTAAGCCATGGGGAGAATCTGCTCACACCTGGCGTCACGGGACAGGGCGGAGGAGAGAGCACCCTCATGCACTATCCTGAAGGGACCTGGTGCCCCCACACCAGTCCCGGGAAAAAGCCTCGTTAGAGAAAATGTTGCAGTGCCCTGTGATAGACGGAAATGGCAGTGAATGATGGAGAAATCCAGGAAAGGCCAAGTCCATGTGCTTCAGACCATGGTATTTGCAAGGAAGGCTGATATGGGAGCAGCTCTCAGCACGTTCAGACGACAGACACTGCAGCCCTAGGGTGGTGAAACTTGCATCATCTTTTTTTTTTTTAAAGATGTATTTTATTTATTTGAGAGTTACACAGAGAAAGGAGAGGCAGAGAGAGAGAGAGAGAGAGAGAGAGAGAGAGAGAAGTCTTCCATCCTCTGGTTGACTCCCCAATTGGCCGCAACGGCCAGAACTGCGCAGATCTGAAGCTAGGAGCTAGGAGCTTCTTCCAGGTCTCCCATGTGGGTGCTGGGGCCCAAGGACTTGGGCCATCTTCCACTGATTTCCCAGGCCATAGCTGAGAGCTGGATGGGAAGTGGAGCAGCTGAGTCTTGAACCGGTACCCACATGGGATGCCAGCGCTTCAGTCCAGGGCATTAACCTGCTGGGCCACAGCACTGGCCCCGCATCATCTTTCTTACAAAGAAACCTGGGATACATGTGGGTTGGCCCTGAGTTGGACAACAGACCCCCTGCTCACTAGGTCAGCAGCTCCTGGACACTCTTTGGTGTGCCACAGAAAAGATTTTCTGCACAAATGTCCAATAACCGCAGCTGAGGGCACAAAGGAAAACACAGTGACACAAGCAGTGCAAACGCAGGTGCAGGTCCCATTCTGCCCTGAAATAAAATGACAAACTAATATCCTTCACATTTCCACACTGGAGAAAGAAACCATTTAAGCCCTTAAGTCTGTAGGAGTCCATATAACATTCCTGACACTGAAACCACTCTCTGTGACATACTTGTATATGATGAAGATTAAAGGTTTAAATGAGTCATTGAGGAAGAGGCACCTACACACACACACACCCCCACACACGCACTCAAAGGAGGTTTCCACACAGTGGACCAAATAAAACTGTTCCACCTCTGAAAGTAAATGATATAAGTGTAATAAACAGGGAGGTGCCACCGTGCCAGTAACACTCACGTTTTCAAGGAGGGTGTCATGACATGGGCAATGGGGAAACTCAGGTTTTTCTGTTTTCATCATGTGAGGTTGTTTTGGGGAGTGATCTCTTCTTCAATGCTCTCCCTGTCTGCTTCTCTCAGTCCTGTGTTTGGATATCTGCATCCATCTTGACTATAAGCCGAAAACCCTGTCACTTCCAAACAGTTACGTTATCTCCCAGGTGTCTGCGAAGTAGGCTTTCTGGCCTCAGAGTTCATTCATCCCCTCTGCACAAGTGGATACGGGAAATGGCTACACTGCAGGTGTTGGCTTAACCCACTGTGCCACACACCAGCCCTGATTCTAGATTTCTGGTTCTCTTCCATACAAGGAATTTTTATTGAGCAACCAATGAAATGAAGGCTTTTTACTAGGCACAGTGGGGAAATATAGAAATAATGAGGATACTGTGTTTCTTCTCTGGCAGCTCAAAGATTCATTAAATTCATTTCTCCTTATCAATTTCTGATTATTGTTACTGTTAGGAAGCCCTGCTGGTTCTTGTAGGAGTATAATTCCAAAAGTTCACAGAAAAAAATGAACGAAAAGATGTTTATTCTGGCGTAAAAACTTTTGAAATCCATGCAATTTTTATAATATGCATTTTCTGTGAACTTTTTAAATACCCTCATGCATTGACATTACATGTAACCTCCTGATCAACTGATGTTGTTTGTGGTGGAATGACGTGAAAAGGTCATTTCAAGATGGCTGCTGAGGTGAAAAAGTCATGACAAGATGGCTGCTGACAACAGAAACTGCCTGGCAACAGGCCATGATTGGATGGCTTCAGAAACCACATGACAACAGAGCCTGATTGACGGCAGGCCATGACTGGATGGTTTCAGAAACTGCCTGGCGACAAGAGCCTGACTGGCAACAGGCTGTGATTGGATGGCTTTGGAAACTGGCTGGCAACAGGCTGTGATTGGTTGGGGCATAGACTGCCCCTTGACCAGATTGGCTGGTCTTGGCTATATAAGCTGTTGTACTAACTCAAATAAACGAGTCTGCAGGCTGCTCGCCTCAGGCCTGCTTTCACTTGACTCCCGGGGTCTGTGTGGTGACTCCGCACCTCTTGCCCCCACCAGGCTCCTCCTCAGAAATGAATCCACTGCAACATTGTTGAGAAATCAACTGCAACATCTGGCGCCCAATGTGGGGCTTGAACAGCAGGACCCTGAGATTATCTCTGCTATGGCCTGGGAAAGCAGTAGAAAATAGCCCAAGTGCTTGGGCTTCTAAAAATGCTTGCGCTTCTGCACCTTCATGGGAGACCTGAAGGAAGCTCCTGGCTCCTGGCTTCAGATCGGCCCAGCTCCAGCTGTTGCAGCCATTTGGGGAATGAATCAGAGGATGGAAAACCTTTCTCTTTGTCTCTCCCTCAGGAGAGGAGAGGAGAGGAAAGGAGAGAGGAGGGAAGGAGAGGGGAGGGGAGGGGAGGGAAAAGAATGGTGGGATACAGCAAATGAGTGCTTAGAGGAAAATTGATAACATTAAATGCATACGTTAGAAAAGAAGAAAGATCTAAAATCTGAGCTTATCCCTTATAAAACAGAGAAAAAAGAGCTCTATAAGCCTGAAGAAAGCAGAATAAATTATAAAAGATAAAAGTTAGAACACAAATCACTGAAACTGACAACAGAAAATACTGGAGAAAAATCAGCAAAAATAAAAGCTCATCTAGCTAGACTAACCATGTGTTAAAAGAAAAGAAGACACAAATTGACAATATCAGATATAAAATACAGATATCATTATTGATTTCACAGACATTAAAATAGATCATACAGGAATACTATAGACAACTTTATATCTACACATTTGATGATTCCAGTGAAATGGACCAATTCATTCACTTATTATTTATTTGATAGATAGACACAAAGAGAGTTCCCCTTCACTAGTTTACTCCCCAAATGCCTGCAAAAGCCGGTGATAGACCAGGTTGAAGCCTGAAGCCAGGAATTCAATCCAAGTCTCCAACATGGGTGGCAAGGACCCTACTATTTGCACCATCACTTGCTGCTTCCTAGATCATTAGTGGGAAGCTAAAAGGAAGCAAAAATTGGGAGTAAAGATCAGACTTGAACACAAGCACTTCAATATGGGATGTGAGCATCCCAATGGATGGCTTAACTGCTAGACCAAATGTCTGCCCCACTTTACTGTTTTTTTTTTTTAATATCTCATAGGATTTGCACCTAATCCTATGACTCACCTAATACTTACATTAAGAAATTGTGTTTCTTTTGCTTTTTTCCTTCATCAATCTTGCTAGGTGATTGTTAATATTAATAGTCCTTTAAAAATCTATCTATTGGAGCTGGCGCTGTGGCATAGAGGATAAAGCTGCTGTCTGCAGCACAGGCATCCCATATGGGCACTGGTTCGAGTCCCGGCTGTTCCACTTTCGATCCAGCTCTCTGCTATGGTCTGGGAAAGGAGTAGAAGATGGCCCAAGTGCTTGGGCTCCTGCACCCATGTGGGAGACCTGGAAGAAGCTCCTGGCTCCTGGCTTTGGATTGGCACAGCTCTGGCCATGGCAGCCATTTGGGGAGTGAACCAATGGATGGAAGATCTCTCTCTCTCTCTCTCTCTCTCTCTCTCTCTCTCTCTCTGCCTCTGCCTCTCTGTAACTCTGCCTTTCAAATACATAAATAAATCTTTTAAAAAATCCATCTATTGAGCTTGTTAACTTATTCTTTAAATTTTTCATTCTCTTACTTTCAGCTAATTTGTGCTTATTTTTCAGCTTCTTATGATTAAACCTTAGTTGATTTTAAACATTTCTCTTCGGGGCTGGCGCTGTGGTGCAGTGGGTTAAAGCCCTGGCCTGAAGCACCGGCATCCCATATGGGCGCCAATTCTAGTCCTGGCTGCTCCACTTCCCATCCAGCTCTCTGCTATGGTCTGGGAAAGTAGTAGAAGACGGCCCAAGTCCTTGGGCCCCTGCAACTGTGTGGGACACCCGGAAGAAGCTCCTGGCTCCTGGCTTCAGATCGGTGTAGCTCTGGCCATTGTGGCCATCTAGGGAGTGAACCAATGGATGGAAGACCTCTCTCTCTGCCTCTCCTCTCACTGTGTAACTCTGACTTTCAAATAAATAAAACAAAATCTTTTTAAAAATTTCTCTTTTTCTAATAGAAAAGTGAAAACTATAAAGCTGCCTCAAAGACTTCTTACACCAGAATCTATCACATTATAATATGTTGTATTTTCATTATCCTTCTTCTCTATGAAAGATACTATTAAGAGAATGAAAAGATAAGCCACATCCAGGAGAAAAATCTTTGCAAAACACTTCTGTGGTAAAGGATTGGTATTCAAAATATACAAAGAGACCAGCGCTGTGGTGCAGTGGGTTAATGCCCTGGCCTGAAGCGCTGGCATCCCATATGGGTGCCGGTTCAAGATCTGGCTGCTCCACTTTTGATCCATCTCTCTGCTGTGGCCTGGGGAAGAAGTAGAAAATGGCCCGGGTCCTTGAATTACTTAATGAATACAAAGAATTCTTAAAATTCAAGAATAATAAAACAATACAATTAAAAAATACAGTAAACAGAAATAGCAGTTAATATGCCACTTGGAACTCCTGCATCCCATATCAGAGTACCTTGGTTCGAGTCCCAGCTCTGCTCCCATGTCTCGCTTCCTGATGAGGTACATCTTGGGAGGCAGAAATGATGGTCCAAGCAATTGGGTCCCTATCACCTGGGTTTAGTTGCAGGCTGCTGGCTTCATCCAGGCCAAGCCCTGCTTTTGTAGGCATTTAGGGGAGTGAACCAGTGGATGGGAGATCTCTTTGTGTCTGCGCGACTGTCTTGTCTCTTTGGTTTTCAAATATATTAAATAAATATATTTTTTAAAGTTTTAAATAAAAATAAGGTAAAGGTCTAAATGGACAGCTTACCAAAGATATACAAATGGCAAATAAACGTATGAAAATATACTCAACATCACATGTCATTATGGAATTGCAATCAAAACAACAAGATATCCCTTCAAACCTCTTAGAATGGCCAAAATCCAGAACCTCTTAGAATAGCCAAAATCCAGGACCTAAAATGCTAAATGGTGGCTAGGATAAAAAGCACCAGGAACTCATTCATAGCTGGTGGGAATGCAAAAATGGTATGGCTACTTTGAAAGACATTTTGACAATTTCTTGCAATATTAAACTTACTGTTATCACATGATCCAGCAGTTAAGTTAGATTCCTTAGTATTTACCAAACAAGTAACAAAACTTACATCTATATAAAAACCTTCATATATTCACAACTTATTCACAATTTCCAAAATGTGGAAGCAATCAAGATGTCCTTCAGTAGGTGAATGGGTAAATGTGGTACACTGAAACAATGAAATACCATTCAGCAACAAAAAGAAATAGGCCATCTAGACACAAAGTGATAGAAAGAAATTTAAATAAATATTAAGTGAAAGCAATCAGTCTGTAAAGGCTATACATTGTATGACTGAAGGTACTTCAAAATGTTCATGTAAAAATGGAATTAAAAGATAAGCTTACATTAGGGCAAAAAATTTGAACTACATGCATATGATGGATTTTCAAAAAGTTAATCAGAAATGCACATATGAAAAAATAATGCATAAATTTCAAAAATTTTTTGCACTGAACCAAATGTATCTTTTAATTCAATTTTTGCACAAAACTTTTGTAGTGCCAGGATATATGACACCCTATAAAAGGCAAAACTATAGATATAATTTTTTTATCTTTTATTTTATTTTTTATTTATTTATTTTTTGACAGCCAGAGTGGATAGTGAGAGAGAGAGACAGAGAGGAAGGTCTTCCTTTTTGCCGTTGGTTCACCCTCCAATGGCCGCTGCGGCCAGCGCATCTTGCTGATCTGAAGCCAGGAGCCAGGTGCTTCTCCTGGTCTCCCATGCGAGTGCAGGGCCCAAGCACTTGGGCCATCCTCCACTGCCTTCCCGGTCCATAGCAGAGAGCTGGCCTGGAAGAGGGGCAACCGGGATAGAATCCGGCGCCCCAACCGGGACTAGAACCCAGTGTGCTGGCGCCGCAGGGTGGAGGATTAGCCTGTTAAGCTAAGGCGCCGGCCTTTTTTTTTTTTTTTTACAGGCAGAGTGGATAGTGAGAGCGAGACAGAGAGAAAGGTCTTCCTTTTTGCTGTTGTTTCACCCTCCAATGGCCACTGTGGCTGGCGCATCTCGCTGATCCGAAGCCAGGAGCCAGGTGCTTCTCCTGGTTTCCCATGCAGGTGCAGGGCCCAAGGACTTGGACCATCCTCCACTGCACTCCCGGGCCATGGCAGAGAGCTGGCCTGGAAGAGGGGCAACCGGGATAGAATCCGGCGCCCCGACCGGGACTAGAACCCGGTGTGCTGGCACTGCAAGGCAGAGGATTAGCCTGTTAAGCCACGGCACCGGCCTTTTATCTTTTATTTTTTTATTTTTGACAGGCAGAGTGGACAGTGAGAGAGAGAGACAGAGAGAAAGGTCTTCCTTTGCCGTTGGTTCACCCTCCAATGGCTGCCGCGGCCGGCGCACCGCGCTGATCCGAAACCAGGAGCCAGGTGCTTCTCCTGGTCTCCCATGTGGGTGCAGGGCCCAAGCACTTGGGCCATCCTCCACTGCACTCCCAGGCCATAGCAGAGAGCTGGCCAGGAAAAGGGGCAACTGGGACAGAATCCGGGGCCCCGACCGGGACTAGAACCCAGTGTGCCGGCGCCGCAAGGCGGAGGATTAGCCTGTTGAGCCACGGCGCCGGCCCTATAGATATAATTTTTTAAACAATCAGTGTGTGCAAGGAGCTCCAGGGAGGGAAGGGGGATGAATAGGTGGAGTACTATTTTAGGCCAGTGAAACTACTTTGTATGATACTGTAATGATGGATAGATGTCATACATTTGTGAAAAGCCATGGAATGTTCACTGCAAAAATGGAACTCTAGTGTAAACAATGGATTTTAGGTGCCAGAGCTGTGGCGTAGTGGATAAAGCCACAGTCTGTGGTGTCGGCATCCCATATGGGCTCTGGTTCGAGGCTCGGCTGCTCCGCTTCCAGCCCAGCTCTCTGCTGTGGCCTGGGAGGGCAGTGGAGGATGGCCCAGGTCCTCGGGCCCCTGCACCCATGTGGGAGACCCAGAAGAGGCTCCCAGCTTCAGATCAGCCTGGCTCTGGCCCTTGTGGCCATTTGAGGAGTGAACCAGAAGATGGAAGCACTCTCTCTCTCTGCTTCTGCCTCTCTGTAACTCTGCCTTTCAAATAAATAAATAAATATTTTTAAAAACTATAGTTTTTAATTATTAATAATAATATATCAATATTGGCTCATTGCTTTAAGAAACATATCACACTAATGCAAAATGTTAGTAATAGGAGAACCCACAACTAACACACTCAAAGGTGAAAGAATTAAAGTACTCCTATAAGATCAGCAAACAGACAAGGATGCCTACTTTTCACTATTTCTATTCAACACAGTATTGGGAATTCAAGCCAGAACAATTAGGCAAGAAAAATTCATAAAAGAGATCCATATTTAAAGGAAGAAGTAAAAATGTCTTTTTGCAGACAACATGATCTTATACATAGAAAACCCCAAAGGTTCCATGACAAAACTGTTAGAACTAGTAATCAACAATTTGCTGCACATAAAACAATCACACAAAAATCATTTGGCTTTCCAGATACTAACAATGAACAATCTGAAGAGGAAATGAAAAAACATGTATAACAACATCAAAAATAATAAAATACTACTGAATAACTGTATCAAAAATGTAAAAGACTTGCACACTGAAAATTAGAAAAAAATTGTCAAAAGTTAAGACATAGACAAACTTCATGAAGTGGAAGACTTAATTGTTTTTTTTCTTTTTTTGACCTCCAAACTTTTATTGGCCCCCCGCATCCCCAAGGGCACCCCGTCTCTGCCGCCTCAATGCCTCAGGTCTTTGGTGTCATTGGTCTCAGACACCAGCTTGCCGTCCATGATCCTGCGGGTGGTGGTCTTCTGGATGGTATGCATCGAGTTGCTGGCGTCCAGGGCATCGCTGAGGCTGAACTCCTCCCTGTCTTCCAGCAGGTGGCGGTAGGTGGCGATTTCAGCCTCCAGCTTGACCTTGATGTTCAGCAGGGCCTCTTACTCCTGGGCCTGGCACTGCCCCTCTGCCCGGGTCTGTGCCAGCTCGGACTCCAGGTGCAGCAGCACACCACTGAGCTGCTCCATCTGCATGGCATAGCGCGTCTCCACGTCCCGCAGGCTGTTCTCCAAGCTGATCTTCAGGTTCTTCATGGACTCCAGGTCGATCTCCAAGGACTGGAAGGTGCGCCGCAGCTCCGTGAGCGTTGACTCGGCTGCGCTGACCTCAACTGACTGCGAGGTGACGATGGTGGTGCTCTCCTCGATCTGCTGGGACCAGTACTTGTCCAGCTCCTCGCGATTCTTCTGAGCCAGCTCGTCGTACTGGGCCCGGATGTCTGCCATGATCTTGCTCAGGTCCTGAGATTTGGGGGCCGTCGACCTCCACGGTCAGCCCAGAGCTGGCGATCTGGGCCTGCAGGCCTTTTACTTCCTCCTCGTGGTTCTTCTTCATGAACAGCAGCTCCTCTTTGAGAGCCTCGATTTCCGTCTCCAGCTGCAGCCGGCTGACGTTGGTGTCGTCGATGACCTTGCGCAGCCCATGGATGTCGCTTTCCACCGACTGGCGCATGGCCAGCTCTGTCTCATACTTGACCCTGAAGTCGTCAGCAGCAAGACAGGCATTGTCAATCTGCAAAACGATGCGGGCGTTGTCCACGGAGTTGGCAAAAATCTGAGCCCTCAGCTCCTCGATGGCCTTGAAGTAGTGTCCCCAGTCTCGGACTTTGGGGCCCTGTTTCTCCAGGTGCTCCCGGATCTTGCTCTCCAGCCGCCGGTTGTCGGTTTCCAGGCTCCTTACCTTGTCCAGGTAGGAGGCCAGGCGGTCGTTCAGGTCTTGCATGGCCCCCTTCTCGCTCTGGATGCCCCCCATGGCTGCTAGGCCCCCCATCACCCCTGTGGCCAGGCCCCCGGCCCCCCAGCCGCCTCGGAAGCTGCTGGAGTGCAACACGGAGATTTTGGACCCTGAGCCCCCGGCGCCCGCATAGACGAGGACCGCACTGCTAGCCGGCCGGCCGCGCAGGCTGGACAAGTGAGCTGAGCCCAGGGACCGGTAGTTGGTGGAGAAGGTGGTGGAGCGGGTGGTGAAACTCATGATGTCCCAGGTGGAAGGCGAGAGGCCAGAACTCAGGAGACTTAATTGTTTTTAAAGATTTATTTATTTATTTGAAAGTCAGAGTTACACAGAGCAAGAAGGAGAGGCAGAGAAAGAGAGAGAGAGAGAGAGAGAGAGAGAGAGAGAGAGAGAGAGAGAGAGAGAAAGTTTTCATCTAC
The DNA here is from genome assembly GCF_033115175.1 of Lepus europaeus. Taxonomy (NCBI): domain Eukaryota; kingdom Metazoa; phylum Chordata; class Mammalia; order Lagomorpha; family Leporidae; genus Lepus; species Lepus europaeus. Next base: position 80,912,072 of record NC_084850.1, read on the forward strand.
TGGTTCACTCCCTAGATGGCCACAATGGCTGGAGTTGCACCCCTACGAAGCAAGGAGCCAGGATCTTCTTCCAGGTCTCCCACATAGGTGCAGGGGTTCAAGGCCTTGGGCCTTCTTCTACTGCTTTCCCGAGCCATAGCAGAGAGCTGGATTGGAAGTAGAGGAGCTGAAATTCGAACCATTGCCCATATTGGATGCTGGCACTGCAGCCGGCAGCTTTACCTGCTACACCACAGCACCGGCCCCGGAGAAGACTTAATATTGTTAACATATTAATATTACCAAAGCTTTTTATAGATTCAATGAAATCCCTATCAAAATCTCAAAGATGATTTTTTGCAGCAATAGAAAAACATATCCTAAAATTTATATGAAATTCTCATGGAACAGCCAGAACAATCTTGAAAAAGAAGTACAAAGTTAGAAGACTCAAAGTCCCTTATTTCAAAACTCATTACAAAGCCACAGAATAAAAACAATGTGGTACTGTTATAATGACATTTATAGAACAAAGGAATACATAAGAGAGTCCAGAAATAAATAAATATGGGCAAATTATTTTCACCAAGGATGCCAAGACAATTTCAATGGTGAATGGATACCATCCAACAAATGGTGCTGGGAAAACTGGATGTCCACATGCAAAATAATGTAGTTGGATCTTTATCATATACCATGCATAAAAACACATTCTTAGAATAAAACATAGGGAAGGCTCATAACACTGGATGTGGTAGTGATTTCTAGGATATAACAACAAAAGCACAGGCAACTAAAGAAAACAGATGAGTTGAATATTAACAAACCAAAAAACTTGTGCATTTAAGAACACTATCATAAACATGAAAGGACAACCCACAGAATGGCGGAAATAACTGCAAATCATATACAGGTCTTAGTCCATTTGAGCTACTGTAAAAAATACCATAAACTGAGTGGCTTAAACACAACAGAAATTTATTTCTCACATCTCTAGAGACTGGGGAATCCAAAATCAAGGTTCTAACAAATTTACTATCTGTTAAGGGCTTGCTTCCTCATAGACAGTGTCTTCTTCAAATGGTGGAGAGAGCAAACAAGCTGAGTTGGACATCTTTCATAAAGGCACTAATCCTATTCATGAGAGCTCCACTACCATGGCCTCGTCACTCCTCAAAGGCCTCACCTCTTAATACTGTCACCTTGAGAGTTAAGATTTCATTATACAAATTTTGGAAGAACACAAACATTCAGACCATAGCATACAATAAGGGATTAATGTCAGATGAAGTCTTTGAAACTCCTACAACTCAACAACAGCAACAATAAAAACAAATAGCCTAGTTTAAAAATGGGTAAAGGACTTGAATAGAAATTTATCCTAAGCTATATAAATGGCCAATAAGCACATGAAAAGATGCCTAATATTACTAGTAACTAGAGAAATCAAATCAAAACCACAATGAGATACCAATTTTACAACCTTGAAGACAATGATTATAAAGGAAAAAAAATAACTAGTGTTGGTAAAGATGTAAAAAAATAGAACCTTTGTGCATCACTGGTCTGAATCTAAAATGGTATGGATGGGGCCAGCGCTGTGGCCTAGCGGGTAAAGCTGGCGCCTGCAGTGCCAACATCACATATGGGTGCCGATTCAAGTCCCGGCTGCTCCTCTTCCAATCCAGCTCTCTGCTATGGCCTGGGAAAGCAGTAGAAGACGGTCCAAGTCCTTGGGCCCTTGCACCTGCGAGGGAGACCTGGAGGAAGCTCTTGGCTCCTGGCTTTGGATAAGCACAGCTCTGGCAGTTGTGGCCATCTGGGGAGTGAACCAGAGGATTGAAGACTCTCTCTCTCTCTCTCTCTCTCTCTCTCTCTCTGCCTCTCCTTTTCTCTCTAACTCTGATTTTCAAGTAAATAAATAAATCTTTAAAAAAATAAATAAAATAAAATAAAATGGTATGGATACTGAGTAAAACAGTGGCAGTTGCTAAATACACACACACACACACACATACACAAATTACCAGTAACCAGTAATTAGTAATTCCACTGTTAAGTATATATGCTAAAAATTGAAATTGAAATGAGGAACTCAAAATAGGCATTCGTACTATCACATACATAGCACCATACTCACAATAGTCAAAAGACAGAAGCAACCCAAACATCCATCAATGGATAAATGAATAAACAAAGTTTGGTATATACATACAATGGAATATTTTCAGCCTTAAAAGAAAGGAAATTCTGCTGGCGCAGTGGCTCAATAGGCTAATCCTCTGTCTGCGGCGCCGGCACACCAGGTTCTAGTCCTGGTTGGGGTGCCGGATTCTGTCCTGGTTGCCCCTCTTCCAGTCCAGCTCTCTGCTGTGGCCTGGGAGTGCAGTGGAGGATGGCCCAAGTCCTTGGGTCCTGCACCCACATGGGAGACCAGGAGAAGCACCTGGCTCCTGGTTTCGGATCAGCGCGATGCGCCAGCCACAGCGCGCTGGCCGCGGCAGCCATTGGAGGGTGAACCAACGGCAAAAAGGAAGACCTTTCTCTCTGTCTCTCTCTCTCACTGTCCACTCTGCCTGTCAAACAAAAAAAAAAGGAAATTCTGATACTTCTTACAACATGGACATTACATTGGCCAAAATAAGCCCATTAAAAAACAACAATATTGCATGATTTTACTTTCATGAGTTATCTGGTGTACGAACTGAATTATGTCCCCCTCAAAATCCTATGTTTAAGCTCCCACTCCCAGTGTGACTGTAGGTGGAGAGGTAATTAAGCTTAAACAAGGCCATAAGGGTGGATCTGAGAGTTTTAGTTCCCATGAATAAGTGGTATCTGAGATCATATGCTCTGTTTCCATGTGCATACACCCAAGAAAAGCCATGTGAGTACACAGTGTGAAAATGGCCATTTATATGTAAAGAAGACAGCTCTTACCAGAACTCAATCATACAGGCACCCTGATCTCCAACTTCCAGCCTCCAGGACAATGAAAAAATACATTTCTGTCATTTACATCACCCGATCTACAGTATTTTGCAATGACAGCAAGAGCTGACTAATCTGCCTAGGATAGTAAAATTCATGGAGACTGAAAGTAGAATATTGTTTAACAGAGGCTGGTGGGAAGAGAACAGGAGTTATTGTTTAATGGGTACAGAATATCAGTATGGGTTGATGAACAAGTTCTGGAAATGGATAGTGATGATGGTTGCACAACAATGTGAACATGCTTAATGCCACTGAGTTGCACACTTAAAAATAGTTAAATGGTGGATTTTACATCATTTATATTTTATTCCAAGAAAAAAATTAGAGAAAACTTCAGGGAATGGTATGTGAGCACTCTATTATCTGATCAAATTTGCTACAAATTTAGAGCTGTTCTAAAAAACAAAACCCTGTTTTTTTTTTTTAAATTCAGTGTCTACAAAAATAGCTGCAACATATGTACAAGAACTACAGGGATGGCTCCAGGTAACTCCACAGTACATCCTGACATCCTATATTCTCAGATATAGTAAGAAAAGACTGGCCACTTGTCCACCATCAGTCCTTGTATAACATGACTACTTGTCTATTCAAAGTGAACTGCATACATAATTCTGCTGTTTGTTGCCATGTTATAGGTTTCCTGATTTTTAAAATATTTACTTATTTATTTGAAAGGCAGAGTTATAAAGACAGAGGGAGAGATAGAGAAACAGAGAGATTTTCCATCCACTGATTCACTTCCCAAATGGCCGCAATGGCCAGGGCTGGGTCAGGTCAAAGACAGGAGCCAAGAACCCCATATGAGGGGTCGGCGCTGTGCTGTAGTGGCTAAAGCCACCACCTGCAGTGCCAGCATCCCATATGGGTGCCGATTCAAGTCCCGGCTGTTCCACTTCCAATCCAGCTCTCTGCTATGGTCTGGGAAAACAGAAGATGGCCCAAGCCCTTGGGCCCCTGCACCCGCATGGGAGATCAGGAAAAAGCTCCTGGTTCCTGGCTTCAGATTGGCCCAGCTCTGGTTGTTGCAGCCAATGGGGGAGTGAACCAGTGGATGGAAGACCTCTCTCTCTCTGCATCTTCTTCTCTCTGTGTGTAACTCTGACTTTCAAGTAAAATAAATAAATATTTAAAAATAAAATAAAAAAGTAAAGAACCCCATATGAGTATCCCATGTGGGTGGCAAGGGTCAAGCACTTGGGCCATCTTCACTGCTTTCCCAGGCCCATTAGCAGGAGCTGGATCAGAAGTGGAACAGCTGAGACTCGAACCAGTGCTCATATAGTATGCCAGCATCACAGGAGGCAGCTTAACTTGATGCACCACGATATTAGCCCCAAAGGTTTCCTGGTAAAGCATTTAGGCTCACAGGTGAGAAAATGAGAAAATCAGCCATCAGAGATGCTACATGAATAGACAGACTAGGAAAAAACATCTTCAGCTTTATAATCCTTAAGTCCTTCTACACTGCATGCTGACTGTACATTACATGGTAATTGTCTGGACTGAGAAAGAGAGTTGTAGCAATGACAACAAATGTTGTAGTAATCAAAGGGCAGAAACTCAGACTGATGTTTCATACTTGGTTGCCATTGCCTGGTACAGTGATTGACACAGAGCAGGTAGTCACTTAATGAAGCCTGATAGAAAAGGATGGATAGAAGGATGGCTGGATGGATAGACGGATGGATGGATGGATGCTTTACACATCCCCTTGAACAGTATGATTCAACATCTTCAGTCTACTGATAATGTCACCCAAACTTGCTTGATATATTCCTATATCCTTATCTATCATCACACTGTACTGGCCATATGGAATGGCCCAAATGTCATCACATGCTTCACAGCTTCACATGTCTCTAAATGCTCTCTCAAAGTCATACGGCAGCCCTCATGTCACATAAGCCTGTTTCAGAACCTTAGTTGTATGATTTCCCTCAATACATTCTGCTCAGCCCAGAGAATATAACACACTTGTGGGGTACACTGCTGGCTAAGGAAGTGTTAGTGGTACTGGGTGCTGACTGTCTTACTCATTTTGTGCTGCTATAACAGAGAAACACACATTGTATAATTTATAATTGAAAGAAATTCATTTACCATAGTTCTGGAGGCTGGGAAGTCTAAGAAGCATCAGGTGAGGGCCTTCTTGCTATGTCATCCATGGCAGAAGGCAGAAGGACAGAAGAGAAAGAAGAAGAGGGGGCTAAACTCATCCTTTTATAAGGAACCCACTTCTATACTAATGAACTTTCTCCTGCAATAATGGCATTAATCCACTCATGAGAGCAGAGTCCTTATGACCTAATCACTGACTAAAGGTCCCATCTCTCAACTCCGTTGGACTGGGGATTATGTTTCAATACATGAACTTTGGAGGATACAATCAAACTGTAGCACAGACCAAGGAAATAATAATCACACAGCACAGAATCTTTATCATCAATGAAAACAGAACTGTCCTCAGAACTTAAATAATTTATTTCATTCCAAGTCCTTGCTCTGTGATGTACAGTACTCAAAAGAAGTTCATCTGGTGGTGTTGTGGAAACAGCTTCAGATAAATTAGGTCCAAAAGCTTCAGAAAAGACTTTTTATTTTTGTATAAAAATTCACTATTACATGATGAGAGAGAATTTCTACTTTAGTTTCATTGGATGCCATTCATCGTCAGTTCTAAGTAGAATATAAAGTAGAGGGTACATCTCCTCTTGAACAAGCTATCATTACTACAGTTTTTCCACATTATCCATGAGAGATACTTTCTAAGACCCCCAGTGGATGCCTGAAATCACATATAATACTAAATCCTATATATACTATGTTTTCCCCTATACATACACTGCTATGATAAAGTCTAATATATAAACTAAGCACAATAAGAGATTCAGAACAGTAGCAAGAATAATAATACAGGATAATTATAATATGTTATAATAAGTTATGTGAATGCAGTTTCTCTCTCTCTAAATATAATTGTACTTATACTATGGCAATTACCAATTAATATTACCAACTTGAACTACTTTCAGTTGGCACTTTTCTGTATTTCTTGAACCTTTGCATATGCTATTTCCTCTACTACAACCAAAAATGATGGAATAACTGACAAGATATATATACTCTCCTAGAAGATACTCCTTGTTGTGCAAAGACTAAAGATCAGAGAGCCAGACCAGAGAAGGTGGTAAAAATGATAAAGGTAAAAGCTACCAGGGTTGGACTTCCAACCCCAGGAAGATAGAGTATATATATTTTATTCATATTCCTAACATTAAAGTCTTGCTGACTCCCACATTCTTATCACTGAGAGACTGCAGGGATAAATGTCCAACCTCTGAGTCAATGCCTGGGGAAAAAGGGTAGGATCTATACAATGACTGCAGAAAGCACTAAAGCTCAAGATAATAAGCTCTGGTGTCATAAGAATAGACTTGAATGAGAGAATAAGGGTTGCTGTGCTAGGTACTGTAGGAAAAAGGCAGAGAAGAAAGTAGAGCTCTTCTTGAGGAGCTTTCATTCTTCTTGGAGATACACATATACTACAAAAGTTCAGGAGGGGTGGGCATTGTGGTACAGTAAGTTAAGCTGCCACTTGGGGTGCCCATATTGGATTGACTCATTTGAGTCCCAGCTACTCCACTTCTAAACCAGCTTCCTGCTAATGCACATCCTGGAAGGTGGCAGATGACAGCTCAAGTCCTTGAGCCCCTCCCACCCACGTGGGAGACCTGGATGGAGTTTCTGGCTCTTGGCTTCAGTATGGCCCATCCCTGGCTGTTGTGGGAATTTGAGGAGTAAACCAGTGGATAGAAGATCTCTCTATCTCTTTCTCTCCCTCTCTTTCTTTCTCCCTCTCCCTCCCCCTATCCCTCCCTCTCCCTTTCCCTCCCTCCCTTCTTCCATTCTTCCCTCCTCCTTCCTTCCCTCCCTCTGTCTCCTTTCAAATTAATGTCTTTTTAAAAAGTTCATGGAAAATGAAATTAAAAGATATCGTTTATTTTGGTGCTCCCAAAATTGAAATCCATGGAGTTTTTTTCATGATATACATTCCCAGGAACTTTTTGAAGTACACTTACTTAAGACAGATACTTCTTTAAAATATAAAAATGAATACAATATCTTTTCATGTCTCCTGACTCTTGCATTTTCCTAAACATGGGGAAAGGTCTGTAGTCTCAACACACATGTGGAGGGTGCAGTCCACTATCCTACTCTCTTAGTCTGACGCTGAATGCCTGGCACCAGATAAAATGACATAGTTTTGCTCCTGAAAAGACTTTGCATACAAAAGAGCTGTATATGTCATTTACCTACTTCCTCCACTCCCTCTCACACCCATAACAACAAAGGGCACAGTTTCACAAAGGAAAATGTTCATATACATCTGCACATATAATGTCCAACACTCCTCATAATGCACCCCTCTCACAGGTCCTGTCACACAACCAGGACAGCTTACAAATCACAGCCTTAGCAGCCCTCTCAATGGTGTAGGTATGGACCACAACTGCACTGCCTGGGCTATATCACATCACACTCAACTCTACCACTGGAGCTCTCATGGCACAGAAACATGGAGACCCCAACATCCAACATGAAGACCCTTCAATCTCCTTCCACAGATAGACAGAACATTTCCAAACAACCTCACCTCATCCTTGAACAGGTTTCTCTGCAGCTCTGGTTTTGACATAAAACTGTAAGCAGATTCAGCTGTTTCCTGGATACCACAATATCCACAGTGAGGCTCTGAAATCGACTTTTTGCATCTGTGTCAATTCAAAAAAGGAAGGCATAGCTAGGCCTGCAGGTGATTGGTTCCTGCCCCTGGGCAGTATCTTGTTGCTGCCTCCAGGCCATCAACACATAACTCAAGGTGCAGTGCAGCAATTCTGACACTGCAGGTGGTGTTGTCTAACACAAAATTACAAGAGCCAGCATTTAACAAGAAATAATTTAGGTTTGTGTTTTAACTCTGAAAGAATGGGAAGATTCCCTTATTATAATTATTGGCATGGAGTGCTTTCCTTTCTCCCCTCCACATCCTGGGCTATTCCTTCTGTTAATACCCACAAGGCCTCATAGCCATTGAAGGCTCGCTCTCTCTCTCTCTCTCTCTCTCTCTCTCACACACACACAACTAGTCCACCTTTACCATGCTTCTTAGCAAATCAAGAAAGCCTCTTAGTTGGACTTCCCACTTCCATTTTTCTATGATTCTCAAAAATCCCTCCTCAAGATTGTAAAGAGATAGCTCATCAATCCCTCAACTCCTAAGCAGAAACTTATTTCAGAGAATTGACAGAGGGGAACATGAAGAAATGAAGTGGGTGGTCACTCTGTTATAAACATTTTAAGTTAAAATTTGACATTTAATTAAACTATAGTTATAACATGAAGTCATTCAAAATAACAGTTATCTTGTATATCCCTCACTCAGTTTCCCTCAATGGTAAAATCCAACAAAACTACAGTACAATACCACGACCAAGACACTGATGTATATATGATCAAACACAGAATATTTTTAATATCATAGGGATACTTTTTCTTGCCTTTAATTGACACAGCCACTTCTTACTTGCTCTTATGCCCTTCTTAACCCCTAGCAACCACTAATCTATCCTCCATTTCCATAACTGTACCACTTCATGAATGCTATATAACGGGAATAATACATTGTGTAATCTTTGAGATTGGCTCTTTTCACATAGCATAATCCTTTGGAGATTTGTACAGGCTTCTGTTGGTATCCAACAGTTTGTTTTCCATGATATTGATTACCACGATTTGTTTAACCATTTATCTTCTGAAGGACATTTAGGTTGTTTGGGACTACAACAAATAAAGCTCAACACAAATTCATAGACAGATTTTTAAAAAAGATTTATTTATTTGAAAGACACAGTGACAGAGGGAGAGGAGAGAGAAAGAGATCTTCCATCTGCTGCTTTACTTCTCAAATGTCTGCAATGGCTGGAACTAGGCCAGGCCGAAGCTGGAAGCCTGGAAATCCACCCAGGTCTCCCACGTGGGTGGCAGGGGCCCACATGGGTGGCAGGGAGATAGATCAGAAGCAGAGCAGCCAGGACTCGAACTGTGCTCTGAGACGGGATGCCAGAGTTGCAGGTGGAGGCTTAACCTGTTGTGCCACAACCCAGGCCCCAATAGACAGTTTTTTGTGTGAACATGTTTTCAGTTCTCTGTGATAAATTCCCAGGAGTAAGATTACTGGATCATATAGTAGTTTTATAAGAAATTGCCAAACTGTTTTCCAGAGTGGCTGTGCTCTAGAATAAACCAAATTATCTTTTACATTCCCAACAGCAATGTATGTGGCTACCATTTAGAGTTATCACAACTGTTTTTAGCTATTCTCACACATGTGTAGTGGTAACCCATTATGGTTTTAATTTGCATTTCCTAAATAGCTAATGATATCAAACATCTTTTTACACACTTATTTGGCATTTGTGTTCAAATATTCTCTTTGGTAAAGTATCCCTTCATGTCTTTTGCCCATTTTCTCTTCAGGCTGTTTGGTTTTGTTTTTTCAATGTTGGGTTTGGGAGTTTTAAAAATGTTTTAGATATTATTACTTTGTAAGATATTTGCTTTACAAATACTTTCTCTCCCTCTGTAGATTGTCTTTTTGCTCTCTTCACAGGATCTTTTGTAGAACAAAAGTTTTTGATTTTGATAAGGTCTAATTAATCAAATTTTCCTTTTATGGATTATGCTATTTTTAATTAAAGATTTATTTATTTATTTATTCATTAATTTGAAGGCAGAGTGTCTCAGGGAGAGAGAGAGAGAGAGCTGTTCCATCTGCTGGTTCATTCCGCAAATGGCCACAACAGCCAGGGCTGGGCCAGACCGCAGCCAGGTACCAGCAATTCCATTGGGGTGTCTCCCACATGGGTGACAGAGATGCAAGTACTTGGACCATCATCCACTACTTTCCCAGGTGTATTAGTAAGAAGATGGATCAGAAGCAGAGCAGATAGAACTTGAACCAGCATAACTAAATGAGATGCCAGTATCATAAGTGGTAGCTTAACCCACATGCCACAATGCTGGCCCTTGGATTGTGCTATTGATGTCACTGCTTTACCTTTCAGTTCCAGAATTTTATTATGACATGTTTTGGTCTGAGTTTTTGAGGGTAATGCTATTTGGGATTTATCCAGCTTCTTGAATCTGTAGGTTTATATCTCTTGCCAAATGGCTAAGTTTCTTGCCATTATTTCATTGAATATTTTTTCAGCCCCACTTTGTCTTCTACTAGGACTCTGATGACATGATATTAAATTTTTGCCATAGTCCCATAGGTCATCAGGGTTCTGTTAATTTTTTTCCAGTCCATCCTGTTTTTCAAGTTGGTTAATTTATGTTCTGTCTTCCAGTTGACTGAGGTAGGGCCACAGTTTTTTTCCAATGGAAATTTTCTGTTGTAGAGTGGCTATTGTTTAAAAGGGCTTTTTTTAAAAAAAATTATTTATTTTGAAGGTAGAGAGAGAGAGAGAGAGAGAGAGAGAATGAATGAATCTTCCATCTGCTGGTTCACATCCCAAATGGCTGTCAGGAGCCAGGAGCTTCTTCCAGGTCTCCCACGTGGGTGCAGGAGCTCAAGCACTTAGGCCATTTTCTGTTGCTTCCCCAGGCACATTAGCAGAGAGATGGATTGAAAGTGGAGCAGCCCAGACTTGAACTGGCATCCATAAAAGTTTTCTGCTTTGCTAGATTGTCTCTTCCCTGGTCCTTTGGCACAAGGAAGTAAAATTTTGGTGGGACTTTTTTCTCTTTTGGTCTGCATTTTGTCCTTTATAGTTCCTTGTTTTTTCAGTTCCAAGTCTGAGGTATATAAGGCAAAAAGAAACCCTGGGAACTGGCTACTATTTTTTCTTGGGGGTCCCAAGATCCCTAGCTCCTCTGACTTCTACTTTCTACCTTTCAGAGTCTTCTTACATTTATTTTCTATCTGGGATTGTTGCACTTAGCAGAAGGAATAAAGAACGGAATGTCTATTCCATCTTCTTGGATACAGAAGTCTTTTGTATACATTTTTAACCCAATGAATACTCCTCACATGTGTGAGTGCCTATCTTTTCCCAAATAAAGTCCTAAAAATCAGATGCTATCATCTCTAACTTGAAATCATCCCCACTTGCATATTTTTTATCCCTATTTGTGCTGAAACCTGGTCATCTTTCTCCATTTCTAGGTTGCAAATCATTTTACTAATCCCTATGTTCTCAGTGAAGTCTCTATTCTGATAACCAAACCTGTCACTCTCTTCCTTTAATTATGTTCACCAGCACATGTTTGTACCTGCTTTGCCCTGAAATTTGAAGCCCTAGAAGACAGGTATTTTCCCTCATTCTCCAATTCCTCCTCCTTTTCCTCTGGGCCTCCCTCTAAGTCTTATCTTCTCTTGACACTACTCACAACCAATCAGCAATAAGGTCCCAGAGATGCTACCTTAGTTAACACCCTCCAACAACAGTCTCACCCAGTCTCTTTGCCTTGTTCTATCCCACCGTCCATTCAATCTCAACATAACCTTGAGTCAATTAATTTGATCCCCTCCACTGTCCTGACCAGGGTAAGTGGAAACCATCAATAAGTTAAGCCTAGGGGCCAGCGCTGTGGCACAGCAGGTTAAAGCCCTGGCCTGAAGCACCGGCAACCCATATGGGCACCAGTTCTAGTCCCGGATGCTCCTCTTCTGATCCAGTTCTGCTATGGCCTGGGATAGCAGCAGAAAATGGCCCAAGTCCTTGGGCACTTGCACCCATGTGGGAGACCCAGAAGAAGCTCCTGGTTCCTGGCTTCAGAACAGCGCAGCTCCGGCTGTTGCGACCATCTGAGGAGTGAACCGGCTCTGTCTCTGCAGCCATCTGGGGAGTGAACCTCTCTCTCTCTCTGTCTCTACCTCTCTCTGTAACTGTCTTTCAAATAAATAAAATAAATATTTTTTAAAAATAAGTTATGCCTAATAAATTGAGGCAAAACTGCCTAAATGAACTTTTTGTATGTACCTGAGTGAACCATAGCACATCTTTTATTAAATTTTTTTTATTTTTTGACAGGCAGAGTGGATAGTGAGAGAGAGAGAGAGAGAGAGAGAGAGAGAGAAAGGTCTTCCTTTTTGCCGTTGGTTTACCCTCCAATGGCCGCTGCGGCAGGCGCATCTTGCTGATCCGAAGCCAGGAGCCAGGTGCTTCTGCTGGTCTCCCATGCGGGTGCAGGGCCCAAGCACTTGGGCCATCCTCCACTGCCTTCCCGGGCCATAGCAGAGAGCTGGCCTGGAAGAGGGGCAACCGGGACAGAATCCGGCGCCCCGACCGGGACTAGAACCCAGTGTGCCGGCGCCACAAGGCGGAGGATTAGCCTGTTAAGCCACGGCACCGGCCTAAACCATAGCACATCTTCTGGTATACTCTGTGTTCTAGTCTTCTCATAAACATGGTTATTTCATTAATATAGGCTCTGTACCTATAAGGACCACACCTTTCTTTGTGTTGTTATTTTCATCAACACAGCCCAAAGACTTCTGCAAAAACATGACACACTTCCTGCTACATTCACTTCATAGTAATCTGAGTTACATGGCATTATACCCTCTAGTGGAATAACTGAGTATAAAAATGAGTTAGATTATTTCTAACATTATAAAGTCATGAAAAGAAAGTAACACAGGGAAGAGTGACACAGAGTCATACAGGTTTGGGGTTATATTGGTTGGGGGGACCTACTTGAAGTAGAAGGGTCAGAGAGGACTTCTTTGAGAGGATAATAATCAGGAGGTAGAAGCAGAGGCTAAGAGAAGATCTTTTGGAGAAGCTTTCAGGAAAGGGTGAAGAACAAATGAAAGACTTAGGGGAAGATACTTTCCTAAGATGAGGTGGTGATACAGAAGATGGAGTTCCATTCCATGACAGTGCTATGACCTGAAACAGGGTTCTAGCAGTTGACAGAGCCCATTGACATAGACATCACTATACCAGGTAAGGTTGCTGCATTCTTGTTCCTAATGCAGGCAAGCAACAAATTCTATGTCAAGTCTATCTCTAAAATGAGATTTAGGACTCTCAGTGCTGTCTTGGTCTATTGCCATATCCTGGTGACTTGATTGTCAGACTTCATTCAACCCTCTACACTGCTGTCCTAGTGATTTTTCCATTCATAAATCCAGATCAGTTAGCCCCATACCACAACCACACTCACAAACTTTTAGTTACTTGCCATTGACTACAAAATACACTCCACTCTCCTCTGATGAACGCTTGATTTTTTTATCCTATGAAATAGAAAAGTATTATCATCCTTGTTTGCTCCCCATATCTCCTTACCCTTTCTACCACTTGGCTAATGGTCCTACTCAGAAAGATCCTATACCTGGAAAAATTTCATTATATGTTTCATGTGAATTCTTCAGTCTATGCTGAAATTCTTTCCCCTGGATAAGGGATTCACAGATACTATAAGGCTGGAATTTACAAGATTATAAAACTCTTACTTCTTTTCTTATAAAGAGAAAATTTTTAGTTTTTATAAAGACCAGTAAGTAAACAACATAACCCAAGAATACTCCCTTGGAGGAATTAAAACACATAATGTCTTACATTTTAATTTAGAATTTATCTTGTAAATATATTAGGCCTTGGCTAAGTTTGTAAAAACATTTGGATCAATATTTTAATTCTTTTTTTAACGTTATAATAATAACCATTACATTTTTTTATTTGAAAGGCAGAGTTCATATGTGTGTGTGTGTGTGTGTGTGTATGGAGAGAGAGTGAGAGAGAGAGAAAGACACACACAGAGATCTTCCATCCACTGGTTAATTCCTCAAATGCTGGCAATGGCCAGAGCTGTGCCAGACCAAAGTCAGGAGCCTAAAGTTTCTTCTGGGTCTTCCATGTCAGGGCAGGGGCCCAAGAACTTGGGCTATCTTACTGCTTTCCCAGGTGCATTAGCAGAGAGCTGAATCAGAAATGGAGCAACTGGGTCTGGAACTGGTGCCCATATGGGATGCCAGAGTCACAGGCGGTGGCTTAGCCCTCTACGCCACAATGCCAGCCCCAATAATGATCATTGATTAAATGAGGAACTTAATCATCTCTTTTTTTCACATTAAATATTCATTAATTCTTCTTCATGTCTAGCTGCCACTCTATATCCTTTGACAAACATCTACCCTTTATCCCACTACCCTACCCCAGCCTCTGTCAGCACTATTCTACTCTTCTATGAATTCGATTATCTAAGGTTCCACACATGAGTGAAGTCAAGCAGTATTTGTTTTTCCATGCCTGGCTTAGTTCACTTAGTATCATGTCCTCCAAATTCATTCATATTTTCACAAATGGCAGGATTTTCTTCATTTTTCAAGAATTAATATAAACTCATTTTCTAAAGCACCAATCTGATTCTTCCTTTATTCCTAGGTGTAAACATATTTGTTCCCTCTAGATTTTCCAGGAACAAGCTGTTCCTGTTATCCCATGAGCTGAGCACACAAGGGCTACCAGATTCCAGCTTCATCCACTCTTCAAAAGCAAAATCTTTCCCAGTATACATCATAATCTGGCTACTGTGGACAATTTGCTAAGTCCTTAAAATAAGCCCTACACATTCTTTTACTGACTCCTTCGACCTGGTCTATTTGTTTCCTATAATTATGTTATTCAAAGCTGTGTTCCAATATTATCACTGATGTGAGGAATTTACAGCTTCCTTAAGCTAAAGTTTCATCATTCCCCATTTCTATAACTCTTATAAGGCTTCTTGTCATTGGCACTATCTTATGACAATCATCTACACTGATGGGTTTTGCATCTGTGGATTCACCAACTGCAAAATAGAAATATTAAAAAGAATTGCATCTGTACTGAACACATAGAGACTTTTTTGTTATTTCCTAAACAATACAGCATAAAACTATTTACATAGCATTTACTGTGTATTAGGAATTAAAAGTAATGTGGAGATTATTTAAAGCATACCAGAAGATGTGCATAGGTTATAAGCAAATACTATGCCATTTTATAAAAGGAACTTGAACATCTCTTAAGTAAAATTTTGATATCTGTGGGGGTCCTGGAACCAAAGCCCCATAGGTAGCAAGTGACAATTCTATATGGATTTCAAGACACCAAGGGTCACATTGAATCATTTTTTCAACTGGGCATCCTACAAATACATACAAATACTGCAATGCAGAAACTAAGGATGCATGGCACATCTATGTTTTGCAGAGAGAAAAACTGATTATTAGAAATGTTAGGGAATTTATTTCAGGACACACAGCCATTTAATAATTGGTAGAAAGAGAACCAGGATTCAAGACACTAGAATCCGGTCCAGCAGTCTTTCTGTTCTGTATATAAATTCTTCATTACAGGGGCCGGCGCTGTGACGCAGTGAGTGAACACCCTGGCCTGCAGCACCGGCATCCCATATGGGCACCAGTTCACGTGGGAGACCCGGAAAAAGCTCCTGGCTCCTGGCTTCAGATCGGCACAGCTCCAGCCATTGCAGCCAATTGGGGAGTTAACAGATTCGAATAATAGCGCAAAGACAGTAGTTCCTTGGTATCCACAGGATTGGTTCCAGAATTCCACCCAAGAAACCCCAAAATCCAAAGATGCTCAAGTCACTTATATAAAATGACATCATATTTTCATGTAACTTATGTATATCATTCCATATACTTTAAATCATCTCTGGATCATTTCTAATGCCTCATACAATATACATGCTAAGTTAATAACTACTATATTGTTTATGGAATAATGACAAGAAAAATCTCTAACACGTTCAGTGTATCTACAATCTTTTGTTCTGAATATTTTTAACCCACGGTTGTTTGAATCTACAGATGCAGAACCCATGGATACAGAGGATCAACTGTGCTATTTTATCCCCATTTTACAGATGATGAAATTGAATCTGAGCTTAAGTAGTGTTTCCAAGACATCATAGCTGCTAAGCGGTAGAGCTTGCATTCAAACCCATGAATTCTAGCTCCAAAGCTGTTTCTCAGTGATTAAAGACTCAAGCTCAAATCTCTAACCTGAAATCACCTTCTCCTACATTCAAATCATGTTCAGTTCTTATCTCAGCTGAAAGGCCTCCACAGATGCCATGGGTTAGATTTAATTCCTCTCTCCCTCTATCACTGAAAGATCTCTATATACATATCAGAGACACCATTCATTCTTTTTTTTAAAATTTTTTTTTAATTTTTGACGGGCAGAGTGGACAGTGAGAGAGAGACAGAGAGAAAGGTCTTCCTTTTGCCGTTGGTTCACCCTCCAATGGCCGCCGCGGCCGGCGCACCGCGCTGATCCGAAACCAGGAGCCAAGTGCTTCTCCTGGTCTCCCATGCGGGTGCAGGGCCCAAGCACTTGGGCCATCCTCCACTGCCTTCCCGGGCCACAGCAGAGAGCTGGCCTGGAAGAGGGGCAACCAGGACAGAATCCGGCGCCCTGACCATGACTAGAACCCGGTGTGCCGGCGCCGCTAGGCGGAGGATTAGCCTATTGAGCCGCGGTGCCGGCCTGACACCATTCATTCTTTCTCTCTCTCTCTCTCCCTCCCTCTCTCTCCCTCTCACTCTCTCTCTCTCCTCCTATAGAAATGCCAAGGACCACAAAAGATGTGTTCAGGGATTGAAGGTATCTGAAATGTATTTCAGGTATTTCATAGCTCATCTGGTATACTCCTTTAATAAAGATGAGAAAAAACTGAAATCAGATACATTAAGCAATGGTCCCTAAGCCATTCAAACAATTGACTCTAAAACCACAATGACTGGTCTAGAAAGAGCCTTTCATAACTCTCCTGTTCTAAGAGTCTTTCAAGTCTACATGCTGGCTCCAGATTACATCACTGAGGGGGCCAGCATTGTGGCGTAGCAGGTAAATCCACTGCCTGTGACACCAGCATCCTATATGGGTGTCAGTTCGAGTCCTGGCTGCTCCACTTCTGATCCAGCTTCCTGTTAATGGCCTCGGAAAAGCAGCGGAGGATGGCCCAAGTGCTTGGATCCTGCGCCCAGATGGGAGACCCAGAAGAAGCTCCTGGTTCCTGGCTTCAGCCTGGCCCAGCCCTGGTCATTGTGTCCATCTGGGAAGTGAACCAGCAGATGGAAGTTCTCTCTCTCTCTCTCTCTCTCTCTCTCTCTCTCTCTCTCTCTCTCCTTCTCTCACACACACATTGACTTTCAAATAAACAAGTAAATATTAAAAAATAAAGTGAACTGCATGACCTCACAAAGACTGTCACAGTTCTAGATGACAATATGCAGAAAACTATGTCCATAAGGCATAGATTACATTTAAAATGTAAAAGAGAGTAAAACCCATGTTAAGTGCCCTAATTGCAATAAAATAAAATTCATAAAATAAAAAAGATTTCACAAGCAATACTAGTATCAGATTAAAGAGACATAAATTCAGAAGTGAGAGAGAAAAGAGAAGGAAATAGTGAAAACAGAAAAAAGTAAGTACGGAGGGCAATGCTGCTTGCTATTCACCTATGTCCTAGAACTGTGACCTCTTTAGGAAATTTTCAGCCAAAAAGAGAATCCAGCAGCCTTTTGGGTAATAAGGCCACAAAATCCACGCATGAGCGCATTCAGTCTGCAAGAAACATAATGATATTATCAAAACTAGTCATTATTTACTCTAATTGCTCATGCCAAAATAACTGGAAATTCAAAGAACAAAGGTCATAGTAGGTCTGTTATATAAAATATATAAAATTATATATTATGGGCCGGTGCCGTGGCTTAACAGGCTAATCCTCCACCTTGCGGCACCGGCACACCGGGTTCTAGTCCCGGTCAGGGCGCCGGATTCTATCCTGGTTGCCCCTCTTCCAGGCCAGCTCTCTGCTATGGCCCAGGAAGGCAGTGGAGGATGGCCCAAGCGCTTGGGCCCTGCACCCGCATGGGAGACCAGGAGAAGCACCTGGCTCCTGGCTTCGGATCAGCAAGATGCGCCTGCCGCAGCGGCCATTGGAGGGTGAACCAACGGCAAAAGGAAGACCTTTCTCTCTCTCTCTCTCACTATCCACTCTGCCTGTCAAAAAAATTATATATTATGTTTGTATATTATATTCATATATTATCCGTTGTATTCTACTCATTTATACCAGTGGGGTCCCCATCATATAGATCCCATGACTCTCTGTCATTCCTGGCTGCTTGAGTCTAGTGAAAAAACAGTGAAGCCTCCCCTGGAAGGGTATGTGCACTGAATCAACATGTCCAGTGAATGCACATGGTTGGGTGTAAAATCACGCAGTTAAGAACTACAGCTGGGGGGCCGGCGCCGGCATCCCATATGGGCGCCGGTTCTAGTCCCGGCTGCTCCTCTTCCGATCCAGCTCTCTGCTATGGCCTGGGATAGCAGTAGAAGATGGCCCAAGTTCTTGGGCCCCTGCACCCACTTGGGAGACTGGGAAGAAGCTCCTGGCTCATGGTTTCGGATCAGCTCAGCTCCAGCCATTGCAGACAACTGGGGAGTGAACCAACAGAAGGAAGACCTTTCTCTCTGTCTCTTCTTCTCACTGTCTGTAACTCTACCTCTCAAATAAATAATAAAATCATAATGAAGCTCCATGCTCTTGGCTTGGTCTGGCCCAGCCCTGGCTGTTGCAGCCATCTGGGGAGTGAATCAGTAGGTGGAAGATGCCTCTTTTTTTCTTTTTCTGTATCTCTGCCTTTCAAATAAATAAATAAATGTTAAACAAAAGAGAATTACAGTCATCCCCTGGAGAAGAAAGGACAGACTTCAGGACCAAACCACCTTTTTTATATATGATAGGGGTTGTATGTTGCACAGTCAGGACTAGGCATCTTCTTTCTGCTGCCATGGCCTTATGAGATGTCAACAGGAAGGCAGAAACCCTGGCCTGGGAGATAGCAAAGAGGGACAGTTCATTAATTCAGTAGTTTCTGCCCTAGACTACCAATGACAGGTAACCCTCAAAGCTCATTACAGTGTTACTTTTTTAAAAAAGATTATTTATTTACTTGAAAGTCAGAGTTACACAGAGAGGCAGAGAGAGAGAGAGAGAGAGAGAGAGAGAGAGGTCTTCCATCTGCTGGTTTACTCCCCAATTGGCCCCAACAGCTAGAGCTGCGCCAATCCGAAGCCAGGAGCTTCTTCCGGGTCTCCCATGTAGGTGCAGGGGTCCAAGGACTTGGGCCATCTTCTACTGCTCTCCCAGGCCATAGCAGAGAGCTGGATCAGAAGTGGAACAGCCGGGAGTCGAGCCGGCGCCCATATGGGATACCAGCACTGCAGGTGGAAGCTTTACCTGCTACACCACAACACTGGCCCCTACAGTGTTACTTTTAATCCATGATCTTGTAGAGAGCACAGTTGGAAGTAGCTTCTTGAAAAAGCATAATACTATATTTATACTTTAGATTTACATGAATTGTTCTCACAAGGAAATAAAAGGCACTGGGTCTATCCTTCACAGTATCTTTCAATAAGCAGACTTCACCAATGTATTTCTGGTAAGAGTACATCTGGCCAACTCTACCAGTTTTGACAAAAAAGGCAAAACTGAGTAATGTGACCTTTGCAATTGGCCTATCCCTTTTTCATCCCTGGCCAAGTCATCTCATCACCAGTCTGTCTATCAGAGTGTGCTGCTGCCATGCAGACACTAGGGGCAGTGCTGTCCAACAAATACAAGCCTTGGAAGAACAGTCTCAAGAAAAATTTCTGGAATTCTTTCTGCAGTAAGACACTGAGAGGGCATTTTCCTTTCTACTTTTTAAAATATTTATTTGTTTATTTTATTTGAAATTCAGAGTTACACAGAGAGAAGAGAGGCAGAGAGAGAGAGAGAGAGAGAGAGAGAGAGAGGTCTTCAATCCAATGGGTCACTCCCCAATTGGCCGCAACACCTGGAGCTGTGCCGATCCAAAGCCAGGAGCCAGGAGCTTCTTCCGGGTCTCCCACGTGGGTGCTAGGATCCAAGGACTTGGGCCATCTTCAACTGCTTTCCTAGGCCATAGCAGAGAGCTGGATTGGAAGAGGAGCCGCCAGGTCTCGAACCGGCGCCCATGTGGGATGCTGGCGCTTCAGGCCAGGGCGTTAACCCACTGCGCCACAGCGCCGGCCCCTCTCTTTTACTTTTATTTTATACTATATTTCCCTCTTTGTCCTCTCATTTTTTTTTCAGAATGGAGAACATCCCTCCCCAACATAGGCATGCACAGACACACATACTTCAGTTAAATCCAGAAGAACCTTTCTCTACTGGCATCTCTAAAAGCTGGCCTCTTTTATCTATTTGCATTAAGCCCTCCCTAGTTCTTTTCCATTTTGTTTTTGGAAGCTTGCTCTCTGGTCCTGGTATCTAAATTCTTCCTTTTGGTGTTTTCAAATGTCTGTATCTAAAATACAGGCTTATCAGGGCCAGAGTTGTGGTGTAGCAGGTAAACCCATCCCTACAATGCCGGTGTCCCATATGGTCACTGGCTCAAGTCCTGGCTTCTTCACTTCCAATTCATCTCTCTGCTAATGGCCTGGGAAAGCTGCAGAAGATGGCCTAAATGGGAGATCCAGAAGAAGCTCCTGGCTCCTGGCTTTGGTCTGGCCCAGACCTGGTCATCATGACCATTTTGGGGTGAACCAGCAGATGGAAGATCTCTGACTCCCTCTGTGTCTCCCTTTCTCTCAGTAACTCTAAATCTTTTTTTTTTTTTACTTTTATTTAGTAGATATAAATTACCAAAGTACAGTTTATGGATTACAATGGCTTTTTCCCCCCATAACTTTCCACCCACCCACAACCCTCCCATCTCCTGTTCCCTCTTCCATTCCATTCACATCAAGATTCATTTTCGATTATCTTTATATACAGAAGATCAATTTAGTATATATTAAGGAAAGATTTCATCAGTTTGCCCCCACAAAGAACACAAATTGCCAAATACTGTTTGAGCACTAGTCATATCATTAATTCACATTGAACTACACATTAAAGACAGACATCCTACATGGGGAGTAAGTGCACAGTGACTCCTGTTGTTGACTTGACAAATTGACACTCTTGTTTAAGGCATCAGCAATCTCTCCAGGCTCTAGTCATGAGTTGCCAAGGCCATAGAAGCCCCTTGAGCTCACCGACTTTGATTTTATTTCTACAATGCCATAGTCAAAGTGGAAGTTCTCTCCTCCCTTCAGAGAAAGGTACCTCCTTCTTTGATGGCCCGTTCTTTCCACTGGGATCTCACTCGCAGCGACCTTTCATTTAGGTTTTGGTTTTTTTTTTTTTTTGCCAGAGTGTCTTGGCTTTCCATGCCTAAAATACTCTCATGGGCTCTTCAGCCAAATACGAATGACTCAAGGGCCGATTCCGAGGCCAGAGTGCTGTTTAGGACAACTGCCATTCTATGAGTCTGCTGTGTATCCCACTTCCCATGTTGGATCGTTCTCTCCCTTTTTAATTCTGGAGTAAGGAAAGTCTATTCAATAAATGGTGCTGGGAAAATTGGATTTCCACGTGCAGAAGCATGAAGCAAGACCCCTACCTTTCACCTTACACAAAAATCCACTCAACATGGATTAAAGACCTAAATCTATGACCCGACACCATCAAATTATTAGAGAACATTGGAGAAACCCTGCAAGATATAGGCAAAGGCAAAGACTTCTTGAAAAAGACCCTGGAAGCACAGGCAGTCAAAGCCAAAATTAACATTGGGATTGCATCAAATTGAGAAGTTTCTGTACTGCAAAAGAAACAGGAGAGTGAAGAGGTAACCGACAGAATGGGAAAAAATATTTACAAACTATGCTACAGATAAAGGATTAATAACCAGAATCTACAAAGAGATCAAGAAACTCCACAACAACAAAACAAACCACTTAAGAGATGGGCCAAGGACCTCAATAGGCATTTTTCTTTTTCTTTTCTTTCTTTCTTTTTTTTTTTTTTTGACAGACAGAGTGGACAGTGAGAGAGAGAGACAGAGAGAAAGGTCTTCCTTTTGCTGTTGGTTCACCCCCCAATGGCCGCCTCAGCCGGCGCACTGCGGCCGGCGCACCGCGCTGATCCGAAGGCAGGAGCCAGGTGCTTCTCCTGGTCTCCCATGGGGTGCAGGGCCCAAGCACTTGGGCCATCCTCCAATGCACTCCCGGGCCATAGCAGAGAGCTGGCCTGGAAGAGGGGCAACCGGGACAGAATCCGGCGCCCCAACCTGGAGTAGAACCCGGGGTGCCGGCCCCGCTAGGCGGAGGATTAGCCTGTTGAGCCACGGCGCCGGCCATCAATAGACATTTTTCAAAAGAGGAAATCCAAATGGCCAACAGACACAAGAAAAAATGTTCAGGATCACTAGCAATCAGGGAAATGCAAATCAAAACCACAATGAGGTTTCACCTCACCCCGGTGAGAATGGCTCACATTCAGAAATCTACCAACAATAGATGCTGGCGAGGATGTGGGGAAAAAGGGACACTAACCCACTGTTGGTGGGAATGCAAACTGGTAAAGCCACTATGGAAGTCAGTCTGGAGATTCCTCAGAAATCTGAATATAACCCTACCATTCAACCCAGCCATCCCACTCCTTGGAATTTACCCCAAGGAAATTAAATCGGCAAACAAAAAAGCCATCTGCACCTTAATGTTTATTGCAGCTCAATTCACAATAGCTAAGACCTGGAACCAACCCAAATGCCCATCAACAGTAGACTGGATAAAGAAATTATGGGATATGTACTCTATAGAATACTATACAGCAGTCAAAAACAATGAAATCCGGTCATTTGCAACAAAATGGAGGAACCTGGAAAACATCATGCTGAGTGAATTAAGCCAGTCCCAGAGGGACAAATATCATATGTTCTCCCTGATTGGTGACAACTAACTGAGCATCAAAAAGGAAACCTGATGAAGTGAAATGCACACTATGAGAAACAATGACTTGATCAGCCCTTATCATCACTGTTGATGTACAATTTAATACTATATCCCTTTTAGTATTTTTGTTTGTTCTACTTAATACCATTGGTTGAGCTATGTAATTAACACACAATTATTCTTAGGTGTTTAAAGTTAACTGAAAAGGGATCTCTGTTAAATATAAGAGTGGGAATAAGAGAGGGAGGGGATGTACAATTTGGGACATGCTTAAGCTGACTTGCCCCAAGTGGTGGAGTTAGAAATGTGCCAGGGGATTCCAATACAATCCCACCAAGGTTGCATGTACCAATGCCACCTCACTAGTCCAAGTGATCCATTTCAGGTCACAATAGACCATAATGATAGGTCTAAGAGTCAAAGGGATCACATAAACAAGACTAGTGTCTGCTAATACCAACTCTAAATCTTTTGTAAAAAATATTTTATTTATTTATTTATTTGAGAACTAGAGTTACAGATGGGCGGGGTGGGGGGAGGAGAGGTCTTCCATCTGTTGGTTAACTCCCCAGATAGCCACAAGGGCCAGAGCTGAGTATCCGGAGCCAGGAGCCAGGAGCTTCCTCCAGGTCTCCCTCACGGGTGCAGGGGTCCAAGCACTTGGGTCATCTTCAACTGCTTTCCCAGGCCATGGCAGAGAGCTGGATCAGAAGAGGAGCAGCCAGGACTTGAACCAGCACCCATATGGGATTCCAGTGCCACATGAGGAGGCTTAGCCCACTATGTCACAGCACTGGCCCTCTAAATCTTTTTCAAAAGTAAAATACAGGTCTAGGGGCTGGTATTCTGGCACTTCAGGTTAAGCAGTTGCTTGCAAGTTTGGCATCCCCTATCAGAGCCCCAGTTCAAGTTCTGCTGCCCCGCTTTTGATGCAGCTCCTTGCTAATATGCCTGGGAAGGCAGCGGAAGATGGCCTGAGTCATTGGACTGCTGCCACCCACATGGAAGACCCAGATGGATTTTCTAGCTCTTGGCTTTCACCTGGCCTGGCCCTGGTCATTGCAGACACTTGGGGGAGTGAACCAGCAGATGAAGGATCTCTCTCCCTCTGTGTCACTCCACCTTTCAAATACAAAAAAAAAAAACAAATAAATCTTTAATAAATAAATAAAATGCAGATTTAATCTCATAGCATTTTCCTGCACAGAAATCTCCAATCATGCAGGATGTTCTATCTCATATGCCAAGGGTTGGCAGGTTTTCCATAAAGAGCCAAATAAATATCTTAGACTTTGTGGATCATATAGTCTCCACTGTAATTCTCAGCTCTGCTATCTTAATATAAAACCAGCCATGAACAACATGTAAATGAATGGGCATGACTATGTTCCACTAAAATTGTGTTTCTAAAGACTGGTAATTGGCTAGATTTGGCCTGCTAGCTATAGTTCTCTTGGCTTCCTATTTATATGCACAGCCTCTGTCAGCAAAACTTGCTTCCTCCTTCAAGATTCCTGACATTTTCCTGAGGTGAAGACAAAACTCCCTCCCTCCACACACCTGTGAAGTGACTCAGAAGGAAATGCTGTTCAGATTATCCCAGCAGTCCAGCAGCCCTACTAATTTTCTGACTCTGAAATATAAGGGTACTTTAAAAAGTTCATGGAAAATGGAATTTAAAAATAAGTTTACTTAGGTACAAAAATTTTGAATCCCATGCATAGTTCATTTTTTCAAATATAACCACAGAGGTCCCTATTAGGATAATCTAGGAGAAAAATTCACCAAAAGAGTCACCTAAAATGCAGGGACATAGGGATTACTAAGAAGAAATTTCCTATCAAGTGACTGGGAGGAAACTGATGAGGCAACTGTAATATTTAATATAGGCAAAGAGAATAAAAACAATAACAATAGCAGGTAACACAGAAAGGAAAAGTGATTGAATGGAAGTGATCAAGACAGAGAAAGCTTACCACCTACTTTCAAGGATCTTTGGCCTCTTACAAGGTAGCAAGACTTCCTAAGATTTGAATATTGTCTCGGTCACTTACTTTCTGTATAAATTGTAGGCAAGTATGTGTCTTAGTTTCTGCATCTCAAAAGAGGGAATTATAACAGTATAATCTCTAAGAGTTTTGGACATGATTAAACAAACAGCACACACAAAATGCTTAAAACAGGACTTAGCACATGGTAATAAGGAAGTGTCAACTATTATTACTATGAGAATCTGGGGATAGAGCCAGCATTCACAGAACTGAACTGTCAGGTGCTGATGAGTTTTCAGACCTTGGCATGGCTGGTTCTATCTCAGGACCTACATTCCAGAGCTTCCATTCTGACACAAGATAAAGTGTTGCCGACCAAATATACTCAAAGGACTGCTGTTCTAGAATTTTGTGGAATTTGGGCTCTTAGCCACACAAGGGAAGGGTCATTCCAAATGAAGAAAAGCACTTTCTTCTGCCAATGAAATCAATGCCTAATTCCTGCAGATTTTATCATAATGTCTAACAAATCTTTCCCCATCCAACCTTTTCTGTTTTTATCACACGTTCACACATTTAGCGTATCTCCTACTTTTTATCCTCGACTCTTTTCAGAGTGGTCTTTATACAAACCATATCCCAATATACTTTTCACCATCCAAATTATGAATAAATCCCAAATTCTTCTCCTAAGTATTCCAGGTCCACAATTTTTATGTTTTTATTTTTTAAAGATTTATTTATTTATTTGAGAGACAGAGTGAGAGTGAGAGAGAGAGAACTTCCATTTACTGGTTCACTCCCCAAATGGCTGCCATGGCCTGTGCTGGGCCAGGCTGAAGCCAGGAGCCTGGAACTCCATCTGGGTCTCCCACTTGGGTGGCAGGGACCCAAGTATTTTGGCCATCTTCTACCTTCCAAGGTGCATTAGTGGAGAGCTGGATGAGAAGTAAAACAGCCAGGATTGGAACTGGCTTTATATGGGATGCCAGCCCCTATTCCACTATTTTTAAAGTGGATTAGTTTAATATTTTATTAACTGCATGGTTCATATTTTATGTTGATTTTATTTTTAAAATTAAAACAAAGAAAAATAATTTTTGACAAACAGTTCTATGAATTTTCACAATAGGCCTGTATAAAAAAGACCACAATCATGATAAAGAACAACATATCATCTAAAAACTCTCCCTCTTGATATCTTATTGTAGTCACTTCCTACCACTGCCCTGGACCCAGGGGAACCATTGAGCTATTCTTTAACACTTCAATTTTGTCTTTTTGAGAATGACATAAAAATGGAATAATATTCTATTCAACATTTTGAGACTGGCTTTTTTTCCACTCAGCATAATACTCTGGAGAATCATCTACTTTGTTGTGTGTATTGACAGCTCATTCCTATTTGTTGCTGAATAGTGTTCTGCAAACGTACCACAGTTTATTTAACTATTTTGTTGAAGGGCATCTGAGTTATTTCCCCTTTTTAGCTATTATGAATAAAAGTACTATGAACATTCATGTATGGATATCAGTTTTCATTTATCTGGGATAAATGCCCAAGAAAGCAATTGCTATGTCATATGGTAATTGCATGTTTCATTTTTTAAGAAACTTTTAAACTGTCAAGGAGAAGGTAGCTGAAGGCAGTCAAGGGCCAGCCAAAAAAATAATTAGGCAGGCGCTCATTCCAAAAGGGAGAATAGTGAGGATGCTGGACAAGGTCCTGACAGTAGCACAGATGACATTATATCAAAACAGAAGTCTTACAGCTTTTTTAAAAAGCTGATCTCTAGTCTACAAAGCAAAATGGTAGGACTCCTTCATTCCACTCTCCAGCATAAGCTGACAGCCAAAGCAAGAAGTCTCACTACCTCTGAAAGTATAACTCCACCTTGACTTATTAACACTTAGGGGTGGCCAAAAAGACTGTCATAAAGGTACTAAGTTCCTCATCTTGTAGATCTGGGGCTATAGAGAAAAATAAACAGCAGGGTCTTAGAGGCAAAAATTTTTCCAAGCTGCTGAGTAGGCTAGTAAGCTGCTCTACCTTCCTCAACTTTCCCAAACAGGTAGGGGCTGCAGGGGAACATGCTATGAAACATGGTCCTAAATAGTATACGACATTCAAATAATTCTATGACAAGTATTTGAATCACTTACAAATATAGAGGTTAGAAAACAGTGGATAAAATTTCAGGGCAGAGAGGCAGTAGAGTACAATTATTAAGAGTGTGGAAGCTGATAGACAATGCCTGCTATTCAAAGAACTCGTAAGAACTGAGCGAATAAACACCCCAAACCCAAAAGAAAAATGAAGGAAATATATGGACAACTCACAGAAGATATAAAAATCAGTCTTCAAACACATGAAAAGGTGTTCAAACTCATTCAAAATGAGAAATGCAAAGTAAAAATACACTGAGACACCATTTTTCATCTATTACACTGGCAGAAAATTATGGTAACCCATTCTGTTGGTGATGCTGTAAGTAAATAGGCATTCTCATACACTGACGGTGGGAAGGCAAACTGTTTCTAGTGGTAAAATATAATACATAATAAATCTACATGTCCTTACTTCTTTTTATTTATTTATTTTTTTGACAAGCAGAGTTAGACAGTGAGAGAGAGAGATCTTCCTTCCGTTGGTTCACCCCCAAAATGGCCGCTATGGCCAGCGCGCTGCGCTGATCTGAAGCCAGGAGCCAGGTGCTTCCTCCTGGTCTCCCATGCAGATGCAGGGCCCAAGCACTTGGGCCATCCTCCACTGCTCTCCCGGGCCACAGCAGAGAGCTGGACTGGAAGGGGAGCAACCGTGACAGAACCGGCACCCCAACCGGGACTAGAACCCGGAGTGCCGGCGCCTCAGGCGGAGGATTAGCCTAGTGAGCCACGGCGCCGGCTACCTTACTTCTTTTTAAAAATAACAGCTATATCGAGATATAATTCACACGCCATACAATTTACCTGCCTATTTAAAGGGAATTCACCTGTGTTATCATCACCACAACCAATTTTAGAACATTTTCATCACTCTCAAAAGAAACTCCACTTGCATTAGCAGTCACTTTTCATTACCCCTTGCCTCTCTTTCCACCCTTAGCCCTAGGCGGTCAATAATACCTACTTTCTGTCTCTAAACAGCAAAGAGAAATATATGAAGATATAAAATTGAACATACACAGAAATCTCAGGGAGAATACTGGATTGTACAGGTTGTGAATTTGAGGTTTGAAGCTACATTTACTTAGATTCTAAGGGAAAGGGAAGTTCTAAGTGACGCCTGTGATAAAAGTGAGTAACACCAAAAGCAGTACTTATCACCTCTTGAAAAACTTGCTTTCAAGGGCTTGTGCCTTGAAGTGTGTTTGAGCCAAGGTATCCACATGATTCCAGACAAAATCTCAGTTCTACACTGAGAAGCTCTCCAGATAATACAGACGTTCAGCAGTTGCTAGATATTACTGATAGCTTTTTCATTATCCTTTCATAATTACCTCTCCATTAAATTACTTGTCCAGAAAAGGAAAGAGTTACACAGAAGAGAGTTATATATTCTGGGAGCTGAAAATGATTTCTCTAAATAATATTGGTCTACCCAGACCCAACCATTTACCATGGCAAACTCCTCCCCTGTCCCTCATTCTCAAAAATGGTTGGTCATGGCTAAAGGCAACTATTTAATGTGAGAAAAGGAAGTCAATGATCAAAGCTTACCATTAAGACAAGAACACACTATCTAGAAGGATCCCAAAATTTCATGGAAAACTAATATAACCATCACAAATTAGAGCATCAGAGGTTAGAAAAACTTCCTATACCAAGTATGATAAAAGTGTCTATGCCAAGTGAGATAAACTTCTTTTTACAAATAACTTAGCTTTTCCTTTTTCTTTGATTGTAAAGTCAAAACAGGCCCCAAATATCAGGAGATAGCACAAGAATCTTATTGTCAAAGATGATACGTCGGCCAGCGCCGTGGCTTAACAGGCTAATCCTCCGCCTTGTGGCGCCGGCACACTGGGTTCTAGTCCCGGTCAGGGCGCCGGATTCTATCCCGGTTGCCCCTCTTCCAGGCTAGCTCTCTGCTGTGGCCCGGGAAGGCAGTGGAGGATGGCCCAAGTGCTTGGGCCCTGCACCCCATGGGAGACCAGGAGAAGCACCTGGCTCCTGGCTTCAGATCAGCGCGATGCGCCGGCCGCAGCGGCCATTGGAGGGTGAACCAACGGCAAAAAGGAAGACCTTTCTCTCTGTCTCTTTCTCTCACTGTCCACTCTGCCTGTCAAAAAAAAAAAAAAAAAGATGATATGTCCTGGGAACATCCTGATCTTCAATCTCAGCTCTAGCATGGCAAGTAGATGGTGTGTAGAAAAGTTAATACAGCAGGCCTAAGACTGCTATCCTTAGAAAGGCATGCTTACAAAGTTGGCCCTTGGCTGTTAGAGTATTCCCAGTCAACAGTTAACTGATTATACTGGCATAATGTGCCTAGATTATTTTGCAAGCAGTGTGGTTTATGCTGATCATGTGCCTTCCTTCTGGGAGTCTGGTATTTTCATACATGTTGGGCAGAGATGGCTTATGTGATTAGTCCCCAGTAAAAAAAATCTTAGGTGCTTGTCTCAAATGAGCCTTCGTGGCAAAAAATCATTTTATGCATGCTGCTACATTTTCATCATTGGGGGAGAAGCATACTCTGTATAATCCCCTCATAAGATAAAGATAGCAGGACCGGCACTGTGGCTCACTTGGTTAATCCTCCGCCTGCAGTGCCGGCATCCCATATGGGCGCCGGTTCTAGTCCCAGTTGCTCCTCTTCCAGTCCAGCTCTCTGCTGTGGCCCAGCAGGGCAGTGGAGGATGGCCCAAGTGCTTGGGGCCCTGTACCTGCACGGGAGACCAGGAAGAAGCACCTGGCTCCTGGCTTCAGATCGGCGCAGTGCCAGCTGTGGCAGCCATTTGGGGAGTGAACCAACAGAAGGAAGACCTTTCTCTCTGTCTCTTCTTCTCACTGTCTATAACTCTGCCTGTCAAATAATAATAATAATAAAAAAGATAAAGACAGCATACAAAGATTGCACGGAGCAGAGAATCAGGCATTGGCATAGTGGTTAAGAAATGGCTTGGAGCTGGCGCCGTGGCTCAACAGGCTAATCCTCCACCTCGCGGCGCTGGCACACCAGGTTCTAGTCCTGGTTGGGGTGCCGGATTCTTTCCCGGTTGCCCCCCTTCCAGGCCAGCTCTCTGCTATGGCCCGGGAAGGCAGTGGAGGATGGCCCAAGTGCTTGGACCCTGCACCCGCATGGGAGACCAGGAGAAGCACCTGGCTCCTGGCTTTGAATCAGCGCGATGCGCTGGCCGTGGCGGCCATTGGGGGGGTGAACCAACGACAAAAAGGAAGACCTTTCTCTCTGTCTCTCTTTCATTATCCACTCTGCCTGTCAAAAAAAAAAAAAAAGAAAGAAAAGAAAAGAAATGGCTTGGGAGACACTGTGGCAAAAAATGACCTAAATGAAACATCTCTGTGAGTGAGATCCCAGCGGAACGAACGGGCCATCAAAGAAAGAGGTACCTTTCTCTGAAGGGAAGAGAGAACTTCCACTTTGATTATGGCCTTGTCTAAATAAGGTTGGAGTTTGTGAACTCAAGAGGCTTCCATAGCCTTAGCAGCTCATGACAAGAGCCTCGGGTGATTACTGGCGTCATAAATGAGAGTGTCAATTGTTAAATCAACAACAGAAGTCACTGTGTACTTACTCCCCATGTAGGATCTCTGTCATTTTTGTGTTGTACCATGCGAATTAATGGTAAAACTAGTATTCAAACAGTACTTTATACTTTGTGTATCTGTGTGGGTGCAACCTGTTGAAATCTTTACTTAGTATATACTAAGTTGATCTTCTGTATATAAAAATAATTTAAAATAAATGTTAATGAAGAATGGGATGGGAGAGGGAGTAGGATATGGGATGGTTTGTGGGTGGGAGGGAGGTTACGGGGGGAAAATCCGCTATAATCCAAAAGTTGTACTTTCGAAATTTATATTTATATTTATTAAATAAAAGTTTTCTTTAAAAAAAAAAAAAGAAATGGCTTGGGAATCATGCATCCCGTATCCAACAAGTACTTGGGTTCAAGACCCAGCTCTGCTTTTGATTCTAGCTTCTTGCTAATGTGTGCCCTGGGAGGCATCAAGTGATGGCTCAAGTACTTGGGTTCCTGCCACCTACACAAGAGACCCAGATTGACTTTCAGCCCTTAGTTTTGGCCTAGCCCAGACCTGGCTGTTGCAGGCATTTGGGGAATGAACCAGTAGATAGGAAATATTATCTTTCTCTCTCCTCTAAGTGGTTTTCACGTAATTTTTTATTATTTATTTATTTGAGAGAGAGAGTTACAGACAGAGAGGGAGAGACAGAGAGAAAGGTTTTCCGTCCACTGCTTTACTCTTCAAATGGCCACAATGGCCAGAGCTGGGCTGATCCAAAGCCAAGAGCCAGGAGCTTCTTCCAGGTCTCCCATGTGGGTGCATATGACTTGGGCCATATTCCACTGCTTTCCTAACCCATAAGAGAGCTGGATAGGAAGAAGAGCAGCTGGGACTTGAACCAACGCACATAAGGGATGCCAGAGCCACAGGCAGAAGCTTAGCCTACTATGCCACAGTGCCAGCCCCTCAAATAAAATTTTTAAATAATTAAAAAAAACTGCACAGGGATTCCTCTGGACTCCACCTGTGTCTTTTTCTCTTATGATCTACCTGTGTATCCTTACTATGTCATTACAATTACTTTTAACCATAAGTAATATATAGTAAGTCCTGTGAGTCTTTCCAGGAAATCATCCAACTTGGGGGTAATACTGGGTATCTCCAACATGAGATGCTTATTCACCTAGCCACCTATAGTTAATCCCAATGACCAGAGTATTCCATGTTCTGGAAAGAATAGCCTGAAATTCAGGTATATAGTTCTGCCAAACTACATTAACCAACCACTGAGCCCATTCAAAACTGAACATGGCTATTATAGCGAAAAACTCACTCACTCATGCAGATACATTTATTGTGTACCTACTATATGCCAGGCACTGTACTTTCAGACTAAGGCAGACATGGGAAGATCCAAAGTTACTCTACCCTATACTAACCACCAAATTCTCCACAAAACACCATTTCTCTAGCCTTCAACATGGATCTTTTTCCTTCCCAAAGGTATGACACCATATAGGAAATTGCAGAACACTTGTTAAGATTATGCTTATTCCCTTTCTGGACTCCAATTATGAGTAGTATTGCCACTGTGTTTATCAAAGAAACATTCCACTTTCCATGGACTTCATAACAACCTGAAATTTGACAAGATTTTAATTTAATATTCTGATTTTGAAAAGCACTTTTCAGAGTCCTCCATATTCCACCTTTATGCAGATCCACCTCTATATTATTCTATACCTGTGGAATGACTTATCGAAGTTTTAGAAGTATACCTTCACTGTTATAATGCTTCAAATAATATAACTAGTTCTACTTTAACACAGTATCTTTTTACAACAATTCACTACACTATTTACTCTAACACTGATCTAGGATGGTAGCCTTTATCCCCTGCAGTTTCCCTGTACTATTGAGCAATACCACAATCTTGACAGGCCCCACAATACCCAGAAGTAGTGCAGGCCACTCAAGAAGATCTATAAGAGAGTATACTGAATAGCTTCAGGGGAGATATAAAAGTGTGACACTCTGTCTTCTCTCTTTCAGACACATCACCTAACCCTGCCAATATTATCTAACCCTGTCAACAATATCTGTGGCTGTTGAAGACTATGTCAACCATTCAAGTTCCAATTGCTTCCCACTCAAACAGTTTTAATATCCCTTCCTTCACTCCCTGCTAGATCCTACCCATCAAAGCCATCATATGCCTCTCCACCTGCCTGCAAGATTTCATATGAGGAACCAGAATGCACAATGAAACAAGTATTTGACCCCCACTGACACTATTCAGTTGCAATACCTGGTGCAATTGGATGGCTATCAGCTAGAAGAACAGTTCTGGAGGCTTTTCTGCCACCACAAAACATTCCAGACCATTCAACTGTCAAAATTTTCCCTCAGGCATATCTAAGAACCATGTGCCTGACCAGGAAAAGAGTAATGTCCATTCTGCCTTTGTTTCTTCAATCTGATTGACATACCCAAATATGCATTGGCTGACTCATAAAAACAAGCTACAAAACAAACAAGCATTCTAATAATCACCTCAGACTCACTCACCTCCTTTTATAACACACTCTCTCCCACATTCTTACCCACTACCCCAACCACCCACCCCAACTGTTGCTGACATTGATTCCAAATCATTTGAATCGGTTCCTACTTCTCATCTTTTAATCTCCCTGACTTTGGACTTCTTGTTCTTTGTCTCAGCTTCAAATTACTAGCTCTAGCTTTCTTTGACTGGAATTTCCCCCTCTTTCTTAGCCATCATTTTTCCTATTTTGTTTTCAGCTCAGTTTCTTCTAATTTGGGTATCCCAAGATGCTTTTATTGCAAACTCTGTTTCCATCTTCAGTCCAACAAGATGTCCACCTCCAACCTGGTTAATCTTCATCTTTTTTTTTAAAATAGAGAGTAAAGAAGTTTCAACCTTCTAGTTTTGATGCCTATAATTGTGTTCTCTAGTGTCTGAATCTTGTATTTTTACCAGAGTAGAGTTGACAAACAATCCACAAACAGCCAGAGAATAAACATTGTAGGCTTTGGATATCTAGTTTTTTGTACCATATGTAAGGAGCTTGTAGTCACTATTATGTCCTAACAACTAAAAGACAAATACTGAAAAATCAACAACTCTTCTTAGAGCCATAAGAGAAGTGTGGCACAGGGAAAACTACTGCTCCCAAATTACAAAGGCAGGCATATACAAAGAATCATACCTTACATAGAGAAATCCATTACCTGAAACCTCTGCAGGAATCAGGCTGTACTATAAATGACAAATTGCTGGAGATTCAGAATAGAGAGGCTGAGTTAAAAACTTCAGGGGGTCTCATGCATTTGTAATATTTACCTTTAGAATTCAAGGAGGTACTCACAGCCAGTGTCAGACAAAATTTCTCTCATGTTTCTGGCAGCGGGAGGGGAAGATGAGCCATTTTTAAATACACTAGAGCACTATGGTTTTCTTAATAAGGTCTCCCCTCAGGAGAAATTATTTAATCAGAGCCTAATCCACTGGAGTTTTACCAGAGCCTAATTGACCTAAGACAAAGGAAAAACCTAATGCAAGCCAGCTCTAGCCTTAAGTGGGGAAGAAGGGAAAGCCCCAACTTCAGCCCACTCTAGTCTTCCACATGGAAGAAGGGAAAGAGCTACTCCAACTCACCTTAATTATCCTGTCTCACCCAAGAGAGGGATAAAAAACACTTATGAAATTCACAGTCCAAGGGCATAGACTTGATTAAAGATTGAGACCTAATAAGATGACTATGGAACATGTCCCTTCCCCCATACCTTACTCCCACAATACTAAATTACCATTTATAATAGTTCATTTTATACAGTGATAGAACAAGCATGAGAATCAGACATGGCAAGGAAATTGGAATTTAAAACAACTATGATTAATAGGCTATGGACTCTAATTCATAAATAAGGCAATATGCAAGAACAAATGGTCTACATAAGTAAAGATATGGAAATATTAACAAATAATTGAAATGTCAGAGGTCAAATACATTGTGGCAGAAATGAAGAAGGTATTTGATAGTCTTATTAGTAAATTGGACATGGCTAAAAAAATCTCTGAACAGAGGATATCACAATAGAAACCTCCAACGATGAAAAGTAACACAAAGGCTGCAAAAAAATCCATATGTATAAAATATAGATGGTCATCAACTCATGATGGTTCAATTTATGATTTTTCTGCTTTACAATGGTATGAAAACAATATGTATCCAATAGACAGTGTACTTAGAACTTTGAATTTTAAGTCTTTTCACAGGCTAGCCAAATGTGGTACAATACAATCACAAGGGTAAATAGCAGCAGTGAGCTGCAGCTCCTAATCGCCCACATGATCATGAGGATAAACAATGAACTCTATAGTGTACTCGGTTGCTAAGTAGGCCATGATGTCTGATAAGTTAGGTTCACTAAGTGCATTTTCAGAGCGGGTGTTTGGTCAGTGGTTAGGTTGCTGGTTGGGATACTCACATCCCATACTGGTACCTTGGTTTGAATCCTGGCTCTGCTTCCTATTCCAGCTTCCTGCTAATGTGCACCCTGTGAAGCAGCAGGTAATGGCTCAAGCAGTTGGGCCCCTGCCACCCACGTGGGAGACCTGGATTGAGTTCCTGGTTCCTGCTGTCAGTTAGGCCCAGCCCTGGCTGTGTGAGCATTTGGGGAGTAAACTAGAAGATGAGCACTCTGTTTCTGTTTCTCTGCCTCTCAAATAAATAACAATTTTTTAAAATTTCATTTTGGTGTCTGGTATTTTCAATTCACTATAGATTTATCAGGATGTAACTTCACAGTAACTCAAGAAACATCAAAAACAATGTAAATAGTAATAACAGAGTGAAATATTTGGTGTTAAGAGAAAAAAAATAAATACCAAACTAGAATTCCATGCCCTGTGAAATTATCCTTCAAAAGTGAAAGCAATAAAAACATTCTCAAACAAATAAAAATTGAGGGCTTTTTTTCCCCAGTAGAAATACCTTACAAGAAATGTTAAAAGAAGTTCTTCAAAATAAAGAAAAATTAGATTGGTCAAAACTTGGATCTACATAAAAAAGAAAAAGGCATTTGACAAGGAATAAATGGAGGTAAAATAAAACTTATTTTTCTTAACCTAGCAGATAACAATTTGTTCAAAATAATACTAGCAAAAATATATTTGATTATGCATGCTTATAACAGTCTTCAGAAAGTTCATAGAAATGCATATTACACAAAAACTATGTATGGCTTTAAAATTTTTTACACCAAAATAAATGTCTTTTAATTTCATTTTCCATGAGTTTTTGAAGTATCCTGCTGTGTGCATGTGTAAATATGCAATGATTCAATCAATGTAATTAACATATTCATCCCTTTATTTACTTATCATTTTTAGTGGTACGACACTTGAAATTTCCTCTTTTTGCTGTTTTGAACTATACATTGTTGTTGACAGTAGTCACCCTGCTGTACAACCTGAGTATCTCAAAACTTACTCCTTCTATCTCAAACTTTGGACCTTTTGATCCCAAACTCCTTATTTCTCCTCTACTCCCAATGTAGCCTCTAGTAATCATCATTTTTTTTTTGACAGGCAGAGTTAGACAGTGAGAGAGAGAGAGAGACAGAGAGAAAGGTCTTCCTTTTTCCGTTGGTTCACCACTCAAATGGCCGCTATGGCCAGCGTGCTGCGCTGATCCGAAGCCAGGAGCCGGGTGCTTCCTCCTGGTCTCCCATGGGGTGCAGGGCCCAAGCACTTGGGCCATCCTCCACTGCACTCCCGGTCCACAGCAGAGAGCTGGACTGGAAGAGGAGCAGCAGGAACAGAATCCGGCGCCCCAACAGGGTCTAGAACCCAGGGTGCCGGCGCCGCAGGCGGAGGATTAGCCAAATGAGCCGCGGTGCTGGCCAGTAATCATCATTTTTTTAAGAAGATATTTAAGATTAATACACGTTTTATACAAAGAAAATGTGAGAAAAAATACTTCTACATTCTAAAAGCAATTGCGTTTCACAAATAAGGCCAGACAGGCTATTTAGGTGACAACCGTAATTCACAAGTTCTTTCTCTTCTGTTTTCTTCTAATACTCTCTTCTTATTTTTCTCTAATTTGGGTAACTAGCTGGAAACTGTACAGTTTTCATCCTCTTATCAACAATGAAGAGAAAGTAAATGAGACTAAAATGTAAACAAAATGTACTGATACTGTATATTTTCTCATTTAAATATATCAGCTTTTGCTTTGATCAATGTCTTGTTTTACATGACATACAAAATGGTACTACAGCATACACAATGTAATAGACAGCATTACTGGGGTCTTGCTTTCTCTCATACTGTCTTCATTTCGTGGTTACATAAAAACACAGGATTCTATCATATAAATAATACATATACGCTTCATCCCATACTCAACTGTCCTCTGCATGTGTCTTGCCTTTGAGCACTTGCTTCTGAGAAGCACAGCCTTTCTGATCAAGCTGTGTGTGAGTGTTGAAAGGAACTGCAAATCAAAGAGAAGATTGCTCTTTGAGTTTATGGCCTGGACACTGTCTACCTTCTTTATTTTATTTATTTATTTATTTTTTTTGCAATTGAGCTGAGTGGGGCTTGTTTCTGTCTTCTGTAAACAAGGATGCTGTTTTTTTTCCCTTTTAGGGGCAGAGTCATCATTTAATCCACACAAATAAGCTTCTCCATGTGTCCTTCCGGTCTGGAGAGCTTGTGTTTTAAAATTTTAGCAACGAAGGCCGGCGCCATGGCTCAACAGGCTAATCCTCCGCCTTGCGGCGCCGGCACACCGGGTTCTAGTCCCGGTCGGGGTGCCGGATTCTGTCCCAGTTGCCCCTCTTCCAGGCCAGCTCTCTGCTGTGGCCCGGGAGTGCAGTGGAGGATGGCCCAAGTGCTTGGGCCCTGCACCCCATGGGAGACCAGGAGAAGCACCTGGCTCCTGCCTTCGGATCAGCGCAGTGCACCAGCCACAGCGCGCTGGCCGCAGCGGCCATTGGAGGGTGAACCAACGGCAAAAGGAAGACCTTTCTCTCTGTCTCTCTCTCTCACTGTCCACTCTGCCTGTCAAAAAAAAAAAGAAAAAAAAACTTTAACAACGTAGTGTGCTAAAGGGACAAATGGCTTGATGTGACATGCCCACAACAGTCCAGTCTTGGCCAAACATCCTGATCCCAACCTGCTGCATACAGATGTATGAGGGAAAACAGCACACTTCTCTCTGGGTATGCAATGATGAGGGCCTGCATGTGACAGTGACCCCTGAGCCCAGTCTCCTTACCACTCTGTGACCAGTGGGCTAAGTGACCATCCCTTCTCTAACATCAAAACATTCTTTTTGTTCTTGGGGACTTTTCTCATTGTTTTTTAAAAAAGTCAATATGAACATAAGAAGAGGAATGTACTCTAGGTTCAGTGACATCCACTTATTGTACATTATTTACATCTAAATCATAGGTCTTGGGGCTGGCGCCATGGCTCACTTGGTTAATCTTCTGCCTGTGGTGCCAGCATCCCATATGGGTGCCGGATTCTAGTCCCGGTTGCTCCTCTTTCAGTCTAGCTTTCTGCTGTGGCCCGGGAAAGCAGTGGAGGATGGCCCAAGTGCTTGGGGCCCTGCACCCACATGGGAGACCAGGAGGAAACACCTGGCTCCTGTCTTCGGATTGGCATAGCTCCAGCTGTAGCGGCCATTTGGGTGGTGAACCAACGGAAGGAAGACCTTTCTCTCTCTCTCTGTCTAACTCTATCTGTCAAATAAATAAATAAAAATAAATAGATAAAAAGATTAAAGCATAGGTCTCGGGGCCAGCGCTATGGAGCAGCAGGTTAACACCCTGGCCTGAAGTGCTGGCATCCTATACAGGCGCCGGTTCAAGACCCGGCTGCTCCACTTCCGATCCAGCTCTCTGCTATGGCCTGGGAAAGCAGAAGATGGCCTAAGTCCTTCAGGCCCTGCACCCGCAAGGAAGACTGGGAAGAAGCTCCTGGCTCCTGGCTTTGGATCAGCACAGTTCTGGCCATTGTGGACAATTGGGGAGTGAACCAGCAGATGGAAGACCTCCCTCTCTCTCTCTCTCTCTCTGTCCCTCTCCCTCTCCTCTCTCTGTGTAACTGTTTCAAGTGAATAAATAAATCTTTAAAAAATAAAATAAAATAAAGCATAGGTCTCATGTGGGTTACATAACGCTCATCAAAGCTATGCTGGATATCATGTAGTGCAGGCTGCCCTCTGCACCAGGTGCTCAGACCAACTCTGAATGTTCGGAATTCTCAAATTTAAAGATGGTTGCTCTCATGTTTTTGCTGTTTTGTTTTCCTGGTGTCTGGGTGCTTTGTTTCACAATTTGCCCCTAGTCCCAGGAGGTATCTAGCCACGACTCAGGATGAGACTTGTCAAACTGATATTTTTCATGGTGCTCAGAACAGGCCAGATCCTCACTTCTCACTGCTGCTGCTCCAACAACTAGATTTACTACTCCAGCAATGGAACTTGTGGGCTCAGTAAGTGGGCTATGGCTGGTGGTCTGTGGTGGTTGGAGCATAGGCAGGTTGCTTGTCACACCTTTTGCTAATAGAGCCATGGCTGGAGCCTAAAAGAATGGAGGAGGGTTTGTCTCCAGGGCCAGAAAGGTCGAGGGTCAAGCCACTGTCTTCGCTTTTCTTAGCTGATGTCTCCTTCTCTTGAGATGCTGGCCACCTCCAAATGTGCTACATGTGTGCTGCAGAAGCTCCCCTGGGTTGACTTGTTTAGTATTTCTATGTTCACTTCAGCATCCACTTCCTGCTGAGGGGCAGCTGTCTGGGTACAGGATGTCATGTGCTTGAGTCAGTGGGCCTGCCAGCAGGGATACTCACAACAGCTCACATTCCAGCAGTCTAGTAACCATCATTCTACATTCCACTTCTATGAATTCAAATTTTTCAGATTCCACATGTGAGTTCATACAGTATTTGTCTTTCTGACTGGTTTACTTCATCTAGCACAAGGTCTTCCAGATATATCAATATGAAAATGACGGATTTCCCTTCTTTAAAGCTTGAACAATATTCCATTGCGCATGCATGTATACATATCATATGTATATCTCTCTATAAATTTTCCTTATGTAGTCATCTGTTGATAGACATCTATATTGATTCCATATCTTGTCTATTGTGTATAATGCTTCAATGAAAATGGGAGTACAGATATACATTCCATAGGCTGATTTCTTTTTTTTAATTAAACTTTTATTTAATAAATATAAATTTCAAAAGTACAACTTTTGGATTATAGCATCTCCTACTTCCTCTCCCATCCCATTCTTCATTAACATTTATTTTTAATTATCTTTACATTTAGAAGATCAACTTAGTACATACTAAGATTTCAACAGTTTGTACCCACACAGATACACAAAGTATAAAGTACTGTTTGAATGCTAGTTTTACCATTAATTCGCATAGTACAACACATTAAGGACAGAGATCCTACATGGGGAGTAAGTGCACAGTGACTCCTGTTATTGATTTAACAATTGACACTCTTATTTATGACATCAGTAATCACTGAGGCTCTTGTCATATGTTGATTTCAATTCATTAGGGAGATACCCATAAGTATAATGTTTACATTCACAAATGAATAGTAGAATATTCACACAGAAAATCAATAAGGAAACAGTTGTCTTAAATAAAACTATAGACTAGATGGACCTAACAGATACATATAGAACATTACAC
Source organism: Lepus europaeus (assembly GCF_033115175.1). Classification (NCBI taxonomy): domain Eukaryota; kingdom Metazoa; phylum Chordata; class Mammalia; order Lagomorpha; family Leporidae; genus Lepus; species Lepus europaeus. Next base: position 80,952,409 of record NC_084850.1, read on the forward strand.
CTAACAGCAAACATTCTTCTCAAGTGCACAAAGAACATTCTCCAGGATAGATTATATGTTAGGCCATAATTAACAAATTCAGGAAGATTGAAATAATTCTAAGGATCTTTTTTTCTACTACAATGGAATAAAATTAGATATAACAATAACAAAATGGGAAAATTCTCAAATACATGGAAACTAAACAAAGCCTCTTTTAACTGATACATAAAATTATATATATTTACAGGATAGACAAGATTCATACTCCTGATCAACCATTGGATCAAAGAAATAATAAAAATAAATTTAAAAAATAGCTCAAGACAAAAATGAAAACAAAACACAACACACCAAAAAGTATGGGTTGCAGCCAAAGGGGTACTAACAGGAAAGTTTACAGCAATAAATGGCTGAATTAAAAAAGAAAAAAAGGGATGGGTATTTGGAGTAGCAGTTAAGATGCCAGTTGGGATAACCTCCATCCCATATTGGAATGCCTGGGTCTGAGTGCCTGCTCCATTCCTGATTCCAGTTTCCTGCTAATGTGCATCCTGAGACACGATGGTAATAGCTCAAGTACTTGGGTCCCTGCCACCCAGTAGAACTAGATGGAGTTCCTGGATGCTGGGTTAGGCCTGGTCCAGCTCTGGAAGATGAAAGAGCTCTCTCTCTCACTCTCTCTCTCTCTCTCTCTCTCTCTCTCTCTCTCTCAGACACACACATCCTGTTTTAAAGAAATAAATAACAATTAATAAATTAATAAATATCTAAAGTCAGGACAGGAGCTGATCAATTCATTGTTGCTTATAGTGTCCATTTCACTTAACAGGTTTCCCCTTTGGCGCTCAGTTGTCACCGATCAGGGAAAACAAATGATATTTTTCTCTTTGGGACTGGCTTAATTCACTCAGCATGATGTTTTCCAGATTGCTCCATCTTGTTGCAAATGACTGGGTTTCGTTGTTTCCTACTGCTGTATAGTATTCTATGGAGTACATGTCCCATAATTTCTTTATCCAGTCTACTGTTGATGGGCATTTGGGTTGGTTCCAGGTCTTAGCTATTGTGAATTGAGCTGCAATAAACATTAATGTGCAGATGGCTTTTTTATTTGCCAAATTAAATTCCTTTGGGTAAATTCCAAGGAGTGGGATGGCTGGGTTGTATGGTAGGGTTATGTTCAGGTTTCTGAGGAATCTCCAGAAAGACTTCCATAGTGGCTTAACCAGTTTGCATTCCCACCAACAGTAGGTTAGTGTCCCTTTTTCCCCACATCCTCTCCAGCATTCTTAGGTGTTTAAATTTTAACTGAAAAGTGATCCCTGTTAAATCTAAGAGTGGAAAAAGAGAGGGAGGAGATGAACAATTTGGAACATGCTCAATCGGACTGGCCGCAAATGGTGGAGTTAGAAATGTGCCAGGGGATTCCAACACAATCCCATCAAGATGGCATGTACCAATGCCATCGCACTAGTCCAAGTGATCAATTTCAGCTCACAATTGATAGCTCTGATAGGTCTAAGAGTCAAAGAGATCACACAAACAAGACAAGTATCTGCTAATACTAACTGATAGAATCAAAAAGGGAGACAAAGATCCAACATGGGAAGCGGGATACACAGCAGACTCATAGAATGGCAGATGTCCTAAACAACACTCTGGACTCAGAATCAGCCCTCAAGGCATTCGGATCTGGCTGAAGAGCCCATGAGAGTATAGCAGGCATGGAAAGCCAAGATATCATGGAAAAAAAAAGACCTAAATGAATGATCTCTGTGAGTGAGATCCCAGTGGAAAGAACAGGGCCATCAAAGAAGGAGGTACCCTTCTCCGAAGGGAGGAGAGAACTTCCACTTTGACTATGACCCTATCGGAATAAGATCAAAGTCAGCGAACTCTAAAGGCTTCCATAGCCCTGGCAACTCATGACTAGAGCCTAGGGAGATTACTGACGCCATGAACAGGAGTGTCAAATTGTTAAGTCAGCAACAGGAGTCACTGTGTACTTACACCCCATGTGGGATCTGTCCCTAATGTGTCGTCTAAAGCGAAGTGATGCTATGACTGGTACTGAAACAGTATTTTTATACTTTGCGTTTCTGTGTGGGCACAAACTGATGAGGTCTTTACTAATTATATACTGAATTGATCTTCTGTATATAAAGAGAATTGGAAATGAAAAAAAAAACAACCTGGTGTTAAAAAGGAAATGGCATAGAAAATTAATTAATTTGAAAAAAAATTATGTAGGATCTCTGTCTTTAATGTGCTGTACATTGCTATTTAATGCTATAATTAGTAATCCAATGGTAGTTTTTTCACTTTATGTTGCTATATGGGCAAAATGTTGAAATCTTTACCTAATATATACTAAACTGATCTTCTGTATATAAAGAGAATTGAAAATGAATCTTTACATGAATGGAAGGGGAAAGGGAGTGGGAAAGGGGAGGGTTGCGGGCGGGAGGGAAGTTATGGGAGGGGGGAAGCCATTGTAACCCATAAGCTATACTTTGGAAATTTATATTCATTAAATAAAAGTTTAATAAAAAAAAAAGAAGTTGGCCCACATCCTTGGGTCCCTGCACCAGCAAGGGAGACCCAGAAGAAGCGCCTGGCTCCAGATCGGTGCAGCTCCAGCCATTGTGGCCATTTGGGGAGTGAACCAACGGAAGGAAGACCTCTCTCTCTGTCTCTACCTCTCTCTGTAACTCTGTCTTCCTTTTTTTTTTATCTTTTATTTAATAAATATAAATTTCCAAAGTACAGCTTATGGATTACAATGGCTTCCCCCCCCCCATAACTTCCCTCCCACCCGCAACCCTCCCCTTTCTCGCTCTCTCTCCCCTTCCATTCACATCAAGATTCATTTTCAATTCTCTTTATATACCGAAAATCAGTTTAGTATATATAAAGTAAAGATTTCAACAGTTTGCCCTCACATAGCAACACAAAGTGAAAAATAAATACTGTTGGAGTACCAGTTATAGCATTAAATCACAGTGTGTAGCACATTAAGGACAGAGATCCTACATATTATTTTTTTAAAAAAATTGATTAATTTTCTATGTAATTTCCAATTTAACACCAAGGTTTTGTTTTTTTTTTCATTTTCAATTATCTTTATATACAGGAGATCGATTCAGTATATACTAAGTAAAGATTTCATCAGTTTGCACCAACACAGAAACACAAAGTGTAAAAATACTGTTTCAGTACTAGCTATAGCATTACTTCACATTGGACAACCCATTAAGGACAGATCCCACATGGGACGTGAGTACACAGTGACTCTTGATGTTGATTTAACAATTTAACACTCTTGTTTATGGCGTCAGTAATCTCCCTAGGCTCTAGTCATGAGTTGCCAAGGCTATGGGAAGCCTTTAGGGTTCACCGACTTCGATCTGATTCTGACAGGGTCATATCAAAGTGGAAGTTCTCTCCTCCCTTCAGAGAAAGGTACCTCCTACTTTGATGGCCCTGTTCTTTCCACTGGGATCATATTCATTGAGATCTTTCATTTAGGTCTTCTTTTTTTTTTTCCCAGAGTGTCTTGGCTTTCCATGCCTAAAATACTCTGTCTTTCAAATAAATAAAAAATAAAATAAATCTTTTTTAAAAAAAACAGTACATTAGGCCCGTGCCATGGCTCACTTGGCTAATCCTCCGCCTGCGGCATCAGCACCCCGGGTTCTAGTCCCAGTTGGGGTGCTAGGTTCTAGTCCCGGTTGCTCCTCTTCTAGTCCAGCTCTCTTCTGTGGCCTGAGAGGGCAGTGGAGGATGGTCCAAGTGCTTGGGCCCTGCACCTGCCTGGGAGACCAGGAGGAAGCACCCGGCTCCTGGCTTCGGATTGGTGCAGCACCAGCCATAGCGGCCAATAGGGGAGTGAACCAACGGAAGGAAGACCTTTCTCTCTGTCTCTCTCTCACTGTCTATAACTCTCTCTCTGTCTCTCTCTCTCACTGTCTAACTCTTCCTGTCAAAAAAAAAAAAAACCAACAAAGCAAAAAAAAAAAACAAACAGTACATTAAGATGATACAACATAATCAAGTGGGATTTATCTCAAGCATCTAAGAATGGTTCAACATGTAAATCAATAAGTATGACACACCAAATTAATGGAATGAAGTATAAAAGTCATATGATCACCTCAATAGATACAGAAAATATTTGAGAAAAAAACAAGCATCTGTTCATGTTCTAAAAAAACTATAAACAAATTAGCTATAGAAAGAATGTAACAGGCCATATGTGTCAAGCTCATAATTGATATCATACTCAATGGTACAAAGCTGGAAGCTTTTCCTTTAAGATCAGGAACAAGATCAGAATGCCCAGAGTTTTTTTTTTTTCTTACCTAGAAACCTTTAATTTAAAGTACACAAACTTCATGTATTTCATATGTACAAATTTAGGTACACAGTGATTCTTCTCACCCTACCCTCCCTCCCTGATGTCCACTGTTACTACTTCAATTCAACATACTACTGAAGTCCTAGCAAGAGCAATTAGACAAGAAAAAGAAATAAAAGGCATCCAAATCAGAGAGGTAAAAGTAAAACTGTCTCTTTTTGCATATGACATGATCTTTTTTTTAAACTTTTATTTAATGAATATAAATTTCCGAAGTACAGCTTAAGGATTACAATGGCTTCCCCCCCCCCATAACTTCCCTCCCACCCGCAACCCTCCCCTTTCCCGCTCCCTCTCCCCTTCCATTCACATCAAGATTCATTTTCAATTCTCTTTATATACCGAAAATCAGTTTAGCATATATTAAGTAAAGATTTCAACAGTTTGCCCCCACATAGTAACACAAAGTGAAAAATACTGTTGGAGTACCAATTATAGCATTAAATCACAATGTACAGCACATTAAGGACAGAAATCCTACATGATATTTTTTAAAAATTAATTTTCTATGCAATTTCCAATTTAAAACCAAGGTTTTTTTTTCATTTTCAATTATCTTTATATACAGGAGATCGATTCAGTATATACTAAGTAAAGATTTCATCAGTTTGCACCAACACAGAAACACAAAGTGTAAAAATATTGTTTCAGTACTAGCTATAGCATTACTTCACATTGGACAACACATTAAGGACAGATCCCACATGAGACGAAAGTACACAGTGACTCCTGTTATTGATTTAACAATTTGACACTCTTGTTTAAGGCGTCAGTAATCTCCCTAGGCTCTAGTCATGAGTTGCCAAGGCTATGGAAGCCTTTAGGGTTCGCCGACTTCAATCTGATTCTGACAGGGTCATAGTCAAAGTGGAAGTTCTCTCCTCCCTTCAGAGAAAGGTACCTCCTTCTTTGATGGCCCCGTTCTTTCCACTGGGATCTCACTCACAGAGATCATTCATTTAGGTCTTCTTTTTTTTTTTTTTTGACAGTGTATGACATGATCTTATATGTAGAAAATCCTTTAGTAAAGTTGTAGGATACAAAGTCAATATACAAAAAGTAGTTATATCTATATATACTGACAACGAACTATCTCAAAAATAAATTAAGAAAATAACATAATTTAAAATAACATAAAAAAGAATAAAATACCTAGGAATAACTTAACCAAGGAGGCAAAAATATGGTACAATGAAAACTAAAAAATTAATGAAGAAAGAAATTAAGCAGACACAAATAAATAAGACATCCTACACCTGTGAATTAGAAGAATTAATTATTGTTAGAATGGCCATCTTACCCTAAGATATATACAGTCAATGAAACCCTTACCAAAATTCCAATGTCATTTTTCACAGAAATGGAAAAAATAATCCCAAAATTTGTATGGAATCAAAAAAAGACTTCAAATAGCCAAAACAATCTTGAAAAGGAACAACAAATCTTTTTAAAAAATATTTATTTATTCGAAAGTCAGAGTTACACAGAGAGAGGAGAGGCAGAGAGAGAGTCATCTTCCATCCTATGGTTCACTCCCCAGATGGCCACAAAGGCCAGAGCTGTGCCAATCTGAAGCCAGGAGCCAGGAGCTTCCTCCGGGTCTCCCACATGGGTGCAGGAGCCCAAGGACTTAAGCCATCTTCTACTGCTATCCCAGGCCACGGCAGAGAGCTGGGTTGGAAGAGGAGCAGCCGGGATTAGAACCGGCGTCCATATGGGATGCTGGTGCTTCAGGCCAGGGCGTTAACCCACTGTGCCACAGCACCGACCCCGGAACAACAAATCTTGAATTTTACACTTCATGATTTCAAATTATATGAGTATTTCAAAGGTACAGTAATCAAAATAATATGGTTCTGGCAAAAAAACAAACACAAAAACCTTTGAAACAGAATAGAGAGCCTATACATAAACCCACATGTACAGAATCAATTAATCTTCCAGAAAGGCACAAAGAATAGAAAATGTGCAAAGGATAGTCTCTCCAATAAATTGTGATGGGAAAACTGGATAGCTACATGCAAAAACATGAAATTCGACACTGCATACATGACTCACAAAAATCAATTCAAAATGGATTAAAGATTACTTAAATGTGGGCCGGCGCCACGGCTCACTTGGTTAATCTTCCGCCTGCGGCGCCAGCATCCCATATGGGTGCCGGGTTCTAGTCCTGGTTGCTTCTCTTCCAGTCCAGCTCTCTGCTATGGCCCCGGAGGGCAATGGAGGATGGCCCAAGTGCTTGGGCCCCTGCACCCACATGGGAGACCAGGAGGAAGCACCTGGCTCCTGTCTTTGGAATGGCGTAGCTCCGGCTGTAGCAGCCATTTGGGGGGTGAACCAATGGAACGAAGACCTTTCTCTCTGTCTCTCTCTCTCTCACTGTCTAACTCTCTGTCAAAAAAAAAAAAAGATTACTTAAATGTAATACATTAGGGGACGGTGCTGTGGCGCAGTGGATTAAAGCCCTGGCCTGAAGTGCCGGCATCCCATATGGGTGCCGGTTCACATCCTGCCTGTTCCACTTCCAATCTAGCTCTCTGCTATGGCCTGGGAAAGCAGTGGAAGATGGCCCAAGCCTTGGGCCCCTGTACCCGCATGGGAGACCCAGAAGCTCCTGGCTCCTGGCTTCAGAACTGCACAGCTCTGGCCATTGTGGCCAATTGGGGACTGAACCAGCGGATGGAAGACCTCTCTCTCTTTCGCTGTCCTCTCTGTGTAACTCTGACTTTCAAATAAATAAATCTTTAAAAAAATAAATACATAAATAAATAAGAATGAGAACACATGTGGTTGGCAGGTTCTGTCCTGGCTGATCCACTTCCTATCCAGTGCTCTGCTATGGCCTCGGAAAGCAGTAGAAGATGGCCCAAGTCCTTGGGCCCCTGCACCCACGTGGGAGACCCAAAAGAAGCTCCTGGCTCCTGGCTTCGGATCAGTGCAGCTCTGGCCATTGCGGCCAATTGGGGAGTGAACCAGCGGATGGAAGAACTCTCTCTCTCTCTGTGTAACTCTGACTTTCAAATAAATAAATAAATCTTTAAAAAACATAAGACATGAAACCAAAAATTCCTGGAAAAAGCTCTTCAACATTCATCTTTACAATTTTTTTGATAGGACACCAAAAGCATAGAATAAAAAGGAATATAAAAGGGATTATAGCAAACTAAAAAGCAAACTTCTTCACAGCAAAGAAAACAATCAACATAAGAAAAGGTAACCTACAGAATGGGAGAAAATACATAGAAACCATCCATCTGATAAGGCGTAAATACCCAAAATATGTAAGTAACTCACACAATTGCTAAAAAATAAAAAAAAATGAATTTAAAATTTTATAATGAACAAAGGACTAGATAGACATTTTTCAAAAATGACATATAAATGAGCAACAAGTATATCAAAAGGTATTCAACATGACTGATCATCAGGGAAATCCTGTTAGGCAGCTATCCTAAAGTCAAAAGATACCAAGTGTTGCGGAGGGTGTGGGGAAAAGGGGAACATTTATACACTGTTGATGGAAATGTAAGTTGGTACAGCCACTTTTGAGTTTTGGAAGTAACTCAAAAAAAATTAAAAACAGAACTACCATATGGGCACTGGTGTTGTGGTGTAGCAGGTTAAGCCACTGCCTGAGATGCCAGCATCCTGTATGAGTGTCAGTTACAGTCCTGGCAGCTTCACTTCTGATCCAGCTCCCTTGTAATGTGCTTGGATGATCAAAGTACTTGCACCCCTTCACCCATGTAGAAGACCTGGATGAAGTCCCTGGCTCCTGGCTTCAGCCTAGCCCAGCCATGACTGTTGTGGCCATTTGGGGAGTGAACCAGCAGATGGAAGATCTCTTTCTCTCTGTCTCTCCTTCTCTCTTGTTATTCTTCCTTTCAAATAAATAATATCTTATATAAAAGCAATAACATTTTAGTTTCAAACAAACTGCCATATGACCCAAACATACCTCTTCTTGGTATATACCAAAAGAAAATGAAATTAGTACCAAGTAAAGATATGAAGGAACTTCAAAAATTTGTGGAAAATGGAATTAAAAGGTAAGTTTATTTTGCCAATTAGTATGTATCCCATATCCAGAGTGCCTGGTTCTGACTCCTGATTGCAGCTTCCTGCTAATGTGGACCCTGGGAGGCAACAGTGATGGCTCAAGTGGTTGGGTTCCTGCCACTAATGTAGGAGACCTGGATTGAGTTCCACGTTCCTGACTTCGGATCCCTGGCCATTATGGGCATTTGAGGAGTGAACCAACAAATGGGAGCTTGCTCTCTCTCTCTCTCTCTCTCTCTCTCTCTTTCTCACTCTCTTGTTCTATCTCTCCCTCTCAAATAAATGAATAACTTTTAAAATATAAGTTTATTTTGATGCAAAAAAATTTGAGATCCAGGGCCAGCATTGTGGCGTAGTGGGTAAAGCCACTGCTTAAGATGCTGGCATCCCAGATGGGCACCGTTTCATGTCCCAGCTGCTCCACTTCTGATCCAGCTCCATGATAATGGCCTGGGAAAAGCAGCAGAAGATGGCCCAAGTGTTTGGGCCCCTGCACCCACATGGAAGACCCGGAAAGAAGCTCCTGGCTCCTGGCTTCAGCCTGGCCCAGCCCCAGCTGTTGTGGTCATCACAGTAGATGGAAGATTCTTTCTCTCTCTCTCCCTCCCTCCCTCTTTCTCCTCTGTGTCTCCCCCTCACTGTGTAATTCTTTCAAATAAATAATAAGAAAAGTTTGAGATCCATCCATGATTTTTTCATAATACACATTTCCATGAGCTTTTTGAAGACCCCTTATATCTATACTCCTATGTTCATAGCAACACTATTGACATTAGCTAAAATATAGAAACAATCTAAATGTCTGCAACATATAAATGGATAAAGAATATATTCAGTCTTAAAAGGTAAGGAAATTCTGTTAACAGGTATGCAAAGCTGGTAGAAGATTCAAATGTCAGTGCAATTCATCACAGCAACAAGCTAAAGAAAAATCACATGATTGTATCAGTAGATACAGAGACATACTTGACAAAACGCAACACCCATTCATGATAAAAAAAAAATCATGAAACTAGAAATAGAGAACTTCCTCAACTTGGTAAGAATATCTACCAAAAACCTATAGCTAACATCATACTTAATGGTAAGAAACTAGAATGTTTTGTTAAAGGTTTATTTATTTTATTTGAAAGTTCAAAGTTATGGGGTGGGGTGGAGAGAGAGAGATCTTCAATCTGCTGCTTCACTCCCCATATGGCCACAACAGCCAGGGCTGGGCCAGGAGCTTCATCCCAGTCTCCCACATGGGTGGCAGGAGCCCAAACACTGGAGTCATCTTCTATTGCTTTTCCCAAGCCATTAGAAGGGAGCTAGATTGGAAGTGGATCAGCCAGGACACAAACTAGAGCCCATATGGGATGCTGGCATAGCAGGCCACAGCTTTACCCACTACGCCACAATGCTGGCCCCAGAAAGTAAAATCTTTCCGACTAAAAACAAGAACTAGGCAAAGATGTCCTCTCTTACCACTCCTTTTCAAAATGGTACTGGAATTTCTAGCTAACACAATAAAATAAGAAAAGGAAACAACATATGCATCATTGAGAGTGAAGAAATAAAACTGCCCTTATTCACAGATGGACATGATTTTCTATGCAGAAAGTCTGAAAGAATCTACAAAAAACACACTGGAAGTATAAGCAATTATAACAAGGTGGAAGGACACAGGTTAATACACAAAAGTAAATCACTTTCCTATGAAACAGCAATGAACAACTAGAGTTTGAAATTAAAAACACAATACCATTTACATTAGCACCTCCAAAAATGAAATGCTTAAGTTATAAATATAACAAAATGTGTACTGGATCTATAAAAGAAAAACTACAAAACTCAGATAAAAGAAATCAAAGAAGTAAATAAATGGAGAGGTACTGCATAGTTGATAGATTGGAAGATTCAACATTGTCAAGTTTTCATTTCTTCCCAATTCAATCTAGATTCAATACAATCCTAGCCAAAATCCCACCAAGTTATTTTGTGGATATCAAAAAACTGGCTCTAAATCTTATATATAAAAGTTAAAATATCCAGGATAGCCAACAAGATATTGAAAGCAAAATAACACTGGAGGACTAACACTACCTGACTTCAAGACTTACTATGAAGCTATAGTAATTAAAACAGTGCGGTATTGGCAAAATCATAAATAGTTCAATGGATTAAAATAGCCCAGAAATAGAAACACATAAATAGTCAACTGATCTTTGACAAAGGAGTGAACATAATACAATGGAGAAAAGATTATCTTTTTAACAAATAGTGCTGGAACAACTGGATATATATATATATATATATATATATATATAAAGGTTCTAGACACAGACCTTACAACCTCATTAGAAATCAATTCAAAATAGAACATGGATCTAAATGTTAAACATGAAACTCCTAGAAGATGACACATGTGGAAATACAGATGATCATGGGTTTGATGATGACTTTTTAGATAGGAGACCAAAGGCACAGCCATGAAAAAAAAAAGAATTAATAAGCTGGACTTGGTTAAATTAAAAATTTCTTCTCCATGAAAGACACTACAAGAGAAAGAAAAGGCACACCACCGCCTGGAAGAGAATATTTGCCACAGACATATATAAAAAGGGGGGATGTGGTTTAAAATATGCAAATTAAATTTAAAACTCAACAATAAGAGAACAAACATCTCAATTTAAAAATGGGCCAATGAGCCACGTGGAAGACAGTATGGAGATACCTCAGAGATCTGAATATAGACCTACCATATGATCCAGCCATCCTACTTCCAGGAATTTTCCCAAACCAAAGACATCAGTATACGAAAGAGTTATCTGTACTCTCATGTTCATTGCAGCACAGCTTATAATAGCTAAGACATGGAATCAACCCAGATGTCTGTCAACTGTTGACTGGGTAAAGAAATTATGCAGTACTACTATGGAGTAAACTATGGAGTACTATTCAGCCGTAAAAAAAAAAAAAGAAATCCTGTCTTTTTTGTTTCTTTGCTTTTGTTTTTGTTTTTTGACAGGCAGAGTGGACAGTGAGAGAGAGAGACAGAGAGAAAGGTCTTCCGTTACCGTTGGTTCACCCTCCAATGGCCGCTGCGGCTGGCACGCTGTGGCCGGCGCACCACGCTGATCCGAAGCCAGGAGCCAGGTACTTCCTCCTGGTCTCCCATGCGGGTGCAGGGCCCAAGGATTTGGGCCATCCTCCACTGCACTCCTGGGCCACAGCAGAGAGCTGGACTGGAAGAGGGGCAACCGGGACAGAATCCAGTGTCCCAACCAGGACTAGAACCTGGTGTGCCGGCGCCACAGACGGAGGATTAGCCTATTGAGCCATGGCACTGGCCAGAAATCCTGTCTTTTTCAACAAAATGGACACAACTGGAAAGCATCATACTTACTGAAATAAGCCAGTCCCCAAAAGACAGATATCATATGTTTTCCCTGACCTGAGGTACCTAATAGAGTACTTTTTTAAAAAGTTTTAATTTAATGAATGCATTTTTTCATAGATACAACTTTAGGAATATAGTGGTTCTTTCTCCCATACCCACCCCCCACCCCGACTCCCATCCCACCTCCCTCTCCCTCTCCCATCTCCTTCTTCATTATGGTTCATTTTAAGTTTGATTTTATATATAGAGGACCAACTCCATGTTAATCATAGATTTCAACAGTTTGCACCCACACACAACATATAGAGTACAGTTTGAGAACAAGATTTGCAGTTGATTCTCATAGTATAACTCATTAAGGACGGAGGTCCTACATGGGGAGTAAGTGCACAGTGACTTCTGTTGTTCCTTTAACAATTAACACTCCTATTTATGACATCAGTGATCCCCCGAGGCTTTTGCCATGGGCTGCCAAGGCTAAGGAAGCTTTTTGTGACCATAGACTCCATCGGTATTTGGACATGGCCATAGGCAAAGTGGATGTTCTCTCCTCCCTTCAGAGAACAGTACATCTTTCTTTGATGGCCCTTTCTTTCCACTGAGGTAAGATATTTTTTGCCACAGAGTCTTGGTTTTCCATGCCTGAAATTCTCTCCAAGGCCTTTCAGCCAGACCAGGAAGCAAGCCTTAAGGGTTGATTCTGAGGTCAGAGTGTTTTTTACAACGAATGTCATTCTAGGAGTCTGCTATGTGGACTGCTTCCCATATTGGACTTTCCTTCATTTTTAATTCTATTATTATTAGCAGGTACTTGATGTTTTTTATATGATCACTTTTACACTTAAACCTATCTATATGTTGACTTTAACATTTAATATGATCATTTTAACAGTTAAGATGGCATTTATACCAAATTTTTATGGGTTTGGAGTCCCATGATATTTTTAGGCTGTACCCTCAGAAGTTAAGTCTGTAGGACTGTATGAGGAACTATACTGCTTTACAGTTATAGACTACCTCCTCTTATTCCTCCTCTTATTTTTAATTGGGATCTTTTTCCAATTGACTTAATATATATATGATTAACTCCATGTTACATAAAGAGTTCAGCATTTAGTATGAAGAAAAGAAAAAGAAATAAAACAAAGAAAAAAAGGATATACAAAATAAAAAGTAGCAACAATAAACTGTCCCTTGACAGGTCAAGGACTATTCAAGTCATTGATTCTAACAATGTCAATTTCATTTCTATAGCTTTCATTTTAGGAGTGCTATTAATTCTCCCAAACCAGGGAGAACATATGGTATTTGTCTCTTTGGAACTGGGTTATTTCACTAAGTATGAAGTTTTCCAGCTTGCTCCATTTTGTTGCAAATGACCAGATTTCATCCTTTTATTGCTGTGTAGTATTCCAGTGTGTACATATCCCACAATTTCTTTATCCAGTCTATGGTTGATGGGCATTTAGGTTGCTTCTATGTCTTAGCTATTGTGAATTGGGCTGCAATAAACATGGAGGTGCAGACAGCTCTATTGTTTACTGATTTCATTTCCCTCGGGTAAATTCCCAGGAGTGGGATAGCTGGGTCTTATGGTAGGTCTATATTCAGATTTCTGAGGTATCTCCATACTGTTTTCCATAGTGGCTTTACTAGTTTACATTCCCATCAACAGTGGGTTAGGGTGCCCTTTTCCCCACATCCTCTCCAGCATCTGTTGTTGGTAGATTTCTGTATGAGGGCACACTAACTGGGGTGAGGTGAAACTTCACTGTGGTTTTGATTTGCATTTCCCTGACGGCTAGAGATCCTGAATATTTTCTCATGTGTCTGTTGGCCATTTGGATTTCCTCTTTTGAAAAATGCCTGTTAAAGTCCATGGTCCATCTCTAATAGATTTCTTAAAATGTAATTTATTGGAGTGAAATGGACATTTTATAGCCGGCGCCGCGGCTCACTAGGCTAATCCTCCGCCTTGCGGCACCGGCACACCGGGTTCTAGTCCCGGTCAGGGCACCGATCCTGTCCCGGTTGCCCCTCTTCCAGGCCAGCTCTCTGCTGTGGCCAGGGAGTGCAGAGGAGGATGGCCCAAGTGCTTGGGCCCTGCACCCCATGGGAGACCAGGAGAAGCACCTGGCTCCTGCCATCGGAACAGCGCGGTGCGCCAGCCACAGCGCGCCTACCGCGGCGGCCATTGGAGGGTGAACCAACGGCAAAAAGGAAGACCTTTCTCTCTGTCTCCCTCTACTGTCCACTCTGCCTGTCCAAAAAAAAAAGAAATGGACATTTTCAGATTCACTGATTTTTTTACAGTCCTTGTCTCTTCCACTGCTTGTTGAACTCTTTTACTTAGTATAGGGTTAACTATACAATCATTAAGTAAACTGAGAATAGATCTTTGTAAAAATCAAAAGTGGGAATGGGAGAGGGAGGAGGAAGAAGTGTTGCAGCATGGACAGGAAGGAGGATAGGGTGGGAAGCAGCACTATGTTCCTAAATCTGTATATATGAAATACATAAAACTTGTATAACTTAAATAAAATTTTTAAAAAATGGGCCAATGATCTGAACAGTCACCTCATCAAAGTAGAGATACAAATTGTAAGCAAGCATACAAAAAGATATATAACATATTGCATTATATAGCATCAGGAAAGTGCATATTAAAACAATGACATAACATTACAGGCCTTTTACAATTGCCAAAATCCAGAACATTCACCACACTAAATTCTGGCAAAGGTGTGGAACAATGGAAATGCTCATTCATTGTTGGTGAGAATGAAAAATTGTATACCCACTTTGGCAATTTCTTACAAAACTAAGCATATTCTTACTGTACATTCCATCTATTCCACTCCTTGGTATTTATTCAAATGGAATGAAAACTTATGTCTGCACAAAAAAGTGTATGTGAATGCTTATAGAAGCTTCATTCATTATTGTCAAAACTTAGAAGCAAACAAGACAAGTCAACTGTGGTACATCTAGGCAATGGAACACTTATATTATTCAGAATGATACAGGATGAACTATTAAGTACTGAAAAGACATGGAGGAATCTTAAATGCATATTGTCAATTAAAAGAAACCAATCTGAAAAGGCTATAAACTATATGATTGCATTTGTACAACATTTTGAAAAGGCAAAACTGGGTACATTTAAAAAATTAGTAATTGACAGAGGTGGGGAGAATGAATACATGGAGCACATAGGATTTTTATGACAGTTGTAATACTTACAATATTGCAATGGTGGATACACGTCACCACACATTTGTCCAAACCCATAAGGCTCCACAACACTAAGAATGAATGTTAATATAAACCACAGACTTTAGGCGATAAAGACTTAGCAATGTAGACTCATCAACTGTAACAAATGTACTGCTCTATTGAGAGACTGATAAAGGAGAACGCAATGATGTGTAGAGGCAGTGGTTATATGGGAAATCTCTGCTGGCGCTGTGGCTCACAAGGCTAATCCTCCGCCTTTCGGCGCCGGTACACCGGGTTCTAGTCCCGGTTGGGGTGCTGGATTCTGTCCTGGTTGCCCCCCTTCCAGGCCAGCTCTCTGCTGTGGCCAGGGAGTGCAGTGGAGGATGGCCCAAGTGCTTGGGCCCTGCACCCCATGGGAGACCAGGATAAGAACCTGGCTCCTGCCATCGGATCAGCGCGGTGCGCCAGCCACAGCGCGCCGGCCACGGTGGCCATTGGAGGGTGAACCAACGGCAAAAGGAAGACCTTTCTCTCTGTCTCTCTCTCTCACTGTCCACTCTGCCTGTCAAAAAATAAAAAATAAAATAAAATTTAAAAAAAATATGAGAAATCTCTGAAGCTTCTTCTCAATTTTGCTCTTAATCTACAATTCTCTAAAAAGTAAAGTCTTCAAAACAAAATAAATTGGGATTGGGCATTTAGCCTAGCTGTTAAGACACCCACATTTCATACTGGAGTATTTGGATTTGATTATGAAGTCTTGATTCCTGACTCCATTTTCCTGCCAATGCAGATACTGAGAGGCAGTGATTATGGCTCAAGTAACTGGGTTACTACCACCTATGTAGATCACTTGGATTGCATTACTGGCTCTTGGCTTCAGCTCTAGCTCAGACACGCCCATTGTGGGCATTTAGGAAGTGAACCAGGGAATGAAAGTGTGCTTGTCCTCATTCTCATTCTCATTCTCTCTCTCTCTCTCTCCCTCTCCCCCTCTCCCTCTCTCCCTCCCTTTCTCTCTCTCTCCCTCTCAATCTCTCTCTCTCTCTCTCAATCTCTCTCTAATCAATTTTTAAAAGTTCAATTAGGCTTTGTATGTCATATGATCTATGTCACAACTACTCAACTCTACCATTATTGTGGAAAACAGCTACAGGCAAATACATGGACACAAATGCCTTCCAACAAAAGTCTACTCATAAGTCAGTGGACCAAATTTGCCCATGAGCAGTTTGCCAACCATATTGTACACACTTGAACTTAGTTTGTCTCTCTGATTCTTGGCCCTATATGCTATTCTGGGTATAAGTTATCCCTATCATAAGCTCTCTGACTCAGATTTTTTAAAAAATGATTTTATTTATATATTTGAAAGTTACAGAGAGAGGGAGAGAGAGACAAAGAGCTCTTCCATCTGCAGGTTCACCCCCCCCCCCCAAATGACCACAACAGCCAGTGCTGGGCCAGGTCAAAGCCAGGAGTCGGGAGTTTCATCTGGGTCTTCCACATGGGTGACAGGGACCTAAACACACAGGTCATCTTCCGCTGCTTTTCCCAGGCCCATTAGCAGGGTGTTAGATCAGAAGTGGAGCATCTGGTACATGAATCAGCACCCATATGGGATGCCAGCATTGCAGGCAGGCAATGCTGCCCCTCCCCACAGACTTAACATCCTCAGACTACCTTAGAAGAGAATTTATGTAAAATTCATCATGTCCATTATTACCTTCCCCAAACAAACTTGCTTCTCTCACCATAGTCCCTGTAAGTGATTAACATTTTTTATCCAAGGCAAGTAAAAGAAACCTGGTTGTTAACTTTGACTTATCTCCTTCTTGCTAGCCACTGAAAAAATATCTGTTGATTCTCTCCCTAAAACACTATTACATCTGCTCCTTCTTCTCCCCACCCCTATTCCCTGCCTTAGGCCCAAGCCCTTGCTACTTCTTGGTTAGAATAACATTGTCGGGAGGAGTAGCAAGATGGCGGAATAGGAAGGGAGCACATTGATAGTTCAGCAAGACACACAGGTTAATAAAAGTGGAGATACTGCAGGGTCAAGGAAGAGTAGGGGAAGAAACAGCAGCGGAAACTCTTCCGGAACTAGTGATTCACAGTGGACCTGCCTGGAGAGCGTGGGAGCCCAAGTTCGGGACACCAGCGGCAGACTCAACGCACCAGCACTGGAACGCGAGGTGAGCCAAACCTCAATAGCCCGAGACACCAGCGGGCAAGTGGAAAGAGGAGACTAGAGGGAACGAGGCTTGAAAATCCGTGGGGAAAAGTTAACCAGGCTAACTAGAAGAGAGAGAGGAAAAAAAAAAGTGACAGATACGGACACAAGTTTCTCTCTCTCCGCTCACCTCTCACAGGCGAGCAAGACAGAGCAGGCGCCATTTTGGACATACGTCATAAGCAGGGCGACCTCAGGTCTGCACAAGCCCTGAGCCTAGCAGAAAAACCTGACTCTGGGGGGAGGGGTGAAATAACAGGAGATTAGCATCTAACTTGGCAATCCAGTGGGAGACTGCAGGAGAATTGGAGCCCACACGGAGGGCAGCACAGATTCCCTGTGTGGTTCTTGGGAAAGAGCTTCCAATCTCTGGCTCCTGTGGGTATATCATTCGCCTGCTAACTACCTCCAATTACGTTCAGCTGTGCGGAATTACTTCCCTTTTGAATCAAAAAAAAAAAAAAAAAGAAAGAGAGATTTACCACACCTAACCTGGGAGTGTCATCTTTGACACACCCTCAACCCTGAGAAACCAAACACAGCTCTCAGTCCACACTCATCTCAAGCCTCTAAGGCTCCACGAAAAGCAGACAGTCCACTTAATATAGAGCAATAGTGTAACAAGAAAAAACACCACAGTGAAGAAACCAAATATCTCCAACATGCCATACAACAAACACAAAAACCGAGGTAACAAGAACAAGGAAGACACTATGACGCCCCCAAATGAAAAAGACACCCCAATTCAAGATTATGAAGATGATGAGATAGAAGAAATGCAAGAAGCGGATATCAAAAAATTGATAAGAACATTAAGAAGTTCTCAAAAACAAATTCTTGAACTACAGAAATCCTTAATGGACAAGATAGAAAATCTCTCTCGTGAAAGTGAAATATTAAGGAGGAATCAAAATGAAATGAAACAACTAGTAGAACATGAAACTGTGATAGTGACAAAAACCACAATTAAATGAAGAACTCAATAGATCAAATGACAAACACATTAGAGAGCCTTAAAAACAGAATGGGCGAAGCAGAAGAGAGAATATCAGACTTAGAAGACAGAGAACAGGAAAGGAAACAGGCAAACCAAAGAAAAGAAGAAGAAATTAGAAATCTAAAAAATATTGTCGGGAATCTACAGGATACTATTAAAAAACCTAACATTCGGGTTCTAGGAGTTCCTGAAGGCATGGAGAGGAAGAAAGGATTAGAAGGCATTTTCAGTGAGATACTAGCAGAAAATTTCCCAGGTTTGGAGAAGGAAAGAGGCATCTTAGTACAGGAAGCTTATAGAACCCCTAATAAACATGACCAAAAGAGATCCTCACCACGACACGTTGTAATCAAACTTACCACAGTGAAACATAAAGAAAAGATTCTAAAAGGTGCAAGAGAGAAACGTCAGATTACTCTCAGAGGATCTCCAATTAGACTCACAGCAGACTTCTCATCAGAAATCCTACAAGCTAGAAGGGAATGGCGAGACATAGCCCAGGTACTAAGAGAGAAAAACTGCCAGCCCAGAATATTATATCCTGCAAAGCTCTCATTTGTGAATGAAGGTGAAATTAAGACTTTTCATAGCAAACAGAAACTGAAAGAATTTGTTGCCACTCATCCTGCCCTGCAAAAGATGCTTAAAGATGTGTTACACACAGAAACACAGAAACATGGTCACCAATATGAAAGAAGGTAAAGGAAGGAAACCTCACAGCAAAAGATCATAGGAAGCTCAATTTCTCTTTGACATAGAATTAAACTCTGATGCTCTGTTAAAGCAATGTGTTAAAGTAATCTAAAAACAAAAAGCAATTCAAATCAATTGGCAATCTACAAAAAGAGTTAAAGATGTTAAAAGCTATTATTAAAATTGCTATATTGGTCTATTATGCTATGTTATATGTGTGTACATATTGTATGTCCACATAGGAAATTTTATTAAGAGTTTTATTTTAAATGGCTTATAGATAAGATTGTCCATAAATTTAAGCTGCTAAAATCAATCAAAGATACATTTTAATTTGTGTGACCTGAATCTGTGTATCATATGGTTTAAACTTGTTGGTAGAAAGAAACTAAAAACATTTTATATGGTTGTGCTTAAGTTTACTGGTTAAACAAACTACACCATGTTAGATATTTATGAGGTGTTTTCAAATACATGATTCTTAAAATTTATAGAAGGCATTGGGCCTTCTGGTAAATGTTTTCTTAAGTTCTTATCTAATGGTTGAAACGGTTTGCTAAGTATTCATGTAATATTGCTATTGTCAGCAAGCAATCTAGGACTTGCTCCCTCATTTCTCTATTCTAAGCCCAACTTGTTCTTTCATTTCTCTATTCTCTTCAAGGTAGGAAACTAATTCTATTATGAAGGAATCTGTAGAACGCACAATTTAATCTTTAGACCTTATAAAAGAGATGGCTAACATTTTTCTGTAATAGCATAGCCAAAATAAGAACTTAAATAATAATCTCATAGCTAGATTCACTTCGCCATCAGTGAAGTATACAGTAAGTAGAAAAAACCTCCCTTTCAGACCAAAGGGAAAGAAAGTTTTAAAGTGAGAATATAATTTTCCTCATGGGCATTGTCTACCTTAGAAAAACTACTACAGAACATGCCTGTGACTATAGACTTGTAGTTCAGGCCACCGAAGATTAGAGATGGGACTTGGGCACTCCCTTGACTTGCATCCTCTGGTCTGCTTTAACACAAACCAGGAGGAAAAGAAAGCTAGGCATCAGAAGCAATGGGTGTCAGGCCTATTAATGGCTGATCTGTACAGTGATCTGCCCTCAAGGAGACCCAACAGGCCAGTCCACTGCAGTGCTTTCAATGTGGTAAGCCTGGGCTTCAGCAGAAGTCAGCTTGTGAAGAGCCCTGGCAGCTCTGCCAAGAGTTGGATCACTGGAAATGGACCTGCCCTGGAGTCGAAGGATGCCCAGGTCAGAGCCACAGATCTTATTGGCTCTAAGCTGAAAAGCCCTTCACTCAGCCCAACTTCCAAAGTGACCACTGCAGCTGAGGGGATGGTCAAGTAGGGTCAGCAACATTGCAGGCAGGACTGTAAATTTCTTGTTAGAGATGCCACCTGCCTTTACCTGGCCAGCTCTCCTCCCAGGCCAGCCAAGTAATGAAAGTCAACAGAGTGCCTTCCCCTGGGAGGTTCACACCTCCCTTAGGATATACCCCATGTGAAGAGATAGATAGGTCTGGGCCTCTTAAATTACAAGGCCTAAAGCCCACCAGATTATTATCAAGCCCCCTCTGTCAGGTTCTACTTGCCTCTCAATCAGAAAACTTAATTGTAGTTTAGACAGCACCTTTCTTAGCACATCTAATAATGACTCTGTCCTTTGTTCTAGACCCTGTCTAGCACACTTGGGCCTCATTCCTTTGTAATCATAACCTCTACTCTACCACCAATGGCTCTACTCCCAACCTGTGTGTACTGATGGTCCTCTTCCCCACTTAATGCTGTATAATTGTTCAAACCTGGTAAATGCCACTCTTAGGATCATTGGTTACTATCCTCACTCTGTCTTTTATGACCTTGTCTAAATATGATCAGAGTCGGCAAACTTGGAAGGCTTCCATAGCCTTGGCAACTCATGACGACAGCCTAGGGTGGTTACTGGCGCCATAAACTAGAGTGTCAATTTGTTGGGTCAACAACAGGAGTCACTGTGCACTTGCTCCTCATGTGGGATCTCTGTCCTTAGTGTGCTGTACATTGTGATTTAATGCTATAACTAGTACTCAAACAGTATGTTTCACTTTGTGTTTCTGTGTGGGTGCAAACTGTTGAAATCTTTATACTAAATTGATCTTCTGTACATAAAGCGAATTGAAAATGAATCTTGATGTGAATGGAAGGGAAAGGGAGCGGGAGAGGGGAGGGTTGGGTGGGAGGGAAGTTATGGGAGGGGGAAGCCATTGTAATCCATAAGCTGTACACTGGAAATTTATATTCATTAAATAAAAGTTAAAAAAAATTAAAAAAAAAGAATAACATTTTCCAGAAACATACGATTACTTGCAGTACTCCAATATGCTGTGATGTTTTATATATCATTGCCACTACCCTTCCCCTTAACTCCTATTCCCACTCACCTCTGGTCTTCCCACTTAAATGTTAGTCTTTATTCAAAACCAAGTTCAGACTTTCCCTTTTACATTTAATCACTGCCTCCTCAAGGCCACTCGGTTTAAATAGCATACCCTTAACAATCCCAAGACATGTGTTACAAGAGCCCCCAAATTCATGAATAATGGAAAATTTAAGTACCAGAATCTTATGGCAGGCATTTGGCATAGAGGTTGACACTGCTTAGAATGTTCACATCCCATATCAGAGTGCCTAGGTTTGGGTCCTGACTGTGCTCCTGATTCTAGTTTTCTAGTGGTGCACATTTTTGGAGGTAGCAAGTGATGGCTTAAGTACTTGGGTCCCTGCCACCTACATAGGAGACCTGGATTGAATTCTGGGCTCCTGGTCTCAGCCTGACCCAGCCCTGGATGTTGCAGGCATCTGGGGAGTGAACCAGAGGATGGGATATTTCTCTCTCTCTTTCTCTCTCTCTCTCTCTCTCCCCCTATCTCTCTCAAATAAATAAACAAAAAAAAATTTAAATAACCTTCAGGTCCAAATAACCATGTTATTTAATATTGTAATTAATGTCAACTTTGCATTTCATTACATTGTCATTTTAGTAACATCAACTGTAAAGTTCATTTAATCTAAAAGGAAACAATAAAATTCCAATCACTTCAGGAAATGTATTGCATATGTTACCATACATGGAGAAAAGAAAGCAGTCTTGTAGAAATCCTCGTTCCCACACAACAATCACACAGAATGTGAAAAAAACCACAGGTCCCAGCAAAATCACAAGTTTCTTCATGTAACAGACTTTTGGAAATCATTAAAACAGTGAGTGTCAAATACATAAATGCCAAAAGCATTTCTACTTTTGCACTTGTGTCAGTGAACACCTATTGCCCAGATCAGAACATAAAGGTCATACAGATAGGCCCCCTGCGTTGTCATTCTTTTTATACCAAAGTTGTCCTAACAGAAAGTACCACTTCAAAAACATTTGGCAAATTGGCTCCTAATTGGTCTCACTGCTTCTAGGCCATCTTCCTCTTCAAAATCCTGCCAGGTCCTTTACAAAAACACATCCTTGATGTCACTGTATTTCCCCAAAACCTTTAATGCCTGTTGATAGTCTCTGTTACAGGATTATGTCCCCACAGGGAGGCAGGGCATCTATGAGCCTTCACATCCTGGCCCCAGGCTATACTCCCAGTCTCATTCCCAGCCTCTCTCCTTCACTAACGCTCTCTTCAAGCCACACCAGCTGTCCCTGGAACAACTTTTGGACTTTTCATTACTCTGTGTCTTTGCAAATGCTGTTTCTTCTGTCTGAAAGGCCCTCCCCTTCTCATCTGCTTGCAAAACTTTCATTTGTTAATAACGCTCAGCTGCAATAACATCGCTACCTTTGTAGTTTTCTCTGACCTCTCTCAGAATCACAGTCTCCCTCATTTGTTTTTTTCTGCACCAAAGTGTTGATTACGAAAATAGACCAAGCTAATTCTGCAGGGGGTTAAGAAGCACCCTTTCAACCGACTTACCCCGGCAGCAACTGCGGCGCTACGTGTTAAGCATATTATTCGAGCAGCAATGGGAAGATGGGACCGGATGACCTTTAAGTCCGGAGATGCTATGGTTCGCATTTTTCACACTGTGTCTGTGTGTACTCGTGTGTGTTGGGAGTGGAGGAGGGAAGCAGGGAGAGGGAGACAAAAGGAGAAGGGGGAGGGACAAAAAGAGACAGAGAGGGACAAAGATAGGAGAGAAGAGGGTGG
Source organism: Lepus europaeus (assembly GCF_033115175.1). NCBI lineage: Eukaryota > Metazoa > Chordata > Mammalia > Lagomorpha > Leporidae > Lepus > Lepus europaeus. Next base: position 80,975,585 of record NC_084850.1, read on the forward strand.
ACGCAGTGCAGTAAGAGCAGATGGGCGGGCCCCTATTTCTTCCGCTTTACAGTTTTGCAGAGGTCCAGCCCTGCCAGCATCTAGCGCTGAAGCGTGGGGGAGGGGGTGGAAAGGGGAGGGCCCGCACTTCCTCTGAGCGTGCCCAGCCAGGACTGCCTGACGGATAACCTTCTGCTCCAACAAGGCCAGTTCCTCCACGCCGAGACTCACGCCTATTGTGCCAGGCACGGCGCACTCGGCCGCGCAGCCCCACAGGTGGGATCGGCCGGCGCGGGCCTATGGTTCCCGCCAGGCTAGGCAGTGGAGCGCCGCACAGCGCGCCTTCCCGCCTCCCAGCCGCCGCCCCAGCAGTTCCGACCCAGCGCCAGCAGGCCTGCTCGGTCGATCTTCGAGCCGAAGATGCGGCGGGGCTGGAAGATGGCTCTGTCCGGGGGGCTGCGGTGCTGCCGCCGAGTACTGTCCTGGGTGCCAGTGCTCGTTATTGTCCTCGTCGTGCTCTGGTCCTACTATGCCTACGTCTTTGAGCTCTGCCTGGGTAAGTGGGGCTGGGCACCTAAGGTGGGGAAATTATGCTCCGGCATAATCGTCTGCCCTACCCTTCACACTGGTGTCCCTTGTGTTCTTAGCCCTCAGTCTGCGGTTTTTGTTTCGTTCTCCGAAGAGTGACCTGTCCCCAACCTCTGCCTTCCCACATTATCTCCTGTGCCCTCCCACGAGGGTCCCGCCATGTCACCATCGCCTCCCAGCTAGGGATTCTTATTTCCTTGTCCTACCCACAGTAATTTCCTGGCTGTTCCCATTAGGGCCACCCTTTCTCATACAAGGCAACCCCTGGCGCCTTGTGCTCTGGTTCTGGGGATCCCCACTTTACCCAACTGAGGAAACAACATACCCCGTGTCCTTAAACTGCCCGCTTACCACTGTGAATTCCACCACTGCGTCCAACTAGGAAACCTACCGTTTTCCCTCCTACTGGAATCCCTCTAGGATTCCATACTAGGGATTTCTTGCTAAAAATCTCAAAATATTTCCTCTACTCCCTGGCTCTCCTTCCTCCCCCCTCCCCCCGGGGTCCATCCTTTTCCCGAGATCGTCTCACACTAGCTGAAGTACATCGTGTCTTCATCCACTTGTGACCCCAAGGTACACCTTGTTCTATCCCACTGTGATCTCCCCCTTACAGCAGTAAGCCATTCTCCTTCCGGGTGGGCTCTCCCCATTTTCTCATCTTCTCCCAGGGAATGGGAGTTCTACACTACATTCTCTCCCCTCACACTGGAGCTCTTGATTGTCTCACACTGTGTTCCCTCCAGTCTCCTGCTTACCTGCTTTGAGGAGCACTCCACTCATTCTCATTAGGGAACTCACTTTACTATCTGATACTTCACACTGGTGACCCTGCTTTTGTCACACGATGATCCTGCCTTGTCCCCCAGCTTCTCACACTACATGTTTCTCTTTACTCTCCCCAAAATGCTCCACAATCTCACTCATCCCTTCAAAGGGCCACTGTCTTGTAATCATGATTCCTCCTTGTTACCATTTTTGGGAAACCCACTTGGCACTGCTCTTCACTATTATTATTTCCTCTTAGTTCTCTCTAGGATTGCATTTGTCCTCTTTCTTCTCAAACTAGGGAAACCCTATCCATTCCCACTAGATATCTAATATTTTGTACCTCCTCCAATGGGAGTATCATTTCTTGTTCCCTCTATTAAGACCACTTCATTTATAATTCTGTGATCTTCTCTTATACCCTGTCCTGTCGCGTTAAGGAGCACTCCACCTTCTCCTTTTTATTTTATTTATTTATTTTTTTTGACAGGCAGAGTGGACAGTGAGAGAGAGAGAGAGAGAGAGAGAAAGGTCTTCCTTCTCCGTTGGTTCACCCCCCAATGGCCGCTACAGCCGGCGCACCACGCTGATCCGAAGCCAGGAGCCAGGTGCTTCTCCTGGTCTCCCTTGCGGGTGCAGGGCCCAAGGACTTGGGCCATCCTCCACTGCACTCCTGGGCCATAGCAGAGAGCTGGCCTGGAAGAGGGGCAACCGGGACAGAATCCGGTGCCCCGACCGGGACTAGAACCCGGTGTGCCGGCGCCTCAAGGAGGAGGATTAGCCTATTGAGCCACAGTGCTGGCCCATCTTCTCCTTTTTATAAAATTGTTCCCACAGTCTATCAAGTACTTGCAAACTCAGAATTTCACAGTATTTCCTGATACAAACCCCAAGTCCCTCCCCAACTTGGCTTCCTCCTGGTTCTGTATCTTTAATAGCCTTGTAATGTTCTCATCAACTCACAACAGAATTTTTTTAACACTCATTTTATTTATTTGAAAGGCAGAGAAAGGGAGAAAGAGAGAGAAGGCACTCCCCAAATAGCTACAACAGCCAGAGCTGGGCCAGTCTAAAGCCAGGAGCCAGGAACTTCTTCTGGGTCTCCCATGTGGGTGCAGGGAATCAAGCACTTGGGCCATCTTCTGCTGCTGCCAGGACATGGGACACGAACCAGTGCCCATATGGGATGCTGGCACTACAAGCGGTGGCTTAACCCATCACACCACAATGCCAGCCCCCACAACAGAATTTTTATATTATATCTTATCTCTTCACAATAGAGCTCCCACTTTTACCCGCCACTAAACTCTTCCATTGCCCTTGTCTTCTCACACGTTGAAGAATTTCCATCTCCTCTGAAAGTCTACTATTTTCTTAGCACTTCAATACCATATTCCTACTGCCAGCACCCTTAAATTTCTGATCTATTATGTTTCCTATTCATTGACTGTAAGGTTCCAGTATATTTCCAGTGCCCTCACATTAGGACTCCTAATTGCCCTATTGGACATCCCTTCACTCCAAAGTCCTTCCAAGACTCCTTCATTTCTTCATATCAAACTTTTCTCACCTTACAAATTATAGCTGGGGTGCTTTTTTTTTCCCAACCCCAGGACCTGACACCACTTATAACTTCGTTCTCATACATATAATTTAAATTCTCTTTCTTTTTAATCATGCTTTATTTATTTAAGAGAGAGAGAGAGAGAGAGAAAGAGACAGATACCGCTCCCATTCTCTGGTTCACCCCCCAAAATGTCCACAGCAGCAGAGACTGCGCCAGAGTTAGAGCCAGGATCTGAGATCACAATCCAGGTCTCCAATGTGGGTAGCAGGAACCAAATTACTTGAGCCATCACCACTGCCTACAAGGGTCTGCATTGTCAGGAAAGCTAGAGTCAGGAGTTATGGCCCGGAGTTAAACCCAAGCACTCTGATGTGAGACACGGGCATCTTAACTGATAGACTGAATGTCCACTCCCCCTTCTCTTGCAATAGTCAACTCCCAGCTAGACTGGGATGAACTATAGACACAAGAGATGACCCTTGCTTCCAATATAAAGTTTGAATTTTCCTTACCTTCTTCTTGAAGATATTGTGGGAAATGCAGAAGGATCTCTTAAAAATAAATTTTAGTGAGTGAAAAACATGTAATGTTATACAAATGGTTATTTGTGACTTGGGGTAACATTTTAGTGTCTTCATCCTACACAGGAGAAAATTTTCTAGAAAAAAAAATGTCCAGCTGGAACTTTAAAAAAATTTCATTAGTTGACTACTTAGATATGGGTTTATGCTGTTGTCGTTTTTATCTTAATCTATTATTAAGGTGTATTAAGCAGATTGTTCAATGACTGTGGCTTTTTGAATGACTGAAGGGTCAAAACTTTAATTCCATTATTATGGTATGGACATTGCTCCTAGGATCAATACTATATGGTAAGAACTATTAAATGTATTTTGGAGTTTCTCAGTAATGACTTACATGAGCTTTTCAAAAAAAAAACCATCTTTTTAAAAATTAGTAATGATAATGCCTAATACTTATAATGTGTTTCCTCTGTGCCAGATTTGAGGTACTGTAGATATATTCACTTTTTATATATTAACTCATTTAATTCTCAAAATAACCATATGAGACACATATCCCCATTGTGCAGATGTGTAAACTGAAGCGCAGATGAACAAACTGAGGTAAAGACCAAGTTAGAATCAGTGCAAATAATCAGCTTTCTATAAATTCTTACTTAACTGCATACTGTTAAAAACTGAAAGGTTGGCCGGCGCCGCGGCTCACTAGGCAAATCCTCCGCCTGCGGCGCCGGCACCCCGGGTTCTAGTCCCGGTCAGGGCTCCGGATTCTGTCCCGGTTGCCCCTCTTCCAGGCCAGCTCTCTGCTGTGGCCCGGGGAAGGCAGTGGAGGATGGCCCAAGTGCTTGGGCCCTGCACTCACATGGGAGACCAGTAGGAAGCGCCTGGCTCCTGCCTTCGAATTGTTGTAGCGCCAGCCGCAGCGCGCCGGCCGTGGCGGCCATTTTGGGGGTGAACCAACGGAAGGAAGACCTTTCTCTCTCTCTCACTGTCTAACTCTGCCTGTCCAAAAAAAAAAAAAAAAACCAAAAAAACAAAAAAAAAAAAAAACTGAAAGGTAAAGCTTAGGACTTTTGATATACTTGCAAAACACTTGATACATGCCAGACACTGTTTGTAAGTGACTAACATATACACACACACACATACACACGTGCATTCATAGGCACACAAGAAAAGCACGTGGCCATATACTTAATTATAACAATTTTAAGAGATATATACTATCAATATGCCCATTTTATAGACAAGCAGACTGAGGAGCATACAGATTAAGTACTTTAACAAAGGTCACAGAGCTAGTACATGGCTAAACCTATATACTTAGACAACTTGGATCCACACCCTATGCTCTTAACCACTGTACTGTCTTAATACCCTGCCTCCTCTCTAATAACATAGAGGTCAAAAGTTGTGACTCACAGGCCAGAAGTAGCCTGCAGATCTATTTTATTTGGCCCACACATGTTTTCTTAACATTTTGCCTCAGTTACCATTATTCAAAAATCAGGAAAGCAGAGTAGTACATTCACAGTGTTGTGCAATCATCACCTCTATGCAGTTCCAAAAATATTTCCATCACCCCAAAAGGAAACCTCAAGGGCATTCAGCAGTCACTCTCTATTAAAAAGGGCCTGGATTGGAAGTGGAGCAGCTGGGACTCAAACCTGGGATGTCAGTGTCTCAAGTAGCAGCTTAACCCACCGCACCACAACACTAGCCCTGTTAATTCTTTAAATGTTAAGCAGAGACTACATAAATAAAATAAAAGTTGAGTCAAAAAATGTTTAACAGAATTCACCATTGAAGCCATATGGGCCTGGGATTTTCTTTGTTGGAAGGTTTTTTTTGTTTTTGTTTTTGATTTTGATTTTTTTTATGTTAGAGACTCCAATTCCTCTCTTGATCTGTTAGAATTTCTGTTAGAATTTTCTATTTCTCCCTAATTCAGTATTGATAAGTTGTATATTTCTCAAAATATATCCACTTTCTTTCAGGTTTTCCAGTTGTTCACATGTAATTGTTTGTAGTAGTCCCTTATGATCCATGTGTTCTTGTGGGTAAAAAGGAAAGAAAACTCAAATAAATAAAATTATAAATAAAAGAGGAGCTCTTATTTATTTCTACTCTAGTCTTTATTATTTCCTTTATTCTGCCAACTTTGGACCTGGTTTGTTCTTTCCTTTTTCTAGTTCTTTGAAATGCAAAATTAGGTTGTTTGAGATTTGTTTAATGTAGTCAGTTATTGCTGTCAACTTCTTAATTCTTCTTTTGCTTCATCCCAGACATTTTCATACATTGTGCTTTCATTTTCACTTGTCTTGATATTTTTTTCTTTTTGATGACCTCAGGGTTGGTTTTAATCATCTGATAATGGACTCCTTAGTACTGCAATAAACAATCCAAGCGGTGGCCCAACCCATTGTGCCACAGCAGTCACCCCTACTTGCACATTTTTAAGGTCTACAACACAATATTTTAACACATATACAGATCTTAAACCAATTGTATTAAGAAACCAGCCTTTCCATTTTCTCATCTTTTCTTTGTGTTTGGAGCCTATCAGCTCCTCTCTTCTAGTTTTTTGTACAGAATATTATACATCATCATGAGCCATAGTCACCTTACTGCGTCACAGCACACCAAAATCTATTATAGTTACCTACTGTGTTTTATTACCCATTATTCTACATCCCCCATTCCCCTCCCCCACCTTTCTCAGACTCTTGTAATCCTGATTTCTATCTCTTATTTGTATTATCTATTTGATGAGACATTGTTATCCTCATTTCCTTTAATTCATTTTCCATGGTTTCCTATAACTTTTTAAGCATATTTAAGACAATTGATTTAAAGTCTTTATCTCATAAGTTCAATCCCTGAGCTTCCTCAAGGACAATTTTTATTAATTTCTTTTTTCCTGTTAATGAACTATATGATTCTGTTTCTTTGTATGCCCTGTAATTTTTTTTGCTGAAAACCAGACATGTTGAATGTTATAAAGTTGCAACTCCAAAAATCAGAATCTCCTCCCTCCCTGGGGTTTGTTGTTGCTTGCAGTGAGCTGTTCATATTTGCTTGTTTAGTGACTTTTCTAACCTATATTCTAATTCTATTCCTTATGCATGTGTGGTCTCTAAAGTTTCTGTTCCTTAAATCTTTGGTTACTTAGTGGTTTCATAGATACTTCATGAATGCAAAGTGTCAAAAAATAGAAAAGAAAAAAACATATACTCCTCCAGTCTTTGCTGATTGGCTTTTTGTTGAGTATTCCTTGAACTCTTATCCAGGCCATTTGTGGCCATATTTTTGCCTTCACTGTGCAGTACTTGAAGGCCAGCAATAAAGGTGAAAGCTTGGAGTCTTCTTAGGCTATTTCTGAGCATGTATCCTATCTAGGCTGTGTGCATGCAATTCTCTGTTCTGTGGTACACATAGTAGCTTTTAAATACCCTTATTCCTCTACCTATATTCTTTGTTCACCTCTGCCTGGTCTATCTGTTGCCATGAGTTGTCTCTTGTCCAAAGCTGGTACAATACCTGTGTCTTTAAGTACTTCTGATCAAAACTACCAGGAAACTTCTCTGGCCCTGAGAATACCCTGAGTCAGACAAAATATAAGGAAGCCTTTATGTTGTTGGTCTTTGAGGGAGTCACAAGACATTCAAAGCTCACAACCACAGTAGTTTAATAACAAGGTCCATATTGCTTCCTCTAGCATCAGAAACCTTCAACAGGAGTGTGGGCTGCCACCCTCACAGCCCATGATGATCTGGGTTGTTGAGAATAGTACAAAACCAATTTAAAATGTCACATTATTTTCCTACAAAGCAACAGTTCCCTTTTCCACCATGTATTCCCTCTTGATTGTTGGAAATTTTTTTTTATTATATTATAGTGTTCTGCAAAAATTAGTTCTGACAAGTTTTACCAATTCACAACTCTTCTATTTTTGGTGATCAACAAAATCCATTTGGGTATTAAAAAATAAATAGATCTAGGAATTATTTTTACACTAAATGTAGAAATTCTTCAAGGAAAATTAGAAGAAATGAAAACTGATAATACAAAAAAAACCAGATGAACATTTTAACATTTTCTACAAACCAAGTTTCTACAGAACTAAAAGCTATCCCTTCAAGCCTGTATGAATCATGGTATTACCACATCTAGAATGGTTTTATATGTCATTTGTATGCCAAACAGTTGCATATATCACACATGACTAGTAAGATCTCATACTAAACTTCTAAAATGACGCCAGTGATTCTTAAACATGGTTGATAATCAGAACCAACCACTGAGCTTTAAAAGAGTTTTTATTAACAATAATTATACATATTTATGGGCTATAGTGAAGCACTTCAATACATGTATAAAATGGATAGTGATCAAATCAGTATAATCAACATTGACATTACTTTATAATTGGAGTCTTGAGGTTCCTTTCTTCTGTTTCCTCATAAAATATATATTAGGATATTGTGAGCTATAGTCACTCTACTATGCTCTGTAACATTAGGAACTTACTCCTTCATCCTCACACTGATTGGTACCCATTATCCAAATTGTCTATCCTCTACTACTCCTCACAGCCTCTAGTAATTACTATTCTGTGTTCAATTTGAGTTTTTTTTAGCTTCCACATATGAAGGGGAACTCTCAGTATTTGTCTTTATGTGTCTGGCTTATTTCATTCAGCATGTTCCTCTAGCTCCATCCATTTTGCTACAAGTGACAGAATTTCATTCTTTTTATGCATTGCATATACATACATTTTCTCTTCCCATTCATCTGATAATGGACTCCTTAGTACTGCAAGAAACATAGTGAAGCAGGTGTCTCTTTGATACAATGATTTCATGTCTTTTGGATATATACATTGCAATGGGATTGCTGGATCATATGGCAGTTTTTTTCTTAAAGGAATCTCCATACTCTTGATTTTCCTTCATGGCTGTACTAATTTACATTCCCACCAACAGTGTTTAAGAATGCCGGTTTCTTTACCTCCTCACCAGCATTTGTTACTTTCTGTCTTTTTAGTAGTAGCCACTCTAACAGGGATTATATATCATTATGATTTTGACTTGCATTTTCCTGATAGCTAGTGATATTGAGCATTTTTTCATATATTTGTTGGCCATTTGTATTTCTTTCGAAAAATGTCTCTTTAAGCCATTTGCCCATTTCTTAACTTGACTGGTTTTCTAGTTGTTGAGTTTTTTAGTCCCTTATATGTTTTGGATATTATTCCTTTGTCAAATAAGTAGATTGCAGATATTTTGTCCCACTCCAAATAAAAGACCTAAATATAAGACCTGATGAGGTTTTAAAATACAAATTCTTGCACCTCTACCCAGAAATTTATTACATAGAAGGGGCCCTGGAATCTATATTTTTATCATACTGCCAAAGTAACTATTAAGATCCTCCAGGTTTGACCCATGCCGCGGCTCAATAGGCTAATCCTCCTCCTGCAGCGCGGGCACCCCGGGTTCTAGTCCCGGTCCGGGTGCTGGATTCTGTCCCGGTTGTTCCTCTTCCAGGCCAGCTCTCTGCTGTGGCCCGGGAGTGCAGTGAAGGATGGCCCAAGTCTTTGGGCCCTGCACCCGCATGGAGACCAGGAGAGGCACCTGGCTCCTGGCTTCGGATCAGCGCGGTGCGCCGGCCGCAGGGCGCCTGCCTCGGCGGCCATTAGGGGGGTGAACCAACAGAAAAGGAAGACCTTTCTCTCTGTCTCTCTCTCTCACTGTCCACTCTGTCCAAAAAAAAAAAAAAAAAAAAAAAGAGAAAAAAAGAGATCCTCCAGGTTTGAGAATGACTGCATAAATAGCAAATTAATGGCTAGTAAGAGTAACTTTTTCAGATGATTAAATGAATATGGGCATGATTTGCTTGCTTTTAACAAGAGAATAATCAGAAATCAGTTCCCTATTTCAAATTCTGTTTCCACTTCTAACCTAGAATCTAGGTATCTAAGGAAAAAGATGAAAATAAAAGTTGTTCATTTTGACATTGAAAAAATTATTTTAAAACTTTGAGAACCCATAAGTTTTAAAACTTCATACTTGTTTTGTCCTAGACATGTTGTAAAACCTAACATCACTAAAAAACTAACCTTTCTAAGAAAAGTGATAAGAAACAACTTACAATAATTAAGTACTTATTATGTGCCAGACACTCATACTTTATACATATCTTATCCATTAGCCCTTATAACAACCTGTTAACATAAATAACTTTATCCTCATTTTAGATGAGGAATCTGATGCACACAGCAGTTAAATAACTTGCTTAAAAGGTCACAGACAAATCAATGTCAGAGCCAGAATATGAATACATCCAAAATATATGCAATACATCACTGTGAACTCCTTCCAAATATGTCATTAATTTAAAGAGCTTCATGTTGTACATGAGCACACATCTCACTGCACTCCTAATATTTTCAAATTTCCCACATTCCTAAGTTCTTTTGAACTATGCTAATTCAGTAACCACAAGCCACATGTGTCTGAAACCTGGCAACTGAATCTATATGTTCTGGGAGCATAAAATATACAGAAGTTTTTTAAAACTTAGTGTAGAAAGGAATATAAAATATCCCAATAATTTTACATAACATATTGAAAATATTTTATATACTGGATTAAATAAATTATATTGCTAAAATTAGTTTCATTTGGTATTTTTAAACTCTTAAACATGTTCCTACTAGAAAATTTAAACTGCCTAGTTCACATTATGTTTCTGTTGTACAGCACTGATGAAGAATTTCTTCCATACCCTTTTTACCACATTTGTTGACCATCCATCCTCATCTAGCCCCAATTAGGCTTATTCTAGCCATACTCTTATGTGAACCCTACACTGAGCATCTACTAAAAAGAAGTCATAAGATGGGTTTTGATTTAACACAAGTTGTTGTGATAAAAAGCCATTCCATTTACTCTTCCATAACTTTTCTCTGTATCTAGGTGCAAAGAATCAATAAATAGGTGAGAGAAAAGAGGAGAGACAGTGCAAAGAGCTATTTGATGATAACTCCAGTCATTTCACTCTCCAGTAGTGAACTGAAATTTGAAGAAAGCAAGTGTATCACACATCACTCTAGATTCATGCATGGCAAATTACCCGTAGAGTGGCTAAGTGTATGCTTACCCGAGATTCATGATAAAGGATTAATTTTGTCAAAATTTAGTGTGACTCTTGTAACATTTTCATTTTAGATATAACTGAACTATTTTAGCCTCTTCCTCTAATAGTGCACGAGGCAATATTAGAGAAATAAAGGAAAGGCAGAATTACAGATATAAGTGCCACAATCTTTTGAAATGAAGGCCTTTTTTCTCCTCAGGGAATTTTGCAGGAAAATATTTTTCCCTTAGATTTATTGACTCCTTATAGAATTTCAGAGGTGAAAGTCTTTAAAAGTCAAGTCACTGCTGAAATGATGTCTGAATATCCCCTACAGTATTTCCATTTGCAATGGGAAATTCACTCCTTCGCAAGGCTGCTGGAAATTATCATCATGCTGATGATCATCATCACCATCATTGAATTAAATATGTTAACCTGCAGCTGTTATCCACTGATTCTGTCTCTGCCTTCTGTTCTTGAATCATATAAACCAATCCGAGTTACAAATAAGTCCTGCAATTACTTAAAGATAGTTGCCCCCCGCTTAGAGAATTCACTCATCCCAACAACTACAAGTACTAGGTGATCTTCCCTGACCCATAGTGCTGTAGCAAGTGGCCAAGCAAATGGGAGTTAGGACCTCTACTTCTTGTTTAGAAGTGAGTGTTCAGCCCTTAAGTATCAGATGCTCTTTATTAAGTGAGTGTTCAGCAATTTATCAATTACTGTTTATTAAGAATAATCCTGATGCAATTCTGGTCTCCTTCAGTCCATTTTAAGAAATGTTATTAACCCAATTCATGGCCTAGTTGAACCAATACTGCCATGAAATGTGCATGTGCAAAATCATAAAGTCAGGGCCAGTATTGTGGCATAGCAGGTTAAGCCACCAACTGTGACACCGTCATCCTTTATGGGCCCAGGTTCAAGACCCAGCTGCTCCATTTCTGAACCAGCTCTCTGAAAATGCATCCTGGGAAAGCAAGGGAAGATGGCCTAAGTGCTTGGGCCCATGCACCCATGTAGGAGACCTGGATGAAGCTCCTGGCTCCTGGCTCCAGCTTGGCCCAGCCCTGGCCATTATGGCCATTAGGGGAGTGAAACAAATGTCTGTCTCTCCCTCTCTCTGTAATTCTGCCTTTCAAATAAATAAAAAATGAATCTTAAAATTAAAAAAAATCATCAAGTCCCAGGTTGACCCATCAAGACTTCTTGTTTATACTTCGATTTGTATTGTCAAGGTACAAGAGCTGCCTTTTCCAAGCATTCTTAACCAAGAGTCTTTAACTGCAGAAAAAACGAAAGACTTGGTATCAGTCTCCGGGCAGGTTTACTGTAAAAAAAAAAAAAAAGAAAGAACGAATGAACGAACATTATCTAATCAGATTTTTTTTTTTAAATAGGCTTAATACACTTTATTTTTCTCGTGTAAAAACCCTAAGTTGTAACCACAGCTGGAGCCTGGATCCTCTGCACAGACACGTTGGTGTGGGTTTTTACAAGATGAAATCCTGAGAGGGAGACTTGGAGAACACAGTCTCTCCCCAGAGGTCAGGAGTCAGATAGCTGTAGCTCTTGGAGATAGCATCAAAGGTGGCCTTGGCAAAGTTGCCTGGGGTGGCAGTGCAGCCCCTGGCTGAGGTGTGGCAATCATAGCAGCAGCTACCTGGGGACAGGAACCAAGAGTATGCCAGTGCCCCTGGGATCTGGGAATGAGGCACACCAGCACAGAGCTACAGTGTCTGATCACCTTGGAAAGCCCTGTGTGGGGTTTGCCGATCTTGTTCCCCTAGTAGCCTCTCTGCACAGGGACAATGGAGAGCTTGGCCAGGATGAAGGCCCCTTGGATGGCAGATGATGGTGGCTACCTCCTTGGAGCACTTCACACCTAGGCCAACATGACCATTGTAGTCCCTGATGGCAACAAATGCCTTGAACCTTGTCTGCTGGCCAGTGCATGCATACTTCTGCACTGGCATCATCGTCAAAAGTCATCCATGAGGGACACCCCCAGGAAAAAGTCAGTGATCTCAGACTCCTTGATGGGCAAGGAGAGGAGAGAGATCTGCTCTAGGGACTCGATTTTCATGTTCTTAACCAGGCATCCCAGTTTGGTGACGGAACCACTCCTTGTCCTCCTCCTTGCCTCTGCAAGGAGGTCTCCAGCCCCAGCCCCACCCCCAGCCACAACTGCTTCTGCCAAAGGCTGGTGGCCTCCCCTTCCATTCCTTCCACTCTGCCAGACCCTCCTGCAACACTGGCATCATCTGCCACTTGGTGTCCTCTCCAAGAAGCAGCATCTGGTCAGATTCGTAGCCAGACAAAAATGTAATGATTTTAACAAGGCCCATTAATTGATCATTAAAAGGAGAATTTTTTAGGACTAACCAAAATTACACCAGCATTTGAAGGGAAAGAGAAAGTATAACTGATAAAGGGCCTGAAACAATAGCCCCTAGAATGTAGTCTCAATCTCTGGATTTTTTTTTCTAGTTTTTCTGACCCTTAACTATTGATCATTTGGGTAAAAAAAACATCTTACCAGCTTCTCAAGATTGAAAGCCATGTCTGGTAGCTTCTGTTTACCTTAGCATGTAGTACAAGTGCACACAGATAGTGATGATGAGTAAACACAGGTAGGCCTCACTTTGTACAAATGACATTCTGAGCCAAAGTTTTACACATACACACATACACACATACACATGCACATGAAAGTAGTTCAAAAAATTCTTGTAAAATTAATTAGAAGAAGTTTATTTTAGTGCAAAATCTGTTGAAATCCATGCATAACTTTCATACAGTGCATTTCCATGAGCTTTTTGAATACCGCTGTATACTTGATTTCAAAAAATTTTGAAACACATATACATATACACTGATATAGTACATAGCATATATTGCAATTATCCATCAAGAAATTATTGAAAGAAATAGACACAGTACATGAAGAAAGCCCTAGAGACTGGAATTTAGCCCCAACTCACCACTAACTTGCTCTGTGAACTTAGGCAAATCATTTGATACTACTCCAGTCTATTTTTCTCCATCTGTACAATGAAATAAACCAGATAATTGCTAAAGTTCTTTCCAGTTCTGATATTCTGTGAAATCTTAACTCAAAGATAGTAATAATATTCATCAAGTACTTGTCCATTTCTAGACCCTATGCTAAGCAGCACTTATATGCATTAACTCACTTTAGTTCTCAGGTAACCTTAAGATGAAGGTAAAACCCTAAGTTGTAGCCACAGCTACATTCCCCCTGTGATGAAGATACTGTTAGGGAAGTTAAAGAAGGTGCCTAGGGTCACAAAATAGTGCAACTGGGCTTCTAACCCAGTCTGACTTCAGAGCTAGCATGCAATATCGACACTGTTACCTCCAAATATGCAAGAGAAGCTCGGTATTTAAAGACATCCTTTAATTAACACACAATTATTCTTAGGTGTTTAAATTTAACTGAAAAGTGATCCCTGTTAAATATAAGAGTGGGAAAAAGAGAAGGAGGAGATGTACAATTTGGGACATGCTCAATCTGACTTGCCCCAAATGGTAGAGCTAGAAACGTGCCAGAGGATTCCAATTCAATCCCATCAAGGTGGCATGTACCAATGCCATCTCACTAGTCCAAGTGATCAATTTCAGTTCACAATTGATGGCTCTGATAGGTCTAAGAGTCAAAGGGATCACCCAAACAAGACTAGTGTGTGCTAATACTAACTGATAGAATTAAAAAGGAGAGAATGACCCAACATGGGAAGCGGGATACACAGCAGACTCATAGAATGGCAGATGTCCTAAACAGCACTCTGGCCTCAGAATCAGCCCTTAAGGCATTCGGATCTGGCTAAAGAGCCCAGAGAGTATTTTAGGCATGGAAAGCCAAGACACTGTGGCAAAAAGAAAAAAAAGACTTAAATAAAAGATCTCTGCAAGTGAGATCCCAGCGGAAAGAACGGGCCATCAAAGAAAGAGGTACCTTTCTCTGAAGGGAGGAGAGAACTTCCACTTTGACCATGACCTTGTCTAAATAAGATCAGAGTCGGCAAACTCAAAAGGTTTCCATAGACTTGTCAACAAATGACAAGAGCCTAGGGTGATTACTGATGCCATAAACAAGAGTGTCAATTTGTTAAGTCAACAACAGGAGTCACTGTGCACTTACTCCTCATGTAGGATCTCTGTCCTTAATGTGTTGTACAATGTGAATTAATGCTACAACTAGTACTCAAACAGTACTTTACACTTTGTGTTTCTGTGTGGGTACAAACTGTTGAAATCTTTACTTAATATATGCTAAATTGATCTTCTGTGTATAAAGATAATTGAAAATGAATCTTGATGTGAATGAAAGGGGAGAAGGAGTGGGAGAGGGGCGGGTTGCGGGTGGGAGGGAAGTTATGGGGGGGAAAGCCACTGTAATCCATAAGCTGTACTTTGAAAATTTATATTTATTAAATAAAAGTTAATAAAATAAAAAAGACATCCTACAGAGAGTACTTTGGGAATGTAAATAATCATCTCTGGATTTATCAATGTTTAAGTTCTTACTGTCATGTTACATAGCTTGTGTGTTTCCATTTGTTGAGTTTTTAAAAAATGAAAGTTCATGCCTCTATTGAATGAATGGAAATTCTTAATTACTGAAGGAAGATAGCAAAGGATGAAATTTAGTCATCCTTGCCTTCTCTCATGTTAGGCTGGTGGTACTCTAATGTACCATTGTATAAATTGCTCAAAAATGATGATGTGGAAAAATGAGTTAATAAAAAATATTTCTCTCTCTCTCCCCCCTCCACCAACAGTGACTGTATTGAGCCCAGCAGAAAAAGGTAAGAGGATGTTATAAATTGTACACTTAGATAAGTGGAAAGTTTATGATAACAATTTTTAGGAAGCTTACCCAGAAATAAAGTGGAACATACTTTCAGCGGCCATTTTGGCTATAGGACAGCGATTGGAAATTGCCAGAATTTAAGATAGGGAAGAACACAATTAACCACTCTACCAAAGTGATCTGGTCTCTCTCAGCTCATTACTGTTACCCAAACTACCTGCCCTTCCTGCCCAATCCATCCCCTACCCCAGGCATGGAGGAAGTGCCCCACAGTGGGCTTTAAAGGGCTAAATCCTTCACCATCATAGTCCCAGTATGTTTATTGCTCTCCTTTCCACTCCTCACCACCATCCTTGACATAACCTGTGGTTTATACATACTTTTTTAAAAAAAGATTCATTTATTTATTTAAAAATCAGAGTTACACAGAGAGAGAGAGAGAAGGAGAGGCAGAGAGAGAGAGGTCTTCCATCTGCTGGTTCACTCCCCAGATTGTTGCAATGGCCAGAGCTATGAGGATCCGAAGCCAGGAGCCAGGAGCTTCTTCCGGGTCTCCCACACAGGTGCAGGGGCCCAAGGACTTGGGCCATTTTCTACCACTTTCCCAGGCCATAGCAGAGAGCTGGATAGGAAGTGGAGCAGCCAGGACATGAACCAGCGCGTATATGGGATGCCGGCTCTGCAGGTGGCGGCTTTACCCACTACACCACAGCACCGACCCCTATACATACTTTTTGAAGAGATGGAGATGTTTCCATTTTAAAAAGTCGAAGTTAGGCATGAATCTAAAAAATCCTTTAGCTTTATTTTATTTTATCGGTAATAGCCATAAGTATTTATGTAGCCTCTAGCCATTTTTAATTCTCACTTCATGGAAATTGATTGTTTTAATTCATTAACCTATCTGGCATTCATATTATTCCATTCTATAGCTCCAGTTTGCTATCAGTCATTTAACAGAGGCATTGGCTATAGAGGAAACAGAGCAGTAAGGTTGGGAGACAGTAGAGCAGAGTAGTTAAAAGTGTGGGTTCTGGAGCCAGACCATCTGAATTCAAATCCTGGCCCTTCTGCTTCCTAGTAAATTATTTATCTCCTCATGCTTATGTATAGAATAGAAAGAATACTGCCTATTTCATAGAGTTGTGAAAATATAATGTGTTAACGCATGTAAATCATGTAGAAAAGAGGTGAACAAAACAAATCCTGATGACTCAATACATTTTTACAAGTTTTATTATAACATTACAGCAAGTCTTTAGTTGCCTTTTATTTTTTATCATGCATGGTTCTTAATATCAGAGATCATCTTTTACATACTTTATGTATAATATTAAATAATCATAAATAAATATCTCCACAATAAACTTCCATGACAAATTGAGTGGGGGCTTAGATGATGCTCTACCATAATAAGAATAATGAGAATAATGGTCTGTTTATTCTTGAAGCTAAAATTTATTGTGCCAGGTACCCTGCTGAGTACTGCATATGCATTGTGTCCTTTAATATTTGCATTAACACAACAATGTAGATACTCTTACGTTCATTTTATACAGAAAGAAACTGAAATTTAAAGAAGTTAAGTAATCTATCCCAGGTCATCTCAGTAGCAAGTGGTATTGATTCAACCCAGAACTGTCTGACTTCAAAGCCCAGGCATACTCAAACAAAGGTACATTTATGCTTTACTTTTCAATTGATAATCTCCTAGGCTTGCCTAGCTGTGCTCTTTACTCAGAAACTTGATGTTCAACTGCTTTTTACCACTGTCCAAAGTACCATGTCTTCATTTTCTTGTGTACCTTAGTGAACTTAACTACATCGGTGTGGAGTTTCATTTATGAACTCAACTCAGTTTAACAGATTTCTGGTAACATCAGTCCAGTTACCAGGATTTGAGTTCTCTAAAGAGATTGTTACCACAATGTATGATTTTTTAAAGTTTTATTTATCTATTTGGAAGACAAAATGATAGAGAGTGAGGGAGAGACAGAGTGAGCAAGATCTTCCATCTGCTGATTCACTCCCCAAGTGCCCGCAACAACCAGGACTGGGCCAGGCTAAAGCCAAGAGCCAGGAACTTCATCTGGGTCTCCCACTTGGGTAGCAGGGGCCCAAGCACTCAGGCCATCATCTGCTGCCTCCCAGTCAGTCACATTAACAAGAAGCTGAATGGAAAGCAGAGGCAGGACTCAATGTCAGACACTCCAATATGGGATATTGGCATCCCAAACAGCAGCTTAATCCACTGTGCCACAAATGCCTGCCCCAAAATTGCATGATTTCTTCTAACGCTAGGAATCTATGATTGCAAAGCACTTTTTTCCTTGATCTTCAGTTCATCAACACAGTGAGAAATAAGATTACATTTTGCATTTTCATCCTGCAATGGGGCATAATGGGACAAAGCATAGGTTTTACGAGATAGAATATCTGAGCTGGAATTCCAGCTGTGTTATTCACTAGCTCTCTGACCTTTGGAAACTAACTCAGCTCCTCTGAACCTCAGTCTCTAAAATGAGACTAGTTTAATAACGTCTTACAGATTTGTTGTAAGCTAGTGAAAGTATGCAGCAGTAATCTGCCTTGTAAATGTTAAGTATTAACAATCTCAGTTGTTACTTTTTTGAATGTCAGAATTCTCAGACACTGGAATCCATAAACTAAAATAAGATTCAGTTATAATCAGAAAGCCGTTAGACTTTTAAAGAACTTTGAACACTATAGCAGTTTACTAAGAGAGGCTGTGAAATCTCCTTTTCAGAAAGTGTCAGATACCCAACTATTTGGCATATTTGCCTAGAAACAGTCCAAAAGACTGATAACTATCTGAGGTCCCTTCTAGTCCTGTGTGAATCTGTAACTTGGTTCAAACTATACTGCACTATTAAAGAAGCATAAAATATGGTATATGACTACCAGGAGGAACATTATTTAGCATAGACAGAGAGAATATAAAAGCAAAGAAGTAAAAGGCTCAAATAACATAATTTCATTCAGTCTCCAAAGCATAAGAAAACCATAGTCAAAAATACTGAAATTTTTAAAAAAATTTTTCTTTACTTAATGGTTCCTATTATAGGTTGAAGTGTATCCCCTAAAAATTCATCTCCATGAGAATGATCCTACACGGGAAGCAGGATACACAGCAGACTCATAGAATGGTAAATGCCCTAAACAGCCTCTGGCCTCAGAATCAGCCCTTAAGGCATTCAGATCTGGCTGAAGAGCCCATGAGAGTTTCTCAGGCATGGAAAGCCAAGACACTGTGGCAAAAACAAAAACAAAAACAAAAACAAACAAACAAAAAACCTAAATGGATCTCTGTGAGTGAGATCCCGGTGGAAAGAATGGGCCATCAAAGAAGGCAATACCTTTCTCTGAAGGGAGGAGAGAACTCAAGTGGCTTCCATAGTCTTGGCAGCTCATGACAAGAGCCTCGGGTGATTACTGATGTCATAAATAAGAGGTCAATTGTTAAATCAACAACGGGAATCACTGCGCACCTGCTCCCCATGTAGGACCTCTGTCCTTAATGCATTATACTATGCGAATTAACAGTAAAACTACTAGTCAAACAGTACTCTATAATGTGTGTCTTTGTGGGTGCAGTCTGTTGAAATCTTTACTCAGTATATACTAAATTGATCTTCTATATATAAAGATAATTAAAAATGAATCGTGATGAAGAATGGGATGGGAGAGGGAGTGGGAGATGGGATGGTTGCAGGTGGGAGGGAGGTTATGGGGGGGAAAGCCACTATAATTCAAAAGTTGTACTTTGGAAATTTATATTTATTAAATAAAAGTTTAAAAAAATCATCTCCACCTGGACTTTGTGAATGTGACCTTATTCGGATGTAATCAAGTTAAGATGAGGTCATACTGGATTAGAGTTAGCCCTGATCCAGTAACTGATAGCCTCATAAGAAAAGGGAAATTTGGTTATATAGATATACACAGAGAGAAGACAGCCATGTGGTGATGGAAGCAGAGGTTGGAGTTATGTTGTCGCAAACCAGGGAAAACTAAAGATTGCCAGAAACCACTAGAAGCTAGGAAAAGGCAAAAAAAAAAAAAAAGGTTCTCCCCCAGAGCCTTCAGTGATAACAGAGTCCTGTCTATACCTTGATTTCAGATTTCTAACCTCTGGCACATTTTTCCTCTATAAAATGGCGATAATACTTAACATTTTAAGGTTATTCTGAGCACTAATAAGAGAAGATATATCTCTTAGTATAGTACATGGACATGATAAGGACAAAATAAGTAGTAGTAAATACCATTACTACATTATTATTATTATTGTTGTCGTTGTCATTGGTACTAACATTGGAGAGAACTTGAAAAATCTTCCTTCTAAAAAGCATAACATATTTCAGTACTATAATTCCTTGTGACTCCTCTTTTGAAAATTGTCAAAATCCATAGGTAGAACAAGCAAGATTCAAAGAAGTAAAATATGTCACCTAGTCATTCTGATTCTAGTACAAAGAAAGAACTAAGGCCCAGGTCATCTGAACCATAGACCATAATATATATTATGTCACCCTTGGTTATACAGGACTTGGAAATTTTTCTTTAAGGTAATAATCCATATCTTCTTCCATAGATCATACAAGAAGCATAATAATAATGTACTTACTTTGCTTTCATAACTGTTTTACATAGATAATTTCATTCACCATCATATTACCCTTATTTTGAAGATCTTAACTGAGAACTTCTCCCTCTTATACCCCTTAAGTGAGGCAATGGGATGTGCTGGAGGTTAGGAATAAAAGTCAGGTCCAAGGATGGGGTAGGGCTCAGAAGTGAACTTAAGATGATATCGACAATTCACATATAATTGAGTAATACATTGCTCTACACAGTTGCTCATCTTCAAAAATAGGACACTAATCATTTCAAACAAAATTTCAACTAATTCTCTGAGAATTTACTTGCATTTTGAAGAATTTGCAAACTAAATTCTCTGGTTCCTTCTTTTAAACTTAAATAGTTATATGCTCGGCGCCGTCCTCGTCCAGCAAGAGACAGAGACCGAACACTTTGCACGGGGTTCCTTTATTGCTCGGCAAGCAGGAGATCCAGCTTCGATCTCTTCTGGGCAGGAACTTCCCTTACACCCGCGTAGCAAGGGTTTATATGCACAATACACGTCACAAATCAGGTGATAGGCTAGAAGCGCGGGGATAGGACAATCTCGTGGCAAGGCGGGAAGGAGCGAGCTAGAGCGGGAAATCTAAGGCGGGAAGGAGCGAGCAAGAGCGGGAACTCCCTGAGATGAGGAAGAACCCGGAAGCAGGGAGTCGGCGCCATCTTAGGGGCACGGTTCCTCCGGTCTGGTTCCCTACATCTCCCTCCTTTTGTTTTTGCACAAATCACATCCCCGACGGCCCTGGCTCATGAGGGCCGGGAGAATATTTACTAGGCAGAGAGTAGAGGTGCATACCCAGCGTGCTTGTGATCCGTTAGTTACGGAACTTCAAGGGCCTGGCCACAACCCCTGATGTCTCCGTTAGGGATCAGTTTTTATTCCCTTTTGCTGGGGCAGGCTGGGAATTGAACCTGCATGCATATGCATATGCTCTCCCAGGACCCCCGGAACCCCCGGGTGGACTCCTGCTGCAGTACCTTTGGTCTCGCATACCCAGTTTTCGCTCCCCGTCAGGGATGGGTGATACAGCCCAATGAATGAGAGGGGGAACAAGACAACTCGAGGAAGGTGTGTGCCTGATGGAGGCATTGTCCATATGTGAGGCGTGAGTAGGGATGGGGGGACGAGGGTTTTAATCGCTGGTATGGACCCGGTCATAAGTCATGCGAGCCAGCATGGCATATGCATCCGGATCACGGTGATGGAGAGCAGCATACGCTGCCGCGCGGAACTGATGTCTGACGCTCTCCAACTTGTTGTTGATGAAGGAGCTCACCTAGCGAAGTACACAGGGACGTCTCGTTGTTTTGTTGCAATTTGTCGTCCTGTGAGAGCGTGGTAATCTCGGTTATCTCGGGGGAGATGTCGTCCGTAGGTGATAGAGGTGTATCTTGTGGCGGCGGGGCTGTTTTTCTGACCAATCTTTCCGGTATCCAGAGAGGTTCTCTTCCAGATTCCTGTGGGAAGACACAGACCGCGCCTCGGTTCCAGCATAATACCGGATCCGGGCCGTACCACTTTCCCGTGAGGACATCTTTCCAACGGACATAGCCTCGTGAAGATGGCTCCTTTAACATGTGTCTCTCAGCGGGGGACATAGAATGATCTGTCAAATTCAAAAAGTTTATAGTAAACAGTGCAAGGGAGAGGCGCATTCGAGGGGTTTTGCCCGTGGCAATTCCCTCCTTTTGTTTTAAGAGAAAAGCCTTGAGGGTTCGATGAGCCCTTTCAATTATGGCCTGTCCCTGAGGGTTATAAGGGATTCCAGTTTTATGTTGTACCTGCATACGGGTGCAGAAATCTTGGAATGATTTACTTGTGTATGCAGGACCATTATCTGTTTTTAAAGTTTTTGGTTTGCCCCAGGCTGCCCATGCAGCAAGGCAGTGATTAATGACATGGGTGGTACGCTCACCCGTCTCCAGAGAAGCAAAAATTACTTGGGAACAGGTGTCAACTGACACATGAACATACTTTAAGGTCCCAAACTCGGATATGTGGGTGACATCCATCTGCCAGATATGTCCTGGTAGTAATCCTCGGGGATTAACCCCCACCGAAGGCACAGGGGTTAAAGTAGGGCATGCGGCACAATGGCGAACAATATCGCGAGCGGCAGCACGAGAAAGACCGAATTTGGCGGCAAGGGTTTTTGCGTTTACATGGAACTCTGAATGAAACTGGATAGCCTGCTCTTCTGGGGAAGAAAATTGGAGTATCCAAATGGGGCGTGTGGCTTGATCAGCTATAGCATTGCCTGTGGTCATGGGTCCAGGTAAGGAAGAATGAGCTCTAATATGAGTAATAAAGAAAGGAGCAGACCGATTCCAAATAGATTTTTGCAGGGTGAGGAAAACTGTCGCTACGGAGGATGAAGAATTGACTAGTCCTGCGGCCTCAAGGATAGACACAGAATTAACCACATAGCGTGAATCAGACACAATATTGACAGGTCCGGGGAAATCAGAGAAGACTTGGTTAACTATAAGAAGTTCAGTTACCTGGGGGGAGTTAGTAGCGAATTGGAATGTTTTTGGCACAGATCCTGAAACAACATATGCACCGACTCCTGTTTTAGAACCGTCGGTATACACTACTGGGGCTCCCTGTAAGGGCTTTTGGGATGTGGACTTTGGAAAAATAACTGGGTGAGACTGAACAAAGGTTAGCAAAGGATCAGAGGGTGTTCTGTTTGTAATAGTTGCGGAAGTGGAGCAGACTAAAACCGCCCAAGCATCAGTACAAGCGATTAGCACACGTACCTGTTCCATGGAATAGGGGACA
The DNA here is from genome assembly GCF_033115175.1 of Lepus europaeus. Classification (NCBI taxonomy): domain Eukaryota; kingdom Metazoa; phylum Chordata; class Mammalia; order Lagomorpha; family Leporidae; genus Lepus; species Lepus europaeus. The sequence goes on from NC_084850.1 coordinate 80,998,441, forward strand.
ACAATGGTGGATGGTTCGCGTCCAAAATGTTGGATAGCCCTCTGAATGGCTAGGAGAGTTATCTCCGCCACTGCCACGGGATAGTAACTAATAGATCTAGTAGATGACATTGAGGGATGGATCCAGAGGAGAGGCCCATCCTGCCATAGGACCGCGGTGGGCTGTTTAAGGGTGTCGAGGACCCAAAGAGTAAGGTCTCCCGCAGGGTCCCAACGTTTTAGGGCAGCTTTACTAAGGGCATCGTTGACAATTGACAGTGCTTGTTTGGCCTCAGAGGTGAAGGTTCGGGGGGAAGCAAGATCCGGGTCTCCTTTAAGTATATTAAAGAGGGGCTGCAATGCAGCATTAGGAATGTTAAGGTAGGGCCTAATCCAATTGATATCCCCTAAAAGTTTTTGTAAGTCATTTAGAGTGGAGATAGCATTGATTTTTATTTGAATTTTTTGAGGTCTAATTTGAGTAGGGGCGACTATAGCCCCAAGATAAGAAACTACAGACGACAATTGCACCTTATTAGGTGCAATATGCAGCCCTGCCCCTTCCAGCACTTGTTGGAGTGTACTGTATAAGGCCAGGAGCCTCTCTGCTGTGGGGGCTGCACACAGTAGGTCGTCCATATAATGTAGGCACCTGCAGTCGGAATATCGGTCTCTAAGAGGTTTTAGTACTTGGGCTACATAGACTTGACACATGGTGGGGCTATTAGTCATACCCTGAGGCAAGACTGTCCACTCCCAACGCTTGTCCGGTTGTTCCTGGTTCTGGGTGGGGACAGTAAAAGCAAAACGTGGGGTATCCTTTTTGTCCAATGGAATGGAAAAGAAACAATCCTTAAGATCTATTACAATAACAGGCCATTGGTTGGGAAGTGCCGAAAGCAGAGGAAGACCACGTTGCACAGGGCCCATAGGCTGCATCTGTGCGTTGACTGCCCTAAGATCATGTAAGAGTCTCCATTGACCTAATTTTTTGCGGATGGCAAAAATAGGCGTATTCCATGGAGAGGTGGATGGGATCAAATGACCAGCGTTGACCTGCTCCAAGACCAGAGTGTTGACTGCCTCCAGTTTCTCCTGAGATAGGGGCCACTGTGGAACCCAGACGGGTACGTCCGTTAGCCACGAGATGGGTAAAGGCTCCACTGGTTTAGGAGGCGAAACAGTGACCCCTAGGAAAAACCCAGGCCAACTTTACTTGGTCTTTGTTTTGGTTCAATGGGGGAAGGGTGGCCCTGGAGCTGGACACCGAGTCCCTTGCCTGGGACGTAACCCATATTTTGTAGCATAGATCGTACTGCAGGGGAAGTGGTGACCAAAGCAACATCCATTTCGGCCAGGACGTCTCTCCCCCAAAGGGAAATGGGTAGAGGTAAAATGAATGGAGAAAACTGTCCTCTATGACCCTCGCTATCCTGCCATGACAACAAGGCTGCACTGATTTTTGGGAAATGAGCAAAACCAAGTCCTTGCAAGGTTTGTTCCGCCACATTTGTAGGCCATGTACTAGGCCAGTCCTTTGTTGCTATAATGGATTTGTCGGCTCCTGTGTCTAAAAGTCCCTTAATGTCCTTGCCATTAATCTGCAACACTAAAGTGGGACGTTCATTTAAAAGCATATGTAAGCCGGTAAAATTAATGCCAGAGGACCCAAAGTTACCAGCGCCGCGAACGTGGTTTTTAGCTGGGATTAAAGAGTGAAGACTGGGCAGTAATAACATTTGTGCGATACGGTCTCCAGGATTGATTACTAAAGGTCCCTGAGGGGCCTGAACCATGATCTTTACTTTACCAGTGAAATCAGAGTCAACTACCCCGGGGATCACAGCTAGCCCTCGGAGGGCGGCGGAGGACCGACCCAACACTAATCCAACCGAATCCGGGGGCAGAGGACCGGAGCAGTCGCTCTCCACTAATTGTACCCCCATCTCCGGAGTTAAGAGGAGAGGGGAGGTGGCGCGGAGGTCCAGGCCTGCGGACCCGTGAGTGGCACGGGCTGAGGGTGCACTGGGTGTAGCGCAGACACGGGAGGTGGAACCTGAGAGTAGATTTGATTTTGGGGGCTCCTCGCTGGGTTGGGGAGCCCCCTCTGGCCGTTTTTTGGCCCCTGGGCGCTACCTGTAAGTGGGTTGCCATCGATATCGAAAGCAGAACGGCATACCTCTGCCCTATGAGGGCCCTTGCGGCAACGGCGACAAGGCTCTATGCCTGAAGGCTGTGCCGTGGAATACCCATGGCTGAGATTGGGGCAATCGCGTTTTCTGTGACCCGGTTGATGACATTGGAAGCAAAGTCCTGAAGATATGGGGGGTCGGGTCGATTTAGATTTTGGACTGTTTTCTTTGACTTTTGCCAGCATCGCAGCTAGGCCCGCATTAGTAAGTGGCCCACCGGTATCTCTGCAGTATTTTAACCAGGAGTCCAGAGATTTATGTCTATATTGTCGAAGAATGTTTTTGCACTCTTTATTAGCCTGCTCAAAAATAATTTGTTTGACCAGTGGCTGAACGTCAACCTCGGAAGGGAAAATACGCGACGCAGCCTCAAGTATGCGAGCGACAAAATCAGCGAAGGGTTCGGCCGTGCCCTGAACGATCTTGGTGAGGTGGCTAGCTGAGTCACTTGGATTGGACGCCTGCCTCCACGCACGTTGGGCACAGTTGGAAATTTGCCTGTATACTTGTCTAGGGAATTGGGTCTGGTCAGCCTGATAAGGTCCACGCCCTAAAAGCATATCAGCATTCCACGTAGGGTGGCCGTCCTCAGCATTTTCATCTGCCTGGTCATGACAGCACTCTGTATTCATAGATTGCCACAAAAGAAAGCCGCCTGGACTTAAACAGGCCCGAGCCAATTGGGTCCAGTCGCTAGGTGTTAAAATGGACTGGCCGACTGATTCAAGGAGTGACAATGTGAATGGGGCTGTGGGTCCATAGTCATGGACCGCAGCCTTAAGTTGTTTTAATACTGTCATGTCCAATGGTTCGTGCCGGGCCTCTCGCGTGCCCAAAGCCAAAACAGGGTAAGCCTGAGCGGGGGCAGCGGGAGCGCCAGTTCGCAACTGTTTCCAGGCTTGTTGATGAAACTGTCTGCCTGAAAAAGGTGGCACATTTGGGACGTTTAATGGCCATGGCGGCACGGGTGTTAGATGGGGCTGAGGCACGCCTACATGACCGCCAGTAGGAGGCGCTGCGTCTTTAATCTGATGGGCGGGCACGACATCGATAGGAGGAGCCGTAGGCACTAGAGGGCGTAAACAGGCATCTTTTAACTTTTGCCGCAGCTGCGCATACGTAGGAGGCGGGGATTTAGGATCGCCGTCCCCTTCCCCCTCAGACTCAGAGGAGGCGGAGCCACATTCGGAGCCTGAGGCCAGTGAGGAAGTCTGGCATCCCGTGTCCTTAAATTGTATGAGGTCCCGGGCGCCGTCCGAGCTCTGAGAACGAACTTCCTCGAGAGCCTCGCGAACCGCCGTAAGAGTCGGGCGGTCCGCTCCCACCGACCTCTCCTCTTGGAGGCACGCCCGCAGTAGTTCCCATAAGGGGAGAACAACGGGGTCGATATCGGGTTCCTGGGGATCGTTAACTGTGCGCCGGAGATCCTTTCCTAATTTCTCCCAAGACTCAAGAGTTATTTGGCCCTCGTGGGTGAGCCACGGCGCAAAGAAATCAACACTTCCAAGGAACCTGACAAGTGTGGTCTTAGAAACCTTAATCCCTTTGCTACGCAATAATGCTTTTAACGGATTAAGCAACATTGAATGGCTAGATGAATTTCCCATTTTCAGTTTAAAGCGAGAAGACACGTCCGCTATCTTATTTTCAGTTTAAAGCGGGGGAACAAGTCTGCTATTCTTTCAGTTTAAAGCGGGGAAACACGTCCGCTATTCTTTCAGTTTAAAGCGGGGAAACACGTCCGCTATCTTAGGGTGCGTCCACCCTCCAACCACGAGATATACCTCACTCGCGGGGCCCAGACGGTAAGACTGACCTCGCTTACCTTCTACTTACCGGGCAACGTAGAGGAAGCTCCCCGTACGGGCCACCAGCTGCTCGGCGCCGTCCTCGTCCAGCAAGAGACAGAGACCGAACACTTTGCACGGGGTTCCTTTATTGCTCGGCAAGCAGGAGATCCAGCTTCGATCTCTTCTGGGCAGGAACTTCCCTTACACCCGCGTAGCAAGGGTTTATATGCACAATACACGTCACAAATCAGGTGATAGGCTAGAAGCGCGGGGATAGGACAATCTCGTGGCAAGGCGGGAAGGAGCGAGCTAGAGCGGGAAATCTAAGGCGGGAAGGAGCGAGCAAGAGCGGGAACTCCCTGAGATGAGGAAGAACCCGGAAGCAGGGAGTCGGCGCCATCTTAGGGGCACGGTTCCTCCGGTCTGGTTCCCTACAGTTATAATTCTTTTTTTTCTTAATTTTCATTTATTTGATGAGCATAGAGAGAGAATACATGCTCCTGTCTGCTGGTTCACTCTCCAAATGCCCCCAACAGCCAGGGTTGGTCCAAATGTGGGAATTCAATCTGGGGTTCCCATGTGGAGGACAGCACTCAACTATTTGAGTCATCACCTGCTGCCTCTCTGGGTGCACATTAATGGAAAGCTAGAATTGAGTGCACAGCCAGGACTCAAACCCAGGTACTTCAGTATGGTATGTGAACATCCAAAGCAGCACCTTAAGTGTTAGGCCAGACATCTGCCCTTGCTCGTAATCATTTACTTTCTCAGAAATAGGTGTACTTCCTAAATAAGGCAATTACTATGGGCTGATTAGTGTCATCTCAAAACTCCTATGTTGAAGTCATGTTCCTCAATGCCTCAGATTGTGACTGTATTTACAGAGCCTTTAAAGATGTAACTTTAGTTAAAATGAGGTCACTAAGGTGGGCTTTAATGCGATAAAACTGATGTCCCCGTAAGAAGAGGAAATTGAGACATAGACATGTATGAAAGAAAGACCACATGAAGATACCAGGAAAAGATGGCTATCTACAAGCCAAAGAGAGAGGACTCAGATGGAAGCAAACCTGTCAACTCCTAGATTTTAGACTTCTAGCCTTTAGTAGTGTAAGAAAATAAATTTCTGTCATTTAAGGCACCTAGTCTGTGATACTGTATTATGGGAGCCCCAGAAAACTGATACAAGAACTTAACCAGGTTTCCATTTGAAAATCCAAAGCATGGAAATATCTGTTCTGTGTCAGCTTCTCTATTATCCTGACCTTAATTTACTGATGATATGTTAAACACCAGGAGGGTAAGAGGGAAACAGGAGTGAAAATTGAGGGCCACAGTATGGGATCTTTTGTATTCATCTTTAGACTATATAGGAAATCTTTGTTTTCAGTAGTTATATCAGTGTTCTCAATAATATACTATTTTATGTTATTATAAAACTATTTTATAATAAAGATTTGGGGACCACAGAAATGCCCCTTTTAGAGGTTCCTAGTTCCAAAAGGCTCTTATTATTGTTTGTTACAAATAATGTTTATTGAAAATTCAAACAGTACAGAAATGTGTAAGATAAAAATTTCAAGTCCTCCTCACACTGTTCCATCTTCTATCACTGTTTACAGATAACTACTATATTTAGTTTGTTTGATTTATATTCTTCTAGATCTTTTTCTCTGAATTTACATATAAATAAAATATAAGTATCAATGTACTTATTGATATATGTATCAATGTACATTTTTATATAGGTTTGGTTTTTATTAATGGGATTGATAGTGTACATATTATTCTATAGCTTGATTTTTTTCACTCAGTTCTGTGTCGTATATGTTTTCTTGTTAATATATATAAACATACTTCATTATTAAAACTATATAAGAATATTCCATCATTTATTTAGCCACTTCCTAAAGATGAATTTCTTTTTTGAAAGATGTATTATTTTTAAGAAAGCATTTATTTAATAAATATAAATTTCATAGGCACAACTTTTGGAATATAGCAGTTCTTCCCCCCATACCTGCCCTCTCATCCCCAAACCATCCCACCTCCTACTCCCTCTCTCATCCCATTCTTCATTAAGATTCATTTTTAATTATCTTTACATACAGAAGATCAACTCTACAGAAAGTAAAGATTTCAACAGTTTGCACCCACACAGACACACAAAGTATAAAGTACTGTACAACACATTAAGGACAGAGGTCCTACATGGGGAGCAAGTGCACAGTGACTCCTGTTGTTGATTTAACAATTCACACTCTTATGTATGATGTCAGTGATCACCCGAGGCTCTTGTCATGAGCTGCCAAGGCTATGGAAGCCTCATGAGTCCACAAACTCCGACATTATTTAGACAAGGCCATAATCAAAGTAGAAGTTCTCTCCTCCCTTCAGAGAAAGGTACCTCCTTCTTTGATGTCCCCTTCTTTCCACTAGGATCTCACTCACAGAGATGTTTCATGTAGGTCATTTTTTTGCCACAGTGTCTTGGCTTTCCATGCCTGAAATGCTCTTATGGGCTTTTTTAGCCAGATCCAAATGTCTTAAGGGCTGATTCTGAGACCAGAGTGCTATTTAGGGCATTTGTCATTCTATGAGTCTGCTGTGTGTCCTGTTTCCCATGTTGGATCATTCTCTCCTTTTTAATTCTATCAATTATTATTAGCAGACCCTTGGTCTTATTTATGTGATCCCGTTTACACTTAATCCTATTTTATGTTCAATTATGAACTTAAACTGATCACTTTAACTAGTAAGATGGCATTGGTACCTGCCAACTTAATGGGATTTGGAGTCCCATGGCACGTTTCTAGCTCTACCATTAAGGGTAAGTCCGAGTGAGCATGTGCCGAACTGTACATCTCCTCCCTCTCTTATTCCCACTCTTATTTTTAACAGGGATCAATTTTCAGTTAAATTTAAACACCTAAGAATAATTCTGTGTTAAGTAAAGAGTTCAACCAATGCCATTAAGTAAAAAAATAAAATACTAAAAAGAATAAAATAGTAAGCTGTTCCTTGACAGTCAGGACAAGAGCTGATCAAGTCATTGCTTTCTCATAGTGTGAGTTTCACTTCTACAGATTTCCTTTTAGGTGCTCTATTAGTTGTCACAGATCAGGGAGAACATATGATATTTGTCCCTTTGGGACTGGCTTATTTCACTCATCATGATGTTTTCCAGATTCCTCGATTTTGTTGCAAATGACCAGATTTCTTGTTTTTTTTTTTTAACTGCTGTGTAGTATTCCATAGAGTACATATCCCATAATTTCTTTATCCATTGATGGGTATTTAGGTTGGTTCCATGTCTTAGCTATTGTGAACTGAGCTGCAATAAACACTGAGGTGCAGATAGCTCTTTTATTTGCCAATTTAATTTCCCTTGGGTAAATTCTGAGGAGGGGGATGGCTGGGTCGTGTGGTAGGGCTATATTCAGATTTCTTTGGTATCTCCAAACTATCTTCCATAGTGGCTTTACCAGTTTGCATTCCCACCAGTAGTGGATTAGTGTGCCTTTTCCCCCACATCCTCGCCAGCATCGGTTGTTTCCAACAAAGAGCTTTTAAAGAAAAGAGGTATGTTGGATAATTGCCACAGCAACAGCTTTAGCATTTACATGTGTAGAGATATATGTGTGTGTTTGTGTGTGTGTGTGTGTGTCTGCTGCATTACTTTCCCCCCCTACTTTGGTGTACATCTTTATACCTTGCTACATTCATTCTTATTCACACAAGGATGTGTTTCCAGGTGTCGTATATACACACATACAAAATCACTCATTTCCTACTAGTTCCTGAGAGCAACAGCTATAAAAACACCCTGCTGACCAAAGATGTTGCTAATAACAACTTTATGCTACCTCCACCATGTAATTTCAGATTCCATAATTTCTACCAAGTTGTTTATGAATCATTATTTCAGAAAAAAAGCTCAAGTAGTCATTCTCATTTCAGAAGCTATTCACATAATGGGACATTAACATTGCAGTACAGTAACTGATTTCAGAATAACTGTATGGTTAGGTTGATTTTTCCTTGGCAGGAGGCCATGTTTTTTATGGCTGAATTCTTCTACTCCTGCAAACCTTTGCACTTTGTGGAAGAAAAGAGAAAAAAAACACTTAAAAGACTTTGGGCTTTTGGCTTTAATCACTGCCAGCTAACTGAAGGGCTCTGCTTTGCTTGTTTACTTAAAAAAGATGTTTTTCATTTTATTCCAATGTCAAGGAGTAGTGGCAATTCAAGGGTACAGTTCATAGTGTTTGGATTTCTCCAGGGATCTGAAACCTTACTGGAGCATCACACTTAAAGTCTCAGTATCTACAGCTTAAAATGATGACTATTCTAGATATCATAAATTATTATAAATAAATATATTGCGTTTTTTAAGGCAGAAAGGAATGGAAGTGTGCACACTGGGGAGAGGGGGAGAAACATAAAATTGGGAATCATAAGGCCTTCCCCTAATTCAAGAATACTCACTTCAGCTATTGGAAAAGATGATGTAATTGTCTGATAGGGATGGTGGAGAAAATCATCCTCCTTAGGATGATAGTTAGACAAGCAAATGGCCTCTTAAGGCCCTGTGTCTCATGATTCATCTGTCTCAGAATCACTTGAGAGAGTTGCTAGATTCTTGGACTCCATTTTTGGATGGAGTCCATTCAGTGATTTTGAGGCAGGCTGAAATTTGAGACTAGCTGCTCTAAGGGAAAGAGCTCTTGTCTGGGAGTGAAGAAACCTGGATTCTGATTCCATAGCTTCCATAATTTTGGTGGGTAATCCTTATCAAACCAGTTACTTTCTCTGGGCCTCAGTTACCTCTCTGAAAAATGAGGAGATTAAAGTAGATGATCTCTACAATCTCACTCAACTCAAAGATTTTTATGGAATCTACAGTGCAGTCCCTAGTCTACCAATCTGCTGAATGACCTTCACTTAGTCATTTAGCCTCAAGATCCACCCATCTGCATCATAACTTCTGTGAAACCCTAAAATACAAGAATGGCAGCTAGCTGTTTCCAGTCCCCATGGTAAAACCAGTTATTAATGTGTAGTAAGACCTGGACCAAGTTAAAGCCCCATGCTTCCTATCTTAATCATTGGAATAAAAAGTATAGTTAATGCACTTAAAATACTGCAAAGTGCAAGAGCTTAGGTCTTGGATGTTCAGATTATCCAAATTGGTTAACCTCATTACCAGTGAAGTGCATAATGAGAGAGTAAACATAAAATAATTTTCTCATGGGGCTGGTGCTGTGGCACAGTGGATTAACGCCCTGGCCTGAAGCGCCGGCATCCCATATGGGCGCCAGTTCTAGTCCCGGCTGCTCCTCTTCCAATCCAGCTCTCTGCTATGGCCTGGGAAAGCAGTAGAAGATGGCCCAAGTCCTTGGGCCCCTGCACCCGCATGGGAGACCCAGAAGAAGCTCCTGGCTCATGGCTTCGGATCAGCGCAGCTCTCGCCGTTGCGGCCAATTGGGGAGTGAACCATCAGATGGAAGACCTCTCTCTGCCTCTGCTCTGTCTGTGTAACTCTTTCAAATAAATAAATCTTTAAAAAATAAATAAATAAAATATTTAAAAAATAAAAAATAATAATTTTCTCCTAATCTCTTTAAAACCAAAGCTTCCATATTCCCATTCCATACTGAAGGAGCTCAGTGTAACATGCTCTTATAACCCCTCTAACTTACATAGTCATGGAATTTTCCCCATATACAACTCATAAAATCAAAGAAAAAAATCTTAGTAAGTGATAACATATAAGGAAACAATATAAAGGTCTTACCTAAAATTTTTTTTAAAAATCTGCTAACAGTGCACAAAGGTTAGACTGTGGAGGAAGAGGCACTCTCACTTATTGATAGCAAAATATAAATTAAATACAACATTTCTTAGTCAAAGTTTGGCAGTATCTACTAAAGAGCATAACTTTTGGCCTGGCAATTCCACTTCAGGGAATTGATCCTATAGATATTCATTGTTCATGTGTTGATGACATAACAAGGAGTCTTGGGACCGGCACTGTGGCGCAGTGGGTTAACTCCCTGGCCTGAAGTGCCAGCATCCCATATGGGCACCGATTCTAGTCCTGGCTGCTCTACTTCTGATCCAATCCTCTGCTATGACCTGGGAAAGCAGCGGAAGATGGCCCAAGTCCTTGGGCCCCTACTCCTGCATGGGAGACCCCGAAGAAGCTCCTGGCTCCTGGCTCCTGGCTCCTGGCTCCTGGCTCCTGGCTTCGGATTGGCGCAGTTCCGGCCACTGCAGCCAATTGGGGAGTGGACCATCGGATGGAAGACCTCTCTACCTCTCTCTCTCTCTCCCCCTCTCTCTCTGCCTCTCCTCTCTCTGTGTAACTCTTTCAAATAAATAAATAAAATCTTAAAAAAAAACAAGGAGTCTTAAAAAGTTCATGAAATATGTATATTATAAAAACAAACTGCATGAATTTAAAACATTTTTGTGCCAAATTAAACTTCTTTTTTTAAAAAAAGATTTATTTATTTATCTGAAAGACAGAATTACAAAGAGCGGAGCGTGGGGAGAGAGGTCTTCCAACCGCTGGCTCACTTCCCAAATGCCACAACGGTTGGAGCTGGGCTGATCCGAAGCCAGGAGCCAGGAGCTTCCCCTGGGTCTCCCAAGCAGGTGTAGGGGCTCAAGGACTTGGGCCATCTTCCACTGCTTTCCCAGGCCATAGCAGAGAGCTGGATTGGAAGTGGAGCAGCCAGGACACTAATCGGCACCCACATGGGATGCTGGCACTTCAGGCGGCAGCTTCACTTGCTATGCCACAGTGCCAGGCCCAATAAACTTATCTTTTAATTCCATTTTCCATGAAGTTTTTGAAGTTTCCTCATATATAAATTTTTCATTTAAGGGTTATTTGTATTAGTAAGGGAAAAGAGAAAAAACTAATTTGCTAGCACAGTCAAGTTAAATATAGTACATTCATGCAATGGAAATTCAAGCAACATTTTTAAAGGAGCGTTATTAAGCTTACGCTCTCCCAAGTTACATTAAGTGGAACAATCACTAACAATCACAGTAAGTGAAAAAAGTAAGGTACAAAAAATGTGTATAGAATGACACTATTTGTGTGAGAATGTGTACTATTTTGGTGATTTTATGTGTTTAAAATCTGAAAAGATACACTGTAAAGTCATATCCTTGTGCTATTTCTTTTTTTTAACTTTTATTTAATGAATATAAATTTCTCAAGTACAGCTTATGGATTACAATGGCTTCCCCCCCCCCGCCATAACTTCCCTCCCACCCATAACCCTCCCCTCTCCTGCTCCCTCTCCCCTTCCATTCACATCAAGATTCATTTTCAATTCTCTTTATATACAGAAGATCAATTTAGTATATATTAAGTAAAGATTTCAACAGTTTGCACCCACACAGAAACACAAAGTGAAACATACTGTTTGAGTACTAGTTATAGCATTAAATCAAAATGTACAGCACACTAAGGACAGAGATCCCACATGAGGAGCAAGTGCACAGTGACTCCTGTTGTTGACTTAACAAATTGACACTCTGGTTTATGGCGCCAGTAACCACCCTAGGCTCTCGTCATGAGTTGCCAAGGCTATGGAAGCCTTCCAAGTTCGCCGACTCTGATCATATTTAGACAAGGTCATAGTCAAAGTGGAAGTTCTCTCCTCCCTTCAGAGAAAGGCACCTCCCTCTTTTTTTTCTTAAGGGAAAGGGTTTATTGGGAAACACCCAACAGACCAGAGTGAAGGGGCGGCGAAGGGAAAGAGAGAAAGAGAGTATAAGAGAGAAACAGAGGATAGGAGCTAAGAGAGAGGAGAGAGCAGAGAGGAGAGAGAAGAGAGACAAGAGGAGCCAAGAGAGGCCAAGAGAGCACAGGAGAGAAGAGCCAAGAGAGAGAACCAAGAGAGCAGGAGGGAAGAGCTGAGAGAGCACATGTTCAGGAACAGGCCCTTTTAAAACTTTGCCTGAGGGCGGGCAGGGAAGCAGGAGCAGCGAATCACATTAGGATGGGGGGTGGAGCCTGGCTCAGGTAGCTGGGCCATGTGGCCACCTGGCTAAAACTGCCCCAGTTTCCTAACATTCCCCCCTTTTATTTTTTGATTCCTCCTTAATATTTCATTTTCACGAGAGAGATTTTCTATCTTGTCCATTAGGGATTTCTGTAGTTCAAGAATTTGTTTTTGAGAACTTCTTAATGTTCTTATCAATTTTTTGAGATCTGCTTCTTGCATTTCCTCTTTCTCTTCATCTTCATAATCTTGCATTGGCGTGTCTTGTTCATTTGGAGGCATCATAGTGTCTTCCTTGCTCTTGTTACCTCGGCTTCTACGTTTGTTGTTTGGCATGTTGGAGATAATTTATGTTTTTTTTTTTTTTTTTTTTTGCTGTGGTGTTTTTTTCTCGTTATACTATGCCTCTAAGTGGGCTGTCTGCTTTGATGGATCCTTAGGGGCTGTGATGGGTGTGGCCAGAGAGCTCTGCTTGATTCTTCAGGTTTAAGGCTGTGCAAAAAGCGACTCACCCAGATTGTTCACTCCCTTGCTCCTTACTGGATCACGCTCTCTCTCTCTCTCTCTCTTTTTTTTTTTGACTCAGTTGGGAAGTAATCCCGAATGGCTGAGTGAAATTGAGGGTAGTTGAAATCTGGCCTCTGTGAGTATTCCTTTGATCTACCCCTGGGACCACACAAAGAGTTTATGCAGCCCTCAATGTGTTCTCAAGATTCACCAAATTCCGAAGTTACTGAGTTTGTGGCTGCGCTTTAGATATGTAAAATGGCTCCTGCTCTTTGTTTTGCTCATTGAGTGACAAGAGAGTCCTCTGCTTTTCCCCCCCAATGTCTCGGGTTTCTGCTGTCTTTGTCTTACCTCCCTCCCGTTCCCGCGCTGGCAAGATTCTGCGGCTCCTCTCCCACGGTTGAGTTTCCACGTGGTGGGCTCCCTGTAGGTCCTCTGTGTCACATCCACTAGATCCGGAAGCATTTCCTCTGCAGTTTTTTTCTTGAGTCTTTTCCTGAGGCTACAGTAATTCCACTTTTATGAAACTTTATTTTCCCAAACTACGGCGCACGTCCTCACTATCCGCCATCTTGGCTCCGCCCCCCCCCCCTTTATTTTTTATAAAGCAGGAGTTGTATGGGATTACATTAGTCCCAAAAGTCCAGGAGGGGTAGAGGGATGATGACCTGTCTTTAGAGATACTTCCTGCTGACGTGGGGCGACGAGGTACTCTTCGCAGGCATGGGGCGATGTCTCAGGCTGCTGTCTCCTGGGTGGGGAGCCGAGTATATCCTTGTAGCAGCATTTGGTTGACCGCCTGGTTGTTGAAGGCCTTTGTTTGTTACATTATAACCTGCTGTAAACACTTAGACACTGTAGTATAAAAGGGTGAGAATAGTAACCAATGATCCTAAGAGTGGCATTAACTAGGTAATGATAGAATTTCATAGAGGAGAGGAAATCGGGGGGGTCTCTGGACCCTTGTGGGGACAGTTTCATGGATGTGGCTTAAAGCTGACTCCAGCCAAGACTGGGAGAAAAGTCACTCATCTTTTGTAGGTAGAGGGGTTTATAGAGAAATTCTAAATAATTATACAGCATTAAGTGGGGAAGAGGACCATCAGTACACACAGGTTGGAAGTAGAGCCATTGGTGGTAGAGTAGAGGTTATGATTAAAAGGAATGAGGTCCAAGTGCACTAGACAGGGTCTAGAACAAAGGACAGAGTCATTATTAGAGGAGCTAAGAAAGGTGCTGTCTAAGCTACAATTAAGTTTTCTGATTGAGAGGCAAGTAGAACCTGACAGAGGGGGCTTGATAATAATCTGGTGGGCTTTAGGCCTTGTAAGTTAAGAGGCCCAGACCTATCTATCTCTTCACATGGGGTATATCCTAAGGGAGGTGTGAACCTCCTAGGGGAAGGCACCCTATTGACTTTCATTACTTAGCTTGCCTGGGAGGAGAGCTGGCCAGGTAAAGGCAGGTGGCATCTCTAACAAGAAATTTACAGTCCTGCCTGCAATGTTGCTGACCCTACTTGGCCGTCCCCTCAGCTGCAGTGGTCACTTTGGAAGTTGGGCTGAGTGAAGGGCTTTTCAGCTTAGAGCCAATAAGATCTGTGGCTCTGACCTGGGCATCCTTCGACTCCAGGGCAGGTCCATTTCCAGTGATCCAACTCTTGGCAGAGCTGCCAGGGCTCTTCACAAGCTGACTTCTGCTGAAGCCCAGGCTTACCACATTGAAAGCCACTGCAGTGGACTGGCCTGTTGGGTCTCCTTGAGGGCAGATCACTATACAGATCAGCCCTTAATAGGCCTGACACCCATTGCTTCTGATGCCGAGCTTTCTTTTCCTCCTGGTTTGTGTTAAAGCAGACCAGAGGATGCAAGTCAAGGGGGTGCTCAAGTCCCATCTCTAATCTTCGGTGGCCTAAACTACAATTCTATAGTCACAGGCATGTTCTGTAGTAGTTTTTCTAAGGTAGACAATGCCCATGAGGAAAATTATATTCTCACTTAAAAACTTTCTTTCCCTTTGGTCTGAAAGGGAGGTTTTTTCTACTTACTGTTTACTTCGCTGATGGCAAGTAAATCTAGCTATGAGATTATTATTTAAGCTCTTATTTTGGCTATGCTATTACAGAAAAATGTTAGCCATCTCTTTTATAAGGTCTAAAGATTAAATTGTGCGTCCTACAGATTCCTTCATAATAGAATTAGTTTCCTACCTTGAAGAGAATAGAGAAATGAAAGAACAAGTTGGGCTTGGAATAGAGAAATGAGGGTGCAAGTCCTAGATCGCTTGCTGACAATAGCAATATCACATGAAAACTTAGCAAACAGTTTCAACCATTAGATAACAACTTAAGAAAACATTTACCAGAAGGTTCAATGCCTTCTATAAATTTTAAGATTCGTGTATTTGGAAACACCTCTTAAATATCTAACATGGTGTAGTTTGTTTAACCAGTAAACTTAAGCACAACCATATAAAATGTTTTTAGTTTCCTTCTACCAACAAGTTTAAAACATATGATACAGAGATTCAGGTCACACAAATTAAAATGTATCTTTGATTGATTTTAGCAGCTTAAATTTATGGACAATCTTATCTATAAGCCAATTAAAATAAAACTCTTAATAAAATTTTCCCATGTGGACATACAATATGTACACACATATAACATAACATAATAGACCAATATAGCAATTTTAATAATAGCTTTTAAAATCTTTAAACTCTTTTTGTAAATTGCCAATTGATTTGAATTGCTTTTTGTTTTTAGTAACCTCAGTTAACCATACTTTCTCTCAGTTGGTACTGTTAATACATTATTGGCTTCATCTGTTTACAGAGCCATCCCAAAGCACTGAATACAATAGAAGTGGCTGGAAAAAGTCCATAGGAACCTATAGGAGGACAGCTAAACACAGAGCAACAACGCTTTATTTTTATGAGCAGCAAATCATATATAACTGTGGATGACAAAAGACTTTAAGTCGCCATGTTTAAAATTATAAACTCATCAATCAACAAGAGGCCCTTGCTTACTTCACAGTATTTTTGAAAGCACCTGTAGGATTTTACAAGTATTTAACCCTTTAGGGCTCTGGGGCTTTCGCATGAAGCTAACTATCATGTCTAGTAACACAAGATCATTAGACTTTTTAATTCTCAAACATTTGTATTAATAGCATTTTCCATTATAGAAACTTAAAATTTAGTACCACATCACATCTTGACAGTACTTCTAATATAATCCAAATAGCCTGGTTAGTTGGTGTCTCTATAAGATGAGAGACATAGGTCCTTCGATTTTTTCAGTTGGGCCCAAACTGGAAAAACCAAAGTCCAAAATTTACTGGAAATTTTAGAGTCCAGATGGTTTGAAACTTTGATTTTTTGAATGCCTGTCAAGAATGCCAAGAAGGCTCAAAATCCAAAATATCTGGTTGAAATAAGATTCCTTAAAATCATGACATAATATAGACCAAATTTGATCATTGTTACAGGTGATTATTCAAATCTTTGAAAATAAGCACATATTTAAATAACCTATAGCTCTTAATAAAAATTCAGCTGTTTTTGAACAATTAGAATTTAACAGACATCAAGAGAACATAATAGGTTACTTTAACACATTGCTTTAACGGAGAATCAGATTTTAATTCTATGTCAAAGAGAAATAGATTAGTATACTTGTAACATTTTCCATCTGCCAATGTCCTTGATTTACATTTTGAAATAAACTGTTAAAAATCTCCAAATTAGGATAACATTTTAAATAAGGTAACACAAAGTTTAGCCTGAGCTTTTTTCATTTCTGTTTGCATGGTATATCTTTTTCCAGCCTTTCACTTTCAGTCTGTATGCATCTTTGTTGGAAAGATGTGTTTCTTGTAAGCAGCAAATAGATGGGTTTTGTTCCTTAACCCAATCAGCCAATCTGTGTCTTTTAACTGGACAGTTCAGGCCATTAACATTCAATGTGACTATTGATAAGTAGTAACTTTGCCCTGCCATTTGCCAAAGATATTTTCTAATATATGCTTTGAACTTCCTGTGATCTTTTGCTGTGAGTTTTCCTTCCTTTACCTTCTTTTGTATTGATGACCGTGTTTCTGTGTTTCTGTGTGTAACACATCTTTAAGCATCTTTTGCAGGGCTGGACGAGTGGTGACAAATTCTTTCAATTTCTGTTTGCTATGAAAGGTCTTTATTTCACCTTCATTCACAAATGAGAGCTTTGCAGGATATAGTATTCTGGGCTGGCAGTTTTTCTCTCTTAGTACCTGGGCTATGTCTCACCATTCCCTTCTAGCTTGTAGGGTTTCTGATGAGAAGTCTGCTGTGAGTCTAATTGGAGATCCTCTGAGAGTAATCTGACGTTTCTCTCTTGCACATTTTAGTATCTTTTCTTTATGTTTCACTGTGGTGAGTTTGATTACAACATGTCGTGGTGAGGATCTCTTTTGGTCATGTTTACTAGGGGTTCTATGAGCTTCCTGTACTAGGATGTCTCTGTCCTTCTCCAAACCCGGAAGTTCTCTGCAAGTATCTCACTAAAAAGGCCTTCTAATCCTTTCTCTCTCTCCATGCCTTCAGGAACTCCTAGATCCCGAATGTTGGGTTTTTTAATAGTATCCTGTAGATTCCCAACAATATTTTTTAGATTTCTAATTTCCTCTTCTTTTCTTTGGTTTGACTATATACTTTCCTGTGCTCTGCCTTCTAAGTCCAATATTCTCTCTCTTCTGTTTCACTGACTCTGTTTTTAAGGCTCTCAAATGTGTTTGCCATTTGATCTATTGAGTTCTTCATTTCATTTTGATTTCACTATCACACTTTCCTGTTCTACTAGGTTCTGCGTTTCATTTTGATTCCTCCTTAAGATTTCATTTTCTCGAAGGAGATTTTCTATCCTGTCCAGTAAAGAATTCCATAGCTCAAGCATTTGTTTTTGAACACTTCTAATTGTTCTTATCATAAATTTTTTGAAATCCGTATCTTGCATTTCTTCTATCTCATCATCTTCATAATCTTGGCTTGGGGTGTCTTGTTCATTTGGGGGTGTCATAATGTCTTCCTTGTTCTTGTTCCCTCGGTTTCTGCATTTGTTGCTTGGCATTGTAGAGATTTTCTTTGGATTCTTCTCCCCTCGCTGTGGTGTTTTTTCTTGTTATACTATGACTGTATTAAGTGGACTCTCTGCTTTTGATGGAGCCTTAGAGGCTTGAAATGGGTGTGGGCTGAGAGTTCTGTTTGGTTCCTCAGGGTTGAGGGTGTGCCAAAGGTGACACTCCCAGGTTAGGCGTGGTAAATCTCTCTCTCTTTTCTTTTCTTTTCTTTTTTTTTGATTCAAAAGGGAAGTAATTCTACACAGCTGAGCGGAATTGGAGGTAGTTAGTAGCGAATGATATACCCACAGGAGCCAGAGATTGGAAGCTCTTTCCCAAGGACCACACAGGGAATCTGTGCTGCCCTCCGTGTGGGCTCAAATTCTCCTGCAGTCTCCCACTGGGTTGCCATGGTTACCGAATTGTAGCGTCTCTGGAGAGTACTCACGTGAATTCTGTGAGTTCTCTCCCCCACCGTCTCTTTTTTCACAGTCTCAGTTCATTAGCACCACACATTCACTAGGTCCTAATCTCCTGTTATTTCACCCCCTTAAGAATCAGGTTTTTCTGCTTGGCTGAGGGTGGGTGCAGATCTGAGGTCGTGCCGCTTATGATGTCATGTCCAAAATGGCGCCTGCTCTTTGTCTTGCTCGCCTTTGAGAGGTGAGCAGAGAGAGAGAAACTCGTGTCCATATCAGTCACTTTTTTTTTCCTCTCTCTTCTAGTTAGCCTGGTGAACTTTTCCCCACGGGGTTTCAAGCCTCGTTCCCACTAGCCTCCTCTTTCTGCTTGCCCGCCAGTGTCTCAGGCTATTGAGGTTTGGCTCACCTCACGTTCCAGCGCTGGTGTGTTGATTCTGCCGCTGGTGTCCTGAACCGTGGTCTCCCACGGTCTCCAAGCAGGTCCACTGTGAATCACTAGTTCCTGAAGAGTTTCCTCTGCTGTTTCTTCCCCTACTCTTCCTTGGACCTGCAGTATCTCCACTTTTATTAAACTGTCTCTTCCCGGACTATCAGTGTGCTCCCTTCCTATTCCACCATCTTGCCACTCTCTGTGCTATTTCTTACTTCCAGTGCAGAGATCTGAGTGGCTGAGGGAACAGGAGGAAGAGTTGTCACAATATATTATTAAACCTTCAAAGTTTGAACCTTATGAATGTATTACTTTTTAAAAAGAATACAGTAAAAATGTTAAATATGATAAAATTTCATTTTTATTTATATAAGCATATAAGAACAAGAATATCTGTGACAATACACACCAAGCACCAAATTGTTGTACCTTAGGATGAGGAGGTGAGATGTGAGATATATGTGTGGCGTGGACATTTTCCTTTTACTCCATAATGCGTTAACTTTAAAATGGAATTTCATAACAAAAATCAAGTACATCTAAAAGAACTTATTCAGTAGGGTTAAGAACACTGGACCAAGAGAGTTAGACTTTTTTTGTCAATACAGCTGTAAATGTACAATAAGCTCAGTCCTATTAACTTGATCTTGAGTCATGTCATTCCCTGAGTATTTCTGATGGATTAAAATAATAAGATCATGCTATTCAAGAACTTGGAATAAAACAGTGAACTCACTCAATTTTGTCATTATCTCTGTGGAGCATACCCAAATCCTCCATATCAGAAGAGCTATCCGAGAAGCAAAGAGTATAAAAAGGGGAGCCACTTGTACAACTGTCTCAAAGGTATAACTCACACTTCAAATGTGTGTAGTCTTTTGGGAAACACCTGTCTACGTTATCAACTAGCTGTGTAACTTTTGGTCAATCAGTTACCTATTATAGTTAATCAATCCTATCCTGCATAGCTCACAAAATTATTGAGAAAATATATATTATATTTTATATATATTTATATTTTATTTTATTTATATATTTTTTATTTATATATATATATATATATATGTAAGCATGTTGTAAATGCTAAACTGTTGTGCAAATTATATCATCACCACATTTCAGTACCTACACAAGTGGAAATAATGGCAATTGATTAAAGTAGCTTCCTCTTTATTCCAAGAATCACATGGCAACTTTTAAGGCATGTAACTTCCAGAAAGTCTGTAGTTCAAAATTTAACATTATAACATGTTTCTGTCACTACGTGTAGAAATGGTAAGGATCAACATTTAATAATAATACTATTAAGAATAAGTGGTAATAAGAAAACAAAAATAGAAATTCGTCATTGAGCTTTGTCTTTTTGAACTCTTAGCAAATTGAATAAAAAGGTAGTGTAGTGTAAACACTGATTTTTTTTTAAATTTCAGTTATCTACCTCATCCTCTACCATGCCATCTTTGTGTTCTTTGCTTGGACCTATTGGAAATCTATCTTTACACTTCCACAGCAACCAAACCAGAAGGTAAGAATATTGTTTACTTACAAAGACTAAGAACAGAGGAAAGTAGAGATGCCAATAAAGCAAGAAGAGAACAAAAAGAAGAAATAACCTTCTGTTACAAAAGAGAATATTTAAAGGACTCTTAGTGACAAAGGTGAACTAATGGTAGACTAGGCAATTGAAGGAGTTTGTGAAATCACCAGTCCTGGATATCTTTAAGGCTAGGAAACTACCATCTGCCTTGATGATATAATTAGAAAAATAAACAAACAAAAAAAAAGCCCCACTTGGATTCTGGGGCCTCATCTGGATCAGTTCTATGGGAACTATTATTATATTACCCAGAAAGATTCTGGAAGACAAACTGAGAAAAAAAAATTCAGTATTTAAGTCAATCATTTTCAAACTTGAATTGTTCTCTTGAATCCATGTGTTTCAGGCAACATTTCGAAGTGTTCATGAAGTAGTTTGTGATCACTTCACATTTACTAGGAAGATCAAAACTAAACGAATGAATGAAACATAGCAACTGCTGGTGGATGTAAGGAAATCAAAACCCTCATACATTAATACTGGGAATATAAAATGGTACAGCTAGCATAAGCAGCAACTATGCAGTTCCTCATAAAGTTAAAAATATAATTCCATGTGACCTATAAATTCTACTCCTATGTATATATGCAAAGGAACTGAAAACAGTTGTGCAAACAAATGTTTATACACAATTGTTCATAGCAGCACTGTTTACTATAGACAAAAGGTAAAACCAACCCAAATGTCCATCAACAGATAAATGAATAAAGTATGGTATGGCCGTACACTAAAATATTATTCATTCATAAAACATGCAGTATGATATAGGTTATAATATAGATGAACTTTAGAAACAATATGCTAATTGAAAGATTCCAGGCACCAAAAGCCACATAATTTTGATTAAATTTATATGCAATATCTAGAAAAGCTAATGCATAGAGACATAAAGTAGATTACTGGTTGCCAGGGTCTGGGTAGGAATAATGGGGAATGACTGCTTAATGTGTATGGGATTTTATTGTGGGGTTACAAGAATGCCCTGGATGTAGGTAGTGATAATTGTTGAACAACGATTTAAATATAGTAAATACTAATGAATTGTGCACTATAAAATGTAGGCTTTAAAATGGAATTTTATATTATGTGAATCTTAGCTCAAAAGAAATAACAGAGTGAACACAACCTTAGGCAAGGTCCTTAATCTAAGATTTATTTTCTTTATATACAATGCTGCCTATTTCATAAAGTTGTGAAGATGGCAATAAAAGCCAGATGCAATCATTGATATACTTAGCCAGAGAAAGTTATAAGCCCATTTAGTACCAGAATATCACAAGGTTAGGTAACAAATAATTTTCAATTAAATAGTTACTGTTGTTGTTTTTAATCCCATGAACCTTGGGAAATAATGTCTTGTCTATCACTTCTGGTTCCAGTTCCACTTGTCATATACAGACAAGGAGCGCTATGAAAATGAAGAGAGACCTGAGGTCCAGAAGCAGATGCTTGTTGATATGGCCAAGAAACTACCGGTTTACACAAGAACCGGGAGTGGAGGTCAGTTCATCCAAAGTCAGCTAGAGAAGCAGCTTAGCAGGGATCTCAGGAAGGCTAAGTCATATGTATTCTCAGGCTAGCCCTGCTTTTCTCTTCCATCTTTTGAAACTCACTATGAAACTTTCTAAACATTTTGTCATAAAAATCTTCAAATATGTGTAAAGTTGGAAGATTGTAAACACACCTGAATTCTACCACTAACATTTTTGCTATATTGCCTCATCACATATCTGTCCACATTTCCATCCCTCTATCCAGCTAATATTTTATCTCTTTTGGTAAAATTTAATACATACAAAATATCTACAAATCTGAAGTATATAATTCAGTATGGTTTGAAAAATCTGCACACTCATGTAACCAAAACCCCTATAAACATTGCCATCACCCCAAAAAATTCTGTTGTGCCCCTTTCCAGTCATTTCTTCCCCAACACATACAGACAACCACAGTTCTGATCTTGGAAAAAGATCCATTGTGGATAGGTTTTGCCCACTCTAGAATTTCATATAATTGGAATCATACAGTATGTACTCTGTGTTTGACTTCTTTTATTCAGCATAATATTTTTGAGATTCATCCATATTGTTGCATATTTCATTCCTGTAATTGCTGAGTAGTATTTTATTGTGTGAATATATCATAATTTGTTTATCCATTCATTGGTTGATATACATCTGAGTTTTTTCCAGTGTTTAGCTATTATGAGTTGATCTGCTATAAATATTCTTGTCCAAGTATTTGTACAAAGATATGTCTTCATTTTTCTTGAGTAAATATCCACTATGGAATTTTACTCTTAGGTTTCATCTGCATGACTAGAACAGTACTTGCTGAACCAATCAATTCTCCACCTTTTAAAATTTGAAAACCAAGGCTCTTCTGACAAGTCATCCTAATGTTTCTAATAAGGAAGATCATGTTTCAAGGCTTTGGAAAGTATACTTATATTCATTTGTTCATCATTTATTTGTTCAATGAATATTTATTAAGATACCATTTGCCAATTGGGAAAATATAATAATATAGTAATATAAATATAGTAAAATATAGTAAATATATAAATATATAAAAATATATATAAATATAGTAAAATAATATAGTAATATGCTTTTTAAAAGGTCTTCCTGAATACTGAAATATTTGTGGTTTAAAGTAACACCATATCTAGGATTTTCTTTAAAATGCTAAGTAAAAAACTAGTAGTAGAAATAAGTTAAACAAAAGTGGCACAATGTTGATAATTAGCGAAGCTGGGTAATGGTACATGGAGTTCACTATACTATTACTTTTTGTGTACTTTCGTGTTTGAAAACTTCCATAATCTAATTTTTAGAAGTGTCTACTATGTGTGATACAATGTCTCAAGCACTGGGAATATAGAGTTGAACAGGCAGATACAGTCTCATATGGAGTTTAAATTCTGGTGAAAAGGAGGCAGATAGGGAATTATGTAATTTCAGGCTGTAGTAAACAGAACAATGTGATAAGAAGAGATTACAAAATAGATGCATGTGTCATTAACAGGGTTCAGGGATAGACTTTGATCTCAAATGTAGCTTTTGCAACTTTTCATTTGTTACTGTTTTTTAACAAACAGAATATTTCCACATTTAAAATCCAGATTTCTGGTTTCTCTTGATAACTTGATAACTCCGATGATCTGACAACATCTAATCTACATTTCCACATGACAAAAATTAGCTGGAGCTAAGAAGTGGCAGCCTTCTTTAGAGAGACCAGGAATTCTCAGGTTCCACATATTCCTTAGCCAGTGCTTCATTCACTGCTGACTGTTTCTGGGACCCTTAAAGCATGTGTTTCCAGTTCCATGTTACAGAATGATAAGAAATATTTCTCTAGGAAATGCCATTTGAGCTGAAACTTGAATGATTAAAAGGAACTAGCATGTGTACAAGTAGTCTTCCAAAAGTTCATGGACAATGCATGCTATGGAGAAACCATGCATGGATTTCACATTTTTGCACCAAAATAAACATGTTTTAATTCAATTCTCCATGAACTTTTTGAAGTGTGTGTGTGAGAAGAGAAGAGAAAGAGAAAGAGAAAGAGAAAGAGAAAGAGAAAGAGAAAGAGAAAGACGGGGGGGGGGGGGGGGAGTTGTGAAGAGTTGGCTCACACAATTAATAGAAGCAGAAAATTCCCAGTCTGCCATCTGCAGGATGGAAAACCAGGAGAGCTGGTAATGTAGATCCAGTTTGAGTCCAAAGGCTTGAGAACCAGATCACTAATGGAATAAATCCCACTCAAGGGCAGGAAAACTGATGTCTCACCTCATACAGACAAGCAGAGAAAGCAAATTCTCTCTTCTCCCAAATTTTTGTTCTGTTCAGGTCCTGAAGTGATTTGGATGAGATCTACCCACATTGGGGAAGACAAAAATTTGCTTTACTCAGTCAACTGATTCAAATGCTAATAAGCTCATCTAGAAACACTTCCCTAGAGACATCTAGAAATAATGTTTAACCAAATACCTGGGTACCCTATGACCTAGTCAGGTTGACACATAAAATTAACTATCACAAGTCCACCCATTGTCATATTGGCACCCATACATATCTCCTTACTCCATATTTAATCTCCAAGTAAAGACAATGACAAGGACATTAATTCTGCCTGACATGCCACAACTATTCTGCATGCAAATAAAATATACTTATCCCCTTCCTCAAAGAGGTAAAGTCTTTGAGTAATATTTATTCTTCTACTTGATATCTTATAACTTAAATACTATTTAAATTTCAGATGTAAAGTTACAATACTTAAAAAATTATGATGTTAAGTCAATACATCTTACGTTAAATTAAGAGAATAAAAGAAGACAAAGCTGTTTGAGATATACATGCAAACATATTCTTAACAAAATAAGGAGGAAATACTCAGGACAGTTGTAGTCTTTGTTTCTGCAGCTGATCTCTCAGTCATAGCTGATATTTATAAATATTTTCTATATTCCCTTTGCCTTTAGCAAGCACCTCAGCTCATCATGTTTCTTTGCTTGATGGGGTGACCCAAACCTTCATTCCTGAAGAGTCTAGACCATTTGTATTCCTGTCTGGACTAGGTTTAGTTTTCCATTGGCTTGAATATGGTAATACTAAGAAATGCCCTATGGCATCTCCTGTATTCAACACATATTCTTCCTTACCTCCATTGTGGACTAGTAGTCCAATTTCCACTTGAGTAGTAAGGATCCATCGCCCAAGCAAACATTACAGCTGCCTTTTTGGCCTGATGATTCAAAGACATTAAAAGCCCAAACTGATTGGGTGGCAGTCTTTACTTTCTGTTCAAAGGAATTGCTTCTCCTGGTGAAAGCATTTCGCCCTTTGAGACTAAGACCTCTGGGTCAGAAGAACATAAAATCACAGAAACAGGAAGCAAAAGTTTTGTTCTGTGCTGATGTTGTGATCCAGCTGGTTAAGCCACCACTTGCAACACGGGCATCCCATATCAGAGTACCAGTTTGAGACCCAGCTATTCCACTTCCAATCCAACTCCCAACTAATGTGCCTGGTAAAGCAGCAGCAGATGACCCAAATGCCTTTCAAATAAATAAGTAAATCTTTGAAAAAGTCTTGTTAGTGGAGCACTAAAGGTAATGGTGAGTGGTGCCACTCCCATTTCCTCTCTTTGAATACTGGACCCATGGATTGTGGCTATCAGAGAAAGAACATCATATACGGGATGCTGATTCTGAGCATAGGCATCCTTCTAGAGAACCTTGCCTCAGCCCTGCAAGGCATTGTCACCTTACTAGTGCTGTAGCTGACCCTTCAAAAGATCTTTCCCCCATTCTGGAAAACCAGTTCCTCAGTATGGTGAGGGAGGGGGGAACATGGTAAAACTTATGAATTCTATGTTTATTCAATGATTATAGGCTCATTGTTGTACTTTTCTTGTTGTGAAGTGAGCTCCTGGATTGGAAGCAATGCTGTGTGGAATACCATAACAGTGGGTGAGACATTCTTTAAGTCCACAGATTTGGCAGAAATATCACATGCAGAGAAGGCAAATACGTATCCAGAGTATCTATTCTAATAAAGATAGAACACCGCTGCTTCCATTATAGAAACAGTTCTATGTAACAGTTCTAGAAACTGTTCTATGTAACCACAGATAGGTGGTTGATCACCTCAAGGAATGGTATCAGGTTAGGGACTCAGTGTTGGTCTCTGCTACTGGCAGATTGGGTACTCAGCTTCGGCTGTAATCAAGGTCAGCCTTGATGAATGGGAGTCCATGTTACTGAGCCCATGCATAACCTCTCTCCTTGCTACCATGGCCACTTCATTCATGAACCCATTGGGCAATGGCAGGAGAGACTGGGAATAGAAACTGAATGGTGTCCACAGAGCAGATCATTCTATCCCCTTGGTTATTAAAATCCTTCTCTGTTGTGCTATGGTCTGAATTTTTATGCCCCCTGCCAAAATTCATAGGTTGAAATCCTAAGCGCTAATGTGATGGTAGTAAGAGGAAGGGCTTTTTGGAGGGATCCTCATGAATGAGGTTAATGCCCTTGTAAAGGCTCCAAAGAACTGTCTTTCCCCTTGTACCATGTACAGTGAGAAGGCACTAGTTAGGAAATGGGTCCTCACCAGCACCGAGTCTGCTGTTACTTTGATCTTGGACCTCTCAGCCTCCAGAACTGTGAGAAATAAATGTATTGTTTAGAAGCTACACAGTCTATGATATTTTGTTACAGTGGCCTCAAACCATGAAGACATGTGATCACCTTTTGATGAACATTCACATGAGGCACAGATATCTCTACATATTTTACCCATTCGGAGAGGTTTTCCCTTATACCACTTGCTACCAATTTCCCAATCATCTTCTTTCCAAATTCCTGACCATCCATCCAAACTAGCAGCCACAGCATATGAACCGATGTATAATTGCATGCCTGGTCATTTCCCCTTCCAAGCAGAATGAATAACCAGGTGTACTGCTTGAAGTTCTGCCCACTGGAAGGATTTTTCTTTACCATTGTCCTTAAGGAAATTCCCAGAAAGGGGCTGCAGGTGTCCAGTTTTAGGTAGTGCCAGAATATTGTGCAGAACCATTTGTAAAGTAGGTCTGAGCCATCTTTTACTCTGTCAGTTAATGTAGGAAACTCCCCTCTGAGGCCATAAGTACAATCTGAGAGAGAGAGAAAGCAGTGTAGAAAGACTATAGAGTGGAGACCATGGGCATTTGGGCCACTTCATGTAAACTTTCTCATGCCTTCAGGGTCTGCTTAAGTATGTATCATATATCTTGGTCATCCATTTAATTATGGAGTATTGCTATGCATGTTCAACAGCCTTATACTGAGAATCACTTGTAGGAGCCTGCTAAAGATCCAAACAGTACTCCTGTCTTCCATGGACCCATCCAGTATTATTGTATATGCTGGATCATATGACCCAAGCAGCAAAGAAGCTTAAATATCAGCCTAGACTTTTTGCAGAGCCTTCTCTTCTGGTGTCCACTCAAAACTAGCAGGGTTTTTGGTTTTTTTTTTTTTTTTTTTATTGTTTTCTGTTTTTGTTTTTTGGTTGCTCAGTAAATGGGCTGAGTAACTCACCCAAATGAAGAATAGATTGTTTTGTGCCCTTGTTAGATTGTTTTGTACTAGGTTTTGTGCCCTTTTTTGGTTGTAGGAGGAGTCAGATGCAACAATTTATCTCTCACCTTTGAAGACATATCTCAGTATACCCTACACTGTTGGATCCCCAGAAATTTCACAGAGATAGAAGGCCCTGACTTTTTGTTAGATTTATTTCCCACCCTGTGACATTGAAATTTCTTACCAGTAAGTCTACAGTGGTTGCTACTTCTGGATCAGGAGGTCAAATCAGAATCATGTTGCCAATGTAAAGGATCAATGTGATATCTTTTGAAATGGTAAGATAGTTGAAATCCCTGTAAACTAAATTGTGATGTGGAGCTGGAAAGTTGGAATGCCACTGAGGTGAGACAATGAAGGTACATTGCTGACCTTGCTATCTGAAAGCAAACTAATTCTGGTGGGCCTTATAGACAAATAGGGAGATCAAGGTATTTACCAGACCAATAGATGCATACCTAGATCCGATGATGTATTCATTTACTCAATCATTGAAGCCACATCTAGCAGAACAGCTGCAATTGAAGTTGCCACCTGTTCAGCTTAGAACAGTCCACTGTCAAGATTCACTTGTCCTCTCTATAGGCCAAATAAATGAGTTGAATGGGGATGCTGAAGGAGTCATTGCCCCTACATCTTCAAGTCCTTGATGGCAGCACTAATCTCTGCTATCCATCCAGTAATGTAGTATTGGTTTTTTTCTTACTATTTTTCTAGGTAGAAGCAGTTATCCTGGCTTCTGATTGGCCTTCCCCACCATAATAATCCTCACTCCATAGGTCAGGGAACTAATATGGGATTATTCCAGCTGCTAAGTGTATCTGTTCTAATTATGCATCCTGGAATTGGTAAAATATGCTCAGGAAGCATTTGGGGATACACTGGGCCCACAGTGAGATGGACATGAACTAAAATTCCATTAATAATTGGCTCCCATAGGCCCGGACTCTGAGTAGTGGACCAAAGTGACATTTTAGGTCCCCTGGAATTAGTGTCAGTTCAAAGACAGTGTCTACTAGTCCCCAAAAGGGCTGAGTATTTTCTTTTCCCCAATACACAATTTCTCTCATATAGGAGCACAGGTGTCTTTATGGAAGGGTAAGAGAAAGAGAAACAGTATATCATTTTCATAGTGTTCTGGAATCCTTCCTCAAGGAGACCCAGCCTCACCTTCCTTCGAAGGACTCTGTGTTTGTACACTGAATCAAGTCTAGATTCTCACTGTGAGGTCTGGCCTACAGAAAAGAGAAGTCATAGAGCTCCTAAAGCATGCTGGGGTTTCCCCTCACAAATTTATTACTGAGAGTATTGATGAAATGTCTGTCTTCAAAAATCTCCCTGTGCAGATGAATAGATCTTAAAGGAAAAAATCTACTTTTAACATTCCAGCCTTCTTAAGCCTTTGAATTCCATCCTCTGCATTAAACCAAGGAAGTTCTGGCATTTCCACTTTACTCACTGAGGGCCACCTTTTGGTCCACGTTTCATCCAACCAACTAACCCAACTGTAAAATCTTTTCTGACTTCCCAAGCTGTGACATTATTTTTTAGGATTTATTTTATTTATTTGAAAGGCAGAGTGACAGAAGAGGGAGAGACAATGAGACAGAGAGATTTTGTATCCACTGGTTCACTTCCCAAATGGCTGCTACAACCAGGATTGGGCCAAGCCAAAGCTAGGAGCCAGGAACAGCATCTTGGTCTCCCACATGAGTGTCAGATGCCCTAGCACTTGGCCCATTTTCTGCTGCTTTCCCAGGTGCATTAGCAGGGAGCTAGATCAGAAGTGGAGCAGCCAGGAGATGAACCAGTGCTCTGATATGGGACGCCAGCTTTACAAACAGTAGCTTAACCTGCTGTGCCACTATGCTGCCCCCCACAAGCTGTGACGTTCAATGCAGAATAAATTCAGCCAGATCCAACTTTATGTTCCTTCATCATTACTCCACATCCTTAGTATCCATTCTCACATTTGTTCCCTAGATTTCTATCTATATAATTAGAAAACACAAGTAGTTCTTTTTTTTAAAAAAAAAGATTTGTTTTATTTATTTATTTGAAAGATGTGGGTACAGAGAGAGATAAAGCCAGAGAGAGGTCTTCCATCCACTGGTTCACTCCCCAAATGACAGCAATGGCCAGAGGTGAGCTGGTCCAAAGCAAGGAGCCAGGAGCTCCTTCCAGGTCTTGTGCCGTCTTCTACTGCTTCCCTAGGCCATAGCAGAGAGCTGGATTGGAAGTGGAGCAGCTGGGACTCGAACCAGTGCCCTTATGGGATGCCCATATGGGGCTCTAACCCTCTGTGCCACAGCACCGGCCCCCAAGTAGTTCTTTTTGAGTGTCATACTCCCCCTCTTGGTAACACTTTCTGCCTTACCTTTAGGGGCCTTCTGGGGCTTGAGTCTAATTACAGGTCTAGAAGAAAAGAATCCTGAAGAGAACTAGCCTTGTCTTGCATAGTGGCCTCAAATTTCTCAAGCAATGTGGAATTAATCCCTGCAAGTGTGTGGAGAAGCCAATACCACTGGCAGTAGGAAGGCTGCTTTTACTGATGGTGAATAAGCCTCTTATTCTGACAAAGGCCTGAGCACCAGGAGAACCAGTACTAAATTGTAGCCCAAGTCCAAAGGCATGAGAACCAGAGGGGTTTATAATGTAAGTTCTAGTCTGGGTAGGAAGGACTGAGAACCTAGAAACCCTGTTGTATGTCCCACACTGAGGGCAGAAAACTGATGTTCTAGATTTTTGCAGTCAGGCAGAGAGACCCTTTCTCTGTCATTTTTGTTCTTTTCCAGCCTTCATTGAATTGGATGAAGTCCACACACATTGGAGGGCGAAATCTGCTTTTCTCCATCTACCAGTTCAAATGCCAATTTTCTCCATAACATCCAGTTATAATGTTTATCCAAATATCTGGGCACTCCACAACCCAGTCAACTTGACATAAAATTCACCATCACTCCATACAAAGAGCAGAGTGGTTATCATCCCAAGCAGAAAGAATTGCAAGTACAAGAGGCTAGGAGACAGGAGCAAACTTGAGTATTACAAGAGTAGATATGCAGCCAGTGCCACTGGTGTATTGGAGATAGAGAGTGACACAATAAAAAATTGAAGAGATAGGGAGAGGCCAAATGGTACAAACCATGGTAAAAAATAAAATATAAATATATTTTGTTCCAGGGGTTTTGAAAATCCTTTGAGACTTTTAAGTGGAGAGTGATAAGATCTGATTAGCATTTTGACAGATCTCCCAATTACCCAATACCTAGTAGGTATTGCAGGGAGGGGGAAGAATTAAAGTAAGGTGATCAATTATACAGCTATTGCAACTGTCTAGATGACAGATGATGGTAGCTTAAACTATGGCTGTGTCATTGACAGTATTTTAAAACTATGCTAAAGGCTCTAAAAATGCAGGCCCTCCCTCTTCCTTCTTGATTCAATTATACCCATAAGTTTGGTGACATACCCTCATTGGTAGAAATGAACACAGAACTCTGCTGAATTAGCACTCTATTGTGTTGAATCAGCAATGCATGCTTAATGTATACTTTAGATAGAATTATATTAGTTAAAAATAATTACAATTTTGATTTTATACTTAATTGATCACATTATCAATGAACATGGAAAAATGAGTAGGAAAGAAAATGCCTTTCCTCTAAGGGAAGGAAGGGAGGAAAGGAATGAAAAAAGGAAGTAGGGAGGGAGAAGGGTGAAGGGAGGGAGAGGGAAGTGGTTGTTTATATGAGATTTACAGGATAAAAAAAATACCTGAAGAAGTGAAAAAAAAATGTATAGTCAAAATCCTGCCACTTGCTTGCTGTGTGGCCTTGGGCAAATCACTTGATATGGTTCGGGTCTTTATTTCCTTTATATGTGAAATGATCAGTTGAACTAATTGTTCTATAAAGTCTATTCTTCAGAGTGTTATTTTTTTTTCAAGTTGCTATTCTAAGAACCATTCTCTTTACCTTGTTGTGGGAGTTCTAGTTCATACAATCCAACCTACCTCATACAATCCAAACTCTGGAGACTGGAGATAAATTATGAATAGTTACTTTCAGGTAGGAAAGTTGTGCCAAACAAAGATTAGATTATTTCCTAAGATAACTCAAGCAGGTGATAGTATGGTTTGTTTTATAATAAATAATCTTATGCTCAGATATCCAGATATGAAACTTCCCCCCTTCTTTTCATCTCTCAAAAGCTGCTTTTGAGTCTGGTTCAGTGAGGAAAAATATACATACCACAGTTGTCCCACGTGATTTGCTATTTTTCTGTCAACTTGAGAAGAGTTTAACTATCTATATTCAGTCCACAACAAATCATCCAGGCAGGCTAGTAAGATGTAAGGTCTCATACTGGACCCTAACAAGTGCTAACCACCTTATTTTTCCTATAGCTGTACGATTCTGTGACCGGTGCCATCTGATCAAGCCAGATCGCTGCCACCACTGCTCTGTCTGTGCCATGTAAGTGACAGCCATATTTCCTCTGGGCTGAGATTGGCCACTGATGGCTACCTAGACAACAAAATGACGGATCCTAACATGTAACCATACCTAGATAAGAGCCTTTCCTTTTAAGCATAATGCCAAACATTCTCATAAGCAATGATGATGA
The DNA here is from genome assembly GCF_033115175.1 of Lepus europaeus. NCBI lineage: Eukaryota > Metazoa > Chordata > Mammalia > Lagomorpha > Leporidae > Lepus > Lepus europaeus. The sequence goes on from NC_084850.1 coordinate 81,030,244, forward strand.
TTCAAACTATTATAAACATAGGAAAGAGAAATAAAACCACATTTTAAAAATAAACTTTTATTTTAGAACAAATTTGTATTTATTGTGATGATAGTTCTCATATGTCCCATATCCAATTTCCTCTCTTGTTAACCTGTTACATTAATTAATATGGTACATTTGTTACAATTAATAAACCAATGTTGATATATTATTTTTAATTTAAGTCCATATTTACTTTGGTTTTCCCAGTTTTTCCTTAATGTCTTTTATCTAGTACAGGATCCCATTTAAGATACCACATTACATTTAGTAGTCATGTCACCTTAGCACTTCTTAGCTATGACATTTTCTCAGACTTCGCTTGTTTATGATGAGCTTGGCAATTTTCAGGATTAATGATCAGGTATTTTGTAGAACATCTCTCAACTGAGATTTGTTTAATGTTTTTCTCATGATTATTAGACTAGAGTAATGTGATTTGGGGAGGAAGACCACAGAGGTCAAGTCCATTTTTATTACATCATATCAAAGGTCCAATATAAACATGACATCACTGCAATGTTAATCTTGATCATATGACTGAGGTAGTATTTGTGAGGTTTCTTCACTGTAGAGTTATTCTCCTCTACCCTTCTATAGTATACTGTTTGGAAGAAAGTCACTATACCCAGGCCACACTAAAGGAACAGGAAGTTATACTCTCTCTCCATGAAGGCGGAGCATCTACATACATTATTTAGAATTCTTCTGTGTGGGAGATTTGATTTGTCTCTTCTTCTCAATTTATTTATTTATATCAGTATGAAGGCATGGATGTTCATTTTCTTTTTTTTTTTTGTTATAACCCAGTACTATGTTATTTTGTTACTCAAATTGTTCCAGCTTTGTAAAACCCCATCTCTTTGTTAATACATGTAATCATTATGCCTTTCTTCCTGAGTGCTTGTTCTACCATATTGCTTTTATCTTTTATTCAAACATAGGTTATAGCCATATGTGTTCTTCTTCATATTCTTTTTTAAAGATTTATTTATTTGAAAGAGTTAGAGAGAGAGAGAGAGAAGGAGACAGAGAGAGAGAGAGAGAGAGAGAGAGAGAGAGATCTTCCATCTGCTGGTTTACTCCTCAGATGGCCACAACAGTCAGAGCTGAACCAGGCCAAAGCCAGGAGCCAGGAGCTTTATCTGTCTCCAATGGGTAGCAGGGACCCTAGTACTTAGACCATCCTCTGCTGCTTTCCCCAGGCCATTAGGGAGCTGGATCAGAAGCAGAGCAGCTAGGCACAAACTAGTACCCATATGGGCTGCAGACGTTGCAGGTGGTAGCTCTATCCACTATGCCATGATGCCAGCCAATATGTTTTCTTCTGTACTTTTATTAAACTGATATTTATTTATTTGAGATACACACACACGCACAGAGGGAGGGAGGGAGGAAGCACCCATGTACTAGTTCACTCCCCAAATACCCACAACATCTGAGGCTGGGCTGGGGCTGGAGCCAGGATCCAGAAATGCAATCCGTGTCTCTCACATGAGTGGCAGAAGCCCAATCACTTGAGCCATCACCACTGCCTCCCAGGATCTGCATTGACCGGAAGCTGGTATCAGAGACAGAGCTGGGATTCAAACCTAGGTACTTTGATGTAGGATGCCCTTATCTTAGCCACTAGGCTAAACACTCCTTAAACTGATTACTGAACAAATTGAAAGGAGATTGATCTTGATCTCTCTGTATTAATATCCTGAAGTTCCAAATATCTTTTAAAATTTGGAGTTCTAGGCATGTAACTTGCTCCTGGCATGATCTGATAAAGTGTTATTGTGATTGTTCATTCCTGAACTGAGGACAATAATTTTGGAGTCAGTGTAGAGGAAATCTAGAAATGGGTGTACTGGAACCATGTGAAAATACTGGTGAAACCTTGCATTCAGTTTTGAGATCTTGCTTCATTTCCATGCCCTCACTTATCATACTTTATTTTGTCCCATTTATAGGTGTGTATTAAAAATGGACCATCACTGCCCTTGGTATGTCCCTTTGATTCACTTCTCTCCTCTAAAAGGGTCAAGGTTATTCAATATATTCACTTTCTTATGCATAGCTGTAACATGCCTATTTCTGCCACCATAATTCACTGGGCTTTTATTTGTGTGGGAATAGGGAGGAGTAAACCTTTAAAGCTAGAATAAATACACCATCCCAAGTATGGCAATGAATTCCTGCAGTCACAAAGGTAATGATCTCTTGTCCATTTACTTTAGCAATTGAGCATAGTAATGAAAAACAGCACAAGTATTTCTCCTCTTCAAACACAGGTCAGTTCTATTTCTGCCTGGCTTCATCTTTGATTTATTCTAAATTATTAAATTCCATGATTCTTCTCAAGACTTTGTATGTCAGAACTAGAGAACCACTCTGAATTCACTTGACTATAAAGAGGAGATGCTACAACTTTACCAAGTGTAGCTGCTGAGACTATAATAGGTTTGTAGCAACCATGATCAAGGTTTGCTTAGATGTTTTAGTAATCAGTCCAAAACTGTTAGGTCACGTGTGCCTATAAATGAATGGAGAAACAAGTGAGATGTGAACTTGTTTTTCTAGTCTGTTACTGTTAAGGAACTTCTCTCTCTGCTGGGTTTCTACATAACGCATAACGAAGCAGCAAGAGTGACCTACTTCCGTGGTTTAGTCCATTTATGTATCAGTGTGTTCTCAATTTGTAGGTCTTGATTTCAAATTAATTATTTTTCTTTTTTAGGGTTAATAACTGCATTGGATTTTCCAACTACAAATTCTTCCTTCAGTTCTTAGCTTATTCTGTTCTCTACTGCCTGTACATTGCCACAACAGTCTTCAGCTATTTCATCAAATACTGGAGAGTAAGTTTTAAAAATCCTGAAGAATACCCCCGGAACAAATGCACACCCACTCCAATCTATGATATTGTTCATTCTCTATATATTTTTACCTTCTGAAATAGCTAATACTGAAGTAATCAGAATGGAAGGCGCTAAAAACAAGTTTTCCATGTTGAGTACTTTTTTAGGAAGCTGTTACTTAAAGATTCTAGTTGAATTGGTTTCTGTCATATATGAGAATCTTGTTAAGGGACCTGACATCTCAAATCCTAGTGATTCTTTACAATGTACTTCTCCATTCAAGTTTTTTTTTTTAAATCTACTTCTTACCAGCTATAGATTTGAAAAAATGTTGAAACTAATTCTAAGTCCTTAGTTTCCTAAGAAAAGGCCAACAAAGAACTCCTCTGTTGTTATAAAATACTTTCTAATTTCTTGTTCAGAGGATAACTGCAAAATTCCAACTGATCAGAAAGATATACTGACTCATCTTTGCATATGACCACAATTAAATGGAAAGTCTGTTTTAAACTTTTTATGAAAAACACTGACTTAAGAATGAGAAGAATTGGGATTTAATACTGGTTGTTACCTGCTTCACTGGCTTATTGCCAAGAACAAATGAAACAGATGTTTAAACATGCTTTACCTTTCAAAATATGATTCCAGTGATTAAAAGGAACTGTCAAACAAAAAAATCCTACTATTGTTTTTCTTCTACTTGAAGATATAAATCATATCTCATTAATCTCCCCTCTCCAATAAAACTTAAGGCATATTTTTCATTTATATATATCCACAAGGTCTTGTAGAAGTATAGTGAAATATGTTTTCTTTTCATGCTAATGGACCCCAGAATCTATTTGATCCCCACAACTTCAGTACAATTGCTAAGACATCCATGATGAGGGCTGTCCAGATTGAACCTGAATAGCAAAAGACAGATGTGGGCAGAGCTACTAGTTATTACTTTAGGAATTGCATAAGAGCCTGTATAACAGGGATATCTCTCCTCAGCTGGAGTAGTAAAAGCAGTAGGGAAACAACATGGATCCTGTGACCAGAATATAGATTAATATAGACTGGCAAAAAAAAGATAAAGGCAGTGAAAACCTAAGTAGCAGAGAATATTTAAATTATCAGTTAGTACTTTGATCCTTATCAGTGTAGAAAAGTATAATGATGTGTGTGCTTCCCATTATCCCTTCAATTTGCTTAATCAATGCAGATATTTTAATAAATTTAGGAATCAGGAATTATATAATGGCTATAAAAAGCTGTTCAACTCAGAATAACAAACAAAACTACAAGCAGGAATCATGTTTTCTCATAAATCTTCTCCAAATGCAAAATGCTTTACCATGCCACACATCCTGACATCTCTTATTTGACCCCTTTCCATAGCACAGACTCTGTTGCTCAGGTCTCTGTGACCTGTTTGACATTATTTCCATATGCTAAGCTACTACCCTGAATATAAAGAGAATTGGCTACATCCAGTCAGTAGGGAAAGTATCAGGCTTGGTCTTCACAAACACTTTCTTGGTTCTAAACACAGTGGATGACTGTTTAAGAACCACCCTTTCTCCTCATAATAAAGTAAACAATGCTGCATTTCACACATTTTGCCTTTAGTCCTCCTAGTTCCTAGTCAGCCAATAATCAAATACCACAATGCCAGCTAGGAGCTGGATGCTTTTTTTTTCATTCTTGAAAGATGGTATTTGGATACAAGTTAGTCACCAGAAATGTACCAGTACTCATAAGCAATACCAGGGGTGAACATAGCCTTGTCCTCCTATTCCCTCATTTTTTTTCTCCACAGTAGACTAGATCATGCCTGACATATGAGAGGCATGAAAACCTGTCTTGGCTTGCCCTCTTTAATAATAATAAAAAGGGTATTGACAGTTCAAGGGAAAGTTACTCTGCAGTCTCTTCAATCAGTGAACACATGTTAGTGTGTGCTTTAAGGATGGCTTTCTCATGTAAATTGAATCTTCCCTTAAAATCAATAGCAAACACTGTCATGTATTTTAAAAACCATGCATCAGGGAGACAAACTGTGCTCCAAAGAACAACCACCTCCATCTGTATGCTACTTGACAGTTTTTGAAGCACTTTCATATGCATTATCTCATCCAATCCTTATCACAACACTGTGAAGTCAGCAAAGCAGGGATAATTTATCTCATTCAAAGATGATCAAATTGAGGCTCACAGTAGTTAAGTGACTCACCCAGGATCACCTAGCTTGTAAATTTCAAAGTCAAGGCTTGAACTTAAGTCTGACCCTAAGCCGATGGATCTTACATACTGTTTCATGTCCTAGTGCCTGTAATGTCTCCACTACAGAGAAACTCCAGCTCCTTCAGAACGAAGAACTGAGAAAACCATCAGACCATTTCTCTTGTTTCAATGTTAACTTAAATAATGACTACTTTGATAGGAGATTGATTTTTGCCTATGAAAAATGTAATAATACAAGAGATCTTTAAAAAGTTCATGGAAAATGCATATAATGTTGATACATAGATTGCCAAAAAATCTTGCACCAAAACAAACTTATCTTTTAATTCCATTATTCCACAAAATTTTTGAAGTACCCATATACATTATCTGCCACCTGGGCCATAAACCTCCTCATAGAATCTATGAATTGCTTTAGAAATAAGATAGTAGTCTTATTCTATTAGTATTCCCCCTAAACACCTCTGGTGGTTATTACTTTGAGTGATTTAGCTTGATTATCTCCTGAGAAAGTATTTTTGAACCTAGGGCTGTCACTCCCTTCTCACAGAAAAAGTTTAATACTAAAAACTCTGTCAAGGGACAACATAGTAGATGGACTGTGGCATAAAAAGAGTTCTGCAAAAAATAATTGCAGGGAGGAGGGAGACTTCCAGCTGAGCTACATAGAGTGTGGACTGACATTATATCCGTTCCTCTTGTCCAGCCATTTCCTATTGCCCTTTTAAATGTGAAAAATAAGAAGTAAAATAAATGTGAGCTTCAAAAGATTTTTAAAAGCATACTCAAAAAATAGAGACTATGAAAGCAGAAGTCCAGTTGAGCGGCTGGCACTGTGGCGCAGCGGGTTAAAGCCCTGACCTGAAGCACCAGCATCCCATATAGGCGCCGGTTCTAGTCCCGGCTGCTCCTCTTCCAATCCAGCTCTCTGCTATGGCCTGGAAAAGCAGTGGAGGATGGCCCAAGGACTACACCCACATGGGAGACCCAGAGGAAACTCCTGGCTCCTGGCTTCAGATCAGCGCAGCTCCGGCCATTGCGGCCATCTGGGGAGTGAACCAGCAGATGGAAGACCTCTCTCTCTGTCTCTTCCTCTCTCTGTAACTCTGTCTTTCAAATAAATAAAATAAATCTTTAAAATAACTAAAATAAATAAAGTCCAGTTGAGGCAAAAACCACTACAAAGCACTATATGAGGGTTTCTCATAAATTAAAAATAAAACAAACCAAAACCAATCCTATTCAGTTTGGGTGCATAGGCCAAGATTTTGTAGAGATTTCACTTCAAAAAGGAATGTTTCAAAGATTCCTGCAGGTAACATGACTATTTCGTGCTTAAGAGTCACCTCTAAATTTACTACTAGAGAACATTTGGAAATATCTCAAAAATTCCTCAGACCTAAACAATGATCATCACAGAAAAGGAGAAAATAAATAATAGCCATTCCCCCAACTTCTCACTCCAATAATCAAAATGTTTTCTAAAATTCTCTTCAAAAGACAAAAAAAAATGTTACATGCTATGCATGCTACAGAAATTTAGAGCACTCATTCTCGTTAGGATTGCATGTAAAAAAAAAAATCTGGTGCCACATGGAATAAAGATGTCCCAAAAATTATAAAAATCTTTAGCCACATATTTTTATAATTACCTGTAAAGCCTTGCTTGATTTTTACCGTCTAAACAGCTATTCCACAGGATGTAATAAACCAACACATTTCACTTTAGCTGAAAGAAAAACAACCACACATACTCTGCAGCAGCTTTAAAGTCAGATCATGACCTATAGATAGGACATTTTAAAATTTTACCTATGTGTTTTAACTTCCTACATAAATCCCTGTGACATTTTCAGCACACATATGTCCAAGGAAAATGACATATAAAGAATTCCCAAATAGCTCACCTTGAGACAAGAGGATGAGCCATATGACCTCATGATCACCTCTAGCCAGTGATTTATAAATCTCAAACTAAATGGAGTACAATCTTTAAAGGTTGCATGCCAATTATGGCCTGAGTATACCCTTTTCACATTACCTTTTCTAACTGGTATGTTATATACTCTATTTTACACTGAACTGCACTTACAAAAGAATCCATTTTCTCTTTGTTGGCTGAGCATTTATCCATAATGAGAGTAAATCCATGGTCAGCAACAGAAAGAATGCTTTTATGAAATTTGCAAAATCTAGATTGTTAAATTACGGCTAGATATTTTATACGTGTGAAAAGCTACTGACCTACATTTAAAAAATAACTAGCCAAGCTGTGTACTTTAATCTTTTGTTTTGTTTGCTTATTATTTCTTTTCTAGGGGGAATTGCCCAGTGTTCGCTCTAAGTTCCATGTCCTTTTTCTCCTCTTTGTGGCCTGCATGTTTTTTGTCAGCCTTGTGATTCTCTTTGGTTACCATTGTTGGCTTGTCAGCAGAAACAAAACTACCTTAGGTAAGACTGAATATTACAGGAGAAAACATACTAATGTATATCAGATGATCTGTGGATTGTTCCCAAGAAAGACAAAAACTTCTAATGAAGCAGTTTAGCCAGTGATGTCACTTTGCCTCCAGACTTACGAAAGTACATTTTACCAAAATGGAGTGCCACATTGGATGACACTTATGGACTAAACAGAGCATTAGTAAATGAAGCTCTACAAAAAAAACAAAAATAACCATTGCTATTTGTAGTGCATGTTGGGTAATAATACCACAGATTGACAGCTCTGAAGATTTATAAATGAAGTGCCCATGAGGAATGAAGGCGAGAATCAGTACAGAAGAGATTATCAGAAGGAGGAGGTGGTCCATAAATATAGAAGAATCTAATTTATTGAGCTCAGGAGAAAACAGAGTCCCAAGAAAGAATCCAATCAACAACAAGAATCCAACAGTCTTGAGACAGAATAAAATTTTTGAATATCTACCATAATCAAGTTGCTGTGTAGGGACTGTGGGAATAAACACGTTGATCAAATGAGTCTCTAGAAAATGAGTACAAGGAATGAACTTCTTTTCTGTCAGTTGCTGTATACTTGAAGCTTTGTTATTATATGGAGAATTTTATTTCTGATAGATTCCAGTATAAGATTTCTTTTCATCTATGGTGAAGCAGATATTTACATTATCTACAAACTACAAATATGGGGAGTAAAAAGAAAGTGTCCAAGTGTTGAATGTTTGGCTAGAAGAGATTTGAATAAAGTTTAGTGTAAAAGCCACTACACATTGGGATTTCAGTTGCCAATAATGTTAACAGCTAAGAAAATATTTGACCCCGTTTTCTAAAGCAAATATATATGTAGCACTTAGTTGCTAGGATGGTAAATTAGCACATTTGGCTTGGAAATCAGCTACAAAGTACAAAAGTACTAAAAGCTTCATGATAACAGAGTTTGAAAATGAAGAACACACAGGAAATGGTCAGACGCAGCCTGAATCCAGCAGTGAAAGTGTTTGCTTAATGGGATAAATGTGTGTCTAAAATAATGTGCACTCACATGGTACAATTCCTTATAGTCTTTGAGGTGATTATAGTTCACCCAGTGACATTTTATCTGGAGTACAACTCAGTTTCTTACATTACAGACTTCATTGTGAACATCTGAAATGTTTCAAAACCAAATCAATGTCATTATCATCTCTTTATATGTCATTACTTTGGTCCTAGCTCTAAAGATGGGGACTATTTGGCTGTTGTTGCCACTTAGATTCAAATCAAATGCTCTTAAATCTATTCCCTCACTCTTTATTTTTTATTATTATTTTAAATATTTATTTATTTATTTGAAAGTCAGAATTACAGGGAGAGACAGAGAGAAAAGACATATTCCATCCACTAGTTTACTCCCCAGATAGCTGCAACAGGCAAGGCTGGGCCAGGTTGAAGCCAGGAGCCAGGAGCTTCATCCGGGTCTCCCACGTGGGTGTAGTGGCCCAAGCACTTGGGCCACCTTCCACTGCTTTCCAAGGCCCATTAGCAGGGAGCTGGATCGGAAGTGGAGCAGCCAGGACTTGAACCGGCTTACATGTAGGATGCTGGCACTGCAGATGGTGGTTTAACCTGCTGTGCCACAGCACTGGCCTCTATTCCCTTACTCTTTAAATCCAGCAGTATAAAATACACATTACTCCCATGGCTGCTTAATTATTTCTATCATCATGTTTCCCCTGCCCTGTGGAAAATAAGAGCTGTGATTCTTTATTTTGAATAACAAACTTACCTTGTAACTTATGACTAAACTTAATGTTTACTACTAATAAGAGACCTATGCTACCAAAGAAAAAAAAATAGCATAGGTAAAGTCACATTCATAGAAAACTAGAAAGTTATAACTGTGCTGAAATCTATTTCTTTCTTTATCTTTTTTTCAACTCCCCTACCCTGTCCTAGAGGCCTTCTGCACTCCGGTGTTTACAAGTGGCCCAGAGAAAAATGGGTTCAACCTTGGCTTCATCAAGAATATCCAACAGGTGTTTGGAGATAACAAGAAGTTCTGGTTAATACCTATTGGGTCCAGGTAGGTAATTATTACCACTGAAACAAGTTGATGCTGGGCCATGCCTTGAAGCAGCAAACTCCATTTCAATTGTAGTATGCAACAGGTATCAGTCCAATGTGAAACACTCCATTCCCCAAGAAAATAATCAACAAAATGGGAATTTATTACATATGTGTGTGGGCAATAAAGGGAGATGGCTACTATATTTTAAGTGAAAAATATAACATAATGGTATTTACACTAGTAGAAATTATGAACAAATATATATAGAAATATATATACAGAAAAAAATGATAAAAGAGAAATACATATAAAAATGCTAAAAGCAGTAAATTAATTTTTTTCTCCATTTTTTATATTTTGGGATGAAATACTAATATTTGTGTGAAAGGAAAAATTAAAATAAAAAGCAAGAACAAAAGTTGAGTAAGAGATTGTAATTCTTAGAACTGCAGCAGAATGCAGGGAAAGCAATGAGCAAGAAATGAGCCAAAACAAGCTTGTGTCTTCTGAGTGTCTTCCAGAAGCAGACTGAACCATGATCAACTAGACTAGCTTGGGGAGCAGTTTGTTTGCAGCCTTCTTGCAGCCCCCTTAGATCCACTCTTTAGACAGGGACCATTCACTTTCCTTCTTTGAGGACATTTTGTTGAGGTGATAGTTAAGGAAAATTTTCTCTCTTCACTCATTGCCCAGATACTTCCTCTGCACCAGTTAGTGTTTTACAGGCTTGGTTATTTGAGATGTGATATATCCTACTACCATGACTATAAATCATAAGACAAAGCTGTGTCAGCGAGTAATGTTGATTAATAACTGTTACCAGCATGTGTGTGAAGATGATCTCGTTCACACACATACACGCACCATCAAAGGGAAATACGCAGTGAGTTTTCTCTGGAATAAAGAACAAAAATAAAAATCAAAGCCCATTCACTAATAATCAGTAAACTACCTTCACTGTAGAGTACTATCAATAAAACATATCAACTTTAAATTAATCACATTCATGAACAGGAGAAAAAGCATAAGGTAATAGCAAATGAATAATCTAAAATACTCAGATTTCAGTTTAGAGTGCATTAAGATAGACAGAAACAAATACTTAAATTGTAATCTACTCTTGTAAGGGCTAGCCAGAAATTAACCGGGGATGGGACCCTTGCTCACCATAGATAGCCACAAAGTGCATCACATGCATGGATAATTGTCCCTGAAATCTGCATTCTTGAGTCACCTCACTCTGGCTCTTTCTCGTAGTTCCTAATAACCTTTCTTCCATAAAGCCAAATAAAAAATAACAGGATACCCTCCCAGGCAATATCTGCCATTAATTTACAGTAATTTATCTCCACTGCATTCAATGATTCTGCTCAAATTTCTTAAAAAATTAGAACCAAAGCAGTAAAATAATGGGATATAAATTGGGATCATCATCATTAAATAATATTTCTGAAGCCTGCTGTGTGTGCATATTATCCTACTGGGCTTTGTGGAAACCAAATGCCTTACAAACAGAAACAGTCAATAATGATGCAGACAAACACCATATGGAAATTGAAAGCAATACAACAATGAAATGATACCATTACAAGGATCTTTTTCACCATGACTTTAGAAAATAAGCCTAAATATTCCTAAGAACCCATCCTGCTAAGTCTGAGAGGATTGTTGCCGTCAAAAAAAAAGGTCAACAGTTCACTGTCTTCCTTTCCCCACCAGCCCAGGTGATGGACACTCCTTCCCTATGAGGTCTATGAATGAGTCACAGAATCCACTGCTTGCAAATGAAGAGCCCTGGGAAGACAATGAGGATGACAACCGAGGTAAGTGGGTCCAGAGGAAGTCTTCATCACACATCAATCCAAGCACTATAAGGTCCATGTTAATACAGTCAATGTGATGTGGCCATAACATAGTGTCCACAAAGATTTTTATAATCATGCAAACCTTGTAAGTGCCCTCTGGATGAAATAGGGCAAGGATGGCCGGATTTGTTTAGCAAATGTGGATAGCTTGGATAGGATAAGATGGCAGCTTGGGAGGCCCATAACCAATTTCATGATACTATGATTTGTAACCAATCAGAGAAATCAAGAAACATAATAAACAATGCTGTGCATGTTTGTAAACAGTCTTGCCTGGTAGTGCAGAGCTTTAGTTAATTCAATCAATATGCGGCAGTTCACTTCTATGCTTTAATCGGTTTGGTTAAATTTTGTTTAACATGGTCTTCTCTTTTAGAATACTTTAAATCTGTTAACACACTCATACATGGAGTCTAAAAAAGGTGACCTCATAGAAAAGGATAGTGGTGGTTACCAGAGGTTTGGGAAGAAAGAAGGTGTAGAGAAGGATGAGGAAAAGTTGATTAATAGGTACTAAGTTGTAGCTGCATAAGACAGTCTGGGCTTCTCTTGAACATTAGGATGACTACAGCTAATGTAGTGTATAATTCTCCATAAACAAAGAAGAGATAGGATTTTGGATGTTTTTACTGCCAAAAAATGTTAAATGCTTGAAGAGATAAATATGTTTACCCCGATCGGACATTATACAATGTATATGTGCACCAAAACATCACATAGTTCCCCATAAATATGTACAACTTGAATATATTAAATTTTTTGAATAAAAAATGAAAAATGAAAAATAATAAGAGGTAGTATATCAGGAGAAGCCTTCACATGCATATAGTCTCCTTTTCTAAAAGGCAGAAGGGCAACAGAAAATGAAGGAAGCAGAACTTTGCCCTTCCAACTTTCTCCCACCAAATCATTAGATAATCTTGAGGCTTTTGGAGAGGGCTGAAAGTTCCATTCTCACATCATGTATCCCCATTGCCAGTGCTATGCTTTCACTCTACCTGTTGCTATGCCCACTTCTATGCCTCCAACATTTGCTTATCTTGCTAACTAACTGGCAGAAAGTAGTTTGTAGTTGCTGATCCCAACAAAGCAGTGGCTTTTGGCAATTTTGAGTAGAGACTTGAAATAGTTACCGCAAATTGCACCTCAGGTGAATGAGGCTGAGTAAAAACATTGAAAGGCATAGAGGTAGAGAGTAGAGCCAGAAAGCCAGCCTTTCTAAATTTTTATCCAGTTCAGTTATCCAAGGCCATGCTCTCAACCTGGAAGTTCAGCTTTAGAGGAAAGCTTGTTGCTAGGACTAAGAAAGACAAAACTACCCCAAATACATAGGTACAAAAGAAAATAACGGGGGCCAGCACGGTGGCACAACAGGTAAGGCTGCCACCTGCGGTGCCAACATCCCACGTGGGCATCTGTTCAGATCCTGGCTGCTCCAGCTTCTGGTCCAGCTCCCTGCTGGTGCACCTGGGAATGAAGCAGAGGATGGCCCAAGTCCTTGGGCTCCTGCACCCACGTGGGAGATCCTGAGGAGGCTCCTGGCTCCTGGCTTCAAAGCAGATCAGACCAGTTCTTGCTGTTGTGATCATTTGGGGAGTGAACCAGCGGATGGAAGATCTTTCTCTCTCTCGGCCTCTGCCTCTGCCTCTCTGTAACTCTGCCTTTCAAATAAATAAATAAATAAATAAGTATTAAAAAAAAAAGAAAACAACATTTGCCTAGCCCAAAGAACTTACAACACAATCAGCTACCTTGCCTCCTGCTGTCTATTGGAAATTTGAGTGTATTTTTACCTACTTGCCTTCACATTTCAGTCTTTCTGAATATACTTTTACTTAGAAGTCAGAATCAATAACTTTTATTTTGGTATTAAGAGACCTAAACTCTAATAGAAATCAGAGACTTACCAGGTCTTTTTAAAAACATTTATTTAATTTATTTGAAAGAAAGAGTGAGAGAAAGAGGAAAAAAAGCTTCCATCCACTAGTTCACTCTCCCAAATGCCTGCAACAGCGGGTCCTGACCAGGAACTTAATTCAGCTCTCCCATGGGGTTGCAGGGAGCTGACTATTTGAGTCATCAGTGTCCAGGACTCGAACATAGACACTCTGACATGGAATGCAGGTGTCTTGAATTGCATCTTAACTGCTGCACCAAATGCCTTCCATGACTTACTGGCTCTTAATCTGATTTGAAAAAATTCCATGATGGAAAAAATACTATTCTTTTCTGAGTCTTGAGTAGGCAGGTGGAACACTTTAAGTATATATGTAGCACCACATTATAAAGAGGTTACTTTTTAAAAATATATGTAGTTATTTATTTTAATCTACTCGAAAGGTAGAGAGAGAGAAAGATATCTTCCATCTGCTAGTTCACTCCCCAGCTAGGGCTGGGTCAGGCTGAAGCCAGGAGCCCGAAACTCCTTCACGGTCTCCCATGTGGGTGGCAGGGACCAAGCACTTGACCCATCCTCTGCCACCTCACATGACACATTAGATCCAAGTAGTCTTCTGAGGGGATTCAATGGGCATCTTTTTAAAGGCTTTTGAGACTTGAGACTACTTAGATTTTGAGGAAATGATCTAGAGATGTCTGTTTTATTACTGCTTTTGCTTATTATAAATGTTTCTGTAGCTTACATAAAAATATTAGAGATTATGAGTCTTTCTACTGTATTCAAAATTGGGATCCATTTCCTCCGGATTGGATGGGTGGCATCTATGGCCCAGTCTGTCAAAAGTGCCATGAATAATAAGGTGGGTATGATGGTCAGGATGATTCTTAAATGCAAACTGCTATGAGTCAAAGCTTCCCTGTAAGTAAAATCCATAAAGAACTCTCTAGACCTTTTCAGGAGAAGTAATTAGTTATTTTACATTTTCTGTTACAGCTAATTTCTCAATTTTTTTGTCTTTATGGCTCTGATACCTTTCTGAATGTTTTGTATCCTTTTACTATTTCAAAAAATAGCAGTCTGTGCCATTATCCAGCTATCACTCCTTTCAAATTACTTGCCGAACTCTTTGATCATGAACATTTGAGATGCAGTATCCTTGCCAATCCAGAGGAAGTAGCCACAGCCAGTGTTTTCTAGGCAATAAACTTAACAGAGATATTGACAAAGATGCTACCAGTAGAAAAATGGCTTTCTCCACTTGTAAGGGAGGAATTTTTGATTTTTTTTATGTGTGTACTTCTTTATTTATTGATATTGTAAAAATCTAAGGTATACAACATTAATGTTTTTAGGGAATGATGTCAGGGCTTGATTTCTAGCTCAAAATATAATATTTAGTTTACCACAAATTATATACATCATATAAACACTCTAAAATATATATGAAATGATATAACATATTATATTAATAGTAACAATAACCTGTGAAGTACAAATGTATGTATATATAATGAAGTGATTACTACAGTTAAGCAATCTAACATCTATATCATCCAACATAGTTATTTTATATGAGTGTGTGATAAAAATACCTAAAATCAACTCAGAAAATTTCCAGTAGGCAGTAACTTATTATTAACTGTAGTCCCCTAAAGTTACACTTTAGATCTCTAGATTTATTCATTCTACATAATTGCCACTTGTATACCTTGGCCTACATCTCCCCATTTCTCTCACTCCCTGCCTGCTGCTGGTGGTAAGCATTGTCATATTGTTCTGTTTCTATGTATTCCACTTTTTTTTAGATTTCACACAAACACAAGGGATCATGCAGTATTTTTCTTTGTGTATGGTTTATGTCACCTAACATAATGCCCTCCAGTGTCATCCATGTTGTTGCAAATGGCAGGATTTCCTTCTTTTTAAATTTGTTTTTATTTGAGAAAGAGAAACAGATAGATAAAGCTCCCATCCACTGATTCACTCCTTGAATGCCTGCCACAGCCCAGGCTAGGCCAGGCCAAAGTTGGGAGCCAAGAACTCAGTTTAGGTCTTCTACATCGGTGGTAGGGACAGAACTTGAGCCATTTGCTGCTGTCTCCCAGTGTGTGCATTAGCAGAAAGCTGGAATTGTGAATGGAGCCAGAACTCAAACCCAGGCAGGCCTACATGGGATGCAGGTGTCTTCAGCTCTAGATCAAACACTCACCCCTTCTTTTTTTAAAGTTGAATAATAATCATGTATATAACAATTCATTTATTCATCCATCCACAAGCACCTCCAAAGTCTCCATATGTTGGCTTTTATGAGTAGTGCTGCAATAAACATGGAAGCACAAATGTCTCTTTGAGGTGCTAAATTTCATTTTCTTTGGGTATACACCCTGAAGGGGGTTAATTTTTTAAGGATCCTCCATGTGATTCTTCATAATGACTGCACCAATTTAAAATTCCATCAACAATATATAAGGGGTCCCTTTTTTCCACATCCTTGCCAGCACTTGTTATCTTTGACTTTTTGACAATAGCGATTGATCCTAACAGGTGTGAGTTAATATCTCAGGTGGTTTTAATTTGCAGTATCACAGTGATTAGTGATGTTAAGCACCTGTTGGCTATTAGTGTTTATTCTTTGGCAAAATTTTTCTTCATGTCCTTTACCCATTTTTAATCCAGTTGATCTTTCTGCTATGCAGTTATGCAAGTTCCTTACATATTTAAATATTAACTTTGGGGCCGGCGCTGTGGTGCACTAGGTTAATCCTCCGCCTGTGGCGCTGGCATCCCATATGGGTGCCAGTTCTAGTCCCGGTTGCTCCTCTTGCAGTCCTGCTCTCTGCTATGGCCTGGAATAGCAGTGGAGGATGGGCCAAGTGCTTGGGCCCCTGCACCCACATGGGAGACCTGGAAGAAGCACCTGGCTCCTGGCTTTGGGTCAGCGCAGCTCTGGCCTTTGTGGCCATTTGGGGAGTGAACCAACGGAAGGAAGACTTTTCTCTCTCTCTCTCTCTCTCTCTCTCTCTCTCTCTCTAACTCTACCTGTCAAGTAAATAAATAATCTTTAATAAATAAATAAATATTAACCCTTTATCAAATAAATGGTTCACAAATATTTTCCTCTATTGTTTAGGCTGCCTTTTCATTTTGTTTATCTCCTTTGCTGTGTCATGGGTTTTTAGTTTGGTATAGTCCCAAATGTTTACTTTTGCCTGCTGTGACAGCTGAGGGGAGGGGGTGATGCAAGCAAAATGAAACTGTCCTTCCTACACTTTTTGTGAAGTTATTCTTGCTTTTTTTTTTTCCTTCCACTGTGTGCCTGTAGCTTTTTAAGTGGACTCCTGAGCTCTTCCAGAGTTATTTCCATTCATGGATAGCTGCCAAATTGTTTCTATTTGTTGGGGAGAAGGAAGGCCAGATCTCTTACTCTGCCATCACACTAATGTCATCTGGGAGCAACTCTTACCAATGCTGCTGATTGCATTATGTATTACCTGGCTCCAGAGATGTTCTCATCCAGAAATTCTTAAGGATAAATAGAAATACATCCCACTTGTTAGGAAAACTTACTCTGAAGATCTCACCAAGGAGGCATAAGAGGTTTGTTTTCATATTGACTCAAATAAGCAACTTCAAGTGACCTTCAGTCCTCATGTTGGAGTACTCCCACAGAGAAACCCAAATTGAAGTATATGATAATATGTATCATGATTGACCAGGTAACATCTTAACACACTCCCATGAAGTTACTATCTTTGGTGTGGATTTGCCCAAGCTATAAGGGAAGCAAGTCATCTGATCCCTGAATGGTAGCCATGAAACTTAAGAGTCTAGGTTTAACGCTGATAGAGTCAGAAGTTTCCAGATAAAAGTCCCAGAGTTTACAGGGAATGCTCCAGTTCCTCCTGTTTTCTAGAACAAAGCTAAACTGATTGCAATCTGCCTTTCATTGATTGCTTTGCCTGAACTCACAAATTGAAGTCATCAAAAAATTTTTTTTCTAATAACATATACTTTCTAATAACATCTACTTTCTAATAACATCTACTTTCTAATAACATCTAACTGGTTACCTAGCAGGAACTGAACTCAGTTTTATCTTTGATAAAAGTGCCCAAGATCAGCATTTGTCATTATAATTACATGACTTCTATTTATTAGGCGTAGTTTCTTTATTTCCTCAAAAAGAGGATAAAGCCAGTTCCTTTCCTCCTTACCTACTTCTTCTATCAGCCTGGTTTGAGAATTCAGTAGAGAGCTCCAGATCAGGATCAAGCTCCATGGTACATGACCATTATGCACAACTTATTCCAGTTACTTTGCATCAGTGTACAAACTATGACAAGAAAAACAGTTTAAAAGAATTCTTCAGAAAAGGAATTGAACTTTCTTTAGCCAAAAGTACTTTTAACTCTAGCTGATTAGACTGGAAATGAGCTCTTTAACTTATTTTGATAATTTTAATAGAGTATACCACAGAAGGAATACTATTTAATAAAATAATCTCTATAACACAAAAATAAAAATTTGCTGAAATTTGTTTATAACCTCCTAGTGTAAATGATAATTAGAAATGTAAAATGCTGGACACTTTTCCAGAAAAATATTTTCAGACTCTAATGTATTAAATGTTACATAAGTAGCCTAATTTCTTAATCCTTTATTTGGATTAAACCTTCTTTCTTTGACACCCATTACTAGTGCTCAAGGTAGCAAAGGTTTCTGATTTATTTTCAATCTGATAGTTTCTGCTGCCATGACAAATAACCTTATAGAATAACAAGAGAAATAAACTAGTATTTAACAAGTACCTACTAAGGTTATGACATTGGGCCCATAAGGAGCATTACATAGTATGAATATAGTCTCTGAACACAACAGCCTTCCATTTATTTGGGGAGATAAGACACAAAACATGAAAATTTGCCTAACAAAATATGATACAGGATATGTTATTGACCAAGTGAGTCAATTATTAGATTAATTCAGCATGTTCATTGGTATCAAATTGGTTGAGACCTTAAACACAAGACTAAAAACTTTATTATGTGGGTGATGGGGAACTACTGAAGTTTTGTGAGCAGTGGCATGAGGAAAATGTTGCTTCAGGAAAATGATGAAGTGATACTCCTGTCAAAGCATACTTCCATCATCTGCCAGAGATTGATCTAATCCCTGGACCTTCTGAAAGGATTGGTGAGAGTCCTTCTCTTCAACAGAACTCAGACTCTCCAAGTACATTCTGTATACAAGAGCTCTGATTCTGAGACAAGAGGCCTTTCACATCAAGAGCTTTGTTGTTTAGAAGAAGCCTCTGGGTGATATTCTGTGCAATTACTTCCCAGCCAGAGACAGCCATTGAATCTTGCATAAGGAAATTTTACCTTATCATTTAATCCTTTAATCCTTTAGGCCTAACCAGACCTGTATGATTATATCTGAGGAACTTGAAAACACTGCTGCAGGACTTACAGCCCTAAGTTAAATCCATGGTTCCTACCACAAAGATTCTACTTCTTCAAGGGTACCAAATTACCTTTACTTATTCTCATATATGGTAGTAATAGGTAGGGCCAACTATGGAAAAGTCCTTAGTCTCCGTCAATCCTTTGCCAGCTTTCTATTTAAGAATCAATATTCATTGGCCTGTACTAATACCTTCCAAACCAATCTTCCTCTGACTCATATGGTAACACATTTGGGATGATTGGGTAAGTGGATCTTTTCCAAAAGGTTATTTCCTCTTTTATTCCTACATACGGGTAAGTGGATCTTTTCCAAAAGGTTATTTTCTCTTTTATTCCTACATATGGGACACAGTACCATTCTGGGATAAGATGTCAAGATAATGGACCAAGAATATAACAGGAAAAGGAGGGGGAAGAAGGAGAAACTAACAAGTGTTCAATGTATTTGGGTAAATAAGGCACACACATGAAAAGTTACCTAACAAAACACAATACAGGATATGTTATTTACCAAATGAGTAGAACCATAAAGTGTGTGCTAGAAATTCAAAAGAAAGGGTGATTTCCTCTGGGCCGAGCTGGTCGGAAAAGGCTTCACAAAGGAGCTAGAATTTGAGCCTTAAGGTTAGATAGGATCTGGATGGTGGCAAGGAATGAAGAGGCAAAAGGTTACAAGGAAAGTCCCAGGTTACAATTCATGACACCTCAAGTTAAGTGAGGGGTACAGGAAGAAAGCAGCTTCATTCCAGTAAAGAGTTTGGGCAATAGAGGACTAGATAGGAACTCACTGAAGTCAAGAGACCTTGTCACCTTCACTTCAGTATTTTCTGACTCTCGCAAAATAGAGCTGCACATAGAAAATGATCGTTAAAGGGTACAACCAACATTTGTTAAATGCCTAGTATGTGCCAAGCGATATACAGACTTTGTCACATTTAATGATCATAATCACTTTCTGATTAAATAACCCCATTTTATAGATGAGAGAACCCCAAATCAGAGAAATCCAAAGTCACACAGCTAGTAAAGGAGAACTACTAGGTGGTACAGTGGTTAAATGTTTGGACTTCAGAGCTAGTATCTCTCACTTACTAACTGTGTGACTAGGTTTTTCTAATCTTGAAGAAGATAGATAGAGCTTCCATCCCCTAGTTCACTCCCCTAAATGGCCTCAATGACTGGGGCTTGGCCAGGCCAATGCCAGGAGTCAGGAATTCCATTCTGGTCTCTCACATGGGTGGTAGGGGCCCAAGTTAAGTCATCATCTGCTACCTCCCAGGCATATTATTAGGGAGCAGAATTAGAAGAGGATCAACTGGGACTTGAAAACACTCACTTGGATATAGGACTCTGGTGTCACAAATGGCAGTTTAACCCCCTGTGCCACAACACCAGGCCCCCTCCTATTTACCTTTTAAAGTCCATTTGAAAGGAAATTATCTAAATTCCTGTGTCTCTTTCACCAAATTTAGAAGGATGAGAAACATGGATAGAGCTCTGGCATGGGAAACATTTTCTGATTCTGACACTAGGTTCAACATGTGACTTTTGGAAAGTCCCTGCTCTCTGGACCTCAGTTTCAATTTCATGTTCTCTAAGCTATTCTCAGCCCTAAGGTGTGATAGTTTATGATACCATCTGATATTGAGGGGTTACAATTCAAGCTATGAATAACCACAACCTGGTGTCTTTCACCAGATGGCTCCTTTGCCTCTTAAGAAGGATGCTATTCTATACTAGAAGTATATGTAAACTTACATTATTTTAAGTTTTATTTATTTATTTGGAAAGGAGAGTTACAGAAGAGAAGGAGAGACACAGAGATAGAGAGATCTTCCATCTGCTGGTTCATTCCCCCAATGTGCTCAACGGTCGGGGCTAGGTCAGTTCAAGCCAAGAGCCAGAAGCTCCATCTGGGTCTCCTGCAGCTTTCCCAGGCACGTTAGCAGAGAGCCGGATGGGTAGCAGAGCAATCGAGATTTGAATTAGCACCCATATGGGTGTCATAGGTGGCAACTTAACCCACTCCACCACGCCAGCCCTGAACCAAATTTCTTTCTTCATGTATTCTCGGTACACTTGTTCCCCTTATCTCCTCCACCTAGCATTTTTACCACTGCCCTATAAAAAACCTATTCTCACATTTGTCATTTGACTTTGTTCAAGAATGGGAATCCTATACTGCATCTTTGAAAGCAACAAACATAATACCTTGGGCTAACCTTTGTGTTGCTAGGCATTTTCCAGGTGGCATGGAAAATCTTTCTAGATGAGAAGGAAATATCTATACCCTCATCTCCTAGAAAACTTACTACAAGTGTTATGGGTGCTTATTTTACTGCTTTCCATACATTGTCCAACCCTTAGTTCTGAACTGGTGTATGTGCCTTAAATAATGCAAGTCTCCAATCAATCAGTTTAATTCAGAATGAATTTCCTGAGAATGTACCCCAAACAAGGTACTGTGGAAAGATATAAAGATAAATAGTTTTTCCTCTCTTGGAAGCCCCCCTCTATGTCGCCCTGGATGGAGGTCTTTGACTCTAATAAATCTTGCTTTTGAAAAAAAAAAAGATAAATAAAACGTAGCCTCTGCCCTTAAGGAACTTGGAATTACAAGGAAAGACAAGAAAAGCACATAAATCTAACACAGTGATGGTGTGCTCATTGCCATAAAGTTGATGTTAGCAATTACATGCCTAGTGTAAAGTTAGCCTTGTGTTAAGCACTGTTTGGTACAAATGATAAGGATGTGATTGTTAGTGAGGCTTAATCACTGAGTCTATCAAGAAAGGGAGAAAGTGTATCAACTATACTGATGAGAGTTTTGAGGAAGAGGCAGAACTTAAGCTACATGTTATTAGGATGGATAACATGATAGAGACTGGAAAGAAGGAAATAGCCTTCTAGATAAGAGATACAGTGTTCATGTGGTAAGAATGTTCAGGAGGCCATGCATTCTTTCTTTTTTTAATAGAATTATTTAATTTATTTGGAAGGCAGAGTGATGGAAAGGAAAGGGAAGACACACACACACACACAGAGAGAGAGAGAGAGAGAGAGATTGTCTACAGCCATACCACCCTGAACGCGCCCGATCTCGTCTGATCTCGGAAACTAAGCAGGGTTGGGCCTGGTTAGTACTTGGATGGGAGAGAGAGAGAGAGAAAGAGAGAGAGAGAGAGAATCTTCCATCTGCTGGCTCACTCCTTAAATGGCTGCAACAGATCCAGAAACTCCATCTGGGTCTCCCACGTGGGTGGCAGGGGCTCAAGCACTTGAGCCATCTTCCCCTGCTTTCCCAGGTTCTTTAACAGGAAATTGGATTGGAAGCCGAGCAAGTGGGACTTGAACTGGCACTCTGATGTAGGATGCCAGTGGCATTGCAAGCTGCAGCTTAACTCATTGCACCACAACACTGGCCCCAGATATCATCCAATCTAAAGCATTGTGGGTTGTGGCCAGGAGCCTTGGAGAGGTAAGATATGGACAGATGATACAGGGCTTTGTAGACTTAATACAATAGGAACTAGCTATTAATTTGTTGCCCTAATATTGATTGATGTAGCAAATGATATGTTTCAGACTTTTCTCAGATACTGGCATGCAGGATGGATTGGAATTTGGAGATACAAACTGAAAAGTGCATCAGAAATCCAGGTATATGTCACAGTGCCTTTATGGTGGTAACACTAGAAATGGAGAGACCAAATCAGAGCCAAGAGACATTTGAAATAACTGGAAATAGTCCCATTAACTATTTCCAAGAGAGAGATCTTGGAGTCATTTGTATAGAGGTGGCAGTTAAACTCATAATAAATCAAAGAGAGGGGTTGGCACTGTGGCTTAATGGGTAAAGCTACCACCTGCAGTGCCGGCACCCAGTGCCAGCATCCCGTATGGGTGCCGGTTCGAGTCTCAGCCGCTCCACTTCCAATCCAGCTCTCTGCTATGGCCTGGGAAAGCAGTAGAAGATGGTCCAAGTGCTTGTGTGAGGAGTCAGATGGGTTAATAGATAGTCAGGGGATCCCAGTGGAATTTGAGGTGTAAAATATTTGCTTCCTTCCCCAAAACTTTATTTTTAGGGAGAACAAACAGGCTGCCCTCCTTCCTTTGGAATCTCCAAATTTACAATGAGAATAGCAAGGGAGCTCCTACCCTTAGCAGGCCAGCCAGGATGGAGAACTGTAATGAGGTCTTTTGATGGTTTTTTGTCCCTGTCTGGTAACTGAATGCCAACCTAATTGTCAAGTTTTTTTCCTTCAAAATTGTACTTAAAGCCTGACTGGCCGGCGCCATGGCTCAATAGGCTAATCCTCCACCTGCGGCGCCGGCACACTGGGTTCTGGTCCCAGTCGGGGCACTGGATTCTGTCTCGGTTGCCCCTCTTCCAGGCCAGCTCTCTGCTATGGCCCGGGAAGGCAGTGGAGGATGGCCCAAGTGCTTGGGCCCTGCACCCCATGGGAGATCAGGAGAAGCTCCTGGCTTCGGATCAGCACGATGCGCTGGCCGCAGCAGCCATTGGAGGGTGAACCAAAGGCAAAAAGGAAGACCTTTCTCTCTGTCTCTCTCTCTCTCACTGTCCACTCTGCCTGTCAAAAAAAAAAAAAAGCCTGACTACCACCCTTTGGGTTTTCATCTCTTGGAAGCATCCCTCCACACCACTCTGGCTGGAGGTCCTTGATTCTAATAAATACTTTTAAATCTCTTTGCCATCCGCTTGGAATTTATTCGTCTTCCATGTGAGACAAAGAACCAAGGTAACAATAATTTCTCCACTGCCGAAGAAAGAGGATCAGAGATGAACCAAGCATACACTAAGACCTTATGATACCATTCGTAATTCAAGTAGACATCTATTGAATAATGGTAAAATCAGTACTGCATAGGCAACAAGAGCAGATGGAGTTGAGGGAAGCAATAAATGTGCAGCTGGTAGAAGAAGGTGAATTGACTTCCTAAGTTCTGCGTTTGTCTTCTATTTGCACTGCCTGATTAGCACAGTTAAAGTAGCTGCACTTTTCAGTTTAGTCCTCACTAGGTAAGCCTGCCTTGCAACCTGAGCTTCAACTTACCCTGGGGGTGAAACCAGGGAGAAAGTTGATAATCAGGTTTTCCAGCTCACGCCTCATTGTCTACAAGAGCATGATTTTTATTCAAATAATTGCTTGGAGGAAGTGTTCTGTGCCAAAATAAAGAGTGAGTTGCAGTGGAAAAAAGGAAAAGAAATTCACTTAGCAAAATCCTAAAAGCCAACTTCTAGAAAGCTTTGCTGCCAAAGCACACCTACAAAATTCTGAGACAGTCATTAGCAAGGACTGAACATCAAAAGAATTAGCATCACTTCTCCAAAGCAGAAAGGCAAAGAAGTTCATGTCACTTCTGGAATTATCTTTCCCTCTTTGTCAGATGCCTTCTAGGTTAGAATGTTGGATAGGTGGAATGCTTAAGTCTTGCTGTGTCTTCTTCTCTTGGTTTGACAAACGTGAGTTATTCTCTGTGCGTCTCTCACTGAAGACCTGGGTCAACATAGCTTCTTCCTATTCACACTTAAGGGCAAGAATACCTTAAGTGTTACTAAGTTATAGTTAGGAGTTAAGAAGTTCTGCTGTTCTATTGCATGATAGGGTGACTATAGATAATGGTAAAGTACTGCGTATTTCTCTAAAAAAAATAGAAGAAAAGATTTTGACTGTTTTAACTGTAGAAAAGTTAACTGTTTGACAAGATAGATTTGTCACCCATATTGGACATTACTCAGTGTCTACATGTACAGAAACTAATACGATATCCCATAAATATGTTCAATTCTTATGCGTCAATTAAACATAAAATTTTAAAAATAATATCTTAGGGGACCAGCGTTGTTGGTTAGCCGCTGCCTGCAATGCCGGCATCCCATATGGGTACCAGTTTGTGTCCCAGCTGCTCCACTCCTGACCCATCTCCCTGCTCATACACCTGGGAAAGATGCAGAATTTGGCCTAAGTGCTTGGGACCCTGCCACCCACGTGAAAAGCCAGGTGAAACTCCTGGCTCCTGGCTTTGGCCTGGCCCAGCCCTGGATGTTGTGACCATTTGGGAAGTGAACTGGGACACAGAAGATCTCTCCCATGTCTTTCCCTCTCTCTCAATAACTGTGCCTTTCAAATAAATACATAAATCTTTTGTTAAATACCCTAAATCTGGGATTCCTGACAAAATAAAATGTTGTACCTACCATGGGTCATGATTTCAAACACAGACATTCTCAGAGCCACTTTTACTTTTCCACTTTCCCTAGAAGAAAGCAGCCCTGCGTCTGGTTAACTCAGTGACATGAGAATTTGCCAGTTGGCTGTGGCAAGGATAACCCATCCTGGCTGGCTGGCCTCTGTCTTCAGGGATCCAGACCTCACATTTTTGGAAGCACACTGTATGGCATATTGACTTCATAAAAGAAAATACAGTAGACCAAAACTTTTGGGACTGACCACTAACAACTTTTTTGTCTTAAAGTACCAAGTACATTATTATGCTGAAAGTATGAAGAAAGTGATTATCTATCTGTACATTAAGCCAGCTGATTCAGAGTGTACTTGGCTTTCCTAAAAAGCTAGAGGTCAGAAACAAAACATTTGTACCATAAATGATATTGCTTGTTAAACCCAAAGCCTCTTATTTTCTAAATATTTCATTCCTTTGTAGAAACACACCAGCAGCTAAAGTACTATAATAACTACCACAATTATGTCCAGTAGCAAGACCCAAAACATTCCATTAAAGTCAGATGATGTTGAGCTGTCATCACAGTTGTTTAAGTCACTAGCCAGCATTATAGATCAGATAGTGTGGATAAATAAAATAGTCTTAGTTCATATTAGAACAGGTTGGCTGCTCTTGGAATGTGAATGTCTGGGCTGGTTACAAATACTTTTGTGTACCACACCAGTCTTTGAAGATTTGTAGATTGTCTGCTGTCTCCAGGGATTGGACAAGAAGAAAATAATGCTAGTGAATCAATACCCACACATTTAAAACACAGGGGCATGCATATGATAGCTGTTTTAGTCCATTTTCTGTTGTTATAACAAAATGCCCAAGGCTGGGTACTTATAAAGTAAGTGGGTTTATTTGACTCACAATTCTAATGGCTGGAGGGTCCAAATAGCCTGGCAATTGGAGTCCTGCAAAGGGCCCCGGGGCTGTATCACAAAATGGCAAAGAAATGGAAAGCAAAATGGCAGTGTGCAGAAGGGGCCAAAGCCCAGAGATTGGCCTCACTTTATAGCAACCCAGCCTTTCACAAACTACATTAACCTCTTCACTGGATGGCACTCTGATGACCTACCTCCCACTAGGCCCTCTTAAAGGTTCCACCAACTTAACATTGCCACACTAGAGATCAAGCTTCCAGCACATGAACCTTTGCACGACACACTCAAACCATATTCAAAACATAGCACTCACCTTCATTTTTCAATCTTGCAGATTATCCAGAAGCTTCATCATCTCTTGCTGTGGAAACGGAAACGTAGCAGTTTCCACATTTCCTGCATCTCTCAGACAGGTCAGTATTCTGAGGGAGGCACATCCAGTGCCGCATGGACTGCCAAGAAGCAGGCCTTGGAGCAGAACTTGAAAAGGAGTAAGTTCTTATCCTGGTGAACAAACTGTGAAATTCTTCATTCTGTACTGCACACGTAAGCAGAAGTACTATACATAATTTCCCTGTGTGATGTACTGGAAAAAAATGCCCTTCTTCCCTAAAACTCACACATATATCACTTGTGCTAAAAGACCCCAGGGGACCCCAAACAACCAAACATCCCATTCAGGTTATTTACTTTCCTACTGTGAATTATAAACCTTGCCCTGGTATATGCCAGGTGTCTGAAATGATAGAGATTACAAATAGGGTATTTTTGCCTGACTCTGTAGTCAGTTAATAACCTACTGTTACCCACTAACAGGCAAAAAGCACCTTCCCTGCACTCCAATCCTCCGAAAATGCTACTAATTTGTTCATCAGGGAGAGGCAGCTTTATACTTGTGATTCTGTTTGGCTTAGTGAAAAGCTAAACGGCCTTCTTTTTTGCAATACTCACAGGTAAATAAGCCCAGTGTAATTCAGTATTGGAAGGAGAATTTGAGTTATAGAAACACCACTGAGCTTCAAACTCTAATCTGATAAAATTTCCAGTTCTATTCCCTTGAAAATGCTGGTGATTACTCTAAACACCGTCAATCTGTTTGTAGGTTCTTGGGTCCTCAGTTCTTTCCCTTAACAGAACTTCTGCTATGTGCAAATGTAGGTACTGTGTAAGACCTGGTCTATATCAGCCACTTGGCTATGTACTTGATATACATTCTCTCATTCATTTCTCACATCAACGTTGTGAGGTTACTGTTCTCATTTTACCTATGAGAAAATTGGGGTGCAGAAAAGTTAAATTAGTTGTTGGAGGCTATATAGCTAGTAAGTGGCTAGCCTAAAAGTGCAATCCAGGTCTGTCTGACCTCACAGCCTACCATTTCCAGTATGGCACTATATTTAAAAGCCAGGTTTAACAGAAGGAAGAATTTTTTTTAATAATTCAACGGGTAAGATTATTTATTTATTTTTTTTATAGAAAGCTTTTATTTAGATCGGAGTTGGTGAACTCAAGAGGCTTCCATAGCCTTGGCAGCTCATGACAAGAGCCTCGGGTGATTACTGACATCATAAATAAGAGTGTCAATTGTCAAATCAACAACAGGAGTCACTATGCACCTGCTCCCCATGTAGGATCTCTGTCCTTAATGCGAATTAACGGTAAAATTACTACCCAAACAGTACTCTATACTTTGTGTATCTTTGTGGGTGCAGTCTGTTGAAATCTTTACTTAGTATATACTAAGTTGATCTTCTGTATATAAAGATAATTGAAAATGAATCGTGATGAAGAATGGGATGGGAGAGAGAGTGGGAGATGGGATGGTTGCGGGTGGGAGGGAGGTTATGGGGGGAAAAGCCGCTATAATTCAAAAGTTGTACTTTGAAAATTTATATTTATTAAATAAAAGTTGAAAAAATAAAAATAAATAAAAAGAAAGCTTTTATTTAATAAATGTAAATTTCATAAGTACAACTTTTGGATTATAGTGGTTCTTCCCCCTATACCCACCCTCCCACCCCCAAACCATCCCACCTCCTACTGCCTCTCCCATCCCATTCTTCATTAAGATTCATTTTAATTATCTTTATATACAGAAGATCAACTCTATACTAAGTAGAGATTTCAACAGTTTGCACCCACACACACATAGTATAAAGTACTGTTTGAAGACTAGTTTGACCATTAATTCTCATAGTACAACACATTAAGAACAGAGGTCCACATGGGGAGCAAGTGCACAGTGACTCCCGTTGTTGATTTAACAATTGACACTCTTATTTATGACATCAGTGATCACCCAAGGCTCTTGTCATGAGCTGCCAAGGCTATGGAAGCCTCATGAGTCCACAAACTTCAACATTATTTAAACAAGGCCATAATCAAAATGGAAGTTCTCTCCTCCCTTCAGAGAAAGGTACCTCCTTCTTTGATGGCCCCTTCTTTCCACTGGGATCTCACTCACAGAGATCTTTCATGTAGGTCATTTTTTTGCCACAGTGTTTTGGCTTTCCATGCCTGAAATGCTCTCATGGACTTTTTAGCCAGATCTAAATGTCTTAAGGGCTGATTCTGAGACCAGAGTGCTGTTTAGGGCATTTGTCTTTCTATGAGTCTGTTGTGTATCCTGCTTAGAAGAAATAATTAAGTGTTTTTTCTTATTCAATGTGTTGATAATTGATGTATAACTAAAACAACTTGTATGGTAGAAATATCTAGATTTCAGTTGTCTATGATGCTCATCTCTCTCATGTGCTTATTTAAGCATTTTGCTAAGGGCATTCTATGAAACATTAGTACTTAACATGCTAACAAATTTTAAGGGAGAGAAAAAGTGCTCCGGGGAATAAATTTGGGAAGCCCTCTGAAAGTAGAAGCAAAACGAGAGTTTCTTTTGTGTAGGACTTCCACTATGCTGATGAGTTTTGTGACTCGTCAAGGGAAGATTGTATTTGCCCCTTGAATTTAGTTGACCCTTGTATTCTTTCTTTTGTGCAGATTATTGAACCTTTTCTTTAGTGCAGAACTTACAGGATTTTTAAATTTTTCATTAACTGTATCTATTGGAGAGACAGACAAAAATAGAGCTCCTCTTTGCTGGTTCACTCGCCAAATGCTCACATGGCCAGGGCTGGGCCAGGTTGAAGCCAGGAGCCAGGAATTCAATCCAAGTCTCCCATGTGCGTGGCAGGGACCCAACTACTTGAGCCATCATCTGCTGCTTCCCAGGGTACACATTAGCAGGAAAGTGCAGTCAGAAGTGGGGCCAGAATTTGAACCTAGGCACTCTGATATGGGATACCTGTATTTGAGCTTGGTGGATTAACTATTAAACCACACACACACACACACACACACACACACACCCCGTCAGCACTTTTAATATACTAAAGAGCTTTGTGAATGCTCTGAAGTTAAATAAGTTAATTCTCAAACTTATATGACTGTATAAGTATTTTCTTTTTCAGGAAATCTTGAAATAATATTTTTAAAATGCGGAGAGGCGGCAAGATGGCGGAATAGGCAGGAAGCACACTTAGTCCGGGGGGAGAGAAAGTTTAATATAAGTGGAGATACTGCAGTGTCAAGGAAGAGTAGGGGATGAAACAGCAGAGGAAACTCTTCCGGAACTAGTGATTCACAGTGGACCTGCGTGGAGAGCGTGGGAGCCCAAGTTCGGGACACCAGCAGCAGACTCAACGCGCCAGCGCTGGAACGCGAGGTGAGCCGAACCTCCATAGCCCGAGATACCAGCAGGCAAGCGGAAAGAGGAGGCTAGAGGGAAC
This sequence comes from Lepus europaeus, assembly GCF_033115175.1. Classification (NCBI taxonomy): domain Eukaryota; kingdom Metazoa; phylum Chordata; class Mammalia; order Lagomorpha; family Leporidae; genus Lepus; species Lepus europaeus. The sequence continues at coordinate 81,059,998 of NC_084850.1, forward strand.
GAGGCTTGAAACTCCGTGGGGAAAAGTTCACCAGGCTAACTAGAAGAGAGAGAAAAAAAAAATAAAAAAAGTGACTGATACGGACACAAGTTTCTCTCTCTCCGCTCACCTCTCACAGGCGAGCAAGACAGAGCAGGCGCCATTTTGGACATACGTCATAAGCAGGGCGACCTCAGGTCTGCACCAGCCCTGAGCCTAGCAGAAAAACCTGACTCTGTGGGGAGGGGTGAAATAACAGGAGATTAGCATCTAACTTGGCAACCCAGTGGGAGACTGCAGGAGAATTGGAGCCCACACTGAGGGCAGCAGAGATTCCCTGTGTGGTCCTTGGGAAAGAGCTTCCGATCTCTGGCTCCTGTGGGTATATCATTTGCCTGCTAACTACCTCCAATTACGTTCAGCTGTGCGGAATTACTTCCCTTTTAAATCAAAAAAAGAAAGAGAGATTTACCACACCTAACCTGGGAGTGTCATCCTTGACACACCCTCAACCCTGAGGAACCAAACACAGCTCTCAGTCCACACTCATCTCAAGCCTCTAAGGCTCCACTGAAAGCAGACAGTCCACTTAATATAGAGCCATAGTGTAACAAGAAAAAACACCACAGTGAAGAAACCAAATATCTCCAACATGCCAAACAACAAACGCAAAAACCAAGCTAACAAGAACAAGGAAGAAACTATGACACCCCCAAATGAAAAAAACACCCCAATTCAAGATTATGAAGATGATAAGATCGAAGAAATGCAAGAAGCAGATCTCAAAAAATTGATAAGAACATTAAGAAGTTCTCAAAAACAAATTCTTGAACTACAGAAATCCTTCATGGACAAGATAGAAAATCTCTCTCGTGAAAGTGAAATATTAAGGAGGAATCAAAATGAAATGAAACAACTAGTGGAACAAGAAACTCTGATAGTGACTAGAAATCATAATGAAATGAAGAGTTCAATAGATCAAATGACAAACACATTAGAGAGCCTTAAAAACAGAATGGGCGAAGCAGAAGAGAGAATATCAGACTTAGAAGACAGAGAACAGGAAAGGAAACAGGCAAACCAAAGAAAAGAAGAAGAAATTAGAAATCTAAAAAATATTGTCAGGAATTTACAGGATACTATTAAAAAACCCAACATTCGGGTTCTAGGAGTTCCTGAAGGCATGGAGAGGGAGAAAGGATTAGAAGGCATTTTCAGTGAGATACTAGCAGAAAATTTCCCAGGTTTGGAGAAGGACAGAGGCATCTTAGTACAGGAAGCTTATAGAACCCCTAATAAACATGACCAAAAGAGATCCTCACCACGACATGTTGTAATCAAACTCACCACAGTGAAACATAAAGAAAAGATCCTAAAAGGTGCAAGAGAGAAACGTCGGATCACTCTTAGAGGATCTCCAATTAGACTCACAGCAGACTTCTCATCAGAAACCCTACAAGCTAGAAGGGAATGGCGAGACATAGCCCAGGTACTAAGAGAGAAAAACTGCCAGCCCAGAATACTATATCCTGCAAAGCTCTCATTTGTAAATGAAGGTGAAATTAAGACTTTTCACAGCAAACAGAAACTGAAAGAATTTGTTGCCACTCATCCTGCCCTGCAAAAGATGCTTAAAGATGTGTTACACACAGAAACACAGAAACATGGTCACCAATATGAAAGAAGGTAAAGGAAGGAAACCTCACAGCAAAAGATCACAGGAAGCTCAATTTCTCTTTGACATAGAATTAAACTCTGATGCTCTGTTAAAGCAATGTGTTAAAGTAATCTATTATGTTCTCTTGATGTCTGTTAAATTCTAATTGTTCAAAAACAGCTGAATTTTTATTAAGAGCAATGGGTTATTTAAATATGTGCTTTTTTCAAAAATTTGAATATCTGCTGCTCATAAAACTAAAGCGTTGTTGGTTCTGTGTTTAGCTGTCCTCCTATAGGTTCCTATGGACTTTTTCCAGCCACTTTTATTGTATTCAGTACTTTGGGATGGCTCTGTAAACAGATGAAGCCAATAATGTATTAACAGTACCAACTGAGAGAAAGTATGGTTAACTGAGGTTACTAAAAAGAAAAAGCAATTCAAATCAATTGGCAATCTACAAAAAGAGTTAAAGATTTTAAAAGCTATTATTAAAATTGATGTATTGGTCTATTATACTATATTATATGTGTGTACATATTGTATGTCCACATGGGGAAATTTTATTAAGAGTTTTATTTTAAATGGCTTATAGATAAGATTGTCCATAAATTTAAGCTGCTAAAATCAATCAAAGATACATTTTAATTTGTGGGACCTGAATCTGTGTATCATATGTTTTAGACTTGTTGGTAGAAAGAAACTAAAAACATTTTAGATGGTTGTGCTTAAGTTTACTCGCTAAACAAACTACACCATGTTAGATATTTAAGAGGTGTTTTCAAATACATGATTCTTAAAATTTATAGAAGGCATTGGACCTTCTGGTAAATGTTTTCTTAAGTTGTTATCTAATGGTTGAAACGGTTTGCTAAGTATTCATGTGATATTGCTATTGTCAGCAAGCGATCTAGGACTTGCTCCCTCATTTCTCTATTCTAAGCCCAACTTGTTCTTTCATTTCTCTATTCTCTTCAAGGTAGGAAACTAATTCTATTATGAAGGAATCTGTAGGATGCACAATTTAATCTTTAGACCTTATAAAAGAGATGGCTAACATTTTTCTGCAATAGCATAGCCAAAATAAGAACTCAAATAATAATCTCATAGCTAGATTCACTTCGCCATCAGCGAAGTATACAGTAAGTAGAAAAAACCTCCCTTTCAGACCAAAGGGAAAGAAAGTTTTAAAGTGAGAATATAATTTTCCTCATGGGCATTGTCTACCTTAGAAAAACTACTACAGAACATGCCTGTGACTATAGACTTGTAGTTCAGGCCACCGAAGATTAGAGATGGGAAACGGGCACTCCCTTGACTTGCATCCTCTGGTCTGCTTTAACACAAACCAGGAGGAAAAGAAAGCTCGGCATCAGAAGCAATGGGTGGCAGGCCTATTAATGGCTGATCTGTACAGTGATCTGCCCTCAAGGAGACCCAACAGGCCAGTCCACTGCAGTGGCTTTCAATGTGGTAAGCCTGGGCTTCAGCAGAAGTCAGCTTGTGAAGAGCCCTGGCAGCTCTGCCAAGAGTTGGATCACTGGAAATGGACCTGCCCTGGAGTCGAAGGATGCCCAGGTCAGACCCACAGATCTTATTGGCTCTAAGCTGAAAAGCCCTTCACTCAACCCAACTTCCAAAGTGACCACTGCAGCTGAGGGGATGGTCAAGTAGGGTCAGCAACATTGCAGGCAGAACTGTAAATTTCTTGTTAGAGATGCCACCTGCCTTTACCTGGCCAGCTCTCCTCCCAGGCCAGCCAAGTAATGAAAGTCAACAGAGTGCCTTCCCCTGGGAGGTTCACACCTCCCTTAGGATATACCCCATGTGAAGAGATAGATAGGTCTGGGCCTCTGAATTTACAAGGCCTAAAGCCCAACAGATTATTATCAAGCCCCTTCTATCAGGTTCTATTTGCCTCTCAATCAGAAAACTTAATTGTAGCTTAGACAGCACCTTTCTTAGCTCCTCTAATAATGACTCTGTCCTTTGTTCTAGGCCCTGTCTAGTGCACTTGGGCCTCATTCCTTTGTAATCATAACCTCTACTCTACCACCAATGGCTCTACTCCCAACATGTGTGTACTGATGGTCCTCTTCCCCACTTAATGCTGTATAATTGTTCAAACCTGGTAAATGCCACTCTTAGGATCATTGGTTACTATCCTCACTCTGTCTTTTATGACCTTGTCTAAATATGATCAGAGTCGGCAAACTTGGAAGTCTTCCATAGCCTTGGCAACTCATGACGACAGCCTAGGGTGGTTACTGGCGCCATAAACTAGAGTGTCAATTTGTTGGGTCAACAACAGGAGTCACTGTGCACTTGCTCCTCATGTGGGATCTCTGTCCTTAATGTGCTGTACATTGTGATTTAATGCTATAGCTAGTACTCAAACAGTATGTTTCACTTTGTGTTTCTATGTGGGTGCAAACTGTTGAAATCTTTATACTAAATTGATCTTCTGTATATAAAGAGAATTGAAAATGAATCTTGATGCAAATGGAAGGGGAGAGGGAGCGGGAGGGGGGAGGGTTGCGGGTGGGAGGGAAGTTATTGGGGGGGGGAAGCCATTGTAATCCATAAGCTGTACACTGGAAATTTATATTCATTAAATAAAAGTTAAAAAAAATATTTTTAAAATGCTTTCCTTAATAAGCAAAACTGCCTTTAAGCAATGCTATATCCAGGGCATTGTCTAAATGAATTATATAACTGATTAGTTTTGGGGTAACAGCAAAGTCATATTCTTTTTTTTATTTGACAGGTAGAGTTATAGACAGTGAGAGAGAGAGACAGAGAGAAAGGTCTTCCTTCCGTTGGTTCACTCCCCAGATGGCCGCTATGGCCGGTGCTGCGCTGATCTGAAGCCAGGAGCCAGGTGCTTCCTTCTGGTCTCCCATGCAGGTGCAGGGGCCCAAGCACTTGGGCCATCCTCCACTGTCCTCCGGGGCCACAGCAGAGAGCTGGACTGGAAGAGGAGCAGCCAGGACTAGAACCCGGTGCCCATATGGGATGCCGGTGCGGGAGGCGGAGGATTAACCAAGTGAGCCACGGCGCCAGCCCCCAAAGTCATATTCTGATAATAGAAAAATATTTTGGAATACAGGAGGGAGGAGTGGGAAAAATATTTTTTATAAATATTTTATTTATTTGAGAGGTAGAGTTACAGACAGTGAGAAGAAGAGACAGAGAGAAAGGTCTTCCTTCCGTTGGTTCACTCCCCAACTGGCCACCCATTCAAAGCCAGGAGCCAGGAGCTTCTTTCCAGTCCCCCATGCAGGTGCAGGGGCCCAAGCACTTGGGCCATCTTCTACCGCCTTCCCCGGGCCATAGCAGAGAGCTGGATTGGAAGAAGAGCAGCCGGGACTAGAACCGGTGCCCATATGGGATACTTGCGCCACAGGCAGAGGATTAACCTACTGTGCCAAGGTGCCGGCCCCTGGGAGAAATATTTTAAAACTAAGATATGAAGGATTTTTTAGATGTATACAGGTAATTACTAAGTGATATTTATGAAAGTTACTAACTGAAAACAATTTGAATGTGTATGAATTGGAGAGTGGTTGAATAAAGTATTAGATTTTTATATTTTCTTTCTTCATTTTATTTTGAAAACTTTTTATACTAATAAAACAATGGGGACAGGCATGTAGCCCAGCAATTAAAATGCAGATTAACATGCTCACATCCCCTATCAGAGTGCCTCAGTTTCATGTGGGGCTCAATCTCCCAATTCCAGTTTTCTGCCAATGCAGATCCTGGGAAGCACTGGTGATGGCTCAAGTGGTTGAGTTTCTGCCACCCAGGTAAGAATTCTAGGCTGAGTTCCCAGCTGCCAGCTTCAGCTCAGCCCGGTCCCAGCCATTGTAAGCATTTGGGGAGTGAATAAGAAGACAGGAGATTTTCTCTCTTTCTCTCTCTCTGCCTCTCAAATAAATAAATAATAGGAGCCGGCTCCTTGGCGCAGTAGGTTAATCCTCCGCCTGCGGTGCCAGCATCCCATATGGGCACTGATTCTAGTCCCAGCTTCCCCTCTTCCAGTCCAGTTCTCTGTTATGGCCTGGGAAAGCATTTGAAGATGGCCCAATTCCTTGGGCCCCTGCATCCTTGTGGGAGACTCGGAAGAAGCTCCTGGTTCCTGGCTTTGGATCGACTCAGCTCTGGCCATTGTGGCCATCTGGGGAGTGAACCAGTGGTAGAAGACCTCTTTCTCTCTCTCTCTCTCTGCCTCTCCTTCTCTCTTTGTGTAACTCTAACTTTCAAGTAAATAAAGTAAAATATATATAAAATAAAAATTTTTAAAACAAACAGCTGAAGGATAAAAAGAATGCTCATGTGTTTACAACTTAGAATTAACAATGCTAACTTTTTTCATTTTATCTCAATTTTTTTGTGTATAGAAAGAAAACACTTACATAATTTTACCCAAAACATCCAAAATGATGTTTTCTTCAAAATGAAAAGACAAACTTGACAGAGCATTTGCAAAATATCAACACAAAAAATTTCACATCCTTAATTTACAAAGCTCTTGCAAATCAATAGATGAAAGAAAACTACAACAGCTAGAAAATTGTTAAAGAATGTGAAAAGACAATCAACAAAATAAAAATTAAAGCAAAGAATAAACATGAAAATTGTTCAACTTCATTGTAAAGAAATACAAATAAAGATAACCTAAATTACTAATTTTTGTTCATTAAGTCAGCCAATTTTTACAAATTATAGTATCTAATGTTGGCAGGGACATGTTGAAACAGGTGCTCTTATACACTGCTGATGTAAATTTAGATTCATGGATCATTTTGGAGAGCAATTTAGCAACATGTTATGAACCTTAAAATGTTCATATAATTTTATCTGGTAACTCCAGTTTAGGAATATATTTTAATGAAATAATCAGAGATCTGCACAGCTATTTATCTGCTATTATAATAGCAAAAAATCTGAAACAAAACTAAATATCTAGCAATAAAGAGTGGTGAAATAAGTGGCTACATTATTATGTTGAAATATTATACAATCCTTAAAAATTATATTTTGAAGAATAACAGGGTTATGTGAAAAAGCTATATAAATGCAGTTTGAATTGTTCTGTTTTGTTTTGTTGGATTTATTTATTTAATTGAAAGAGTTACAGACAGAGGGAGAGACAGAGATTACCTGGGTCTCCCACGTGGGTGGCAGGGCCCCAAGCACTAAGGGCCATCTTCCACTGCTTTCCTAGGTACATTAGCAGGGAGTTGGATCAGAGGTGGAGCATCTGAGACTCAAACCATTGTTCACATGGGACGCTGGCATTGCAGGCAGTGACCCAACCCACTGTCTCATAATGCTGGCCCCAAATTCAGTGTTTTTAGGTAAATTCACAAAGTTGTGCAACCATCAACACAATCAATTTAAGAACATTTTTTAAAACCCGTTTTTAGGAGCTTGCATTGTGGCAAAGCAGGTTAAGCCACCACCTGTAATTTAGCTGGCATCCCATAAAAATGCCGGTTTGAGACCCAGCTGCTCCACTTCTGATCCAGTTCCCCACTAATGCACGTGGGAAAGCAGCGGACCGATGACCCAAGTACTTGGTTTCCTGTACCCACATGGGAGGCCCAGATGGAATTCCAGGCTCCTGGTTTCAGCCTGGCTCATTCTGGTCATTTGGGGAGTAAACCAGCAGCTGAAAGATCTCTCTGAGTGTCCCTCTCTCTGTGTAACTCTGCCTTTCAAATAAATAAATACATTTTTTAAAAATCTATTTTTATTTATTAGAAAGGCAGAGAGACAGAGAGAGATCTTTAATCTGCTGATTCATGGCCCAAATGCCTGCAACAACCTCGTCTGGGCCAAGCTGGAGCCAGGAATCTGGAACTCAATTCAGGTCACTCATGAGGGTGACATGTTCATAATAAAAAAGAAAATTAAAATCACTCATAATCACACAACCTAAAGATAGCTCCTGTTAACATTTGTATCCATGGCCGGCGCCGTGGCCCACTAGGCTAATCCTCCGCCTTGTGGCGCCGGCACACCGGGTTCTAGTCCCGGTCGGGGCACCGATCCTGTCCCAGTTGCCCCTCTTCCAGGCCAGCTCTCTGCTGTGGCCAGGGAGTGCAGTGGAGGATGGCCCAAGTGCTTGGGTCCTGCACCCCATGGGAGACCAGGATAAGTAGCTGGCTCCTGCCATCAGATCAGCACCGTGCGCCGGCCGCAGCGCGCTACCGCGGCAGCCATTGGAGGGTGAACCAACGGCAAAAGGAAGACCTTTCTCTCTGTCTCTCTCTCACTGTCCACTCTGCCTGTCAAAAAAAAAAATTGTATCCATTCCATTATTTTCTATGAATATATTTTTCAACATTGATTCTTTATTGTATTCTGTTTTGAATTCTGCTTTTTCACAAACACCAAAAGTAATTTTCCATTGTATCAGGATACTTTATTTGTTTAACCAATTCTTTGCCGTTGGACATGTCTATATTATGAAAATGACATTAATAATATCATTGAATTTGAATATTTTTCCTCATTTATAACCATTCCCACAGGATAGAACCCTGGAAGCAAATCTGTTGTTATGAACTTTTAAAATACTCATGACCTAACTGCTTTCCAGAAAGCCTATAATAGCTTAAAATGGCTACTTGAGGGCCTCCTACATGCCAGGTATTCCTTTAGATAGATTTCTTTTTTTAAAAAGAGATTTATTTATTTATTTACTTTGAAAGTCAGAGTTACACAGAGAGAGGAGAGGCAGAACAAGAGAGGTCTTGCATTCGCTGGTTCACTCCCCAGTTGGCCGTAATGGCTGGAGCTGTGCCAATCCGAAGCCAGGAGCTAGGAGCTTCTTCTGGGTCTCCCACATGGATGCAGAGGCCGAAGGACTTGGGCCATCTTCCGCTGCTTTCCCAGGCCATAGCAGAGAGCTGGATTGGAATTGGTGCAGCCAGGTCTTGAACTGGCACCCATATGGGATGCCGGCACTTCAGGCCAGAGCGTTAACCCACTGTGCCACAGCGCCGGCCTCCTATGCTTGTTTTACAGATAAAAAAACTTAGGCTCACTGATGTTATTTGCTCAGAATCACAAAGATACCAAGTGGCAAAGCTAGATTCAACTTCAGAATTGTCTAATTTCAAAATTCAGGTTTATCTCATGTGAATTTCAAAAATATTTTTTAATCAAATTACTACATATTTCTCAAAAACAATGTGTAAAATACCAAATAGAAAGTAGGGGAAAAGAAACTAAATTATTCATGGATCTATACTTTCAACAGTATTTCCTCATTCTTTTGCTCCAGATACAATTTTTGTTTTGAAAGTGACTGTAACATTGTATGTATAATTTTGCCTCCTTCCTTCTTCATTTGCTGCTGGTCCATACTATTCATAAATGTAATTTTAATGGTTGCATATTGTTGTCCAATGGATGTTGGGATGTGAATACTTACAGCTGTTCAGCTCACCTGTGAATTTCTTCTTTCCATTCTCAGGACCCACCATCTCCCAAGAAGCTTACAGAGTTCAGCGTTGGGAACCATTCTAATCTTCAAAATAAGTCACCATGCTGGATTGAAAGCTTCATGATTTGAAAGCATTCTGTCAAATCCTTGCTTTGCAGATGTTTCAGGACTTTACAAATTGTTTAATGTACTGACTGAACTTCAGTTTGGTAGCAGTTAATTCAAGTCAGTTCTCTCTTCATTTCTCCTGCCCCAATCCATGAAAACCTAAATGTAAAGTATAGCTTTTCATTCATCTTTTCAGGTAAAAGGGAATTTATAAGACTTCCTTGGAGTCTTTAGTTCCCCAAGAAAGACTATCAATCATATCTATAGGGTCTTCTGGGTATTGAAGAGAATCAGACTACAGACTACATTTGCTGCTTATGTGTACGTGCGTTGGTAAACATGTATATGTGCAGCACATCTATACAAAATTCTGCTAACTGTTGTGAAAATCAAGGTTTCTTTTTTAAAAAATGGAGGCTTTTATTTAATCATGCTTTTTACCTAAGGAGCAGTTTAAATATTTGCAGAGCTTTGAACCAACCCCATATCAGGTATCTAAGTTTGAAAGGGAGATTCAATGCGCTGTGACCAAGGTGCTCAAACTGGGAATTCAACAACAATGTAAAACCTGTTCTCTGTCACAGAGGTTCCTAAAAGCACCACAGTTAATAGAGAAGATCAGCTTAGATTTCGTTCCACTTTATTAAACATAATAATTAATGTTTTAAAGATTTTTAGTACCAGGCTGTGGTAAAATTCTCCAATTACTTTTATTCATGTCATTGCTGCCTATCTTTATTTTAACCTTTATAAATGATTTTCATGATGAAAAAAACCTATATGCCTAAGTTATAGACCATAGGTTTTCTCAAGGGTTTTAAGGATGAATTTCAGGTTTAATTACAACACTGTTCAAAAGGGTAAAGTTTCACAGCTGACATTAGCCTGAGGATTAGCACTAAAGCTCTGTGTTTGCACAGTAGGGGTTAATGTACAGATAGTGATAACTGAACAGTAATATGCCAGTCTTTTTTTTAACTTCAGTGGTGGCTCAGCCATTAAGACAGTTTACATCCATTTCCCCATTTATTTATAATCAGCCTTTCTTTCAGTCCTAGTGCCTGAATCAATGAATATGGACACTAATGCTGCTTCTTTATACTAATAATACCTGACTATTGATATTTCTCATTTTTCAACCAGCACTCTAGTGCCCAGCTGCTGACAATAAAAGCTCCAACTCTTACAGAGATCAGTGGGAGTTAGAAGCATCTTATAGATATCAAGGAATTGAACTCCTAGAGGTACGATTAGGTATACTAAATTATCCTCCTGAAATCTTTTTGAGTAAAAAAGAGTTACCTGTCAAATGATTCAGTGGTGGGGCCACCATGGAACTGAGAAGGTGAGCCATCAGCTACTTAAAGCAACAACAAAGCCTGTTCATTTGGGTCTCCTAGGTAATTTTGATAAAAAGTGAGACTTTTAACAGACATTAAATGAATTGTGGTCAGCAGTTCATCTGAGAGCATACTAGATATGTCTTAACATATTAGGGCTGGGAACTGTTGCTCAAGCTCAAAATCCAAAAAGCAACCTAGAAGACTATGCACACTGGGCTTCATAATGAAATCTTATATATTCAAATAGAAAGATTCCCCCTCTGCTCTCCCTCCAAAACACCATCTTATTTAGGTTTCTCTCAAAAGTTTATTTCGCCATCCACATGGTTTTATGATAGACAAGGCTGGCCTTCTACTCCTGTAGAGATGCACCTTTCTTTAAATGGAGGGCCATGACTTACTTCACAGACAGTGGGCCTCAAAGCAATCTTCCTTATTCCCATCTATATCATCTTCTGCCAAGAGTTTAGGCAGAGCAGCTGCTAACTATGATTCAAAGTCAGGAAGGATCAAGAATGTCTTTATTACACAGAGTGTATCAGTACTCAGTTGTCACAGAAATCAGGGCACAAAAGATAGCATCAGTGAACTACTGGGAAGCACTGGAAGGCTAAATCTCAGGGGAGCCATAATGCAAAGCTAATCGTTTAATGTCTTATAGACTTACACTGTCTAAAAAAAGGCCAAATAAATCAGGGTTTTGTCTTGGGGCTTGGAGATAAAAGGAAACCATATCCCTATCTTAGCACCTTGATCACAGTTTTTTATAGACTTGGATAAGATCTCTATCTATGGAATTTGAGTATTGACTTCTGTATATAAGCATCCAACTGTTTGATTATTGATCAAAAAGACAGATGCACCCTGATATGGCTCCTTTCTTGCTTTTCCTTGGAGCCCTATTCAGTAACCTCTGTGGGATCTCATCTCCCAATCTTTGGTACTTCTTTTCCGTATTTTCAAAATGAAGGTACTCACTGTTAGGATCCTACAGCTGAAAGGTGCTATGTAACTCCCTAGTGCTCTTATATGTCTTTAGTTGCAGGACTGGAATGAAAAGTTGAACCATAATGGTATTTCTAAGCAAATGAGTGTGTTCCATTCTTTCTTCAATACACTTGTTGCTGATTTTTTTTCTTGCAGAGCTTTCAGTATGTTGTTTAATATTCTTCCATTTGTTTCAATAATGTCCTTGGGAAGATATAGAATAGAAATTATTTTCCCCGTGGTACAGCAGGAAAAATTATTGGACAAAAGAGATGAAATGCCCTCCCAAAGAACATAGCTATCTTGAACAGAACTCACAGTTACCATGTCCAATAACTAGTAGAGTGACTTGGCTTCCCAGTATTGGAATTAGCATGGAGCACCTTAGAACATTAAGAGCAATCAGGACAGGTTAACATTCAAAGAGTCTGCTTTGTTCACAGTCTTAAAGTATGCAATTTATACAGCTCTTCTTTTCTGTGATAAAAATGCAACATATGTGCCTCTTGCCCCCCGCTGGCGCTATGTGACACATGTTTCACACTGTATGGACTCAGCCAGTGCCATTATCTCTTTTGACACCCCTCATGGCAAATCCTAGGGCTGCCTTTGCCAGGGAAAAGAATGTGCTTCCCCATATTGATGCCAAATTGCACAAAGTGTAGACATCGAGGTCAGTAGAGATTTAAGCACAATCCTAGCAGGTATGTTTTAAGAATATTGACTATATATTGTTGTAATGTGCACATGAAATTTAACAAGGCCCAAGTCCGCAGGAATATACCAGTCATTCAAAGCCTATCCCTTTCAGCTGTCATCACACTTAACCTACGTGCAGATGTGCTTGTGCACAAACATTTCCCCTACCCCAATGCAGGCTGCTTGGTCACCAGGAGCAAACAATTTAAAGGAATGATTTTCTGTCCTCTTTTTTTTTTTTTTAAAAAAGCACTTATAACAAAGAACATTCCATTGATAACATTCCTGAACGTCTGCACTCGGAGTGGCTAGGAGACTCAGTGCAAAAGATATGTTCTGTGCAGAGGCATAGAGGGCATCTATCAAGATTGTCCAACCCTTCCAAAATCCCATGTTCCTAGAAAATCCATGCATTCCATCCAGTCAGTAGGAAGTGGTTGATGAGGTATGGTACATCTGCATTTCTTCAGGCATAGCCGTAATGTACCATATTAAATTGTAGCCTTTTGCATGTAGGTGTTATATAACATAATAATGAATGGGAGGCTCCTAATAGCATGCAACCCATGACTGTTTACTTCCCCAAAAGGGCTAGGGCTGTATCCTGCACAGTGTTTGAAACCATTTCTTGTGCTCTTTGGATCAGCCTGGTACAAGGCCATTGGCAGAATGAGTTTTTAAAAAAATACAATGAATTCAATATGTCAGGAAATAGATTCGTAGAAGGGAATGGTATTAAAGGAAACAACAATAAGATAAGATGCATTCAAGGAATAATTGCTTTCACCCTGCTGGTTAAATCAGCAAAGGAACACAGCAGGAAAGTTCGGACTAGGTCTTGGGTTATATGAAATGTTTTGGAGAGCAAGAAACAGAAAAGCACTGGGGACCTCAGCAGTTAAGCTCAAGTTGCCAACTTGCTATAAATCTTTTTTTCCACCAATCTGCTCAAAGTGATTGTATACAGTATTCTTAAAACCATGTGTCTTGCTGCAGAAATACTGACAAATTCTGGCCAGCTTTATCTTCCTATGTCCTTTATTAAAGGTATATCCATAAAATTATTGTTTCTTTTCTATATTATGGTTTTGTTGAACAATGTTGGCAAAGCCTAAAGTTTCAAACCACTCAGATTGAAGTTTCTACACATCTCATTTCATGGAGGTATAATGGAATTTATTCACTCTCAGGTTGACTGTTATGAGTATGTGTGGTAGGTAAATGCCTACGTAACATCTCATCTCCTGAATGCCCCATCTCCCTTACGCTCATTGTTTCTCTCTTATGCCCTTTCATGAACATGAGTTGAGAAATTAGCAGCAATGGCTTTTAAGAGAGAAAGCAGAACAGTCTGGTGGCACTTTAATCATGTTCAGTCTCTGCTCAGCTTCATACATCTTTTGCTTTTCACTCTACTATTGTGAGAAGGAAAACTTATCTTATGGGCCTAAGGGTGATGTAAACTCCAGTTGGCTTCTTTTTTTTACACTAAAAACTATTTATTATTGTCCAGATACATGCCAACTGAAGAAAGAATACAGTTGTCTTGAGAAAAGAACCTAGTAGCCCGCTTGCTCCTGAAATATTTGAAGAGACCCTCATTATGTTAAGACCCAAATAAAGGTTCCTTCAACGATGTGCCATTTGCACAAAAAGTTCTTTTCAGTCATAATGGAGAAAGCCCCCCAATTAGCCAACCAGAAAAGCCAAAATCATTGAAATACAGAGCATTGAAAGCTGAAGTTTGGAACAGTCAATGTTGACTGACAAAATAATAATGGAGAACTTGAATCACTTAAGGAGAGGCTCAATCCATAGAGTTCAGGCTTACTGCAAAACCAAAAAGATGTATTCTATTCTAGTTAAGCTTATAAAAACAAGTTCTTTACCCTTGGTAAAGATCTCAAATACTTCTGCTGAAAAGCCTATTTCATTTATTCCAATGCATCAGCTATAAACAGCTTGAATTGATATCACAAGCAACATAAAAACATTCATACCATACTAGAATTAAAGGACAAGTAAGTTCTCTCTGGATTAAAAAAAAGATAAAAGAATAAATCTTTATAGAAGAATATTATTTAAGTAAAGGTTAGTGAAGAAATTTAAGACATAGATATTTAAGAGGAAACTTTAATATATAGAGATATAAGTAAAGGTGTACTAGTTTGCACAGTGCTTCACACAGGGACACAGAAACATATTGACATGCACTTTCTTCCTGTTATAAGCAACAAATTTTTTTAAATGTAATTTTATCACCATATGCAATGACATTGAAATCCTAGTCAGTTTCTCTTGGAAGATTGAAATATTCATGCTCTCACAGAAGCAGAATGTTTCAGTGGTTAGACTGCCAACTGTAGAGGAGTGGAAAGATCTTGATAGCAAGAAGTACGTTTTAAGCAAACCTTCTTTTTAAAAAAAGATTTATTTATTTATTTATTTATTTGAAAGGCTGAGTAACAGAAAGAGAGAGAGAGAGAGATCTTCTATATTCTGGCTCACTCTCCAAATGAACACAATGGCAGGGCTGGGCCAGGCCACAGCCAGGAGCCAGAAACTCCACCCAGGTCTCCCACATGGATTCCAGGGCCCAAGAACTTGGACCATCTTCAGCTGCTCTCCCAGGCACATTAGCAGGGAGCTGGATTAGACATGGAGCAGCTGGGACACAAACTGGTGCTCCAATATGGTATGCCTGCATCACAGGCAGCTGCTTAGTTTGTGTGCCACAAAGCCGGCCCTGCAAACTTTTTAAAAGCAAGTATTTGGGCCGGCGCCGTGGCTTAACAGGCTGGTCCTCCGCCTTGCGGCGCCAGCACACTGGGTTCTAGTCCCGGTTGCCCCTCTTCCAGGCCAGCTCTCTGCTATGGCCCAGGAAGGCAGTGGAGGATGGCCCAAGTCCTTGGGCCCTGCACCCGCATGGAAGACCAGGAGAAGCACCTGGCTCCTGGCTTCAGATCAGCGAGATGCGCCGGCCGCAGTGGCCATTGGAGGGTGAACCAACGGCAAAAAGGAAGACCTTTCTCTCTCTCTCTCTCTCACTATCCACTCTGCCTGTCAAAAAAAGAAAAAAAAAAAGGAAAAGAAAGTATTTGATTGTGTTTATTGTTTTTTTTTATAGATTTATTTATTTTATTTGAAAGTCAGAGTTACACAGAGAGAAAAGGAGAGGCAGACAGATAGAGAGGTCTTCCATCTGCTGGTTCACTCCCCCATTGGCCGCAATGGCTGGAGCTGCAAGGATCTGAAACCAGGAGCTTCTTCCGGGTCTCCCACGCGGGTGCAGGGGCCCAAGGGCTTGGGTCATCCTCCACCGCTTCCCCAGGCCACAGCAGAGAGCTGGATAGGAAGTGGAATAGCCGGGGCTAGCTCGAACCAGCACCCCTATGGGATGCCAGCACTGCAGGCAGCAGCTTCACCAGCTATGCCACAGCACCGGCCCCGTGTTTATTGTTTTGAAGGAAATTTTCCTCAGAAACCGAAACTGAAGTACTCAAATCAATCTTGCAAATTAGTGCAGTCTCAGACCAAGAGCTGGACAATGTCGGCAAACTCTAATTTAAATCTGGCTACAAAATAAATAAATAAATCTGGCTACAGCATGTAAGAATTGCAATGGAAATAAAACTATTTACTGTACAGGGAAAGCAAAAGTTTTGCTATTGGAACATTAAAGAATGTAGGTTGCCAATTAGTAAAAAATTGTCATTAGGTTACACTTACCAACCTACTATCATCCTGTACATCAATATTTAACTCATGTCAGTGTTATTTTTAGTGATACTGACATTGGTTTTTAAATGTCAGAAATGGGCTTTTAAAGAGAATTTTCTATTATAAGCATTATGCTCATTTTCCCTCTCAAATCCCTTGTCATTTATTGGATCTTGGAAGCCGCATGCCTACAGTTTTAATAGCTCCTTTTTATTATTATATGAGAGGGAGTGACAGAGACAGAGAGCTCCCAACTGCTAGTTCACTCCCCAAATGTCCAGGACTGAGGCTGAGCCAGGGGAAACCAGAAGCAAGGAACCCCATCCTGGACAATTAGAAAACACTTATTAGAGTAATGAGGTTCAGAGGGACCCCACACAAATGCAAATCTGTAGTTCCTTCTGAATCATAAAGAATCTGTATAGCAGACCTACCAGGTTCTGTGAGGGCCCTGTGAGATGGAAAAAAAGTAAGGGGAAACACTGGGGACATCAGCAAAGGGGAGATAGGAAAGGGTGCATTTTAAACCCTTTTTCATTATCTAGATAATTTTCAATTTATTTCAAATGTATTTTCTTTTTTTTAAAGATTTATTTTATTTATTTGAAAGACAGAGTTACAGAGAGAGGTCTTCCATCTGCTGGTTCACTCCCTAGATGGTCACAACAGAAGCCAGGAGCCAGGAGCTTCTTCCGGGTCTCCCACGTGGGTGCAGGGGCCCAAGGACTTGGGCCATCTTCTACTGCTTCCCCAGGCCATAGCAGAGAGCTGGATCAGAAGCAGAGCAGCTGGGACTTGAACCAGCACCCATATAGGATGCCAGTGCTTCAGGCCAGGGCTTTAACCCGCTGTGCCTCAGCGCCAGCTCCTCAAACGTATTTTCAAGCTATAAAAGTTGCAACTTTGTTGAGGGTAAATTAATTTATCTCATCTATGTCTATTCTATTAGCTGAGTGATCCAGAGACAACTTCAGATGTGCATTTCTATCATTGCCTTGGTCTGATTCTCTTAACAGTAACAACTGGAGCACCTATTTCTAAACACTGTTTGTAAATACCTTCATTTGTCATGGAATTATGAAATTTCCCATTTTTTTATTTATCAGAAAGTTTCAGTCAACTTCAGTTCAGCCAAAGTCATCAGAAACAACTTTGCATCCATGTGACTTCTTTTTAAAACTTATCTTTTTGACGTTTTTACCCTTGAACTTTTTGCAGTACCCTTATATATGCATCCAACATTGGAATACCTAAAATATATAAAGCAAACATTAACAGATCTGAAGAGAAAGATAGCATTATGATAATAGGGAACATCAGTATCCCACTTTGGACAATGGATAGATCATCCATTGTAAGGATGATGTTCAGTAAGAGAAAATTAAACTTAAACTATACATTAGACCAAATGGAGCTCACAGGTTTATATGGAACATTTCATCCAATCGGAGCAGAACACACTTCTCAAGAGCACACAGAATGTTTTCCAGAGTAGATAATGTTTTAGACCTCAGAATAAGCTTCAACAATTTTTTTAAAAAATTGAATGGCTTTTTTATATTTAACAGTTTTTAACATTTTGATATATTCATTTCATATGTAAATATTATATACATGTACATACAATTTTTCTTGAGGCCGGCGCCGCGGCTCAATAGGCTAATCCTCCGCCTAGTGGCGCCGGCACACCGGGTTCTAGTCCCGGTCGGGGCACCGATCCTATCCCGGTTGCCCCTCTTCCAGGCCAGCTCTCTGCTGTGGCCAGGGAGTACAGTGGAGGATGGCCCAAGCCCTTGGGCCCTGCACCCCATGGGAGACCAGGATAAACACCTGGCTCCTGCCATCGGATCAGCGCGGTGCGCCGGCCACAGCGCGCTACCGCGGCGGCCATTGGAGGGTGAACCAACGGCAAAAGGAAGACCTTTCTCTCTGTCTCTCTCTCTCTCACTGTCCACTCTGCCTGTCAAAAATAAAAAAAAAAATTAAAAAAAAAATAAAAATAAAAAAAAAGAAAAAAAAAGATTGTTGCAAAAAAAATAAAAAATAAAATAAAATAAAATTTTTCTTGAAAGCAATATCATGTAATCTGAGATTCATTAAAATGGTCATAAAGTGAGAGAAAAGCGTATATTATTAAGCAGAGGGTATATAACTGTATTCTTTTTTAAAAAAAATATTTATTTATTTGAAAGAATTACAGAGAGAAAGGGAGAGACACAGAGAGAGCAATCTGGTTCACTCCTCAAATGGCTTCAGCTGCCAGCGCTGGGCCAGGCTGAAGCCAGGAGTCAGGAGCTTCATCCAGGTTTCTCACATGGGCACAGGGGTTCAAGAACCCGGGGCCATTTTCCACTGCTTTTCCCAGGTCATTAGCAGGGATCCGGATTGGAAGTAGAGCGGCCGGGACAGGAACTGGCGCCCATATGGGATGCTGGTATCACCAGGTGGTGGCTAAGCCGGCCTCCATGTAACTTTTCAGTGATATAGACAGTACAGTTGATAAATTTTAAAGTGTTTACATTACATGGAATCTTTCTAGTACTACCCAATCTAGCTTTTAAATCTACTTCTTCATGATAATTCTCACTGTTGTAAATTGCCATCCTTGTTAGCACTATTGAAAAACAATAAAAGTGGAATAGTAAGAAGGGAGGAAGAGAGGCACCATGCTGGAACTTATTTGAGGAGGGCTGAAATACTATTTTGGTCATAACATCTCTTTCAGAATATGAAAAAAACAGCTATGGACCCTCTCTACATAAAAAACATGCATGTGCCTGCACGCACACACACATACACACACAATTTCACAGGGTTTCAAGAGACTCTGAAATATATTATAAACCATAATTAAAAATTCCTACCTTAAATTGTGCCAGTCTTTATAGAATCATCAAATCAAATAAGTGTCCTTGTGTATGACTCTATGCTACGTTTGGTTACAAGTTACCAGTTAACGCAAAGTATTACTGAGTTTATTATATTTTCAGAATTTGCTATTCCCATAATACTCCAGCCCATTACCTGAGAATTTGGAGCAGTTGGATGAGCAGCAGCATGGTCGTTGCTAAGGATATCAGAGAGAAGGGCTATGTACACAGCAGGTACTATATACAGTCTTCTCTTCAGACAACAGGGGACCAAATGTTTTGCATCAAATTAAAAGAGTCTTAACATGACAGCTCTTGGAATATTTAACTCATGTCAGTGTTATTTTTAGTGATACTGACATTGGTTTTTAAATGTCAGAAATGGGCTTTTAAAGAGAATTTTCTATTATAAGCATTATGCTCATTTCCCCTTTTAAACTTCTTGTCAAATATTGGATTTTGGAACTTGCATGCCTAAAGTTTTAATGGCTTATTTATTTATTTATTTATTTGAGAGGGAGACAGACAAACAGAGAAATTCCACCTACTGGTTCACTCGCTAAATGCCCCCCAACAACTGAGGCTGGGTCAGGCAGAAGCCAGGATCTAGGAATTCAATATAGGTCTTCTATTTGGGAGGCAGGGATCCAACTATTTGAGCCATCACATGCTGCCTCCCAGGTTGCACATTAGCAAAGTTAGAATCAGCAGCAGAATCAGGACTCAAAGTGATATGGGGTGTGGGCTTCTTAACTGGGATCTTAACCATCAGGTCAAACGACTCTTAATAGCTCTTTTGAAAAGTGCTTATTTATTCCCCTGCATTTGAAAAATAGAGCAAGAGTGCACACATGCAAGAGATCTTCACTCCCCAAATGTCCACAACAGCCAAGGCTCAACTAGACTGAAGTCAGGAGCCTGGCACTCCATCTAGGTCTCTCATGTGGGTGGCAGAGACTCAAGTACTTGAGCCATCATTTGCTGTCTCTTAGACCTTTAGCAGGGAGCTGGATCAGAAGTGGAACTGCTTGGCTGCTAACTAGCACCCAGGTATGAGATGTGGGCAACACAAATGGCAACTTAACCCATGGTGCCACAACGTTGGTTCTTAAAAGCTTTTATTGTGTATGAATTACTACTAACTACATGGCTGTGTTTCTCACAGTGTGGACCCTAAGGAACTACCCAAAAGAAGCAGAAGACACAATCTCTGGATCTCATACAGGGCCCGAAAGAGTTCATTTTCCTACAGCCAGAGTGAAAAAACCTGGTAATTCGTAGACTATGGGCTAGAATATGCACAAAGGTTTCATGTAGTAAGTAGCAGGAACAATTATTCCTAGAAAGTGGTCTGGGTGCCGATGCCATGGCGTAGCAGGTAAAGCTGCCGCCTACAGTGCCAGCATCCCTTATGGGCGCTGGTTCGAGTCCTGGCTGCTCCACTTCTGATCCAGCTCTCTGCTATGGCCTGGGAAAGCAGTAAAAGCTGGCCCAAGTGTTTGGGCCCCTGCACCTGTGTGGGAGACTCCGAGGAGGCTCCTGGCTCTTCGCTTCGGCTCGGCGGAGCTCCGGCCTTTGCAGACATCTAGGGAGTGAACCAGCAGATGGAAGACCTCTTTCTCTCTCTCTCTCTCTCTCTCTCTCTCTCTCTCTCTCTCTCTCTCTCTGCCTCTGCCTCTCTGTAACTCTGCCTTTCAAATAAATAAATAAATCTTTTTAAAAAGTGGTCTGAACCTGCCTACCAAAGTTTAAAAACAAAACTTTTTTCTGATGACTTTGTGTTTTAATAAATGTATTCCAAAAGGTGATAAGAGACAGTTTTATGACATGGTTAAAATTGATTTGAACCAAAGTGATCCCTAAACAGATTGAATTTTATTATACTTTTATTTTATTTTTTTTTCATTTATTAAACTTTTATTTAATGAATATAAATTTCCAAAGTACAGCTTATGGGTTACAATGGCTTTCCCCCCTATAACTTCCCTCCCACCCACAACCCTCCCCTTTCCCGCTCCCTCTCCCCTTCCATTCACATCAAGATTTATTTTCAATTCTCTTTATATACAGAAGATCAGTTTAGTATATATTAGGTAAAGATTTCAACAGTTTGCCCCCATATAGCAACACAAAGTGAAAAAAATACTGTTGGAGTACTAGTTATAGCATTAAATAACAGTGTAGAGCACATTAAGGACAGAGATCCTACATAATATTTTTTTAAATTAATTAATTTTCTATGCCATTTCCAATTAAACACCAGGTTTTTTTTTTCATTTCCAATTATTTTAAATACAGAAGATCGATTCAGTATATAATTAGTAAAGATTTCATCAGTTTGTACCCACACAGAAACACAAAGTGTAAAAATACTGTTTCAGTACTAGTTATAGCATCACTTCACATTAGACAACACATTAAGGACAGATCCCACATGGGATGTAAGTACACAGTGACTCCTGTTGCTGACTTAACAATTTGACACTCTTGTTTATGGCGTCAGTAATCTCCCTAGGCTCTAGTCATGAGTTGCCAAGGCTATGGAAGCCTTTAGAGTTCGCTGACTTTGATCTTACTCCGATAGGGTCATAGTCAAAGTGGAAGTTCTCTCTTCCCTTCAGAGAAAGGTACCTCCTTCTTTGATGGCCCCATTCTTTCCACTGGGATCTCACTTAGATGTACAATGTAATACTTTATCCTTTTTAGGATTTGTTCTTGTTGTTGTTCTAGTACTAGTGGTTGAACTCTGTAATTAACACACAATTATTCTTAGGTGTTTAAATTTTAACTGAAAAGTGATCCCTGTTAAATATAAAAGTGGAAAAAGAGAGGGAGGAGATGTACAATTTGGGACATGCTCAATCCGACTTGCCCCAAATGGTGGAGTTAGAAATGTGCCAGGGGATTC
The DNA here is from genome assembly GCF_033115175.1 of Lepus europaeus. Classification (NCBI taxonomy): domain Eukaryota; kingdom Metazoa; phylum Chordata; class Mammalia; order Lagomorpha; family Leporidae; genus Lepus; species Lepus europaeus. Next base: position 81,081,728 of record NC_084850.1, read on the forward strand.
CAATACAATCCCATCAATGTGGCATGTACCAATGCCATCTCACTAGTCCAAGTGATCAATTTCAGTTCACAATTGATGGCTCTGATAGGTCTAACAGTCAAAGGGATCACCCAAACAAGACTAGTGTCTGCTAATACTAACTGATAGAATGAAAAAGGGAGAGAACAATCCAACATGGGAAGCGGGATACACAGCAGACTCATAGAATGGCAGATGTCCTAAACAACACTCTGGCCTCAGAATCAGCCCTTAAGGCATTCGGATCTGGCGGAAGAGCCCATGAGAGTATTGTAAGCATGGAAAGCCAAGATACCATGGAAAAGAAAAAAAAGAAGAAGATCTAAATAAAAACAAAACTTTTAAAAATCAAATTGTTTGCAAGTAAATTCACTGTATCCCCAAACAAAATTCAAGAATATTAATGACACCCAAACTATCTAGCCCCCAAAATGGTGAAATTCACATCTGGCATCCTACAAAAAGTTACTAGGAATTCAAAGGAGCAGTAAAATACAATTTAAAAATCTATTAATAAAATCAGACTCAGAAATGATAGATAACAGAATTTGTAGAAAAAAATCTTAAAACAGTTACTATTTATTCCATATGTTCAAAAAGGTAGAAGAAAATATAAACATGTTAAGGAGAAATATAAAGGATAAAGATAATGAAATTCTAAAATTATAATTTTATATTTATTTATAATTATAAATTCTAAAAATATAATAATAAAGATAATGAAATTCTAAAAATTACTGAGGCAGGCATTTGTTGTGGCAGTTAAGACACTAGTTGGGATACCTGCATCCCATATTGGAGAACCTGAGTCAAGTCCTGGCTCTGCTCCTGAACCCAGCTTCCTGCTAATGCATCCCCTGGGAGGAGCAGTGATGACTCATGTAAGTCAGGTCCCTGCCATCCATGTAGGAGGCCTAGAGTGAGTTCCTGTCTCCCGGACAATTAGGGAGTGAACCAGTAGATGGTAGCTCGCTAGCTCACTCTCCCTCCCACCCTCCCTCCTTCCCTCACTCTGTATGTGTCTGCCTCTCAAATAATTTTTAACACTCTTTAAAATGACAAAGATGAAAAATATACTGGGTGGTATTAACATGATTAGACATTGCAGTGTAGTGATTAGTGAACTTGGTCATATATCAAATTTAGATAGTTTTAAAACTATGTAAAATTAGATAGAAAAAGAACAGTGAGCTAGGGGGCCTCCACAAGGAGCTTAATATAAGTTTAACTGTAGTCTTCAAGGGGAGAGAGTAGAAAAACATTTTGAAGAAATAATGGTCAAAGGAGATCAATTACAGAATAGTGGTATGGGTCCGGTGCTGTGGCGTAGCAGGTAAAGCTGCCGCCTGCAGTGCCCGCATCCCATGTGGGTGCCAGTTCAAATCCTGGCTGCTCCACTTCTGATTCTGCTCTCTGCTGTGGCCTGGGAAAGCAGGGGAGGATGACCCAAGTCCTTGGGCCCCTACACCCACATGGGAGACCTGGAAGAAGCTCCTGGCTCCTGACTTGGGATCAGCTGGCTCACTCTCTCTCTCTTTCTCTCTCTCTCTCTCTCTCTGCCTCTCTGTAGCTCTGACTTTCAAATAAATAAATAAATCTTTTAAAAAATGGTGGTATAAGGAGCTCCAAAGAAACTCTTCCCAGGAAAAAAGAAACATAATTATTGAAAATTATTTTTAAAACAACCATTTTAAATCTCTGAAAATGGTCCCAAAAGCATACAGCAAATGAAGAAACAATGATTCAAGAAAATCTCAATCTTACTATGAACAATGAGAATCTGCAGCATTCGAAGCACAGCCTTCTTACATTTTCAGCACCCATGAACACCCCTCCACACACACACACACATGCACTAGATTAGTATGATTCAAGCTATACCCTAGGCGAGGTGCAGCCAGAAACATGAGGAACCCTCTTCCCCCTAGTTACCAATGAAGGCTCTGGTATCTATCCTGGAGTAGGAGGCCACCAACATTGCTCACCCCTATTCCAGTTCCATGTGGTAGAAGGTCTATCCTAGGCATCTGTCTTTTTTTTTTTTTTTTTTTTTTGACAGGCAGAGTGGATAGTGAGAGAGACAGAGAGAAAGGTCTTCCTTTTTGCCGTTGGTTCACCCTCCAATGGCCACTGCAGCAGGCACATCGCGCTGATCCGAAGCCAGGAGCCAGGTGCTTCTCCTGGTCTCCCATGCGGGTGCAGGGCCCAAGGACTTGGGCCATCCTCCACTGCCTTCCTGGGCCATAGCAGAGAGCTGGCCTGGAAGAGGGGCAACTGGGATAGAATCTGGCACCCCAACCGGGACTAGAACCCGGTGTGCTGGCGCCGCAAGGCGGAGGATTAGCCTGTTAAGCCACGGCGCCGGCCAGCATCTGTCTTTTGAGACTCCTCATCCTCTAGCACACAACCATGAGACAGAAGTTCTATCTGAGCTAAATCAGGCTGAGAATACTAAGGTTCAATCACCTTCAAACAAGCATGCTTAGGGCCAGTGCTTTGGAGTAGCCGGGCTGAGCTGCAACCTGCAGCACCAATATCCCATATGGATGGCCTGATGGAGTCCTGGCTGCTCCAGTTCTGAGCCAGCCCCCTGATAATGTGCCTGGGAAAGCAGAGGAAGATGGCTTAAGTGCTTGGGTTCCTGCACACATGTAGGAGACCCAGATGAAGCTCCTGGCTCCTGGCTTCGTTCTGGCCCAGCCCTGGCTATTACAGCCATTTGGGGAAGTAAACCAGTAAATGGAAGACTTTTCTCTCTCTGCTTCTGCCAGCAAATAAACAACACAATTTTAAAATAAGCTGAGGACTAAAGAATTCCCCAAAGAAGATAGACAAATGTACAATAAACATATGGAAACATGCACAAATCATTAGTCATCAGGGAAATCTAAATCAAAACCACAATGAGATAACACCTCATACACCTAGAAAAATTATAATATACATATAAAATTAAAAGCCCAGGATATTATAAATATTAGCAAGGATGTTGCAAAAATTGGAACTCTCAAATATTACTGCTAAGAATACAAAATGATGCAACTCCTGTGGAAAATAGTGGCCGTTCCTCAAAAAGTTAAATACAGAATTCTCATATGATCCAGAGAGTCCACTCCAAAAGAATTGAAAACAGAAACTCAGATACTTTATACCAATGCTCATTGCAGACTTTCTTTACAATAGTCAAAAGATAGAAATAGTATATGTGTCAATCAACAAATGGATACACAAAATGTGGTAAATACAATAAAATATCATTCAGCCATAGAAGAATGAAATTCTGATGTATGCTACAATATGGATGAACCTTATGAAGCTAAGTGAAATAAGCCAGACACAACAAGGACATACGTTATATAATTCCACTTATATGAAATATACAGACTAGGCAAATTCATAGACATAGGTAGGTAAGAGATAACCAGGACCTGGGAGAGGAAAGAATGGGGAATTATTGCATAATGGTTACAGAGTTCCAGTTTGGGGTAGAAAAAGTTGTGTTTTTTTTTTAAAGATTTATTGGGGCCGGCACTGTGGCATAGTGAGTGAGGCCACCGCCTGTGGTGCCAGCATCCCATATGGGCTCTGGTTCGAGTCCCCACTGCTCCACTTCCAATCCAGCTCTCTGCTATGGCCTGGGAAAGCAGTAGAAGATGGCCCAAGTCGACTTGGGCCCCTTCCCCCTTGTGGAAAGACCCGGAGGAAGCTCCTGGCTCCTGGCTCCTGGCTCCTGGCTTCGGATCTGCACAGCCCCAGCCATTGTGGCCAATCGGAGAGTGAACCACCGGATGGAAGACCTGTCTCTCTCTCTCTTATTTATTTGAAAGGCAGAGTTCCAGAGAGAGAGAGAATGGAAGAGAAAGAATTCTTCCTTTTTTTTTTTTTTTTTTGACAGGCAGAGTGGACAGTGAGAGAGAGAGACAAAGAGAAAGGTCTTCCTTTTGCCGTTGGTTCACTCTCCAATGGCCACCGCGGCCGGCGCACTGCGCTGATCCGAAGCCAGGAGCCAGGTGATTCCTCCTGGTCTCCCATGCGAGTGCAGGGCCCAAGCACTTGGGCCATCCTCCACTGCACACCCGGGCCACAGCAGAGAGCTGGACTGGAAGAGGAGCAACCGGGACAGAATCCGGTGCCCTGACCAGGACTAGAACCTGGTTTGCCGGCGCCGCAGGTGAAGGATTAGCCTATTGAGCCGCGGCGCCAGCCGAGAAAGAATTCTTCCATCAGCGGGTTCACCCCCTATTTGGCCTCAACGGCTGGGTCTGGACCAAACTGAATCCAGGAGCCAGGATCCAGGAGCCAAGTGCTTCATCTAGGTCTCCCACATGGGTGGCAGGGACCCAGGCACTTGGGTCATCTGCTGCTGCTTTCCCAGGAAAATTTGCAGAGAGCTGGATCAGAAGTGGAGGAGCTAGGACTCAAACCAGTGCCCATATGGGATGCCAGTGCTACAAGAGGCAGCTTTTACCCACTGTGCCACAGTGCTGACCACAGGGTGGAAAAAATTTGGGAAACAGATAGTAATGATGGTTGCACAACATTGTAAATGCAATTAATGGCACTGAATTGTACAATTAAAAAGTTAAAATGACAGATTATATGTGTGCATATTTTACCACAAAAAGTAAAACTTTTCCTTGGCAAACAGAAGTGAGAGAATATGATGCTGATAAAAACTGCCTGTATAAGCAATGGAATATTATTCAGCTATAAAAAAGATAAAATTCTATCATTTTCATCAAAATGGTTAGAACTGGGGGACATCATGTTGAGTGAAATATTGTGGACACAGAAAGACAATTAGTGGCCGGCACCGCGGTTCATTAGGCTAATCCTCCGCCTGGGGCACCAGCAGCCCGGGGTTCTAGTCCCGGTTGCTCCTCTTCCAGTCCAGCTCTCTGCTGTGGCCCGGGAAGGCAGTGGAGGATGGCCCAAGTGCTTGGGCCCTGCACCCACATGGGAGACCAGGAGGAATCACCTGGCTCCTGGCTTCAGATCGGCCCAGCGCGCCGGCCGTAGCAGCCATTTGGGGGGTGAACCAACAGAAAAGGAAGATCTTTCTCTCTCACTAACTCTGCCTATCAAAAAAAAAAAAAAAAGGCAAGTACTGCATATTCTCCTTTATATGTGGGAGTTAAAAAAAAACAAAAAAAATAAATGTTGGTGTGTATTAGTTTTCCTATAAATACAGCATTTTATCAATCTTTGTTTTAAACCTTTGTCAATCAAATTAAGAATTATACACCACTACAGTTTTAATGATTTTGTAACTATTTTAAAATTTAATTTATATGAGTGAAGTTGAACATCTTTTCATTTGATTATTCAATATAGCCTTTGCCTATTTCCCTACTAAAATATGGTCTTTTTACTTTTTTAAAGATTTATTTATTTATTTGAAAGACTTACAGAGAGACAGAAGGACACAGAGAAAGAGAGATTGTCCATCTGCTGGTTCACTCCCCAAATAGCTGCAATGCTTAGGGTTATGCCAGGTCGAAGCCAGAAGCTTCTTCCAGGTCTCCAATGTGGATGACAGGGGCTCAAGCACTTGGGCCATCTTTCACTGCTTTCCCCAGTGAGTTAGCAGAGGGCTGGATCGGAAGTGGAGAAGCAGGGACTCAAACCGGCGCCTATATGGGATGCTGGCACTGCAGGCCGCAGTTTAACCCACTGCACCACGGTGCTGACCCCTATTTTTACTTTTTATTTGTTGAATTCTATTTGGTGGAGGATTAAGCCTTTATGTATAATGTAAATTAAAGATGTTCTCTCAGGGACTGACAAATAATAATTCCATACAATTATATAATTGTATAAAATTATGCAATTTTATATAAATAATGTTTATTGTTATGCAACTATAAGCATATAACTGCAATTATAATTTATAACATAATTCTAAATGAATTTATACATGAATATTTCTTTCCTTAGCTGATTTAAAAAGTCTCATACAAAACAACACATATAACATACAGAAATATTTGGCAATAACAGCACAAAGGAGGTTGTAGGGAGTAAAATCCTGTCAGTCAGTAAGGAAATGATGTTGAATCATTCATGTGGATGAAACAATGGAAAAACAAAAAAACAATAAAAAGGTTAATATAACAAATTCTGTGAGCATATGTATTTGTTCTTAGGTTCTTTGAAAGACATGAAAGTTATGTGAAGTAATAATTGTAATATATTGTTAGATGTTTAACATATATAGACAACATATGGCATAATACCAGAACAAAGAGGAGGAAGAGGAAATAAAGTTATAAGGTAGTAAAGTTCCTTTTTTAAAAAAAATATTTATTTATTTGAAAGGCAGAGAGAGAGAGAGAGATCTTCCATCCGCTGGTTCACTCCCGAAATGGTTTCAACAGCCGGAGCTGGGCCAGTCCAAAGCCTGGAGCTTCTTCCAGGTCTCCCTCATGGGTGTAGGGGCCCACGGACTTGGGCCATCCTCTACTGCTTTCCCAGGACATAGCAGAGAGCTGGCTGGGAAATGGAGCAGCCACAGGACTCGAACCAGCGCCCATATGGGATGCCAGCACTGCAGGGGGTGGCTTTACCCACTACACCACAGTTCTGGCCCCAGTAGTAAAGTTTCTGAATATCATTGTAATTAAGTTAGCATGAATCTATGATATTGTGATATAACAGGACATGTACATATATTTGGTCTCTGCCCCTAGTTTCTGGTGCAGGGCTCCTAAAATCTCTAGTACCTCTTAAGTGATTGTTTTTTTGTATGCTAATGGGATGTCTCCTGGTTAGGGACTCCTGGATGTCTTTAGGTTGGGAGCTGGTTGCCCATAGAACCAACCATGTGATTAGAGGGTTGGATCTTTCAGTTCCACCCCCTCCCCACCCCAGACCCCCAAGGAGGGTCTGAAGGTTGAGCTGATTATCAGTGGTCAACGATGTAGGCAATTAAGCCTACATAATGAAGCCTTCATAAAATCCCAAAAGGACAGGGTTCAGAGATCTTCTGGATTGCTGAACATACTAAGGTTCATAGAAGGTGTTATGCCCAGAGAGGGCATGGAAACTCAAACCCCTTTACAAATTCTTTACCCAATGCATCTCTTCCATGTAGATGTGCATATGCATCCTTTGTAATAATATCCTTTACAATAAACCGTAAGCATAAGCATTTCCCTGAGTTCTGTGAGTCATCTAACAAATAAATGGAAACTGAGGAGGAGGTTTGGGAGACCCTCATCTTATAGCTGACAGGTCAGAAATACAGATAACACAACATAGGACTTGCAACTGGCATCTGAAGTGGGACTAAGCACTTAACTTGAGGGATCTGACAGTAGCTTCAGCTAGAGTGTTAGAACTGATTGAATTAGAGGACACTCAGCAGGTGTCCACTTGCGGATTGATTGCTTGGTGTGTGGGAAGAAACGCCCACATATCCTGTATCAGAAGTGTTGCGCTGAGTGAGAGTAGGAAAAATACTTTGGTTTTCCCCTATCTCTAATAGAATCTCAAGTAGATTCCCGTAAATTCAAATGTACAGATGTTCTGCACTTAAGGATTGTTCGACTTACCATTTTTCAGTGTTACAGTGGTGCAAAAGGAATATGCATTCAGTGGAAACTGCGCTGTGAATTTTGATCTTTTCCCAGGCTAGAGATATGCATTACTATGCTATCTTGAAAAGCTGGGCAGGAGCAGCAAGCCACAGCTCCCACTCAGCCATGTGATCACAAAGGGAAAGAACTGACATGCTACAGTGCACAGTGCTGCTTAGCTGTGAGGTTTAATAGGTTAGAGTATTAAATACATTTTCAACTTGTGATATTGTCAATTTATGATAGATTAATCTGAACATAACCTCATCCTAAGTAAGGAACATCTGTATATGGTGAGCCTTAGAGTCTAGAGTACCCAATACAAAAACAACTTAAGAAATATTCATTAGAGTTTGCAAATGAATAGTCTATTTGAGGTGACATATCATTTTAAAAACAAATTCATCCATATATTTTTTCTAAAAAATAAAGATAAGAACATGTCTAATATTCTAATATGCATTTGTTTATTAACTTGTTTGTAACACACTAAAATGACTATAATACAGCCTTTGTGAAGGCAGGGACTTCTTTGTTCACAATTGTATACTCATGCCAAGAACAGTTTTTGGTATATGGAAGGTACTTAATAAATGTTGAATGAACTGATTTACCAGGATTTCATTTAACATGAATAAAATCCATGTTGGACAAGAGTAAATTTTAAACATAATATTCCTTTATTTTGATTATATTGGTAATTAGGTGATTTAATGGGCATATTTGTGCAGTTTCTTTTATAAGAAATTAATAATGGTTATTAAAATAAGAAGTATTTTTGATGAACTAGCAGGAACAGTTAAGAGATTTGAGTTCCTAATTTGAGCTCTGCATAACATATGGTCTTGAACAAGTCATTTCACTTTTAAAGATATGTTTCCTCCTTTGATTAATGAATAATTCTCACCCTTCCTATCTCATGAAGATTTGACATTAAAATTAGATGATAAAAAATATTTGTAGACTATACCATCTTGTATATTTAAGTGTAGAATTTGGTATGTTTTCTAATACTTAGGGAATTTATAGTGCCTTTCAATTCAATTGATTGCTTCTTTTTACAAAATATCATGCAAAGAGCAACTACAAGAAAACTGGAATGACTATACTATCATCAGTCAAAATACATTTTAAACAAAACATGTTAATAGAAATGAAGAGGTACATTTTATAAAGATACTCAGTAGTGGAAGTCAGGAATTATTTTTCCTAAGACAATGTGGTAATAAGTGGAATTAAGACACTACTCTTATGTAACATTGTAAGGGAAGTTCCAGCCACAGTAATTAGGCAAAAAAGAAATAAAAGGCACCCAAATTGGAATAGAAAAAGTAAATCTATATGCTGATGACATACTCTTATATATGGAAATTTCCAAAGAATACACACAGAAAAAAAGAAGCCCATATCTAATAACTGGATTCAGCAAAGTTGTAGGATATAAGATCAACACACAAAACCAGCAGATCTACATACACTAGCAATGAACAATCCAAAAAGAAATTAAGAAAATAATTCCATGTATAATAGCATCAAAAATAATAAAATATTTATTTGATGAATAAGCAAGGAGGTGCAAGACTTGTGTCTTAAAAAGTACGAAACATTGTTGAAAATTTGGCTTAGTTTTTTAGACATGGAAAAGCTGGTCCTAAAATTCATAATGATTTGCAAGACTCTCCCCCCAAATAGCCAAAAAAATCTCAAGAAAGAATAATAAAGTAGGAGGACTCATACTTTCTGATGTCAACACTACTACAGAGCTACAGTAATCAAAACTGGCATAAGGACAGACACATAGGGTTCTGGAATAAAATTGTGAGTCCAGAAATAAACCCTTACATTTATGGTCAGTTGATTCTTAACAAGGATGCCAAGACAATTCAATGGGGCAATGACAGGTCTTTTCAACAAATAATGCTTAGATTACCAGATATACATATGCAAATTCCTTCTTTACACCATGCATAAAAATGAACTTGAAACAGATCACAGATTATTCCATTTATATCTAATGTTCAGAATAGACAAATCCATAGGGCAAGAAAGTATATTGGTAGTTGCCAGGGACTGGGGGATGGGGAATGGGAAGTGACTACTAATGAGTACAGGGTTTCTTGTTGGTTTGCTGAAAATATTTTGGCATTAGATTGTGGTGGTTGCTCAACTTTGTGAATATATTAAAAATCACTGAATCAAAAACTTTAATTATTTTTATTATATGTGAATACTACCTCAATATTTGGTTGGAGACAAAGGTATGAAATCCTACTTATATAAAGAATATATGCTCATACTAACATGAGGGAGGACTTAGGATGGTAAGGGTGGGTATGATACTGTTACAACCATACAATTATTCCCCACATCACCTCAACTTTCTTTTTCTCCTACCTGATACAGTGGTTTTGGGTCCAGGGCTAAAATTCTACTTGCCAGAGCCATGATAATCTTTAATCAAGAAATTGTACAGTAGTTCTCCAATTATATGCAGTTTAGCTTTCTGTGGTTTCAGTTATCCATGATCAACTAGCATCTGAAAATATTACATGGAAAATTCCAAAAATAATTAATGAGTTTTAAATTCCCTGCTGCTATAAGCATGTAATGAAATCCAACACTGTCTTGCTCCATCCTGCCTGAGTCATCTTATTGTCCAATGTGTCCATGCTGCCTATGCTACCTGCCTATTAGTCACTTAGAAAATCTATCTATCTCAGTTATTAGATTGACTGCTATGCCTGTGCTCAAGCATCCACTGTTTTGTTTAATAATGGCCCTAAAAGGCAAGAATAGTGATGCTGGCAATTTGGATATGCCAAAGATAAGCTGCCAAATGCTTCCTTAAAATGAAAAAGTAAAAGTTCTTAACTAGGTAATAAAAAAAAAAGCTGTATGCTGAGGTTTCTAAGATCCATAGTAAGAACAAATCTTCTATCCATGATATTGTCAGGAAGGAAAAAGAAATTCATGCAGGTTTATCTGTTGCATCTCAAACTACAAAGATCACAGCCATAGTCCATGATAAGTGCTTAGTTAGGATGAAAAAGGCATTAAATTTACGGTACGGTACTATCTGCAGTTTCAGACATCCACTGGGCATATTGGAACTTATCCCCCATAGATGACAAAGGACAACTGTAATTTTATATTTCAAACTTTATGCCAGAATTCCTAAGAACTTTTGGGGATGGATTACACTTTCACTCATCTTGAAACACTGAGATTAACAATGAATGCAACTGTCTTGCTTAGTAGTGGCCAAGATAGGCCACTAGTTCTATATTTGTGTAACTCTATACAGGTGGAAATGGACTGAAGGGAAAGCACTGTCATTGAGTCTGACATTCCTTTCAAGGGTGAAAATGTCTAGGTTAAAATCATTAACAAATAGAAAGAAAGAAAAGTAGTAGCTGAAAGTAAAAGAATGAATTCAATGATGGAAATCCAACATTACATTGGTTTCTCAAGAAAGGCTCACAACAGGAACCGGCTCTGCAGTACAGTGAGTTAAGCCACTCTTTGAAATGCCAGCATCTCATATCTGAGTGCCAGTTCAAGTCCTGGTGGCTCTACTTCCAATCGAGCTTCCTGCTAATGTTCCTGGGAAACATTGCAAGATGGCCCAAGTGCTTGGGCCCCTGTCACCCTTTTGGGAGACCCAGATGGAGTTCCTGGCTTCTGGCTTCAACCTGGCCAAGTCCTGGCTGTTGGGGCCATTTGGACAGTGAACAAGTGAATGAAGATCTCCCCTCTGTCTTTAATTCTGATTTTCAAATAAATCTTTAAAATAAAGGCTAACAGGAAGAGAATAATACTCTATATTAACACAAGTATACCAGATGCCCAAGAGGGTGAAGTGGTATGTTTGCCTAGAATACCCCAACTTTTGGACTTTGACAAGGGCAAACAGAAACCTGCAAGCCTGAGTGGTATCATGATGGGAGATATTCTGGTCATGCACTACAATGATGAACAGAATTAATTGTTGAAAATCAAATGGAGCACAAGTTAATCACCAATATCTTTTGATTCTTAAATTTTAGGCTACATCTACCATACAGGATATCATTTGGGAAGAAGCTTCCAGGAAGTATCTCTTGGTGAATCATTAAACTATGTAGTGTGCAACTGGCAGACTGTTCACTAGATAATCTGTAAACTTTGATCACCAGATACTTAGAAAAGTCCTTGACTATTATGAACAGAATGTAGCAGCTGCATGCTTGTTATGGCAAAGTGGTGTTATATATAAATACAAATCATCCTTGTTTCTGTGGCTTTAAGGATAATAAATAAAATAGAAACAAAGAGTTTCTGATGGAAATAAGGCAGTAGATGCCACACGATGGGCTCCAATTCTATGGGAAATGACTTCACCTTGAGACAAGGAAGGCATGGGGAGGACTTTATGGCACACTCAAAGCAAACTATACCTAAATGTGACTACTATCCATGCAAATATAACCTTAGTATTGGGACTCATCATTTTTGGATACAAACCATGTATCTTTTTTTTTCTTTTTGACAGGCAGAGTTAGACAGAGAGAGAGAGAGACAAAGGTCTTCCTTTTCCGTTGGTTCACCCCCCAAATGGCCGCTACGGCCGGTGCACTGCGCCGATCTGAAACCACGAGCCAGGTGCTTCTCCTGGTCTCCCATGTGGGTACAGGGCCCAAGGACTTGGGCCATCCTCCACTGCCTTCCCAGGCCACAGCAGAGAGCTGGACTGGAAGAGGAACAACCGGGACAGAATCCGGTGCCCCAACCAGGACTAGAACCCGGGGTGCCAGCACCACAGGCAGAGGATTAGCCAAGTGAGCCACGGCGCCAGCCCAAACCATGTATCTTAACTGTACTCAAGCAATTGGTTCACAATGGCAACAACATGACTGGTGGATTAAATGCTGGTCCACAAGACAGAAGAGAGCTGTGGGAAAGATTAATGTCAGTTGAAGTTTCAAAGGACAAAGTGAATTCTCTTTGAATGAGCAGCATTCAAAAGAAAACGATATTAGGTAGAATAGCCCAGTAAAAAAAAAGATACTCTTCCAGAAGAAAGCAAAAGGATAGGAATCAGCCTGCAAAGCTGGTGAGGCTTTAGGAATCTGGGTCTGGCAGATTCTATGCAAGGACTTGTTGCTGATAAAGGGCCTGTACTCTGGCCCAGTAGAGTCGCTATACTATTTTAAAACAGATAGAGCCTGGGACCAGTGTTGTGGCATAGCAGGTTAATCTATCACTTGCAATGCCAGCATCCCATAGAATGCCACTTTGATTCCAGCCAATGCAGCTCCCTAATAATGCACCTGGAAAACAGCAGAAGATAACCCAAGTGCTTGGTCCCTGCCACCCACGTGGGAGACTCAGAGGAAGATCCTAGCTCCTGGATTTGATCTGGCCCAGCCCTGGCCATTGCAGCCTTTTGGGGGAATGAACCAGCGGATGGAAGATTGATCTCTTTCTCTCTTCCTCCCTCCCTCTTTCACTCCCCCTTTCTTTCTCTAACTCTGCCTTTCAAATAAATAAATAGCTCTTTTAAAAAAGATAAAGCCTGACACTGCAATTGAGCAATGATGCTACATCCTAGGCAATGACCCTTCATCAACACTTTTGGAAACCTTATGGACTTTCAAACTTCTAAGTTCTCTGGAGGCAAGAATAATTTACATTGATGTACACTGTCAGGCCTCACCCCATGAATGGACCAAAATAAGTTGCACCCTGTACTACAATTAGCAGGAATAGGAACCAGTCTGGACGACATCCTTATACTTACCTTAAAAAACAGGTGAGATCTACTAAAGAATGACACACAAGGGGAGTCAGTGTCAGTAAAAGTCATGTGAATTGAGACAGCTAGCTTTGTTTCCACATGCTATAGGCTGATTGTGTCCTCCTCAAATTCATGTTGAAGTGCTAACACCCAGAGCCTTAGAATGTGAGTGTATTTGGAGATTGGGCCTTTTAGAAGTTAAAGTGAGGGAGCCAGCGCTGTGGCACAGCGGGTTAACACCCTGGCCTGAAGCGCCGGCATCCCATATGGGCACCGGTTCTAGTCCCATCCAGCTCTCTGCTATGGCCTCAGAAAACAGTAGAAGATGGCCCAAGTCCTTGGGCCCCTGCACCCAGGTGGGAGACCCAGAAGAAGCTCCTGGCTCCTGGCTTCGGATTGGCGCAGCTCCGGCCGTTGTGGCCAATTGGGGAGTGAATCATCAGATGGAAGACCTCTCTCTGCCTCTCCTCTCTGTGTTACTCTGACTTTCAAATAAATAAATAAATCTTTAAAAAAAAAAAAAAGAAGTTAAAGTGAGGGTACTAGATGGGCCCTAATCTAATCTGACTAGTGTCCTTAGAAGAGAAAACATGGACACACAAAAATACACTAGGGGCACACATACAAAGGAAAGACCACATAAGGACACAGCAAGAAAGTAGCCATTTCTAAAAGCCAGAGACGCTTTAGAAATCAAATCTGCCAACGCCTTGATCTAGGACTTCTAGCATCCAGAACTGTGAGAAAACAAAGTTCTGTTGTTACAGCCAGTCTGTATTTCATTGTGACAGCTCTAGCAGACTAATACAAGGACACCATCTGACTCAGAACCTGGAAATAACCAAAACCTGGTCAATCATGACATCTGTGTATCAGAACATTGGTATGTGGTCAAGGGCCAATTATGTTGGGAGAGTATAATAAATAGCTAATTCTTACTGACTTGTGGAATGAAACAGAGTTGCACAATAACTATTGTACAAATATGGTGTAATGTTAGCATTGCTAGTAAAATTCAATTGCCTTTCATAAATAAGTCATGGGGCTGGTGCTGTCGCATAGTGGGTAAAGCTGTCGCCTGTGGTGCCAGCATCCCATATGATCACCGGTTCAAGTCCTGGCTATTCCACTTCCAATCCAGCTCTCTGCTGTGGCCTGGGAGAGCAGCAGAAGATGGCCCAAGTCCTTGGGCCCCTAAACCCATGTGGGAGACCCAGAAGAAGCTCTTGGTTCCTGGTTTCGGATCGGTGCAGCTCCAGCCATTGCGGTCAATTGGGGAGTGAACCAGCTGATGGAAGACTCTCTCTCTCCACCTCTCTGTAATTCTTTCAAGTAAATAAATATTTTAAAGAATAAGTCATAATACAGATATTGATAATTATATGCATTGAGAAATTTAATTAAACTTTCTCAGGATGTGAGATCAATGGAAACTGATTGGCTTGAGGAAGAATTATATCTAGTTAAACATCAGCTAATTAATATGCTAAATGGTTCTATTTATCATAAAGTATACATGATAGTAGACCAATGGAAGAAACAATCAAATTAATATGAAATAATGGAGATGTATATAATAGTTTTATAGGATGGGCTAATTGCCTCTTCTAGTCTATCCCCATCTTGCACTGAATCCTTGAAATGTAGGACATAGATATTTTTACTACAGCTGTTATATACATGCTATACTAAATGCAGGTACTCAGAAAAATATAGTTTTCCTTTAAGACAGCCTAGGTCAAGGGCCAAGAGGATAGACTATGCAGGAAAGAGCTGACTCATCAGATCTGAGCTACTCACACCTTGCTTATTCTCAGAGGGTCTGTTTCAATGAATGGCACTTGTCTACCTACTGGGAATTGAAATCTTAAAATGTCCTGGTAAGGTTGTTTTGTAGACTTGGAATTTTGAACAACCTGGTACTAATTTGTCTCGTCTTCATAGACAATGTGACTTATGGAGAACACCTGCTTTTCTTCTGGTGGTCTGTTTTGGTAACTGCAATCAACCATGCAGGCACCATGTCCCTTTGTGATCAAACTGCAATGAACTCTGGAATCTTAGAATCCAGTGAGCTCCCTGGTAGACCACAGTTTACATGTGTTGCTAATCAACAGAGGAATCAAATGCATCCTATGCAGTTCTACTAGAAAAGGAGTCTTGCACACTTGTATCTGTTTGCCTCCAGACATTGCCCCACGTGCCAATTCCTTCTGCTGCTTTTGGTTAGCATCCTTTGGCTGAAATAAACTGTAACAACAAAGTTAATGACTTTGGAATCCTAGAAATTTTGGAGGTGGTCTTGGGAATCCCTGATACAGGTATACCAGAAAATAACCTAATTAATATAAAAGAAGGCAATAATTGAGATAAAAGACATGAAGAAAATCAATAGCGGGGCTGGTGCTGCGGTGTAGTGGGTAAAGCCGCTGCCTACAGTGCTGGCATCCCATATGGGTGCCAGTTCGAGTCCCAGCTGCTCCAGCATTTAAATATTCTGAATGGTGATTATATCTTTTATAATGTATTATATCTTTATTTATTTAAAAAGATTTATTTATTTGAAAAGCAGAAGGACAGAGAAGGAGAAATTATCTTCTGTCTGCTGGTTCACTCTCCAAATGCCTACAATAGCTGGGGCTGGGCCAGGCTAAAGCCAGGAGCCAGGAACTCCATCTGCATCTCTCCTGTGGGAGGCAGGAACCCAAGAACTTGGGCCATCTTCTGCTGCCTCCCAGGTACATTAGCAGAAAGCTGGATTGGAAGCAAAGTAGCCAGGACTCAAACCAGCACCCTGATATGGGATGCAGGCATCCCAAGCAGCAGCTTAACTAGCTGTACTATCTTTAAAATCTCCTCTCGTAAGTAATCTCAGATACAATATACAGTTAGGTACTTAAAATAGTCTTTCAGTAATAACAATATTTATTTAATTTTACTCTGAAGGCAGAGCTACTGAGAGGAGAGGCAGAGATTTCTATCCACTGGTTCAATCCCCAAATGCCACAGTTGGATTTGGGCCAGGCCAAAGCTAGGGGCCAGGAACTCCATCTTGGTCCTCCACATGAGTGCCAGGAGCCCAAGCATTGGGCAATCTTCTACTGTCTTCCTGACACATTAGTGGGGAGCTAGATGAGGAACAAAACAGCTGGAGCTTGAACTGGCACTCATACAGGAGGCAGGTGTCCCAAGCAGTGGCTTAACTCACCATTCCACAACGCCTGCCTCTGATAATAGCAATTTTATGAAAGAATATTTGAGTTTGAAAATTAAAACGTCACTTGAAGCTCATTAAGGACTGTCAAAAACCCATTTTATTTTTCCATTCTGTATAAATAAAAAGCAACCTATAAACATATTTCCCTTATATTCAACTCCCATGACCAAATTTTCAGGAACTACTGAAAAACTTCAAGTACACGGTCTATAAAAAACAGTCTATAATTGCTGAATTATATATACTTTTGCTGAATATATTATACACATTTTTGTTTAAGATACTTTATAAACTAGTTACCTCTTGGAACATGTTATGTAAATTATCTTTACTGTCTTTTTAAAATAAAATTAAAAATTTGAAACTTAAAATAGAAGGCAAAGAGCAAGATGGGAGATTTAAAACCAATCATGGGGTGGGCATTTGGCCTAGCAGTTAAGATGCCCATATCCCTGCCGGGTTCTAGTCCCAGCTGCTCCTCTTCCAGTCCAGCTCTCTGCTGTGGCCCAGGAGGGCAGTGGAGGATGGCCCAAGTGCTTGGGCCCTGCACCCACATCGGAGACCAGGAAGAAGCACCTGGCTCCTGGCTTCGGATGGGCGTAGCTCTGGCCGTGAGGGACATCTGGGGGTGTCTCTCTCTCTCTCTCACTGTCTAACTCCATCTGTCAAATAAATAAATTAAAAAAAGATGCCCATATCCCATATCAGAGTATCAGGTTTCAATTGCCAGCTGTAGCTCCTGACTCAAACTTCCCACTAACACAGATCCTAGGAGGCAGCAGTGATGGTTTAAGTAATTGGGTTCCTACCATTCACATGGGAGACTTGGACTGAGTTCCTAGCACCTGGCTTTGGGCATCTGGGAAATAAACCAGCAAATGACAGCTCTGTCTCTCTGCCTCTCAAATAAATTTTTTAAAAACAATCACATTAAATTAAAAGAATGGAAAAAGATATGCCATGTTAATATTATTCAAAAGAAAGCTAAAATATTTATGTTAACATTAGCCAAAGTAGATTTCAGAACAAAGAATATTGACAGGGATAAAGGGGAAATGCTTCATAATGACAAAGGATCAAATCATCAAGAGAACAATCCTAAAAGTTTATATACCCAACAGAGCTTCAAAATATATGAAGCAAACACTGATAGATCTGAAAGGAGAAACAAACAAATGCAAAATTTTAGTCTGAGATTTCAACATCCCTCTCCCAATAACAGATAGAAGAAGCAGACAGGAAATCAGTAAACAGATGACTTGAGCAACACTATCAATCCACTTAACCTAATTGACATTTATAGAACACTCCACCCAACAACAGCAGGATACATACACTTTTCAAGCACCCACAGAAGATTTACCAGGAGGGACTATATTCTGGACCATAAAACAAACCTCAATAAATTTAAAAGGATTCAAATCATACAAAGTATATTCTCTGATCACAATAGAATGAGGAAGCAATAGCAGAAAGAAATCTGGAAAATCCTATAAATATTTGGAGTTTAAATGATACAATTCTAAATAACCCTGGGTCCAAAAAGAGGAAATAAGAAAGTATTTTGATCTCAGTGAAAATGAAAACACAATATGCCGAAATTTGTGAGATATGCAGCACATACCGTGTCTGGTCATTAAGGTGGCAAGAAGTCCCGAAACAGCCCAAGAAGCAGACCAAGCCGATGGATGAGGAAGATCAAGCTCAAGCTTTCAAGCCAAAACAAAAAGAGGAGCAGAAGAAAATCAAGGAGCTAGGGGATGCTCCCCTGGCCACTCGTAGAGTTAAAGAATCTGGCAAAATTGGTAAGCTGTTCGCTGTGTTTCAAATGATGGCAACACCTGATTCCATTCCTAATTAAACATCTAGATTCTCTATCATAACACCTAGAATGAATGAAATGTTATCTTGGAGCCTGTTATATGTTTACAAATATAATTTTGTAAAAAAAAAAGGTACTGAGGTGGGCATTTGGCACAACAGTTAAGATGCCACTTGGGACACCCTCATCCCATATTGGAATGCCGTGTTCGAAGCTGAGTTCCACTTCCAATTCCAGGTTCCTGTTAATTTGTACCCTGAGAGGCAGCAAACAATGATTCAAATTCTTGGGTCCCTGCCACCCACGTGGGTGCCCCAGACTGAGTTCTGGGCTCCTGGCTTTAGCCTGGCCCATCCATGGCTATTGCAGACACTCAGAGAGGGAACCAGCTAATGGAAGATACCCACCCCTCTCTTTCTGCTTTTCAAATAAAATGAAAATAATTTTTTAATTGTGAGATATAATTAAATGTTTATAGGCAAATTGATATCATTAAATGTTTATATTAGTAAAGAAGAAATGTGTGAAGTCAAATATGGTCCCCAGTCCAGCAACAACAGCATCACCTGGGAACTTACTAGAAATGCAAATCCTCGGTCCCTAACCCAGATCTGTGGAATCCAAAACTCTAGCAGTAGGGCCCAGTAATCTGTGACCCTGCAGGTGAGTCTGGTACACACTCAGGTTTATTTAAAGATTTGTTTTATTGGGACTCACATTGTAGCATAGTGGGTTTGAAAGGCAGAGTGAAAGAGGGAGGGAGAATTTTCTTTCATCTCCTGGTTCACTCTCTAAATGGCTACAAACAGCCAGGGCTGAGCCAGGCTGAAAAGAGGAGCCTGGGTCTCCCTCATGGGTGGAAGGGGCCTAAATACTTGGGCCATCTTCGGCTGCTTTCCCAGGTGCATGACCAGGGAGCTGGATCAGAAGCGGAGCAGCTGGAACTCCCAATGGGTGCTCATATAGGATGCTGGCACTGCAAGAGGCAGCTGAACCTGTTGTACCACAACATCAATCCCAACATTCAAGTATGAAGAAGCACGGCTATATTCTATTTAGTGTCATTTTTATTGTGCCTGGGTTTTTATTATCTTCAATAAGGAATTGATAGTTTATACTGCTCTGAAATTAATGTCATTAAAAAAGAATCTTGTTTTGAATAGTCTGTTAATCTTGTATAAACTTTAGATTTCAGAAATGTCCCAGGTCCAAAGAATTGTGCAAGTAGTTCACCCTACAAATAATGCCTCATTTGCTTAAAACAGCCAAATTTTAGAAGACATAGCTACAATTTTTCTTGAAATCTGCCAGGGGTAGAGGATAAGCATCAGGGGGAATATGATCCCCTTGAACAATTCTTACTGTTTATGCTAGGCCTTCCAGGTGGAAACCAAATGTAGTCAGCTCCCAATCATGTCCACTGATGAAAAGGAACAGAAACATGTAAAATCCAATGGAGTGATCATATAAAAATAATTTTCCTGAAATATGGTTTTTTAACCTACTCTTGAATATGAATTTATCTGATGTTCTATAATAAAGTCACTTCAAACAAAATATTGAAGCCCTAACAAACACACTAATTCAGAAACATTAACTCCCCTAGTGGTAGGCATCATCTTTCCAACTAATTTAATGCCATAATCTCAAGGAGATCTGTTCTCTATCTAAATTTGCTGGCTCACATCTTTCCTGGGACAGGAAGATAATGATTTTGGCTTTCAATGGGCTTCAGTCACAGCTTCTGCTAACCAGGAGTAAACAAGATCCACATTGTATCAAAATTATAAGTGACAGATATAGATAAGAATTTCAGTAACAATTTGAAAGAACACTTGCCACAGAAAGACTGTAAATTGGGCTATGTATCTATGACAGTCCTTAAAAAATAAAGGGGAAAATGCACAGTAAGGTTCTTCTAGTAGTCTAGGCTCCAAAGTAAAATATAACCCACTTTATACCAGGTCTCTTTTCTCTTTCCCAATCTTTGTTCATTTTTGTCAGCTTTAGTTCTTTCTAAGACATTGCCTTCTGCTCTTTTCTGTGCTTTTGAACAGAGGCCCACAACAGCTGCCTATGGGCCCCTGAGAGCATAATTCATCAAGTAATCAGCCAGCTACCATTGTTAAAATGTTTTAATATCAATGCAAAATGAGATTAGGGTTTTACACACAGATTTCAGAACACACAGATTTCTTTCTTTCTTTCTTTCTTTTTTTTTTTTGGACAGGCAGAGTTAGACAGTGAGAGAGAGAGACAGAGAGAAAGGTCTTCCTTTTCCCTTGGTTCACCCCCCAATGGCCGCTGCAGCCAGCATGCTGCGGCCGGGGCTCTGCAAGGAGCCAGGTGCTTCTCCTGGTCTCCCATGCAAGTGCAGGGCCCAAGCACTTGGGCCATCCTCCACTGCACTCCCGGGCCACAGCAGAGAGCTGGACTGGAAGAGGAGCAACCGAGATAGAATCTGGCGCCCCGACCAGGACTAGAACCCAGTGTGCCGGCGCTGCAGGCGGAGGATTAGCCTTCTGAAACGTGGCACCGGCCAGAACAGACAGATTTCTAAAATAGTTTCTCTTCCTTCCAGAAGCCTAAATAAGAACACATATAAATCTTAGGGATTTTTTTTTAAAGAGCATGGATGTGGTTTTTCGTCTGACATTTTAATACAACTACAGTCAACAAACACGCAATATAACTAATTTCCAAATCCAAGGCCTTTAGTAGAAACGTCCAAATTAAAAATGAATTAAAATTTTAATTACTTTATTTATTGGCCTGAAATCCAGCAAGAATTCCCTCTTTCCCCAATACCTCAGAAAAACCACCAGCAATTCTTTTCTGGAGAATTGAAGGCACCACTAGTACTTAGCTCTCCTTTGTCAGTATCCAGACACCCCTGGTTCAGTCGGTATAAATCAATATTACAGTTCAGTTACTGAAAATGTCCCACCACCTTCTTCACTGCCTTACAGCTTGGCAAGGCATTGCCTACAAGACACAGTTTGGGAAATGAGCCATGAGGAAAATAATGGCATGACCAAAGAGTTAACCATACATCCTGGGTCTGCCAACTGAGTGAAGTTATTAATGGAAATGTAAAAATCTAGGAGGCATTATTTTTTTTCTCTTCTCCAAGCTATCAGCATGTATAGTATCAGGAAGTAAAGCACAGAGGAAGGTGGCAACAGTCACATACATGAAACCTCACTAGAGCTAAGAGCAAGCTAAATAAAATGCAATACTGGGCCAAAGCAGTGACTTTTGTTTAGGTTTGTTTTGTGGTTACAAGCAACCCCTAAACTAAGAGGTTCATTAGGAGAATAACAATGCACTGAGGGTTCGGCAATGTGTATTAGCATATTGAAAATTTCTATCTTATATAAGAGTTCTGAGGGCTTCAATGTTGAATTTGGTGTCAGTAGTCAAGAAATTACCAAACAAAATAAATAAACCTCAAATATTTCCTTTTTACTATACCTGAATCCAAAATTAAAAGGCATCCTTAATATGTCGTCTCTGCCATTTCTCCAGTGAATTTATACAAGTAGAAATTCAAAAACATAAGTGTAATGATATACAATAATATCTATTTTCCTCCAATAACTTAGTCTGTCCCAAAATATTTCTGTCCAAAATGTGTAGGTGCAACAGGATGAACTTCAGTAGTTAAAATTGTGATCTCTGGAAATTCTTGGATGATTGATTTGGCACCTTTAAAAAAACAAAAGAAAAATCGTTATTATGATAAGATTTTTTGGTAACACTAGTTGGAATTTAGGAACTTCCATATTCACTGTTACTAGGTCTAATACTAACAGAGAACAGAGAACAACAGTCTTTGGATATATAGCCAGACTTGGTTAATCTCTTCATTACATAATGTCTCATATGAAGGGTCTTCAAAAAGTTCATGGACAAGTTGTATTATGGAAAAACTACATGTGGATTTCATTATTTTTGACCAAAATTATCTCTTAATGCCATTTTCATCAACTTTTTGAAGTATGCTCATATGTGAAAAGCTTTGATAGCAGTTAGACTATGCCCCTATCCTTTCATTAATACATTCTTAGAATCAAAATGTTTTATATCCAAGATTTGAAGAATAGAGTTACTCGGTTATAGTAACTTTTCCCTTAAAGAATCTTGTTTTGCTTTAAAGGTGGCCAGAATAGAGTGAAAATAGTCCTTTCTAAAAAGATGATTACACATAAAATGTTGTTTTCTGAACTGGAATACTGTGAAACAAGTGCAAAACTTCTTCAGTGTGTCAGAGTAAGTTAGCTTTTTCAGGAGTTGCAACTCTACCTTTAGGGGAGGAGTGCAGGCAGAGAAAGGACTGGGTGAAAGGGACTAGCTGGGACCCCAAACTAAAAAGCAATAGCAAACCTGACATGGAATAAAATCTTTTTCTACTAAATGGGTCGGACATTGTGGCAAAGAAAGTTAAGCAACCCCTTGCCTCTTATGACACCTGCACCCCATATCATAGCACTGGTTCAAGACTTAGCTCCTCCACTTCTGATCTAGCTTCCTGCCAATGCATCCTAGAAGGCAGCAAATGATGGCACAAATGCTTGGGCCCCTATCACTTATGTGGGAGAGCTGAAAGGAGTTCCTGGCTCCTGGTTTTGGCCTGGCCCAGCCTCAGCTGTTATGGGCATTTGGAAAGTAAATCAGGGGATTCTACCAGAAATTTAAAGAAGAACTAACTCCAATTCTTCTCAAACCATTCAGAACAATCAAAAAAGAGGGAATCCTCCCAAATTCTTTCTATGAAGCCAGCATCACCTTAATCCCTAAGCCAGAGAAAGATGCAGCATTGAAAGAGAATTACAGACCAATATCCCTGATGAACATAGACACAAAAATCCTCAATAAAATTCTCACCAATAGAATACAACAACACATCAGAAAAATCATCCACCCAGACCAAGTGGGATTTATCCCTGGTATGCAGGGATGTTCATAAATCAATCAATGTGATACACCACATTAACAGACTGCAGAAGAAAAACCGTATAATTATCTCAATAGATGCAGAGAAAGCATTCGATAAAATACAACACCCTTTCATGATGAAAACTAACCAAATTGGATATAGAAGGAACATTCCTCAATGCAATCAAAGCAATTTATGAAAAAACCCACAGCCAGCATCCTATTGAATGGGGAAAAGTTGGAAGCATTTCCACTGAGATCTGGTACCAGACAGGGATGCCCACTCTCACCACTGCTATTCAATATAGTTCTGGAAGTTTTAGCCAGAGCCATCAGGACAAGAAAAAGAAATTAAAGGGATACAAATTGGGAAGGAAGAACTCAAATTATCCCTCTTTGCAGATGATATGATTCTTTATTGAGAGGATCCAAAGAACTCTACTAAGAGACTATTGGAACTCATAGAAGAGTTTGGCAAAGTAGCAGGATATAAAATCAATGCACAAAAATCAACGACCTTTGTATACACAGGCAATGCCATGCCTGAGAAAGAACTGCTAAGAACAATCCCATGCACAATAGCTACAAAAACAATCAAATACCTTGGAATAAACTTAACCAAGGATGTTAAAGATCTCTACAATGAGAATCACTAAATCTTAAAGCAAGAAATAGAAGAGGATACCAAAAAATGGAAAAATAATCCATGCTCATGGATTGGAAGAATCAACATCATCAAAATGTCCATTCTCCCAAAAGCAATTTATACATTCAATATGATACCAATCAAGATACCAAAGACATTCTTCTCAGATCTGGAAAAAATGATGCTGAAATTCATATGGAGACACAGAAGACCTCGAATAGCCAAAGCAATCTTGTACAACAAAAACAAAGCTGAAGGCATCACAATACCAGATTTCAGGACATACTCCAGGGCAGTTGTAATCAAAACAGCATGGTACTGGTACAGAAACAGATGGATAGACCAATGGAACAGAATAGAAACATCAGAAATCAATCCAGACATCTACAGCCAACTTATATTTGACCAAGGATCTAAAACCAATTCCTGGAGCAAGGACAGTCTAGTCAACAAATGGTGCTGGGAAAACTGGATTTCCATGTGCAGAAGTATGAAGCAAGACCCCTACCTTACACCTTACACAAAAATCCACTCAACATGGATTAAAGACCCAAATCTACGACCCAACACCATCAAATTATTAGAGAGCATTGGAGAAACCCTGCAAGATATTGGCACCGGCAAAGACTTCTTGGAAAAGACCCCAGTGGCACAGGCAGTCAAAGCCAAAATTAACGATTAGGATTGCATCAAATTGAGAAGTTTCTGTACTGCTAAAGAAACAGTCAGGAAAGTGAAGAGGCAACCGACAGAATGGGAAAAAATATTTGCAAACTATGCAACAGATAAAGGATTAATAACTGGAATCTACAAAGAGATCAAGAAACTCCACCACAACAAAACAAACAACCCACTTAAGAGATGGGCCAAGGACCTCAATAGACATTTTTCAAAAGAGGAAATCCAAATGGCCAACAGACACATGAAAAAATGTTCAGGATCACTAGCAATCAGGAAAATGCAAATCAAAACCACAATGAGGTTTCACCTCACCCTGGTTAGAATGGCTCACATTCAGAAATCTACCAACAACAGATGCTGGCGAGGATGTGGGGAAAAAGGGACACTAACCCACTGTTGGTGGGAATGCAAACTGGTAAAGCCACTATGGAAGTCAGTCTGGAGATTCCTCAGAAATCTGAATATAACCCTACCATACAACCCAGCCATCCCATTCCTTGGAATTTACCCAAACGAAATTAAACTGGCAAACAAAAAAGCTGTCTGCACATTAATGTTTATTGCAGCTCAATACACAATAGCTAATACCTGGAATCAACCTAAATGCCCATCAACAGTAGACTGGATAAAGAAATTATGAGTCATGTACTCTACAGAATACTATACAGCAGTAAAAAACAATGAAATCCAGTCATTTGCAACAAAATGGAGGAATCTGGAAAACATCATGCTGAGTGAAATAAGCCAGTCCCAAAGGGACAAATGTATGTTCTCCCTGATCAGTGACAACTAACCAAGCACCAAAAACGAAACCTGTTGAAGTGAAATGGACACTATGAGACACGGTGACTTGATCAGCCCTTGCCCTGACTGTTGATGAACAACTTAATATTTTATCCCTTTTAGTATTTTTTTGTTCTACTTAATACTATTGGTTGAACTCTGTAATTAATACACAATTATTCTTAAGTGTTGAAACTTAACTGAAAAGGGATCCCTGTTAAATATAAGAGTGGGAATAAGAGAGGGAAGAGATGTACAATTTGGGACATGCTCAATCCCAAATTGACTTGCCCCAAATGGTAGAGTTAGAAACGTGCCAGAGGATTCCAATTCAATCCCATCAAGGTGGCATGTACCAATGCCATCTCACTAGTCCATTTGATCAATTTCTGTTCACAATTGATCATAATGATAGGACTAAGAGTCAAAGGGATCACATAAACAAGACTAGTGTCTGCAAATACTACCTGATAGAATAAAAAAGGGAGAGAACAATCCAACATGGGAAGCGGGATACACAGCAGACTCATAGAATGGCAGATGTTCTAAACAGCACTCTGGCCTCAGAATTAGCGCTTAAGGCATTCGGATCTGGCTGAAAAGCCCATGAGAGTATTTTAGGCATGGAAAGCCAAGACACTCTGGCAAAAAAAAAGAGGACCTAAATGAAAGATCTCTGTGAGTGAGATCCCGGTGGAAAGAACAGGTCAAAGAAGGAGGTACCTTTCTCTGAAGGGTGGGGAGAACTTCCACTTTGACTATGACCTTGTCCAAATATGATCAGAGTCAGCAAACTCAAAAGGCTTCCATAACCTTGGCAACTCATGATAAGAGCCTAGGGTGATTAATGGTGCCATAAACAAGAGTATCAATTTGTTAAGTCAACAACAGGAGTCACTGTGCATTTACTCCTCATGTAGGATCTCTGTCCTAAATGTGTTGCACATTGTGATTTAATGCTATAACTAGTACTCAAACAGTGTTTTACACTTTGTGTTTCTGTGTGGGTGCAAACTGTTGAAATCTTTACTTAATATATGCTAAATTGATCTTCTGTATATTAAGATAATTGAAAATGAATCTTTTTTTTTAAATTTGGCCAGCTTGCTGGCGAGCCAGAGGAGGAAGCTGGCTGCCTGCCTGCCGGGGGCTCTAGCTTCCCTCAGAGAATGTTTGTGCGGCCCGGAGACGTTTGCAGGTGTGCTCCTGAGGCCGGCCGCTGCCTCTAGCTAGCAGCTGGGGCCAGTTGGCAGCACCGGCTGGGCAGCCTCCTAGAGCCTGAAAATGAATCTTGATGTGAATGGAAGGGGAGAGGGAGTGGGAGAGGGGAGGGTTGCAGGTGGAGGGGGTTATGGGGGGGGAGCCATTGTAATCCATAAGCTGTACTTTGGAAATTTATATTCATTAAATAAAAGTTAAAAAAAAAAAGAAAGTAAATCAGGATAAAAGACCAATTCCTCCTCCCTCCCACCCTCTCTTTTTCTCTTCCTAGCACTCTTGCCTTTTAAGCAGATGAAAAATAAAAATATTTAAATTTTCTCAATTATAATGTCAAAGAATATTATACTATTCTACTGTGCACTGTTAGAACTAAAAATATTACTTTGTTATACCCAAAGGTGGAAATCTCAGAATTATTGGATTATCTCAATGCTTTCAATGCCACCTGTGTTACATATAAATAGATATCCAAGAAAATCACCCTTTGTCACCACTAACATTGACTTACAGATAATTTTTTTATCATGAAGCAGCAAAGTAATGAAACAGGCCATAATTCCTTTACAATGGCCAGTTGAAAGCAGCCTTCCCAACTTGATACTCTATAGCCTCTTCAGGGTGAGATTCAGAATCTTTGGAGATGAGGAAACACCCTCACCAGAGAAGCCACTTATGAGGGAACTTCAAAAAGTTCATGGAATACACCTAATATGATGAAACTATTCATGGATTTCAATTTTTTGCACCAAAATAAACTTATCTTTTAATTCTATTTTCCATGCACTTTTAGAAGTTTCCTCATATTTCTCGTTATTTTCAATTATGAAGTAAATCAATGTAGAACATTTAGAAAATATCCTCAAAAAGCTTAAAAATAAAATGAAAATCACTTAGAATCTCACTATCCTAAGAGAACCACTATTACTATTATGTATGTATTCTGAAACCAAAATTGAAACAGTACTGTGTATTTCTGTAACTTATCATGGTGAGGAAAGATTCATTAAGTTCAATGTAAAATCAAAAATTCATATGATTTTGGTAATTACAATAATCATGATTCATATTGGTCATCTCTAAGCCTAGTGATAACATTGTACATTATTCTAATGCTGTTTATTTTTTGTGCTACTCATTTCCATTTACCATGTACATTTTTTATGTCACTAAATATTTTTAAAAAACATGATTTAACAGTTACATAATATTAGACCCTTTGAATACGTACACGAGTGCTTCAAGAAGTTCATGGGAGAATGAAATTACAAATTTATTTTGGTGCAAAAAATTCTGAAATACATGCATAGTTTATCAAAATACACATTTTTCATGAACTTTCTGAAGATCCCAAGTATTATTTAACCATTTTCTTATTGTTTTTTATATACTTCCATTTTTTCCTATACTAAATAACTATACAACAAATATCCTATAAGTTATATTTCTACATGCATTTATTATTTTCATAGGATGCAATCCCAATTCTCCTATGTATAGCAAAAAAAAGTTAGGATCTTAAACTAGGCACATTTCCGTCAGGAAATGAACAGCATGAAGTTCTTTGACCATCCCTTTGAGCAGAAATCTTAAAAACCTAAAAATTTTGAACAGAAGTCTTAAACACTTAAAATACTTCTGCTCTTTGCTACACACTGCAAAGCTTACCACAGAGCTCACTAAAACCTGAGTTCTTGCTGTTTGGAAGTAATTCTCAAGCTTAGGTGGGGAGTCAAGAGGAAGCAGGAACTTTTTTCCTTTTTTTAAAGATTTATTTATTTGTTTGAAAGAGAGAAAGAGAGAGAGAAAGAAAGAGAAAGAGAAAGAGAGAGAGAAAGAAAGAGAAAGAGAGAGAGATTGAGAGAGAGAGAGGTTGAGAGAGAGAGATTGAGACCTTTCATTTGCTGGTTCACTCCCCAGATGGCCACGATGGCCAAGGGCTGGGCCAGGCAGAAGCTAGGAGCCAGGATCTTCATCTGGGTCTCTCATGTGAGTGGCAGGGGCCCAAGTACTTAGGCCATCTTCTGCTGCTTTCTCAGGCACACTAGCAGGGAGATGGGTTGGAAGTGGAGCAGCTAGAATATGAACCGGTACCCAAATGGGAATGCCAGAGTTGCAATGCTGCCTACCCCCTTTTTATTGAAACAGAGACTTTTTAATCCCTTGCACATTCTACCTAAACAGAGTGCCCAGGAAAATAATTACAGTTCTATTCAATGGGGTTAGTTCACATGAGGGTACTTCACAAAATTTGTGGAAAACTTTGTTTTGGTGTAAAAATTTTTTTAAATCCATGCATATTTTTTTTAATTGAAAAGCAGAGTTACAGAGAGAGAGGGAGGGAGACATACACAAAGAGAGAAAAGAAAGAGGGAGAGGGAGAGGGAGAGGGAGAGGGAGAGGGAGAGGGAGAGAGAGAGAGAGAGAGAGAGAGAGAGATCTTCCATCTACTGGTTCACTCCCCCAAGTGACTGCAATAACTGGGGCTGGGCCAGATGGAAGCCAGGAGCCTGGAACTTCATCCAGGTCTCCCAGGTGGGTGGCAGGGACCCAAAGACTTGGGCCATCTTCCGCTGCTTTCTCAGGCATATTAACTGGGAGCTGGATCAGAAGCAGAGCAGCTGGGACTTGAACCAGTGCCCATATGGGATGCTGGTGTCATAGGCAGCAGCTTAACCCATTGTGCCACAAAACCAGCCACATGCACAGTTTTCATAATATGTATTTTCTGTAAATTTTTTGATAACCCCCTCGTATGCACAGAATTCAAAATTTTTAGCAGCAAACTTAGCTTTTTGTTCCAATTTCCACAAACCTTCTGAAGTACCCTCATACATCTCCAACTGAATTTGAATATTAGAAAGGTGTAAAAATATTATCAGTGAACTTAGCGGTGACAAATGCAAGTTCTAACTGCCAAAATTAGATTTAGATTTTACTGTGGGAGCAAATAAACTTTTCCTCAGGACGAGAGGCTAGAAGAATGTGCACTTACCCACCTCATGAGCAACACTTTGGAGGCCTAGTTACTTTCTCATGCTGAACTCACCATGAGGAGTGGAGAACAGACTGAGCAGGATGATGACATTGGGTTGAACTCCATGTTCTATAAGAACCTTCACTGCTTCAATCACAGTATTTCCCGTGCCTGAAATCAAATGAAAGGCAAATGCATTACCAACACCAATGTTTATTTCAGAATGGCTTTTAAGTGTCTTTGAAGTCAGAGCAATATAGTAATCTAACCTAAGACATCACTAGGCCAAGCTTCATTTGTAGGTGTTTGTTCTTCATCACTGTTATTTTCGGTAATGGACATGACACATATATGTTTCCATTATCAAATGCAAGATAAGCCCAACATTTGTTTAGTATTTGAGATATTAAATTTAACATATTTCCCCTTACCTCCCCAGGAGACCATGCCATGTATGCTCTGAGTAAAAATAGGAAAGAGAACAGAATAGAAGGAGGAAAAATTACCTCCAGAGAGGATAAATCCTTAGGAAAATCACTGCTATACTCATTAGGGTGGAGAGGAGACATGTTTCAATATATTTTCTGTGTTCTATATATTTTGCCTCATTAGGTCTTATGCTTCAAGGTGTTCATTTCAAGACAGAAGCTCTCTGGAGCTAATAAATTCTGACTAATGCATATTCTCTTATTACATAATAAAAATTCCCAGTGAATCGCCCAAGGCAACTCTAAATTCAACTAAGAAAAACATGTTTAGAAACTATTTTTGGCTTTTATACAAGGTACCTAGGAGACAGGCACTA
This sequence comes from Lepus europaeus, assembly GCF_033115175.1. NCBI lineage: Eukaryota > Metazoa > Chordata > Mammalia > Lagomorpha > Leporidae > Lepus > Lepus europaeus. The sequence goes on from NC_084850.1 coordinate 81,112,186, forward strand.
AGTTGAACTTAAACCCTAACCAAAGGTTACAAATTGAACTCAAGCCACTCACTGAGAATTGGATACATCAGAAGGACTTTTCTCCGGTAAATGTCTGGGGGGAACTTGGCATAGTATACTTTGGCTCTTTGTGTCTCCTCATCACTCTGAATCAGGATCTTTCCAATTCGGATGGATCGACAGCAGTCTCGTAAACCTTGCTCCATTGCTTCACCTTGAGGAAGGAAATAAAAACAACAACAAAGAAAGCATTGGAGGATGGGGCTGGCATTGTGGCATGGCGGGTAAAGCTGCTGCCTGCAATGCTGGCATCCCATATGGATGCCGGTTCGAGTCCCAGCTGCTCCACTTCTGATCCAGGTCTCTGCTATCGCCTGGGAAAGCAGTAGAAGATGGCCCAAGTCCTTGGGCCCCTGCACTTGTGTGGAAGACCCGGATAAACTCCTGGCTCCTGGCTCCTGGCTCCTGGCTTTGGATCGGCACAGCTCTGGTCGTTGCAGCCAGTTGAGGAGTGAACCAGCAGATGGAAGACCTCTCTCTCTCTCTCTCTCTCTCTCTCTCTCTATCTGCCTCTCCTTCTCTCTCTATGACTCTGACTTCCAAATAAATAAATAAATAAATCTTTAAAAACAACAAAAGAAAGCATTGGAGGAGCCAGAGTGAAAACCCAAGAACAGGCCAAAGCAGGATCTGTAAGAGTTATTAAATTTAATACAAAAAGGCCCTGTCAAGAAGGAAGCAATTTTTCTGAACAGAATAGCTTTTACTTCTGATCTGCTTATACTTTATTCTTAGTGAAGGTCAATAGCACAAGGGTAAAGGTTGGTCAATGAAACCAGGATCAGCTAGCTTTAATGCTGGCTTATAAGTTTGAGAGCTATCTTGCTTCCATGATTAAACAGGAAAGACAGTATTTTGTTGAGCTTTTTCAAAATTAGCAACATTTTTACTCCAATTATTTTAAAGAAGCTATTAAACCACTTAAATTTATCATTTTTATCAGGAAAAAATGTTTAAAAAGACTCAAGGAAGAACAGGGGCTATAAACCAAAGACTTTCTTTTAGATCAAGGTGGCATCAGGGGATATCACTTAGCTAAGCAATGACTTCACTGGCAAGGTTCTGCTGCAAACCGTGAAGAAGCAGAATATGATTCCCCTTCTGAGAACCACAACCACTGCCACCTCCTTGGTTTCTGAACACAGAGCTGTTTTTGAGTCTGAATTCCTTTAAAGAAGTATTCACCCTCATTTTCATATCATCTTCAAGATTTTAAAAAGGACATCTCAGAATTCTACCAGTACTGCTATTTACTTAACATTTTTCTTAAATTAATTGTTTTTATTTAAATTTAAGAGGCGGGACCGGTATTGTGGCAAAGTGAGTTAAGCTGCCACTTGTGACACTAGCCTCCACTGGAGTGCCAGTTCAAGTCGGAGTTTCTCCGTTTCTGGTCCAGCTCCCTGCTGATGGACCTTGGAAGGCAGCTGGAGGATGGACCCATTGCTTGGGCCCCTGCCCAAGTGGAAGACCCAGATGGAGTTCCTGGCTCCTGGCTTCTTCAGCCTGGTCCAATCCTGGCTGCTGTTGCCATTTGTGGAATGAAACAGCAGATGGAAGATTAGTGTCGCGCCCTTCCCTCTCTGTCTTTGTGCCTTTCAAATAAATAAATCTTTTGTAAAAAGAGAAAACCTTATATCATTAGTGTAAACAAAAAAGTTTATTTCTAGTGTACATGAAAATCAACAAGTGGCTATAACTCTATCTGGGCATTACCTCAAGACACCTGAGGTACAGGCACCTAGGGTGCAAGAACCATGTTGATACCTTTAGGTAAGAAGCTGTACTGAACAGAAGAGACTGTGCCTTAAAAGTACACTGCAGGGGGCCAGTGCTGTGGCACAATGGGCTAAAGCCTCTGTCTGTGGTGCCAGCATCCCATATGGGCACAGGTTCTAGTCCCAGTTGCCCCTCTCCTGATCCAGCTCTCTGCTACTGTCTGGGAAAGCAATAGAAGACGGCACAAGTTCTTGGGCCCCTGCACCCATGTGGGAGATCCGGGGGAAGCTCCTGGCTCCTGGCTTCAGATCGGCGCAGCACAAGCCAATTGCGGCCATCTGGGGAGTGAACCAATGGATGAAAGACCTCTCTCTCTCTCTCTGCCTCTCCTTCTCTCTGTCTGTAATACTGTATCTCAAATGAAATAAAATCTTTTTTAAAAAAAGTACATTGTGACATAATATATATATGAATACATGCTTAGTGAGGATGTTTGATGTGATGTTTTGATTCAGGAATATTGGGGAATGATCAATTCAGCATAATTAGCATACCCATCACCTTACATCTCATAGTTTCTTTATGGTAAAGACATTAACTGTTTTGAGATATATAACACATTTTTTTATTTATTTATTTTGACAGGCAGAGTTAGTGAGAGAGAGAGACAGAGAGAAGGGTCTTCCTTCCGTTGGTTCACCCCCAAAATGGCCACTACAGCCGGCGCTGCGCCGATCCAAAGCCAGGAGCCAGGTGCTTCCTCCTGGTCTCCCATGTGGGTGCAGGGCCCAAGCACTTGGGCCATCCTCCACTGCCTTCCTGGGTCACAGCAGAGAGCTGGACTGGAAGAGGAGCAACAGGGACAGAATCCGGAGCCCCAACCAGGACTAGAACCCGGGGTGCCAGCGCCGCAGGCAGAGGATTAGCCAAGTGAGCCGCAGTGCCGGCCATACACATTATTTTTAACTATACGCACCTTGCTGTGCTACAGAAAAACTGGAACACATAATAACAAAGCAGATAAACTCAGGGAAATTAGCATATCCATCACCTTAAACTTTTATCATTTCTTTATGGTAAATAATTCCAAATTGCATCTTCTAAACTTTTTGATATATATGTATGTGTGTGTATATATATGTGTGTGTGTATATATATATATATATATATACACACACACATATATATTGTGCTATTGTTAACTATATTCATCCTACTATGCTGTAGAACACCAGAACTTGGGAGGTATCCCTCTTACCTAACATTGTTCGCACTGACCAAGCTTTTCCCTTTCCCCCTCCCCGTACTTTCCCCGGTCTCTGGTAAACACTGTTCTGTTCTCAGCTTCTACTATGAGATTAACTTTTTTAGATTCCACTTATGAGTAAGATCATGTGGTATTTGTCTTTCTGTGCCTGACTTACTTCATTTAACACATTTAACACAATGTCCTCTGGGTCTATCAATGTTGTTGCAAGTGGCAAGATTTCATGCTTTTTATGATGGATAGTATTCTACTATGTTTATATACATTTTCTTTTAAAATATTATGTGTAAATCAAAAAATTTAAGGTTGATTAGCATCACCAATTTTTAATATTTGAGCAATATCCTAAGAATTCAATATTGTTTAACAGTTACCTTCTACTTTTAAAAAAGGGAGTTTGGGGGTATTTTACTTGACATATTCAATTGTTCACAAACAGAAAGAACTTCATAGCCAGAGGAGAAAAGTGAACACTGATGTTTAAAAAAAAATCCATCTGTTTCTAGTGCAAGTGAGTGGGGCTGCCACCCTTTGAGCAAAAAAAAAAAAAAAAAAAAAAAAAGAGTGCATCTTGTACAAAAAAAAATTAAGTCTGCTGAATGGAAGTAATCATTCCCATGTACGTGGCATAGGTTCTAATCACAGACCTGTGATTTTGCAGCACAAAGGTTGGCTTAGAAGGCTAATTAGTTGGGCTCAAACACAAATACAACATTTATAAGATCGGCAGATGAAAATACTTAAGAGTTAATGACAGATAAGTGCTTTTGCCTACATGATCACATATTCATCAAATATAAAATTAAAAATATTGAATAAGCCATTTAGTCCAGCTCCTGGCAGAGAACTCTTCCCTACAATAGAAATTAAACAAAAACAGAACAAATATTTTCTCCAGTCAGGTATTCGAAGTTCTGTAGGCCTGAATTTCTGTCATACTCCCTCAGTCATCAAACTGCCCTGTTCTCCCCAAGACAGCATCATTTCATCCTCCTACCCTCTCACTCTCCCTTGAATCTCTTTGAAAGATTTCTTGCCCATGGGGACAGGCTACCAGGGAAGATGCTCTGCAGTTAAAATTAACCCAACTTAGCAGCACACAGGCCATGAATGTGAAGAACCATCAGGACAGACAACATGGGCCGGGAAATTTAATCTGAGCAGGCAGCAATCATGACAGACAAGGCTGCCTCTCTCCTGGAAAACAGCAACCATTTCTATGCATGCAAAGAGGCAAAAATCACACACATGCAAACCTACCGCTTCTCATTATGCTGACCCCACAATTTCCCTTCTCAAATTTCACTCCTTCATACTTGTACCCTGTTGGGAAATAAAACCAAAGAATTCATCTTTCATCATTGGAGCAACCTATTTGTTTTATAAAGTTCCTATGGGTTTAAAGTAGATGGGGACAAAGCAACCCTTGTCCAGACACACTGTATAACAACTTAGATTGTCTGAGTAAGCAATGATTTGAGTCATGATTTTTTGTAGTTGTTTTTTAATTCTTCATAAAGAGCCCATTGGGATAATTGGGAGAGGCAGACCTCATTGAATGGGAATAGGACTTATTATAGCAAAATGTTCACACACACATTCCTCAAATTGAATTCAAAGGAGAATCACTGCACTCTGAGAATGCTATAGACCCCATCAATTCAAACTAAGACCCCACCGTGAGTCACAGCAGAAAGCCTCCTCATTCCATCCCTTTTCATGATCCTCCATTCTGCCTTAAAAGCAGAAGAAAGAGGCTGAAATAGTTATCAAACCACGCTCAACCCTCAGTCTCATCCTGAATTTGTGTCAATTAAGATGCAACAAACTCAGCTCCCAATTTTCATAAGGTCAATCCTTTAAAAAGGACAGTTTTCCATTACTTACTAAAGAACAAAATCAGAATTTCAAATCCCTGAAACAGGGATCCTCAGCTACTTTCTATTAAAGAGGGGAACAAAGCACCTTCTCCAGTTCTCATTTTTCTTTTTTGCTATTCATTCTTTTTTTTTTAACCTGGAGTTTCAATGCCAAACCAGCCTTGCCCATTTGTTAACACCAGCAGCTTCTCCACTGAAGTGAAGATAAGCTGCCAGCAATTCTTAACTCTGGTCCCAATGGGCCGTCATCAGAGGTAACACCTGCATACTGAAGACTATTTATTAACCTTTAACTTGAATTGACAAGCAAGCCATTAACAAAAAGTCACCTCTACAGATTTCTTTACTAAGTGTCTCAGAGTTTTTAAAAGATGTTTAAAAGAACAGCTCTGCCTAGACTCCTCATTGTACATATTGATTTTATTCAGACTGCTTTTCTTCCTTTCTCCCCCAATCCTAGCTCAGAGTTTTTATGAGGAAAATTTTGAGTAACGACCCTGGTTACCTGTTGGAGTGGTCACTGTGCACTCTTTATATGGCAGCTGATTCAGTCCCTCTTCCACAACAAGTCTGATCTAGAGAGTCAAAGGAAGAATAAGTTGAGAATCTGCTGAGACTCTCCTGCTGGCTGTTAACCTCAGGAGCTGAATGGGAAGTCAGGGAGAGAGTCAGTAGCACACTAGGCAAGGGTTTAGCTTTGGAGGTAGGAAGGGGGCCCATACCATGCGTTTGATGCAGGGACAGATCCAAATGTCAGACTGCTTGTTGCTAGTATCCTGCCTCAGGCACATGATTGCCACCAAAAGGCTTCCCTATGCCTTCTGATTCTCAATCAGTCCAGACTATTACAGATGTGAAACTCCAGCAAAAAGCAAGATTCATGGCAAGCCCCCTTGGTAGTAATATACTTCTGATTATCTAGAAATAGTGCTTACTGGGAATTTTTCTGCCTTGTTCATTACCTTTGAAATTGGTAAGTCATATTCTTTGTAACAAAGGCCCATGATGATGCAAATAAAGCCTGAAACTTCTTGTGAAGAAATAAATGAGTTCACTAAACCAACTTAGTGAACTTGGGAGGAGGATTCAAGGTGCTTCTTAGCTAAATAAAAGGGACATAATAATCACAATGTGTGAGACAGGAAAGAATCACTAAGAACTAACCAGGAACAGCAGTGGGTGTTTAGCCTAATGGGTTAAGACACTAGTTAAGATGTTTGTACACTGGAGTGTATGGGTTTGATTCCTGGCTCTGGCACTGGATTCTAGCTTCCTGCTAATCCTGGAAGGCAGCAATGAAGGCTTAAGTCGTTAGTTCTTTGCAACCTCGTGGGAGACCCTGACTGAGCTCCCAGCTCCTAGCTCTAGCCTGACCTAGCCCTTGCTGCTGCAGAAATTCAGGGAGTGAACCAGGGAATGGGAGCCCGCGCATTCTTTCTCTCTTTCCCCTTAAATAAATAAATTTTTAAAAGAACTGCCAGGAACAGCCTCCAAAAACCAGATACGGTATTCCCACAAGGAGCAACCAGAGTCTGCAATACACATTTTCTCCAATCAATATTACATTGCTGATGGAGAATCAGGAACAGCAGGGAGAAGCACCAGGTCCCATGCTTTGTTATCACAACACAACACCCTGCTGCCATTAAAAGGATCAATTCTAAATAGGCCAGTACTTCGTCAGCCCGCAGTATCAGAGAGAGGACCCGGGAACCGCATGAATACTGCGTGCAAGTGCACACTCACCTCCGGCCACTGCTTTCCATGGAGATTTATGCTTTTATGAACAAATTACAAGGACAGAAGAGGAATCTTCTTTAAATAGCCTGAAACTCCTCCTCCAAGTAACACTCCTCTAAAGAGCCCTACCTCCTGCCTGACCCATCACCTGCAACTCTGGCACAGAAATTAGTGTGTCTAATTCTCACAGGAGAGTATAGAACCAGAACAGTGACTAAAATATTAAAAAAAAAATCTGAGGGCCAGAGAAGCCAATGCTGACAAACTTAGGATAGAATTCCTGTCCACTATGATGGCAGCCTTGTGCTAGAAATCCTCAGCAATAGAAACCTAAACAGTTCCAGTTTCTCCCACAACCACAACACACCCTCCCCCAGTCCACATCAGGAGCTTCAAAGCCAACTGCAGAAAATAGAGAAGTCCAAATCACCATGCTGTCAGGTGAATTATGCTCTAGATTCTTAATACTTCATTTGGCTAAGATACAAGGGACTTCAAAAAGATTTGTGGAAAATAGGATTAAAAGATATTTATTTTGGCTCAAAAATTTTTGAAACATGCAAAAATTTCTTTCATAATATGCATTTTCCATGAACTTTTTGAAGACCCTTCATATAATGCTTGCCCTTTCAGGGAAGCATTTTGCAATAACCAGGGATTTAATGCCTATTTTCTGTAGAAATAAAAAGCACAAGAAAGCAAAAGAAAGGAAGAACATTTTCTATGAGAGAACACCGAGACCCCTGTTCTCTCTGCAGCAAGCCATTAAGACAAAAGTTCGTTCCTCCTCCAACCTGTTATTTTGGTTTGATAAAAGCATAAAACACAAGATGACCTAACTATATCCCCAAAAATGTCAACCACATTTATCTTGGTGCCATCACTGCCCCCTAAAAGCTCAAATAATTTTAAATAGAATTGTTCTCTGAACTAAGAATATTTAAAGCGAAAAACAGAACAGGAGTTTTCTACATCCTTTTGGAATAAATTTCCCAGGGAAAATCTAAATGAAAAGTTTCATGTTTTTTCCCCTCACATTCTCTTTAATAGTCTACCTTCTGGGGCCAGCACTATGGCACAGTAGCCTATGCCAGTGGTGCTGGCATCCCATATGGGAGTCTGTTCATGTCCTGGCTGCTCCTCTTCCAATCCAGATCCCTGCTAATGTGCCTGGGAAAGCAGTACAAGATGGCCTAAGTTCTTGGGCCCCTGCACCCATGTGGGAGACCCAGAAGAAGCTCCTGTCTCCTGTCTTTGGATCGTCCCAGCACCTGCTGTTGTGGCCATTTAGGGAGTGAACCAGTGGATGGAAGACCTTTCTCTCTGTCTCTCCCTCTCTCTGTAACTCAATCTCTCCAATAAATAAATAGAATCTTTTAAAAAATAATCTACCTTCTACTATCTGATTCTGTTAGGTTAATAAGGCACAATTCTTTCTTTTCAAAACTCAATACTGACAACAGTATTCATATTGACAACTCCACGAGGTTAGGGCCCATGTCTATATTCCTCACTGTTCTATCTCCTCCCGCCCAGCAGAGCCTAGCACAGTGGCTGACTCTCAGGAGTTCAGTGTATGTTTCCTGAATGAATGAAGACTAATAATAACCCCAGAAGAGAAATGTGTCAACCTCATTCCAAGCACTGAGTACACTTAGATAAAAAGACAAGAAACGCAGTGCTAACCCTGAAGACAACCCAATTTAGCCTGAGATCCTCTCAGATCACACTAGCCAAACAGATTGGGTTTGGTCAATCCTTAATTGGAAGTCTCTGAAGAAAGTGTAGACAGTCTAGCTTAGCATTTCACATATGAGGATAGTAAAGAGGAGCCAAAATACCACCTCCCTCAATGTAAACTACAAAAAACATGTTTTTGTGCATTACACCTTTAATATTCTTCTAATGTACTTCACTTCACTTCACTGATGTAAGATGAGGCATTTAAGAGTTTCTAAGTGCCAGATTACCAAGATCAATTTGCAAGATCGTGGGACCTCAGAACTAAAGGGAATGAGTTCATGTGCAAGGCTTTGAGGTGAAAAGGATTGAGGCAGAGCTTTAACACAACAGTAGAAAGAACAACTTCAGAAGCCTAGCAACATAATGGCAATTTAGTACAACCTCTCTCACCCCCAAAATGCCCTCTTGGTCTACCATGATTATATCACTAGGTGCAACAACAAAATGAAAATGGAAAGCCTCCACCTACCAAACGATCCGCAGAAAACATGAAGTCCCCTCTACTGGCTGTCCTAAAAGAAATAGTACAAATTTTAGTCTAAAATAAAGCTGTAAGATAAAATATTACTGCATATAGTAACACTGATATTAAGACCTATTACATACTAAAAACTTAAATGCATATATGTACAGACTATTATTGAGGCAAGATTTTTTTTACCAGAATATAAGCATTTAAGTGGGATAAACTGACCAATATTATCGGAAATGCTTATTTCATATCAATATTAGAGATAGGAATTGAGAAGAGCATGCAGTCCAGCACTGAGGTACCTGAGTATACACAATTCAACTAGGAAAATGAACAAATTCCCCCTGGAAGATGCCAGCAAGCTCACAGTTCAAGGTGAGAGGAATCTTTGCAGTAAGAAAATCAGGTTCTCCGGGTGGGTGTGTGACCTAGCAGTTAAAGATACTGCTTGGAAACCTGCATCCCATATTGGAGTGTCCGGGTTCAAGTCCCAGCTTCACTCTTGATTCAAGCTTCCTGCTGATATGCACCTTGGGAGGCAGCAGGTGATGGGATTCCTGCAACTAACATGGGAGATTGGACTGAGTTCCTGGCTCTTGGCTTTGGTCTGACCCAGATCCAGCTGTCATGGGAACAGATGGGAGATCTGTTATGTCTGTCTGCCTGTCTGCCTGTCTTTCTCCACCTTTCAAATAAATATAATTAATTAATTAATTTTTAAAATAAATCTCTAGGATTAAAAAAAAAAAAAGTTCAGGTTCTCTCCATCCTCCCCCTCCATATATCCCAGAAAAGTAACCCATACTTTTTCTCTAATTCTTTTTGAAATTATAATGGTACAATAAGTCCTCTACTTTTCCTATTTTTAATGTATAATTTAATTTCCAAGATCTCCTTGTCAAATTATTGATAACTTGTTCCTTTTGCCTATTTGTTTTTCAAACAAGTTCTTCATTCCTTAAGTTCTTTCTGTACTTTTCCTGTATATTTCCCTCTGGTTAATCCTTTCATATCTCTTAGGTGCCCAAGCAATAATTTAGGGTTGCAGCCACCCACGAGCTGTTAAGCAGCCAAAAAGTAATGCTAAAAGACTGTTGATTGGGGCAGGCATTCTGGATCAACAGGTTTAAGCCACCGCTTGGGACTCTCACATCCCATAAAGGAGTGTCTGGGATCCAGAACCAGCTATCTGCTTCTGTTTCAGCTTCCTTTTTTTTTTTTTTTTAAATAAAAGATTGGCCAGCGCCACGGCTCACTAGGCTAATCCTCCGCCTGCAGCGCCAGCACCCCCGGTTCTAGTCCCGGTTGGGGCTCTGGATTCTGTCCCGGTTGCTCCTCTTCCAGGCCAGCTCTCTGCTGTGGCCCGAGAAGGCAGTGGAGGATGGCCCAAGTGCTTGGGCCCTGCACCTGCATGGAAGACCAGGAGGAAGCACCTGGCTCCTGGCTTTGGATCGGCACAGCGCGGGCCATAGCAGCCATTTGGGGGATGAACCAAGGGAAAAGGAAGACCTTTCTATCTCTCTCTCTCTCTGTCTAACTCTGCCTGTCAAAAATAAATAAATAAATAAAAACAAAGATTTATTATTTATTTATTTATTTATTTGAAAGGCAGAGAAAAAAAAACAGAGCGGTCTCCCATCCACTGGTTCACTCCCCAATTGGCCACAAGGGCCAGAACTGTGTCGATCCGAAGCCAGGAGCCAGGAGCTTCCTCCGGGCCTTCCCACACCGGTGCAGAGGCCCAAGGGCTTGGGCCATCTTCTACTGCTTTCCCAGGCCACAGCAGAGAGCTGGATCAGAAGTGGCACGGCAGGCAGCAGCTTTACCCACTATGCCACAGCACTAGCCCCTTCAGCTTCTTTCTAATGTGCATACTGGGAGGCAGCAGACAATGCCTCAAGTACTTGAATCCCTACCACCCACACGGGAGATCTGGATGGAGTTGCAGGATCCTGGCTTCAGTCTGGCCCAGCGGCAGTTATTGTGGGCATTTGGGAAGTGAACCAGCAGATGTCTCTCTGTTGCTCTGCCTTTCAAATAAATAAACTTGTTTTGAAAATTGGGTCTTGCATATAATTGAAGTGAACTTTTAAAAAGGGCTGATTTTATTCTGTATGTAAAAATCTAGCATTGTTTCTTCCTTCTCTGATTAAGTTAAGTGATCTGACTGAAAGGACTGATTTACAGTTTATGTACTTAAAAATCCCCATCTGCCTATCCAAAGCATACCAAAAATATTCCCCAACATAACATCAAAATGCCATATGCAAGCACATACTATATTAGTATACCACTAATCACCACTCTTTTTTTCAAGCTGCATTCACTTTCTCTGACATAGAAAAGCAATGACACAAATGGTACAATGACACAAATGGCATTAGGTTTCTTAGAGTAATCACAGCTCTAACATATCACAGACATTAACTCTAAAAGATGGATGATATTTGAGCAACAGAAGATTATGGGTCTGTATTCTTTATGTATAAATATTCCAGGAACTCAGAAAACTACCCACAACACCCCTATGAGAGGTCTTCCAAAAGTTCCATACTATGGAAAAAGAAAACTATGCATGGATCTCAAAAAAATTTTGCACAAAAATAAATATATCTTCTTAACTCCATTTTTCTATAGATATATTGATGTAGCCTTATATACGCACATAGAGCCCATTTAAAAGTCTATCGCGGGGCTGGTGCTGTGGTATAGTGGGTAAAGCTGCCGCCTGCAGTGCCGACATCCCATATGGGCACTGGTTCAAGTCCCGGCTGCTCCACTTCTGATCCAGCTCTCTGCTATGGCCTGGGAAAGCAGTAGAAGATGGCCCAAGCCCTTGGGCCCCTGCACCCATGTTGGAGACACAGAAGAAGTTCCTGGCTCCTGGCTTCAGATTGGCATAGTTCTGGCCCTTGTGGCCAATTGGAGAGTGAACCAGTGGATGGAAGACCTCTCTCTCTCTCTGCCTCTCCTTCTGTCTCTATGTAACTGACTTTAAAATAAATAAATCTTTTAAAAAAGGCTCTATAGCATGTACTGTGGTTTTCAAATGAGACTATGGTATTACACCAGCACCTTTTATTTCTATAATTAATCTTCACAACATGCTTGTTAAAGAAGTCAAAAGCAGTGAACTATTAAAAATACTGAAGCCTACTGCTTTGCTTGCTAGATCTATAAAAACTAGCTTAGGCAGCCAGAACCCAGTTTTTCAATAGGGAAGAACAGTCTTGGGTTTATCTAAAGGAAATATCTGTGGTACGTCTTGGGAACACTTCTGAAATGTTTTGTTTTGTTTTCCGAACAGTTACACATCAATTTATTACCCAGAAAAGTTAACTTAGGTGAAGCAATCAGAACTGACAAATCTGTTTTTTTACTTTGGAATCAGATATTTTAACACCTTCAACATCCTCTCCAAAAAAAAAAAAAATCAGCCTCAGCCAGTAACTTTTAATAAGCACCTTCTCTACATTCTTAAAAAGGATACTATGAGAACTGAACATACACTGTCATTTCTTGACAGCTATTTGACCTCCAATTAAAGCATCTACTGTTCCAAGTCACTCCACTATGAACAGTAATTACTAACCTACCTCCTGTTGCTTTAGACAGACTTCAGACCTATACTGTTTACCTTAAATCAATCTAGAAATTAAAGTAAAGCTAGAATACAGTAAGTTGATTACATTTTTTAAAACCCCCAGTGGCTTTCAATAGCACATTGAAATCCTTAATGTCATTAAGACTAGAGGTTCATAAAGCAGATGATTACTTGCCAGATCAATTGAGCTGCCCGTATTCTCTAAACTCCTACTTTAGGCCCAACACTGGGCTAAATTATTTGTTAATAATAATGTTTTGATGTAAACCAAGCCCTAGGTTTTATTCACTCCACACACTTCACTTTAAATCACAATTCTATTCACTTTTGTCTCAACACCAGATAAAAAGAAACTCTCCTACTGGAAACAAACCTATGAAAGACACATCATCTTCTATCTGATAATGCTCTTAAATGAATTCTAAGGCAAAATTATTTCAAAACAAAAACACACATCCCTGGAATATTCTAAAATATATCTAAATAATTAAATATTAACCATTCAAACAAACAGTAATATCCAGGCACTCATAGTCTAAAGCATGAAAATCTAATTAACGTTAAGCCAAGCACCTTTTAAATTCTACAAACACCAAACGGGTTTAATAATGCAGATCTAACCGAATCTGAGAATACACTTCTCTGGATACCCTTCCCCCATCCAACATGAATATGTCACACACCTGTAGCAACAAGAGGAAAGCCAAAGGCAGCCATTTTACAAAATGATCTTCACAATAAAACAACAAAAGAATGAGATTCATACTGGAAGCCAAAGCCTCACCTTAATGTGGACTTAGTGACCTGACTTTCATATTTGCTAAGTGAGACTATTAGAAAGCACTTTAAAATTTCCAGACAGGCTATAGTCATTGTGTATATTTAAAAACATGTGTTCCTCATAGCAAACCTCAAAGCAAGGTGAAGCTGCTTAAGAGTGTCACCGACCTTTCTTTCAAAGGCTAACAGGTATTCGTTTATCATTCACAAGATACAGAAATATGAGAGAGAATTTTTCCTAACATTAAAAAATTGAAGCTTCAAGTGGGGATCCTCTCCACCTCTTCTTACTTTCTATTTTCAATGAATGTCTGAGGTACCCTTGTATGTATAACTACATGTGTATGTGTATGTATCCCAAATTCATGACGACTTACTAATAAAGTTGTTCTAAAAAGGCCCAGAAGTTACAGTGGATACCTAATGCTATACGTACTTTCTCCCTTCTTTCTCACAAGCACCATTGACTAAAAGTTTTCTTGGTGCCGAGCATTAAGCACTTTGGTGCATTATGTCATCTAACCCTCACAAAACCTTAAGAGGTAGATTCTACTATTGTCACCACCACTTTAGCTTGAGAACAGTGAGACTTAGAGTGGTGAAGAATTTCAAGGTTCTCCCCAGCCTGAAGCTCTCTGCTTCTAACTCCCTAAGTAGAGCCATTATTTATATTTTGCTCTAATAAGGGAATATTTACTTAAAAGGTAGCCAATTTTTAGATGTACTTTATATTTCTCCCCCCGTGAATCAAATTGGCATGTATATACAATGCAAGCAATGAAAACATGAAACAAGGAGCCGGGAAGGCAAATAAGATATTAAAATGCTCCTTTCTGAAGAGGGAGAAGCTTTTCTTATAACATAGTTTGTAAAGAGTATGTATGCAGGTTATCACAGGGAAGAACACATTCTTTCCAAAAACGATTAAAGCAAAAATTTTCTGACTCATAATTTAAAACAATTTAATTTAAATCAAATCCTAGTAGCACTAAATTAGAAGTCATTTCAAAAGCTTAAATATATCATTTTTTTCTCCAGGAAGATTATATGCAAGGCTTGTTTGCAGCATTTGGAGCAGGGGAAGTTGGAGTCAGGCATAGACTGCCAGATTTAGCAAATAAAACTATAGGATGCCTAATTAAATATGTATTTTAGAAATTGATTGTTTATCTGAATTCAAATTTAACTGGGCATTCTGCTTTCAATCTGACAACCTAAGTTGAGGAAGAAGAATTAAATGGATTCAAATTCATCTCTAAAGTGTTTTTGTCTGCTTCTTTTTGTTTTTTAACCCACAGGTTAAAGGGAAATGAACATAAAAGTTTTTCTGAAAGGTTTAAACTAAAAGAATATTTCATTTACAGTTAACGTTTAGTGAAAGGTCTGAAAACAGAAACTCTACTTCCATAACTACTTTGTTTTATATGATCATTAAAGAATCAGGGTAGGTATTTGGCCTAGCAGTTAAGACATTCATCAGTACAACAGTGTTCCCTATTAGAGTACCTGGCTCGATACCCAGCTCCAGCTACTGACTCCAGCTTCCTGCTAATGCAAACCCTGGGAGACAGCTGTGATGGCTCAAGTAATTAGGTTCTTGCCACCCACATGAGAGACCTGGACTGAGTTCTGGTCTCTTGGCTTCAGTCCTGGCCTGGCATGGGGCCACTGTAGGCATTTAGAGAGTAAACCAGCAGCGGGAGCTCTTTTTCTCTGTCTGTGTCTGTCTCTCTGCCTCTCAAACAAATAAATATTTAAAAAAATAAATAAAGGGGCTGGTGTTGCAGTGCAGCAAGTTAAGCCATCACTTGTGATGCTGGCATCCCATATCAGAGTGCCAGCTCAAGTCCTGGATCTAGTCATGATCCAGCTCCCTTCTAATGTGCCTGGGAAAGAAGCGGATGATGGCCCAAGTACTTGGGCTCCAGCCACCCACTTGGAGTTCTAGGCTCCTGGCCTTGGCCTGGCCCAGCCCCAGCTGTTGTGGCTATTTGGGAAGTGAACCAATGGATAGAAGATCTCTATCTCCTCCCTGCCATGATTCTGCTTTTCAAATTAACAAATATGAAAAATAAATAAAGGATAGCCCCAAGGTTTCTCACGGTGTGCAGATAATTTATAAATGATTTTTCTCCTCCTTCCTTCACCTTCACAAAAACAAATTCCCTAGGAAGTACTTGGAATAAAGCTAACCCAAAGTGAAAAGTTAAACAATTAGCTTTTACTACCTGCCAGGTGCAAGTCATCAAGGCCACAGCTCTTTAGCACCTTCTTAATAAGCTCATAAAACAGAGTGTCATTAATGATTCACTTGCAACTCAAAGCAGAGTTCAATGTAAACATTCAAATTCAGGTAGAAAAACAAGGGAAACTCATTTTATCTTAATATTAAGATTGCTACATTCATGCCCCTATGCACCATTCCCTGTGCCAAGGCAGACCCTCTCTTTCTCCCTTCATGGAATCCAATCCAGTTTGTGAGGCATTACTAGGATATGACCAGTAATTTTTTTTATTATTTTTTGCCAGGCAGAGTTAGACAGTGAGAGAAAGAGAGAGACAGACAGACAGAGAGAGTTATAGACAGTGAGAGAGAGAAAGAGAGAAAGGTCTTCCTTCCATTGGTTCACTCCCCTAATGACCGCTATGGCCGGCGCTGCGCCGATCCGAAGCCAGGAACCTCCTCCCGGTCTCCCATGCGGTTGCAGGGACCCAAGCACTTGGGCCATCCTCCGCTGCCCTCCCGGGCCACAGCAGAGAGCTGGACTGGAAGAGGAGCAACCGGGACTAGTACCCAGCGCCCCAACTGGGACTAGAACCTGGGGTGCCGGCGCCGCAGGTGGAAGATTAGCAAAGTGAGCCACGGTGCCGGCCGCCCAGTAAATTTTCTAACAGGAATCTGTACAGCTTAAAGATGTGGCTTACTCCCTCCTGCCCTAAAAGCTAATTAGAAAATTCACATAGGAAAAACATAAAAACCAAAAATACATACATGTTTTAAACAACGAGTAGGTGACAGTTATTTTTTTTTCTGTGGTGGGTATTTGGGTTTTGTACAAGCTGAAGGGCAAAGTTCTCAGATTCTTCCAGTCTCAGGCTGGTGTCAGGCCAGGCTCTATAGGCAAGTTCTGTTTACTGTTTACTGTATGGAATCCCTGGCTTACTCTTACCCCAAGTCCAAAGCCAAGTAAATCACCATGAATGGGAGACTGGACATTGTCCCAGGGGCTGGGGCGCAACCTGAGCACAACACAGTCTCCTGTGGTGACTGTAAAGCTGCAGATGGTTAGGTTGCAACCAAGACACTGCAAACAACCCCAAAATAGGCAAGTCGGGAACTTGTATTTAAAAAAAAAAAAAAAGAAAGGAAGGAAGAAAGAAAGAAAAAACAGAAAGGACTTCACGAGCAATTCTGAGGCACAGCTTTGGTTAAGAATATTACATCATTTAGATGACTCCAATCCTATCAGATTGCTCACATTAGGATTGCACAGTATGTTTATCCAGCCTGAAGTGAATTGTCTCCAGGTGGCTAAATTAAAAAAAAAAAAGTCACGAGGTTGCATGTGCCCCTTCTTTATAGGGTATTTCATGAACTGAAATACTTCCACAATCGCTCAAAGGGTCAAAGCCCCTCCTAGGACAAGTATATAGGAAACATTCAACAGTTTTAATGTTTCAGGAGACAAAAGAAAACAAAAAACTGGGCAGAGAGGCTGATCTTTTAAATACACTGCATTGCCTTGAACATGAGGTCATGAACCATGTTCAAGGCAAAAGTACATTGCACTCAGATTTTGCTAGGTTTAGTAGATGAAGGAGGCAGGAAAGGAAGGATGTGCGGTTTTAATCCACTGCAAAAACAATAACAGAACAACAAGGAAATGAAGGAGTCATTTCTTTTTCCAAGTTCTCCAGTGACCCACGTATGTATGGCTGGGTAAATTACTTGCTCATTCGGTGTTTACATTACTGCATTCTCAAAGAGAGAGAAAATCATTTCCTTGAAATTCAATAATACAACCAATATATTATGTTTCAAATATTGAGCACTAAAAAAACATTTTAAATCAGTACAGTGTTCTTGGTTTTGCTTTCTTTATATAGATAAGTACTTCAAAGTTTGTGGGAAATGGGATTAAAGGTATGAGTTTATTTTGGTGCAAAAAATTTTCTTTCAAAATATATGGAAAATGTATATTATGAAAAAACTATACATAGATTCATAGATTTCAAGATGTTTTCACACCAAAATAAACATACCTTTAATTCAATTTTTCCATGAGTATTCTGAAGTATCCTCTTATATACACAACAACATGAAGTCCTGCTGGCTCAATCCCCACTTGCCTATGCCTAAGTGAATTCATAAAGCAATTCCTTCACAAGACAAAGGCTAAGAATCAAGAACAATAAAAAAGGTACTCCAATAGCTTCTAACATCAGACAGCTCCAAGGTGCACATATACACTAGCACATGAAATAAACAGGAGCACAAACCCCAAAGAGCTCAGGTAATGATAAGTGATGGCACTTTCTTCTTTATTTCTTTAGAAAGCTTTTATTTAATAAACATACATTTCATAGGTACAGCTTTAGGAATATAGTAGTTCTTCTCCCCATAACCGCCCTCCCACCCCCACTTCCGTCCCACCTCCTTCTCCCTCTCCCATCCCATTCTTCATTAAGATTCATTTTAATTATCTTTATATACAGAAGATCAACTCTACACTAAGTAAAGATTTCAACAGTTTGCACCCACATAGACACACAAAGTATAAAGTACTGTTTGAAGACTAGTTTGACCATTAATTCTCATAGTTCAACACACTAAGGACAGAGGTCCTACATGGGGAGCAAGTGCACAGTGACTCCTGTTGTTGATTTAACAATTGACACTCTTATGTATGATGTCAGTGAGCACCCAAGGCTCTTGTCATGAGCTGCCAAGGCTATGGAAGCCTTTTGAGTCCACAAACTCCGTCAGTATTTAGACAGGGCCCTAAACACAGTGTTAGTTCTCTCCTCCCTTCAGAGAGAGGTACCTACTTCTTTGATGGCCCCTTCTTTCCACCAGGATCTCACTCACAGAGATCCTTCATGTAGGTCATTCTTTGCTACAGTGTCTTGGCTTTCCATGCCTGAAATGCTCTCACAGGCTTTTTAGCAATGGCACTTTCTACAACTAGACCTTTGTAAACATGCTCCTTTTGCCGCTGGCATCCTATACCAGCCCCCTAGAGGGGCAGAAACAGATTTTGTTCCAGTGAGGGCGTGACACTTTTTTAAAGATAAAGGAACAGAAAATAAAATCTCTGTTAACAGATTCAGTTAACAAAAACAAAACTAAAACCACTGTCCCCAACCTAAATAAGCATTGATTCATTATCAAAATTGTAGTAAGTCTTTCCATTTTATATCAAAGCAGTATTAAAAAATACCTAGTATCTCTCAGCATTGATTTTCAAAATGAGAATGTGAGTTCTATGAGGGGGTCTTCAAAAGTTCGTGGAAGTGCATACTATAAAAACACTATACATAGGTTTCAAAATTTTTTCATCAAAATAAATTTAACTCCATTTTCCATGAACTTTTTGGGATACCTTCATATTTTCAGTTAAAAATACTTTTGTTGTCTCAAGAAGCATACACAAATCCAAACATGAAGGCTTGAAATACCTTAAATGTGCACAGCTCTTTGTAGTGTACAACATATGTTTAGGGACAATATCTTGTTTTAACCACCCAAGAATTCTATGAGCTATTACTAACATCTTCATTTTACAAATGATAAAATTGAAGCAGAGGGATGCTAAACATCTTGCCTAAGATCACTCCTCTGGATCCTGCTGTCTCCTTCCAAACTCGAGAGGAAAAAAAGATTCCTCTTACATCCAGTTTTATGATATAACTCACACTTTTCTTCGTAATGAAGTTTAATCAGGTATGAATTGATTTTGTCATATGTGAATGTCTAACACCATGCTCTCTCCAAGTTCTACAGTAATGGTTTATGTTATCATGATCTTTTGAGAAATTTAATGAAAGCTAAGGGTCCCTATCCCATTAAGAAAAGGCACAAGGGGGCTAGCGCTGTGGTGTAGTGAGTGGGGCCACTGCCTGAGGTGCTAACATCCCATATCGGAGCTAGTTTGAGTCCAAGCTGCTCCAATTATGATCCAGCTCCCTGCTGGTACACCTGGGAAGACAGCAGAGGATGGTCCAAGTGTTTGGGCCCCTGCACCCTCGTGGAGGACCTGGAGGAAGCTCCTGGCTCCTGGCTTCAGATCAGCCCAGCTCCAGCTACTGAGGCCATTTGGGGCGGGGCGGGGGGGGGAGGGTGAACCAGCTGGTGGAAGATATATATATATATATATATATATATATATATATATATATATATAACTCTGCCTTTTGAATAGATAAATCTTTTTTAAAAAGAAAATAAAAGCCACAGAGGCAGGCATTTGGCCTAGTGATTAAGCCAACCAGTTGGAATGCCCATATCTCTTATCAGCGTGCCTGGGTTCGAGTCTCAGGCTCCACTGCCCATTTCAACTTCCAGATAATGTGTATCCTGGAAGGCAGTAGGTGATGACTCAAGTAGTTGGATCCCTGCCACCCATTTGAAAGACTTAGACTGAGTAACCAGTTCCAGCCTGGCTCAACTCTTGCTGTTTCAGGCTTTTGGGCAGTAACTATAGGACAGGAACTCTTGTCTGAACCTCTCTTTTCCTCTCAAATAAAAAAGTTTTAAAAGGCATATAAACAAATGTACATAGCAGCATTATTTATAATTAGTCATAATAGCCAAAGAGTTGAAACTGTTCAAATGTCCATCACCTGATGAATGGATAAACAAACTGCAGCATACCCATACTATGGAATATTATTCAGGCATAAAAAGGAATGATATACTAATATAACAAGGATGAACCTTGAAAACATTATACTAAATGAAACTAGTCACAAAAGACTACATAATCTATGATCTTTACATAAAGACAGAAAGCAGTGATTGTCTAGGGCTTTGGATAGGTTGAAAGGAACTGCTAATGGGTAAGGGTTTCTTGGTGGGGTCATGAAAATATTCTA
This sequence comes from Lepus europaeus, assembly GCF_033115175.1. Taxonomy (NCBI): domain Eukaryota; kingdom Metazoa; phylum Chordata; class Mammalia; order Lagomorpha; family Leporidae; genus Lepus; species Lepus europaeus. The sequence goes on from NC_084850.1 coordinate 81,132,546, forward strand.
AAGTTGATTGTGATTATGGTTACACAGCTATGAACATTTTTAAAACCACTGAATCATATATTTTAGATGCTTAAATTGTATAGTATGTGAATTGTACTTCCATAAAGATGTAATTTTTAAAAACCATTAAAAATGCACATATAAATAAAATTTCCCAGATAATATCTAAGGGATTGCTAAAGCCCTGAAAAACACGTATATATACATGGGCCCAAGACCCAAGATTAGTAACTCCTATCCCACAGAAATAAAAATATCATATTTTCTTTATTTCATGTTTTATTTCAACTACCTCCATAACTATCAATGTTATGCTTCCTATTTGTTAAGATAACTGCTTCATCTTTTAGAGCACATGATCATAGTAGTTTGTAATACTGACTAATTTAAAACATTTAAATAGTATAGTTTTATAAATATTAGGAATTAGTAAAAACCTTCAGTAATTGAGAATCTATTTTTTAAATATTTATTTGAAAGGCAAAGTGACAAAGAAAGAGAGACACAGAGAGAGCTTCCATCCATTGGTTCACTCCCCAAATGTCCATAACAGCTGGGCTAGGTCAAAGCCAGGAACCCAGAACTCCATCTAGTTCTCCCACATTGGTGATAGGCCCAAGTATTTGAGCCAAAATCTGCTGCTTCCCAAGATACATTAGCAAGAAGCTGGATCAGAAGCAGAGCAGCCAGGACTGCAACCAATACTGAAATCAGCATGCTGATAATGGGATGTGGGCATCCCAAGTGGCAGTTTAACCTGCTGCATTGCAACGCCAGTCCCTAAGCATCTACTATTTATAGGGTATGGTTGGAATTCAAAAATGTAAAAGATTTCTGTCCTTAGGGAACTTCAAATCCAATAGTCAACATAAGATCAATATATAAATAATATACAAAATAGAGGTAGACATTTGGTCTAGTGGTTAAGACACTGGTTATGACTCCTGCATCCACTGTCAATGCCTGGGTTGAGCTCTCCTCCTGACTTGAACTTCCTACTAATGTAGAACTTGGAAGGCAGCAGTGATAGCTCAAGTTCAGGTTCAGGTTCCTGCTACCCATGTGGGAGACCTGGATTGGGTTCCTGCCTCAGGTTCCAGCTCCTGGCTTTGACCTCAGTGAGGGTCCATTGCAGGCATTTGGGGAGTGGAACAGCAGATGGAAGTGCTCTCTCTCTCTCTCTCTCTCTCTCTCTCTCCACACACACACATATAATTTTGTCTCTCCACCTCTCAAATAAATAAAAGTTTAAAAAAATTGGAATATGGGAGTGGATATTTGGCCTGGCAGTTAAGATGCCAGGACAACTATATCCCACATGGAGTGCCTGGCTCCAGCTCCTTCTAGTGTGGACCCTAGGAGGCAATGGTGATGACTAAAGCAGTTGAGTTCCCGCCATCCAAGTGGGAGACCTAGATTTAGTTCCTAACTCCTGGCTATAGGCTTTGGGGTGGTAGGCCGGGGGATAAGAGCTCTCTCGCTCTCTCTCTCTCTCTCTCTCTCTCTCATAAATTTTAAAAACAAACAAAAAACCCAGCAGCTTTCTAAAAAATAACCTAACAGAAGAGAAGGTAATCTTCCATTAAAAAGGCCAGGGAAGGGAGTTATTTTGCCACCTGGGATGCCAGCATCCTACAGGAGTGCTGGTTTGAGTCTCAGCTGCTCCACTTCCCAGGCAGCTCCCTGGGATGCTGCAGAAGATACCCCAAGTGCTTGGGCCCCTACCACCCCAAGTGAGGCACTTGGATGGAATTCCAAGCTCCTGGCTTTGGTCTGGCCCAGCCCTGGCTATTTGGGAAGTAAAGTAGCAGATGGAAGATATTCTCTCTCTCTCTCTCTCTCTCTCTCTCTCTCTCTCTCTCTCTCTCTCTCTATCTCTCCCTTTCTCTGTCTGTAACTCTGTCTTTCAAATAAATAAATCAATCTTTTAAAAAAAAAAAGGCCAGGAAAATCACCCAGGAAAAATATTGAAAGAAAACCTTCTTGGGGCAGGCATTATGGCACAGCAGGTTAACCTACCACTTGGGATTTCTGTATCCCAGATTAGAGTTCCTAGGATCAAGTCCTGCCACCACTTCCAATCCAGCTTCCAGCTAATGTGGCTGAGAGGCAGCAGATGATGGATGGCCCAAGTGCTTGGATTCCTGCCACCCATGTGGGAGACCTGAATGGAGTTCCTGGCTTCTGACTTCAGCCCAGCCCAGCCCTGGACATTGTAGGCATCTGGGAAGTGAACCAGAAAATGGAGGATCTCTCCCTCTCTGTCACTCTGCCTTTCAAATAGATAAATAACTCTTTAAAAATTAAAATAAAGGAAACTTTCTTGGTAGAGGTATACATTCAAAGTTGGGTTTGACTGTGAAGAATAGACGGGATCTGAACAGACATAATGAGGATATAGGGAATTCTAAATGGGAATAGAAGCAGGGATGATTCAGAATAGATCCTAGGAACCATAAGAGAGGCCTTAATATCAAGCCAATGATTCCTGGACTTTATTTGGTAGACTCAAAGAAACCAAAGAAGGCTGCTGAGTATGGCAGTTACTAAATCAAAGCTGTATATTTAAGAAGACTGATTGTACGGTAATGTGTGGGTATGTGGAAGAGAGAAAAAGCGCAGGCAGGGAAACAAATTAGGGGTCTATTAAAACAGTATGAAGAAAAAGTTATTGGAGTCTGATTCAGGGAGTGGCACCCTGTCATTCAGTAGCCATTTTTAAAAGATCAAGGCATGGCCCAACACTGAAAACGGGGTGTTTTAGCAACCTGAATTTATTCAGCTTCTCAAAGTGCTGTCAATAAAGAAACCAACTACAGTTCATCATGGTACACATTTTCCTTGAGAAAACCCAACTACAATACAGAAATTAGAAATTTCTTCTACTTAGGCCAGTGCCGTGGCTCACTTAGCTAATCCTCCGCCTGCGGCGCTGGCATCCCATATGGGCGCCAGGTTCTAGTCCCAGTTGCTCCTCTTCCAGTCCAGCTCTCTGCTGTGGCCCGGGAGGGCAGTGGAGGATGGCCCAGGTGCTTGGGCCCTGCACCCACATGGGAGACCAGGAAGAAGCACCTGGCTCCTGGCTTCGGATCAATGCAGCGCCGGCTGTAGCGGCCATTTGAGGGGTGAGCCAATGGAAGGAAGATCTTTCTCTCTGTCTCTCTCTCTCACTGTCAATAACTTTACCTGTCAAATAAAAATAAAGAAAGAAAGAAAGAAAGAAAGAAAAGAAAAAAAATTCTTTTACTTAAATTTTTTCTAAGTTCTCATTACTTTATTTTTAATGAAAAGCAACAGAGAAAGCAAAACAACAGAGAAAAATGGAGATCCAGAGACTGAGAGATTCTCCATCCAGCTGGTTCACTCCCCCAAACTCTACCAACAGCCAGCGCAGGATCAGGCCAGGAGCCAGGAACTCCATCCAAGTCTCCCACAGGGTGGCAGGTACCCAAGCACTTGAGCCATCACCTTCTGCCTCCCAGGGTGTGCATTCAGCAGGAAGCTGAATCTGTGGCACAGCAAGAACTAGAACCCAGGCACTCCCCTATGGGATGGGGATATCCCCAGTCCAGTGGTGGTATGCCACATGCCCACCTGAGATTTAGAGAAATTTCAAAATAGCATTTTAACAAGAAGTTCTGGCTACATTGGTTTGTAGGATTACAAAGGGCCAAAGGCCCTTTAAGTTTACAGTAAAACGATATTGCTAAGAGTTGGATGATAAGCTTTCACGTGACCAGGTAACCCTGAACTCCAAGATCCTAGATAAAAATTATATATTTTCAGTAGAAAACATTAAAGGGTCAGAAGGCCAGTAGAGCAGGACAGAACTGCCTTGAAATTGCTTTATTTCAATTTGTAAGCCTGAGGTGATTGGTGGTACAGCTTAAGTTCGGGTAATAACCATTCCTGGGCTGTAGATTTACCACGTGGGCAGGTACTGGGCAGATTACACCAGGGCGTTTACCTGCCTAGAATGGCTGAGAATTCATTGCTCAGAGACAAAGAGGCCCAGCCCGAGGCTACCTCTACAAAGCAAAATTAAACACGGGGACTAGGAACGAGAGGGTTGGAGGCTTGTGTCACATGACACCACCCATACACACCCCCCCAAAAAAAGGCCCTGCCCCAATCTCCAAAGATCAGCTTGCCCGGGGGCCGGAACACTACCCGCTTAGCCCTTCTACTTCCAGTCTCCGCCCACCTTCTGCAAGACCCTCCACCCCCCTTTCCCCCCTCCAATCTGGGCTTACTTGTCGCGGATGATGGTCTGCAGCTCCCGAATCTGATCATTCATAGGCAGCAGCTTAAGCTGCGGCCCGATCTGCCAAGAGAGTTCACAGTCCCCCAGGAGGGAGTCGCTGACGACTGCGTCCGAGTTACCACCGTCACTGGTGCCACTGCTACTCTCAGAGTTGAGGGTGGCGCCGCCGCCGCAGGCCTGAGGGTCCCCCTCGGCGGGCACACTAGGCTGAACGTCCCCCTTGAGGAGAGTCAGCTTGGCCACGGCGGCACTGTTTCCGCCGGCATGGTCCGAGGTTGGGTCGTCAGGTCGCAGCGGCTCGGGGTTTGGGGTTGAGGCAGCGGTTACTTGCTGGTTTTGACAAGGAAGGGGGTCTGGACACTGTAACTCCGTGGCCATACACGGGGCCCCGGGCTGTCCCCGCTGCTACCGAACCCTAAGGAGAAAAGAACAAGAGAAGGGGCCGAGGGTCCCGAGCTCTTCCCGTAGCACTCCCCTCCTCCGAACCTCTAACCCCACCTGCCCTCTCAGCCCTAGGCCGCCTTCGGTTTCTTTTCACACGTTTTATCCCAAGCCCACCCACACCAGACGTAGGCCTGCCTAGGCGTCCTATTGGCTCCTCTCCCTGCCACTCTACGGAGCGCTGCCTGTTAACCCTTTGCGTCACCCCTGCTGCGTGGATTCCTCCACGTAACCAAGCCGACGCGGCGGCGAGGCCAGGGGTTCTCGGCTGCTAGGTCTTCCCGGAACCCCTAGGGTTTCTGCGTTCAGAAATTTGGGAGATTGGTAGAGCTAGGAGAAGCTGGCAGTGGACGGTGACAAATGATTACACACAAAAAGCCCATGTTTTAAGACTTTGCCTTTTGGCAGAGAACCTCCGGAACCGCATCTTCACTTAGCGTGTCTGTGTAACCGGAGGAGGAAGTGAAAATGCTTAGCAGGCTGTGGAGCCGGTCCTCATCCACATGTTCGACGATTGGCAGCTTCCCAAGTGGGCTTGACCGCTAAAGCTTTTCTCTTTATTGGTTGGGTCCAACAATTGACAAAGACCTGTTACCATGGGGATTCTGCAGCATTTCAGATCCGCTCTCACTTTGTTTCTTTTAAATACTTGGAAAGAGGTTGTGTGTGTGTGTGTGTAAGAGTGTGTTTAAAGCCTGAGATAGGAGTGTCCAGGGCAGTACTTTTCAAACATCATGTATATCAGAACAACCGCAGAGTTTGTTAAAATGCAGGTTCTTGTTGCCCATCTTTGAGATTCAGAGTCAGCAGATCTGAAAGGGGACCCAAAAATCTTTATTTTTAACAAGTAACCTAGTAATGATGATTTTTTTAAAATAATACTCTTTGAAACTCCTTTTTCAGTGAGCTACCACTTGAAAGTCAGCAATCTGCTTATTCTGCCCAAAAATTGTCGAGCAACATTTGACAAATCCTTTCCCTCTCTAGGCTTGCCTTTCCCCATCTATAAAATGAGATGCATTAACTATCTGACCCCCAAAACATTTCACCAATTTCTATAATTTTATTTTAGTTCCAAAAAACCGATTCTTTTTTTTTTTTTTTAAGGTTTATATGAAAGCCAGAGATAGAGAGGAGAGAGAAAGAAATCTTCCATCCACTGGTTCACTCCCCAAATGGCTGCAATGGCAAGGGCTGGCCAATCTGAAGCCAGGAGCCAGGCGCTTCCTCCCTGTCTCCCACATGGGTGCGGGGATCTAAGTACTTGGGCCATCTTCCACTGCTTTCGCAGGAACATTAGCAGAAAGCTGGTTCAGAAATGAAGCAGCTGGGACTGGTGCCCATATGGGATGTCAGCACTGCAGGTGGAGGCTTAACTTTATGCCACAGTGCCGGCCTCAAAAAGCCAATTCTTCAATTTCCTTCTTCCACACATGAACATAACCACGCATGCAGAGATTCTGAAAAATACGAATCACAAAATAAAGGCATATCCAGGCCTTTGGTGAGACTTGGACCTGGCTCTGTTTCCCATTGTTTGTTTGTTGTTTTGGATTTGTTATTAATGGTATTTTTCTCTCTTTATTTCTCTGCTTTGTGCCTGACCCTCCAGTTCAGTAGGCTATTAGCAGTAATTATAATGCAGAGAGCTTACATTTGATTGGATGATAAGAATTGCAACCTAGAATTGTAATCCCACTCACTTTTGAAAGCCTGTGCATCTTTTCACCTCGCACACAATGAGAATCAAAGACTCTCTGGGTTTAAAAGCTGCATCTGCTAACTTGAAGTGGGCAGGAACAATTGAATGGCTAATTTGCCACTGAATAAGGGAAAACAGTGCAATGCAGTATTGTATCATTAACAGTAATTTAAATGCTGTGATAAATTTAAAATGGTATTGTAAGACATCCTGGGACCAAAACCACTATAGTTTTGTCCTGTGTCTCATCAGGCCAGTGGCCTCATTCTCAATGCCACAGAATATGAATTAGAATGATACAATTGTCAGTCTGCTGTTTTCACTCACATAGGGAACACTGATGCATACACTTACCTGTATTAACCTCAAGCATTAGCAGGCCTACCTATCTTGTCAGTTTAATTTTTTAAGGCACTTAAAGCACAATTCACTAATGACTAATAGTAATAACATCTTGAGTTTTATAATTTATGGAGAGTTCCATATACATTCCCCATTTACAGACAATACTTGTGTAATTCCTTTTCCTAATGTGAGTTGTCCAAGTCACACATCCAAAAAGGAACAGAGCTAAGACTGGAAGCTTAGTACTTTGGCTCTAAATCCAGTTTTCTAGATTCAGGGCTATAGTTTCATGAAATAATTCATTTAACAAGTACTGGTTGAGCATTATTCACCAATTTCCCCTGTTTGCTAAATGCTAGAACAGATACAAAGAAAAATGAGTGATGATCATAAAATTCTCCATTGTTGTGGAAGTCATGGATAGTATAGATCTTTGAAAACCAAAGGATAATGTTAGGCAGTATGGAAACCTTCATCATAAATATTAATAGCAGAATTGACAAATTTGAGTTCAGTTCTCTTGCTTCCCACATTTTGATGGAGGAGCAAAGCCAGATAAAACAAAAAGCTGGAAAATTCTCCAGCAAAAATTGAGATGGCGGTAAACTTCATTTCAGGTTTTGAGCTATAAATTTAAGATAATCCCTAAAAATTAAGAGAAACAGCAGGTCAATTGCCTATACTAATAGGAATCCTTCACATGCATCCATATAGTGCCTCTATGAAACACTTTTGTGTACTTTTATATAGGTTATCTCATTTAACATTGTGAAGTAGTTAGGCCTATTTTGTTATTCTGCTTTACAGGTGGTGAGAAAATTGAGATTTCAGGCCTAATTTAAAGCAATATCATAAATAGCAGAGTTGAAAGACAACCAAAGATACTTAATATTAAAACCTATTTTCCATCAAATCAGTGTGCTTTAATTATCTCATTTTATTTTTTACTTTTTAAAAATATTTATTTGAAAGGAACAGTTTAGTGGGGGGGGGGGGGGGAGAGGGAGATCAATCTTCCATCAGCTGGTTCACTCCCCAAATAGCCACAAAGGCTGAAGCTGGACCAGGCTGAAGCCAGGAGCTTCATCTGCGTCTCCCAATGCATGTAAGTGCCCAAGTGCTTGGGTCATCTTTTGCTGCTTTCTCAGGCACATTAACAGAGAACTGGATTGGAAGTGGAGCAGCTGGGACTAGAACAAATACCCATATGGGATGCTGCGCCACGATTCTGTCCTCTAATTATCTCACTTTTAAAAATAATTCATTTATTTTAATTATTTGAAAGAGAGAGACAGAGAGAGATGGATACCTTCTGTCTGCTGGTTCACTCCCCAAATGCCAGCAACATCTGGGCCTGGGCCAGGCCAAAGCTAGGAGCCTGGAACTCCATAAAGATCTCCCATGTGGGTGTGGCAGGAACCAAAGCACTTGATTCATCATCTTCTGCCTCCCAGAATGTGCATTAGCAGGAAGCTAGATCAGAAACAGACCCAGGACTTGAACCCATGGACTCCAATGTGGAATGTGGGCATCCCAAGCAGCAACTTAATCTCTGTGCCAAACGCCTGCCCCTAATCATCTCATTTAAACCTTCCAGCAACCTAAGGAGGTAGGCCCTATATTATCCCCATTTTACAGATAAGAAAACCGAGGCCTAGTGAGAACAAGTAGTTAATAACCTCACACAGCAATGCAAGGGTACTTCAAAAAGTTTGTGAAAAAAATGAAATTAAAAGATGTTTGTTTTGGAACAAAAAATTGAAATCATGCATAGTTTCTTTTCCATAATATGCATTTTCCATGAACTTTTTGAATACCCTTTGTAAGTGCAGAAGCAGACATTAAAACTTAATCAGGCCAATGCGTTTCTACAACACAGGCCCTCAAATTAGTCCAGGTTATGTTCTCCAACTGTTTATCACACTTTACATTTGTACTAGATAATACCTTACCTGCAATACTAGATTTAACCTATGAACCTGATATAATTTTCTATTAATACTTATTCTCTGATGAACTCTGGCAATTCTTTTGTGTGCTAGGCTCCCAGAATTCCTTTATTCAAATTGACTTTGGTGATGTTTAATCTACTGCACTGTAATTTTAAATTGCTTATGAATTACTAGAAAATATGCTAACTAAAAGAATAACTAATACTCTGAAACAAATATAAGTATACTTCAAACACTTTGTAGAAGAATGAAATTAAGTTTATTTTGATGCAAAAAAGTTTTGAAATCCATGCATAGGTTTTTGTGAGCTTTTTGAACATCCTTCTCTGTGATTCACTTTTCTATCCAAATGAATATTTGTATTATCTTGCAGATGTATATACCTTACCTTGGTTCTTATTTTGGATCCTAAAATGTCTACATGGCTATCTTTTCAAATGTGTATTTTACCTTTTTTAAGATTTGTTTATTTATTTGAAAGTCAGAGTTACACAGAGAGAGAGGCAGACAGAGAGGTCTTCCATGAGATGGTTCACTCGCCAATTGGCCGCAACAGCCTGAGCTGCGCTGATCCGAAGCCAGGAGCCAGGAGCTTCTTCCGGGTCTCCCACGCGGGTGCAGGGGCCCAAGGACTTGGACCATCTTCTACTGCTTTCCCAGGCCACAGCAGAGAGCTGGGTCAAAAGTGGAGCAGCCAGGTCTTGAACCGGCGCCTATGTGGGATGCCAGGGTGTTAACCCGCTGCACCACAGCGCTGGCCCCGTATCTTACCTTCTTTACTGTTTACTTCTCCTGCTTTCAAATTTTATTAATTTCTGATACTGTTATTGTTTGCTTGCTTGCTTATTTATAAAAATTGTGTACAGGTAGGTATCATGGAGCATCTGGTTAATCTACCACTGCTTGAGACACTCACATCCCATATCAGAGTGCCAGTTCAAGTCCTGCCTGCTCCGCTTCTGACCCAGTTTCCTGCTGATGGGTCTGGGAAGGCAGCAGATGGCCCAAGCGCTTGAGTTTCTGCCATCCACATGGTAGACCTAGATGGAGTTCCTGGCTCCTGGTTTCAGCCTGGCCCAGTCCCAGTTATTGCAATCATTTGGGGAGTGAACCAATGGATGGAAGACCTCTCTCTCTCTCTCCCTCTCTCTCTCTCTCTCTCACACACACACACAGAGTGTGTGTGAGAAAGAGAGAGACCCTCCTTCCTTGTCACGCTTCCTTTGAGATAACTCAATAAACAATAAAAATGTATATATTTAAGTTATACAATGTGATGGCTTGTTATATATTATATCATGATTACCACAATAAAGCTGCTTAGCACATCTATCACCTTGGATAATTAACACTTCTTGTGATTATGGTGAGAACACTTAAGATTTCTCTTTGCAAATTTCAAGTATAAAATGTTATTAACTATAGTCACTGTGCCATACATCAGATTCTCAGGGCTTATTCATTTTATTAAAGATTTATTTATTTATTTATTTATTTGAGAGGTAGAGTTACAGAGAGAGGGAGAGACAGAGAGAAAGGATTTCCATCTGCTGGTTCACTCATCAAAATGATGGCAATGGCTGGAGCTGGGCTGATCCAAAGCCAGGAGCCAGGAGCTTCTTCCAGATCTCCCATGCAGGTGCAGGGATCCAAGGACTGGGCCATCTTCCACCACCTTCCCAGGCCATAGCAGAGATCCGGGTCAGAAGCGGAGCAGCTGAGACTCGAACTGGTGCCCATATGGGAGGTCAGCACTGCAGGCAGAGGCTTCACCCACTATACCACAGAGCCTGCCCCGCTTATTCATTTTATAACTAAAATTTTGTACTCTTTGACCAACATCTCCCCCAATCTACCCACCCCCACCAAAACTTGAAAACCACCATTCTACTTCCTGCTTCTCTGAGTCTGACTCTTTTATATTCCACATATAAGTGAGATCATATAGTATTTGCCCTTCTGTGTCTGGCTTATTTCATTTAGTATAATGGCCTCCACAAATGACAGGTTCTAAAAAATTTTAGTCACTTTTTAAATATATGTTGCTAGCTCTTTGAGATTAGTTTACTTGTAGTAAAAAGCCTTCCTTGTGGATCTTAAATAATTCCTGGTAGGGTATGTGAGCCAGGATACTCAGATCGAGCATAGAAGAATAGACCTGGGATAAAAGATATGAAAGAGAACCTGAAAAATGGATGTACTAAGAACTGATGGGGGGGCTGGCGCTGTGGTGTAGCGGGTAAAGCCGCTGCCTGCAGTGCCAGTATCCCATATCCCTGGCTGCTCCACTTCCAATTCAGCTCTCTGCTATGGCCTGGTATAGCAATAGAAGATGGCCCAAGTCCTTGGGCTCCTGAACCCACATGGGAGACCTGGAAGAAGCTCCTGGCTCCTGGTTTCAGATTGGCGCAGCTCTGACTGTTGCGGTCATCTGGGGAGTGAACCAGTGGATGGAAGACCTCTCTCCTCTCCCTCCCTCTCTCTCTCTCTCTCTGCCTCATCTTCTCTCTGTGCGTAACTCTTTCAAGTAAATAAATAAATATTAAAAAAAAAAGAAAGAAAGAAAAGAACTGATGAGGTGGGCGTTGTGGTGCAGTAGGTTAAGGCGCCTCTTGAGACACCCATATCCAATATTGGAGTGACTAGTTGGAGTCTCAGCTACTCTGCTTCAAATCCAGCTTCCTGCTGATGCATCCTGGGAGGCAACAGATGATGGCTCAAGTCCTTGGGCCACTGCTACCCAAGTAGGAGACCCAAGTGGTTCAACTCTGGCTGTCGGAGGTATTTGGGAGTTAAAGAGTGGATGGGAGATCTCTGTCTCTCTGCCTTTCAAGTAGTTGCAAATAAATAAGTAAGTAAATAATAAATAAACGGTAGGCAATGTGACACAGTGGATTAAACTGCTGCTTGGAATACTGTACCCAATTTCATAGTGCCAGTTTGAGTCCAGGCTCCTCTGCTTCCAGTCCAGCTTCCTATTAGTTCAAACTGGGATGCAGCAGGTGATGATCCAAGTGCTTGGGCCCCTACCACCCATGTGGGAAATCCAGATGGAGCTCTGGGCTCCTGGCTTTCACCTTGTGCCTCTCTCTCTCTCTCTCTCTTTCTCTCTCTCTCTCTCATTCTAACTTTCAAGTAGATTTTAAAAAACAAATAAAAATTTACATAAACCAAAGAGAACCACAATTTTGCAGAACCCTGGTACAGCCTTAAGGGTGTAAAGAATAAGGCGAGGGGGCTGATGCTGTGGCGTAGCGGGTAAAGCTGCCACCTGCAGTGCCGACATCCCATATGGGCGCCGGTTTGAGTCCTGCCTGCTCCACTTCCGATCCAGCTATCTGCTATGGACTGGGAAAGCAATAAAAGATGGCCCAAGTCCTTGAGCCCCTGCACTTGTGTGGGAAGACCCAGAGGAAGCTCCTGGCTCCTGGCTTGGATCAGCGCAGCTCTGGCTGTTGCAGCTAACCTGGGAGTGAACCAGTGGATGGAAGACCTCTCTCTCTTTCTCTCTCTGCCTCTCCTTCTCTCTCTGCATAACTCTGACTTTCAAATAAATATTTTTTAAAAAAGAATAAAGTGAGGAATGAGTGCAACAAAGCATTTGAAGATGGTGCTGTGGGGAAGTTGGGGAGGGCCAAATCTAAAGGCAAGAAAGTGTGGTGCATACTGTGGTATACACCATCATCCCCTGTGAAGAACTCAGACACTCATACCTGTGATTATCAGGAATGTTTCCTACCGAGGATCACTAATTCCCTCCACAGGAATTGTTCTAGGCCGAGGAGGGATGTCCCTACACAATGTTTTACACCTTTATCTTCCCCAGGGTAGACTACATCCATTGACAGGTCCAAGTAGGATACAAAGATGCAGCCCCTTGCCTCAATTTGAAACACTCCCAGAAGGGTCATCCCAGTGTCAGAGCTCCTCAGGATGTTGACTGAGTCCTCTGTAGCAACTTCTCCTTCTACTCAATTCTGCTTCTTTTATTCTCTCTCAGATGTTGTTCTCAAGATCACTCCCCAATTAACTTCCTGAATGTAAATCTCCACTTCAGAGTCTGTTTTCAGGTGCAGCCAACCTATCGCAGAAAAAAAACATAATTCCCAATAATCCTATTATCAAAGTACGTGTGTGAACTTGATGCTTCAAACTGTCAAAAAATTCAAAAGGAAAGAGGCAATGCTGCCGTTGATTAAACTCCTACTTTGCAAATTGCAGTATCAGACCCGCTTAGCGGATTGGATTGACAAGATTAATTAAATGTGTTCTGGATTTGATTTGTTAAAATGAAGTTTTAAGACTATGAACTAACATGCACCTGCTTGCAAAAGTCCCATTACATATCCCTTAATTATTGCTAAGATGAAATTCTCTGGGTAAGTAGGCACCATGTATTATATAGTAATCCCTTCTCCGCGGTTTCAGTTTCCACGGTCAACCAAGGGTAAGGAGAAGGGTGAGAACAATACAAAAATGTATTTTAAGACAGAAAGGGAATGCATTCACATAACTTTTATTTCAGTATATTGTTTAAGTATCAGTCTCTTACAGTGCCTAATAAAAAATTAAACTTTATCATAGTTTTGTATATATTGGAAAAAACAGCATATGCAGGGTTTGGTACTACCAGTAGTTTCAAGGGATCTTTGAACATATGCCATACATTGGTTTCAAGTACAATATTTCTGCTGCTTTTAGGCACTCTCTTCACTTGGGGTACCCCATAAGAACAAATTTAATATCTACTATTCAAAAGAGGACCAGATTACAAGGCAAGGAGCAGGGATTTCAATTTCTCCATGTGCTGTGTGTAGGAACCTGGGCAAGTTTCTTCCTCCCTCTGGGTCTCAGGTTCATCATTCATTAAATGTGCAAATAAGGCTTAGAGTCCTTTGCAGATCCCAGATAATATTCTATTTTATCAAGCTATCTGGGGGGTTGGTGCTGTGGTGTAGCGGGTAAAGCCACCACCTGCAGTGCCAGTATCCCATATGGGCACCGGTTTGAGTCCTGCCTGCTCCACTTCCGATCCAGCTCTCTGCTATGGACTGGGAAAGCAATAAAAGATGGCCCAAGTCCTTGAGCCCCTGCCCCCGCATGGGAGACCTGAGGAAGCTCCTGGCTCTGGGCTTCAGATTGGTGCAGCTCTGGCCTTTGCAGCCAATTGGGGAGTGAACCAGCCATGCAAGACCTCTCTCTCTCTCTCTCTCTCTCTCTCTCTCTGCCACTCCTCTCTCTGTGTAACTCTGACTTTCAAATAAATAAATAAACCTTTTTTAAAAAAATATTTGGGGGCTGGCATTGTGGCACAGTGGGTTGAGCTGTGGTTTGTGACATCAGCATCCCACGTCAGGGTGTCACTTTGAATCCCAGCTGTTCTGCTTTCCTATCCATCTTCCTGCTAATGTGACCGGGAAGGCAGTGGAAGATGACCAAAGTATTTGGCTCCTACTACCCATGTGGGGAGACACAGATAGAGTTCTTGGTTCCTGGATTAGGCCTGGCCCAGCCCTGGCTGTCACAGCCATTTGGGAAATGAACCAGCAGATAGAAGATACCTCTCTCTCTCTCTCTCTGCGTGTGTGTGTGTGTGTGTGTGTGATCACTTTGCCTCTCAAATAAATAAATAGGTCTTTAAAAGATATATTTGTAGAATGGCATGTTTGTGGAAGACCCCTGAGTGGGATACTGAAGCTCTGAGCAAAGTATCGACCAAGGCTGAACTCTGGCTCCTGCTCTAGGTCCACAATGGTTATATTTCAAATACCACCACACACACACACACACACACACACACACCCCTCATCCTCTTCATGTGTTGATATTATGTGTATATTAGATATGCAAAGTCATGTGACTACAACAGTTGGCAGAATATAGGGGGGACTGGAAATTCACCAATTTGTTTAGACATGGTGAGTAGGAGCCTGTGCCTGTGGCCACTAGGAAGCATTATCATAGCCCAAGTCAAGTGATGTACAGAACAAATACCTAATGGCTTTACTGGATGATAGGAGAGAAAAAAGCAGTACTGGGAACTGAGGCACACCTGAGTTCATATGCATACCCAAAGCTGGTTCCTGCCCAGTTTGTGATGAGAATAAAAAGGGCTCAAATCTGTTCTGTGTCCTATTTTTTTAAAGATTTGTTTATTTATTATTTGAAAGGCAGCGTTACAGAGAGACAGAGGCAGAGCAGAGGCAGAGGCAGAAAGAGAGGTCTTCCATCCACTGTTTCACTCCCCAAATGCCCACAATAGCCAGGGCTGGGACAGGGTGAAATCAGGAGCTGGGAACTCCACCCAAGTCTCCTAAAGGGGTGGCAGGAACCAAATCACCTAAGCCATCACCTGCTGCCTCCCAGGGTGCACATCTGCAGTAATCTGGAATAAGGAGTGCACCTGGGACTCAAACCCAGGCACTCTGATGTGGGATGCAGGAATCCCAAGCAGCATCTTAACCACCAGGACAAACACTCACCCTGACATCAATTTTACATGGGGCAGGTAGAAACTGCCTCATTGGGAAGATGACATAAGGACAAAGACCTGAAGGGAATAAGGATGTAGTCTGCAGAGACAGCTGAAGGAAGAGTGTTCCTGACAAAGGGAATAACCAGTACAAAAGCCCTAAGATGAAAGCAAGGTTGGTGAGTGTATTAGTCTGTTTTTTGTTAATATAATGTAACATAATGAGACATAAGGGAACATCAAAACATTTGTGGAAAAATGAAATTAAAAAATTATTTTATTTTGGTGTACAATTTTTTTAAATCTTTGCATAGTTTTTTCAATATGCATTTTCCCCGAACATTCTGAAGTACCTTCATACCTGAGACTGAGTGCTTTTTAAAGAAAAAGAGATTTATTTAGCTCACAGTTTTGGAGGCTAAAAGTCCAAGATTAGGTGGTGCCATTGCTTTAGCCTCTGGTGAGGGCCCCCTTGGTTACATCACATCATAGCAGATAGTATCATGGAGGGAACACATAGGAAAGAGAGAGACCATGTGGCAAAGACAGGAAGCCAGAGCACGGGGAGGAGCTAGTCTTGCTCTTTCTTATCAACTGGCTCTCAGGGGGAACTGACTGACTCACCACCATCAGTTCCTTCTGAGGGACATTCTGTAGTGAATGAACCATTCTCCCTCTAGGCCCCACCTCTTAAAGGTCCCACCACCTCTTAACATTACTACACTGGGAATTCCACTCACAACACATTAACCCTTGTTCAGTAAACCAAATTTGAACCATCTTAATGTGTTAAGGAGCAGAGTGAGTAGGATGCAGCACAGTGAAAACGTAAAACCAGAGAACAACAGTAATACCAGATGAGGTCACAGAATCAGCTGGGCAGGGAGCACACAGATACTATGGAGTCTTCTGGCCATTGTAAGAACAAGCTTTTTCTTTGATTTGCAAAGATCAGATGGTTTTAAGCAGAGGAGTAAATGATGGTTTTAGGTTTTAACAGGATCACCCTGGCGTATTAGGAGGTAAAAAGAAGGAGACTCATGTTCAGAATGAATGCAAGGAGACCAGGAGGGAAGCTATTGTAATAATCTAGGGATTAGATAATAGCATTTTGGATATGAATAGAGGGGTGAGAATGGGTCAAATCTTGGTATGTTTTAAAGAGAGGCAGATTGGACTGGGATAAGAGAGATAGAAAAGAGTCAAAATGATGCCAAGGTTTCTGATCAAAAGAAAAAGGAGATAAGAATTTCTATTTCTGGGGGCCGGTGCTATGGCTCAGTAGGTTAAAGCCACAGCCTGCAGTGCCAGCATCCTATATGGGTGCCAGTTCATGTCCTGGCTGCTCCACTTCTGATCCAGCTCTCTACTATGGCCTGGGAGGGCAGTGGAGGATGGCTCAAGTCCTTGGGCCCCTGTACCCATGTGCGAGAGCTGAAAGAAGCTCCTGGCTCCTGACTTCGGATCAGCCCAGCTCTGGTCATTGTGGCCATTTGGGGAGTGAACCAGTGGAGGGAATACCTCTCTCTGTGTGTCTGTAACTCTGCCTCTCAAATAAATAAATACATCCTTTAAAATAAAAGAGTTCAGTTTTGAACATGTTAAGTTTGAGATGCTTATTCGATATCCAAGTGGAGATGTTAATCAGAAAGCTAGAGAGATGATTCAAGTTCAGGGGGATAGGTCCTTGTAGGGGATGTAAATTTGAGAGACAACAATGGATAGTTGATATTTAAAGCCATGAGACTGAATAGAATCAAGGAAATGGATATAGACAGAAAAAAGAGTCTGATGTGACAGGATGAGTAGCTCTGCTAACCAAATACTCAGCGAAACTGACTCTAATTAATTTTTTAAAGATTTATTTATTTATTTGAAAGTCAGAGTTACACAGAGAGAGAGGCAGACAGAGAGGTCTTCCATCGATGGTTCACTCCCCAATTGGCTGCAATGGCTGCAGCTGTGCCGATCCGAAGCCAGGAGCCAGGAGCCAGGAGCCAGGAGCTTCTTCCGGGTCTCCCACGAAGGTGCAGGGGCCATGTTCTACTGCTTTCCCAGGCCATAGCAGAGAGCTGGATCAGAAGTGGAGCAGCCAGGTCTCGAACCAGCGCCCATATAGGATGCTGGCGCTTCAGGCCCGGGCGTTAACCTGCTGCGCCACAGCGCCAACCCCTGGCTCAAATTATTTAAGAAAAAAAATCTTTAAAGCATCTTGAAATGGTTCTGAGGGCAACAGCAAATGAAGAAACTGTGGTATGTAAATGAGCTTCTCTTTCTCTCTTCCCCTCCTAGTTCTACAAGGCCAGGACTCCACTCCCAACTGCTGCAGCCAAGAATATGGGACTCCTCTCCCCCAGCTCTCAACTGGAGGACACTCTTCCCAGGAGATTAAAAGTTCTGCATTTCTCCCTTTGCCCCCACGTACTTATTACTGAGGCTAAGTCCTGGACAACTGTGGTCAAGAGATTGGGGCTCCCTTCATCTTCCCACCTCCCATTAGCAAAATGGAAGCTCTGACATGGGCATGACATGCAAAAATTTTGTACACTCAATGAGCCTTCCATGACTGAGGAAGCAGGGGTTTCACATCAAGAGCTGTAAGCTGGGGCTGCCTGAAGTGCCAGCATCCCATATGGGCGCCGGTTCAAGTCCTGACTGCTCCACTTCAGGTCCAACCCCCTGCTTTGGCCTGGGAAAGCAGTAGAAGATGGTCCAAGTCCTTGGGCCCCTATACCCATGTGAAAGACCTAGAGGAAGCTACTGGCTTTGGATTGGCATAGCTCCGGCCATTGCAGCTAATTGGGGAGTGAACCAGCAGATGGAAGACCTCTCTCTCTCTCTCTCTCTGCTTCTCCTTCTCTCTCTGTGTAACTCTTTCAAATAAATAAATAAATAAATCTTTAAAAAAAAAAGAGCTATAAGCTGAGAAGACCACAGGCTCCTGCACCTCTGCACTGAGTGTACACCTCTAGTGCTCAGCATCTAGAGTGGATGTGGATGTGTCACTTAGAAAGAATCTTGTCACTGTCTCCGCTTCCAGGTTCAGGGCCCTAGTATAGTGTTTTGTTTTTTCCTGGTTCTGGGGGCAGTGGGACCAAGAACCAGGCTGTAAAACATAACTCCCAATCAAACTAGTCTAGTTGGGTAAGACCCCATTTAAAACAGGAACAGTGTTTGATAGAGTAAAAAATTTCCCTATACCCTGTACAGAAAAGAATGCATAGGTTTTTGTGGGACTCTTGAGTTATTGGTGGACTTTCATTGCCCCATTTAACTCAGTGTCTACACCCTCTATATCAGCTAATTGCAGAGGAATTGGCTCCCATACCTGAAAATGCTTGGTATATAGATGAGTCCAGCAGGGGGAACCCGAGTGTCTGAACTGGTGCAGCAGTACAACCTGCCACTGATCCTATCTGCCAATGGACAGAGCTACAGACACCATTCTGAGATTGTAAGAGTTAGTTATAAGGAATGGGGCATAAAGATTCAGCTTGACATGACTGCAGCCATTTTGGATGGAACCACCATCTTGCCCTTTAGGTAACTCTTATGGTCATCCCAAGCCCTAGCAGGTAAACAAAGTCACTAAAATAATCTGCTTTTATTTGACAGTCTTATCTGACATTTGGAACGTCTCTTATCTGATGCCCATGAGCATCAGTGACTCATGAGCCATGCCCACTGATTGTTTGCACTGACAATTGGGCAGTGAATTGAGGCCTCGTACTGTGGATGGCAGAATAGCAATAATAATGATCTATACTAGAAAAGCCTTTCTGGGGAGCCATGATGTGGCAACAGTGGGAACAGCTACATGAACTTCAGGTTCATGTATCTGCTTATGGTAAGACCTCCACCCTCTGGGAACATGGTAGTTGATGCCTTGACTAAAGTTTGGATCTCGGTTCTGACCCAAACAACTGATCTGGCCCTGTGGGTACATAACAAGAGTGAACAACAGAATGCTAAAGTGAGATGGGGCAAGGCTAAGGAAGAATTATCCCTAAAATATGGTGACACAATGTTAGGTAATCCTTGAGTGTGCAGCTCTGCCACTTGGCACACATGCAGGGACAGATACACTGAGCCGTCCAACCTGTGAGAAATTAGCAGGTAGAGTACATTGGCCCTTTGCCAAACAAAAAGGGACACAAATGCCCTCAGTGTGTAGCTGCAGCTACTGACCTTATAAAAGCATTTCTTGCAAGAGAGTTAACTAAACTGTCACCATTGGAAGTCTAGAAAACTTTGAAAATGAATGAGGCACCCACTTTACAAAGCATGCTGTCTAAGATTGGGCTCAAATACTTGATGTGTCATGGTGCTTTCATCTGCCATATAACCCCCAGACAGTGGGAATGGTGGAGAAGGAAAAAACAACTAGGTAAAGCAACAAGTACAGGCTCTCTTAGGTAATGCCACCTTGGTCAGCTGACCTGAAGTCCTAGAGAAGAGTCAATAAATTTATTTATTTTTTAAAAAATTTATTTATTTGAAAGTCAGAGTTATATGGAGAACGGAGGGGCAGAACGAGAGCAAGAGAGGTCGGTCGGTCTTCCATCTGCTGGTTCACTCCTCAATTGGTCGCAACGGCCAGAGCTGCACTGATCCAAAGCCAGGAGCCAGGAGCTTCCTCCAGGTCTCCCATGTGGATGCAGGGGCCCAAGGACTTGGACCATATTCTACTGCCTTCCCAGGCTATAGCAGAGAGCTAGACCAGGAAGTGGAGCAGCCGGGACTCGAACAGCACCCATATGGGTTGTCAGCACTGCAGGCGGCGGCTTTACCTGCTATGCCACAGCACCGGCCCCAAGGGTCAATAAATTTAAATACCCGCACAGCTGGCATCCTGTCACTTATGAGCACCTGTGGGATCTGGCTTTGGCTTTGTGTCCAAGCTATACATGCAGCGGCTATACTGCCTGGGTTGAGACACAGACATTGTTGTTTCAGATATCACAAATGCTAAGTCCAGGGGGAGGGGACAATTAAATGAAAGCTCAAGTGGTTTGTTGCCCCAGAGTGGGTCAGCTATTTCCTGCTGCAGTGTAAGGAGTCTCTGGCCCACTTAAATTGATGCCCATTGATCCTGCTGGGCTCTGGATCCATGGGTGTGACTTGTGCTCTGAGTATGCTAAAGAAAATACTGCAGGACTCTAAAATCAGTTTATTGGTCAGGCATGCCATTTCTCTGTTAATTTTAGGAATTACTGGTGGATCCTACCTTGTTGGCCAACATGTGTGGTCTGCTCCACAGCACCAGCCCCCAGCTGCTGCTGCCATGTTGTCAAACAGAGATGATGCTATTAGCAGTATCTTCCTGGATAGTGCAGATTTGCCAATAAAAGTCTCCACTAAACATGTTTGCTTTCATTCATAACTGTGGAGTGATGATGTTTTTGCTGTTCTTTCTGCTGGAATCTGTTTTTGATTGCCATTATCATTTGCATAATCATCTTTTCTCTCTTTTTGTGCATGTTCCTCTTGCTGCTGTGGATTCTGCCTACAGGCTGGACAAATGGCTACTTAACACTCTGCCAACACAATGTTAAAAACACATGTCAGGCTCAGGGAATACCACAGAAGAAGAAGGCATGTGAGGTTGTAAGTTAGTTATAAAGAATGGGGCAGGGGCAGGCGCTATGATGTAGCGGGTAAAGATACCACCAGCCAGCATCCCATATGTGCACCAGTTTGAGTCCCGGCTGCTCCACTTCCAATCCAGCTCTCTGCTATGGCCTGGGAAGGCAGTAGAGGATGGACCAAGTCCTTGGGCCCCTGTACCCATGTGGGAGACCTGGGAGAAGTTCCTGGTTCCTGGCTCCGAATCAGCCCAGCTCCGGCCCTTGCGGCCATCTGGGGAGTAAGCCAGGGGATGGAAGACCTCTCTCTCTCTCTCTCTCTCCCTCTCTCTCTGCAACTCTGCCTTTCAAATAAATAAATAAATAAATCTTTTTTAAAAAAAGGAATGGGGAATAGAGATTCAGCTTGACATGACTGCAGCCATTTTGGATGGAACCACCATTATGCCCTTTTGGTAACTCTTATGGTCATCCCAAGCCCTCGCAGGTGAACAAAGTCATTAAGATAATCTACTGCTTTTATCTGACATTTGGAATGTCCCTTATCTGAAGTCCAGAATGTCTCTTATGAATATTAATATTTCTTGAAAAACTCCAGGTGTGTTCAATTAGCCATAACCCACCTTTGTATATACATTTTTTTCTACTGCCTTGTGATGCAGGGATCCATTTTCTCAAAGCCATCAGAGAGCATATTTCTGTCAGTAAAGCCCCCCCCCAATAAATTACATTGTGTGTAACAATAAATAAATAAAATGACAGAAGCTATTAACAGATATGCTTCATTGAAGGCATGAAAACAAACAAAAATTCAACAAGGGCCTACATCAGATATGGAAAACCTTCTAATGACCTGAATAGAAGAACACAGAGACATATTCCTCTTGGCACTATAACCATCATGACCAAACCAAGAAGTTTATTGGCAATGTTGTAAGAAAAGCCTGAACTCAACTGTGGATGTTGAATTTATCACTAGCTCTGGGTGGCTTAAACAATTCAAGAAGTGGAATTAATCACATAATATGTGAGGGTGATATGAAGGCAGCTGAAGAATTTTGGGAAACTCTAGATAACCTGATTATGGAGGAGAATTGCTTGCAAGAGCGTATCTTCAATATAGTTGAAACCTCCCTATTATGGAAATGGATGCCTTGAAAGACTTTTGTACGTAAGGAGACCAAGCCAGTGGCCCGTTTCAAGGCTTTTAAGAACAAGATGACAGTCTTGCTTGGGGGCAACGTTGCAAGCTATAAATTGAAACACTCGGAACAGTGAGAACCCAGGGGCCTTCAAGCATATCAGTAAGGACATACTGCCCACACTACAGGAACAATCAGAAGTCATGAATGGCTCAGCTCCTCATCCAAGGCACTCTCCTGAATTGTTATGCCAGTGAAATGAAGAAGTGCTGTTTGGAAGGTAATGTACCTCTCAAGAGTTTTTTAACTGTTGCAAATGCTCCCGCACATCCTCCTTTTATTGACCTTCATCCCAATATCGAAGTTGTGTTTCTCCTTTTTGATCAAACCAATGGATCAAGAAGTTCTGGCAGCTTTTAAGGCCTACTATCTGAGGAAGATCTTTGCCCAGGCTATTGTTGCAACTGAGGAAGAGACCGACACTGATGCAATTCTGGAAGGATTACACCATCTACACATCAAGAACCTTGCTTGGGCTTGGAGTGTATGCATGACATCTAGAAGAAGACACTCAAGAAGTTAGTTCCCAGGCTGATGCTGTGGCGTAGTAGGTTAGGTCTCTGCCTGTGGCACCGACATCCTATATGGGTGCCAGTTAGAGTCCAGCTGCTCCACTTGTGATCCAGCTCTGGTGATGGTCTAGGAGGGCAGTGGAGGATGGCCAAGATGCTTGGGCCCCTGAACTCACATGGGAGACCTGGAGGGCACTCCTGGCTCCTGGTTTCGGAATGGCCCAGCTCTGGCCTTTGCAGTCATTTGGGAGTGAACTAGCGGATGGAAGACCTCTCTCTGTCTCTCCCTCTCTCTGTCTGTGAATCTGCCTCTCAAATAAATAAATAAACAAATATTTAAAAAAACACATTGGGGGCCGGCGCCGTGGCTTAACAGGCTAATCTTCCGCCTTGCGGCGCCGGCACACCGGGTTCTAGTCCCGGTTGGGGCGCCGGATTCTATCCCGGTTGCCCCTCTTCCAGGCCAGCTCTCTGCTATGGCCCGGGAAGGCAGTGGAGGATGGCCCAAGTGCTTGGGCCCTGCACCCGCATGGGAGACCAGGAGAAGCACCTGGCTCCTGGCTTTGGATCGGCGCGGTGCGCCGGCCGCAGCAGCCATTGGAGGGTGAACCAAAGGCAAAAAGGAAGACCTTTCTCTCTGTCTCTCTCTCACTATCCACTCTGCCTGTCAAAAAAAAAATAAAATAAAAAATAAAAAATAAATAAAAAAACACATTGGGGGAGTGGGCCAACGGAGAGAAGACCTTTCTCTCTGTTTCTCTCTCACTGTCTATATAACTCTCTCTGTGTGTCTCTCTCTCACTAACTCTGTCAAAAAAAAAAAAACAGTTCCCAAATTCAAAAGATTTCCAAAGAATGAAGAGGTTGCAAAAATCACCAGGCTGGTGGTTAAGATGGCAAACAACTTTAACCTGGGTGTGATGAGGATGGCATTGAGGAGCTCCTGGAAGTGCTTCCTAAGGACTTGTTGGAAATGAAATTTGAATATATAGCTGAAGTGAGGGCAAGAGAAAAGGAAACTGCAGGAGAAGAAACAGAAGATTCCCCAAAAAAATTCATAGTGAAGGGTATAGTGGAAGCTTATGCAGACCTCAACAAGCTTCTTAAACATTGTGAAACATGGACTGTAACACTAACATGTTTTAATTAATAGAGAGGAAAGTTCACAATGCATTATCTGATGACAAGCAAATTTATGATGAAAAAAAAAAAAGCCAAGCAAACCACCATTGGACATACTGCTGAAAAAAGTAACACCTCCTCAAGAAGAGCCTCAGGCAGGTCCCTCAAGAAGTGTCCCAGGAGAAGACATTGTTACCACAGAAGATGTCACTTCCAGGCATTTGATTGCCTTGGAAGACCTTCCAGCAGAACAAGATGTGGGGGTGGAGGACAGTGATATGAGGATCTTGACCCTGTGTAGGCCTAGACTAACGTGTGCTTTTGTCTTAGTTTTTACCAAAAAGTTTTAAAAGTTAAAAAAACATTTTAAAAAGAAAAAAGCTTGTAGAATAAGGATATAAAGAAAGGAAATATTTTTGTACAGCTGTACAATGTGTTTGTAGGTTTTTAAAAAAGATTTATTTGAATGGTAGAGAAAGGGGGGGGAGGAATCTTCCTTCCACTGCTTCATTCCCCAAATGGCTGCAACAGCCAGGGCCAGTAGAAGATGCCCAAGTCCTTGGGCCCCTGCATCTGTGTGGGAGACTCGGAAGAAGCTCCTGGCTCCTGGCTTCAGATCAGCACAGCTCCTGCCATTGTGGCCATTTGGGGAGTGAATCAGCAGATGGAAGACCTCTCTCTCTCTCTCTCTCTCTCTCTCTCTCTCACTGCCTCTCCTCTCTCTGTGTAAGTCTTACTTTCAAATAAATAAATAAATCTTTTTTAAAAAGAGTCAAAGTTGTACAAAGGGGTCATTTGTCTCTCATCTTTTGCTACCTTATTCCCATTTTCCCATTCTGTTCATCCTTTTCACAACCACCCTAATATAAATTTTTTAGAAGATTTATATACTTTATTATTTTTCCCATTTTCCCATTCTGTTCACCCTTTTAACAACCACCCTATATAAATTTTTTAGAAGATTTATATACTTTATTATTTTTTAAAAAGCTTTTATTTAATGAATACAATTTTCATAGGTACAACTTTAGGAATATAGCGGTTTTTCCCCCCATACCTGCCCTCCCACCCCCACTCCCATTCCACCTCCTACTCCCTCTCCCATCCTATTCTTCAATAAGATTCATTTTTAATTAACTTCATATATAGAAGACCAACTCTATACTAAGTAAAGATTTCTTTTTTTAAAGATTTTATTTATGTATTCAAAAGTCAGAGTTACATAGAGAGAGGAGGAGCAGAGAGAGAGAGACAGAGAGAGAGAGAGAGAGAGAGAGAGAGAGAGAGAGAGAGAGAGACAGGTCTTCCATCCGATGGTTCACTCTCCAACCGGCCGCAACGGCTGGAGCTGCGCCGATCTGAAGCCAGGAGCCAGGAGCTTCTTCTTCCAGGTCTCCCACGCGGTGTAGGGGTCCAAGGACTTGGGCCATCTCCTACTGCTTTCCCAGGCCATAGCAGAGAGCTGGATAGGAAGTGAAGCAGCCGGGACTAGAACCAGTGCCCATATGGGATGCCAGTGCTGCAGGCCAGGACTTTAACCCACTGCGCCACAGCGCCAGCCCCCTACTAAGTAAAGATTTCAACAGTTTGCACCCACACACATACACAAAGTATAAAGTACTGTTTGAGAACAAGTTTTACAGTTAATTCTCATAGTACAACTCATTAAGGACAGAGGTCCTACATGGGGAGTAAGTGCACAGTGACTCCTGTTGTTAATTTAACAACTGGCACTCTTACTTATGACGTCAGTGATCACCCAAGGCTCTTGTCATGAGCTGCCGAGGCTATGGAAGCCTTTTGAGTCCACAAACTCCATCAGTATTTAGACAGGGCCCTAAGCAAAGCAGAAATTCTCTCCTCTCTTCAGAGAAAAGTACATCTTTCTTTGATAGACACTTCTTTCCACTGAACCACCCTATATAAATAACAAATCTGATTATACTTCTGTTATTTCTTTTGCACAAATGAGCACATAGGTTTTCTTGTATTTCTTTTTCTTTCATGAATGGTAATGTGCTATTCTTTTGTACATTACTTTTTTCACCTAACAGTATGTCATAGAAATCAAATCAAGGCAGTTCATCGCTCTTTCGTTCTTTTTACAGCTGTATAGAACATGTGACAGACTCTAAAGTTGCTCCATGATCTCTACCTCCTAGTATCCACACCCTTATGCAATTCCATTCTCTTGAGTGTGGGAGTGGTTTGTGAATTGCCACTAACCAATAGATCATGAAAATATGATGGAATGTCACTTCCATGATTATGTTGCATGACATTGTCACTTTCGTCTTGTTAGCAGGCTCTCTATATTGAGTCCTTTCCTGCTAGCTTTGATGAAGGAAGCCAACATATGGAGAGGTCCATATGGCAAAGAACTGCAGGAAGCTTTCAGCTGTTAGAGAACAATTCTGGCTGACAGCCAACAAGTAGCTGAGGGTCTTCGTCTAACAATCTTCAAGGTACTCAATTCTGCCAACAACCATATGAGTTTGGAAGATCATCCTTCCCCAGTTGAGCCTCAAGTGATTCCCAGCCTTGTTGAACACCTTGATTACAATCTTATAAGGGACCCTGAAGTAGAAGGCCCAGTTAAGATATGCTGGGGGTCCTGACCCACCGGATCTGTGAAATAATAAATATGTGTTTGTGATCATTTATTATTTATTATTGCAGAATATATATAACTAAAAATACTTCATTGCTTGGACATGGCATGGTTTATTTGACCACTCTCCTGTGTGTGAGTATTTAGGTTGTTTCCAATATTTCAAAATTTCTTTTTGTACATGGTTATATAGTACTTTGGGAAATCAGAGAGCAACTCTCTCCCTTTTATCAGACCTCCAGAGCTCAAGATAAGGTTCAGAAATTATATTCAAGGTACCAAGGGTTTTGAAATAAGCCCATTAAGTGAAAGGTCTATGTGAATTAATTAGTCAGTTCCTAACTTTAAAACTCTGAGTACCATGGCTTAGTTCACCTTGAAATGGTATAAGAAAAATGTTTAAGGAATCACGCTGACTAGGAGTGAGACTTGGAGTTAATAAGATCTGAGTTTGGGGCCGGCACTGTGGAACAGTAGGTTAATCTTCTGCCTGTGGCCCTGGCATCCCGTGTGGGTGCTGGTTCGAGTCCCAGCTACTCCTCTTCTAATCCAGCTCTCTGTTATGGCCTGGGAAAGCAGTAGAAGATGGTTCAAGTGTTTGGGCCCCTGCACCCACATGGGAGACCCAGAAGAAGCTCCTGGCTCTTAGCTTTGGATTGGCTCATCTCCGGCTATTGTGGCCATTTGACAGAAGACCCTTCTTTCTGTTTCTCCCTCTCACTATCTGTAACTCTATTTCTCAAATAAATAGATAAAATCTTTAAAAGAAAAAAAAATCTGAGTTTGAATCCTAGATTTGCGCCTTACTAGGAAAGTGAACTCAGTAAATTTACTGAAACTCTCTGAGGCTTAGCTTTTTCATCTACAAGAAAACAGAAATAATAAAGTCTTTTTATGGTGGTTATTGTAAGGGTTAAATATGGTATCAAATATATAGTTCTGAACATACAGAAGACTTATTGTAAGTTACTTTGTGTCTCCTCCTTTCTTTTCTCATCCCCTCTCATTAATCAAGGAGAAAAGAATAAGAATAGAAATCACAGAAATAAGTAATAAAATAATTACACATATTCTGGGCCTTTGGGAACCATCTCAAGAATTTACATAAAGTTAATCATAGAAATGGTGTTCTTGCTTGAAATACCTTTCCTTTTCTCTCTGCTTCTCTTACCTTTCTTTTATCCAAATTTATTTGACACTCACAACCTATGCCACAAACACAAAGCCCTTAATCATTTTTACATATTTATTCAATAAGAATTTATTGAACACCTAATACTTTGCTGGCATCATTAGCATAGCCACACTCTATACAAGGTCATAGCATGAAAGGGATTTGGATACAACTTTGTCAAACATCAGACTTTTATGGATCAGAGGAACTAGTCCAGAAGAAGGAAATCAGTTACCCAAAATCCCATAGCAAATTAATAGCAGAATGATGATTAGAACTCAGGTTTCCTGACACTTGAGTCAATGCTAATCCCACAATTTGTGGTGGCTCTTCTGGTTCTTTTTTATACAGTCCGTAAGTTTACCAAAGAACCTTTGTGAGAAGAGCAAAACAACCTAAAATTAGTAAGTAGCTAACAGCAGGCTGGCTGCCCAGGGCAACGTACTGTTGATGGATGGTGAGATTTCGACAGATGGATTTCTCCATCCCTTTCCAAACTCTAGCTAGTTGATAAATGAATCACTTATTTGTCCCTATTCTGACAGGATTTTTTTTCTGTCTCCTCTGCCCTCCCTGCACTCAGGCTAGGCTCATTAGAGGAATGAAAGAACCCTTAGATATTTGGGCCTGCATCTTGGCTTCTTGCCTCCAACTCAGAAGCCAACAGAACACATTCTGGTTAAGAACAACTCTTTGGGGGCTGGCACTGTGGCCATAGAAGGTTAAGTCTCTGCAGGCAGTGCCGGCATCCCATATGGGTGCCAATTCGAGTCCCAGCTGCTCCTCTTCCAATCCAGCTCCTTGCTAATGCAAAATCAGTGGAAGATGGCCCAAGTCTTTGGGCTCTTAACACCTACATGGGAGACCCAGAAAAAGCTCCTCGCTCCTGGCTTCGGCCTGGCCCAGCCCTAGCTGTTATGGCCATTTGGGGAGTGAACCAGTGGATAGAAGATCTCTCTCTCTCTCTCTCTCTCTCTCTTTCTCTCTTTGTATTTCTACCTTTCAAATAAATAAATAAATCTTTAAAAAAAAATAAAAGGACAGCTCTCCAATGTATAGACTTGTTTACAACAAAACTGCTTTCTGGGACCCATAGTTGTTGTAGGAAGAAACATGGAAGCATGAATCCTGGTCCATCTCTGGGCACCAAATTCAATTTAATTCAATTCAAAAAGAGTATCTTTAATGTTCCAGTCACTGTCTTATCTCCATGGATATAGCAATTAGCACAACACTGTTTCTGTCTTCAAGGAACTTACAGTGTAGTCAAGTTCACTGTCATGATCACAAACCATTATGATACAAGGAAATTTGAAACAGGTGCTATAAAAGAAGTCCAACTAGTCTACTGTAGAGGGAATAATTATTTTTCCAGTAAGACAAATAGAATTGGCTTTTAAAAAGCTTATATTTTAGTTAGTTCCTGAAGGATAAGTGTTTTAGCAATTAAAGAATAAGTAGGAGACATTTTGGCCTTAAGAATTGCAAGAGACAAAGGCCAGGAGTGACCTAGCTCCAAAAAGACATTACAGGAGTTTAAGATGAGTGGAGAAATATTGTATAAGATGACTCTAGCAAGGTCAAATCATAGATAACTATGTTCATGTGTTTGGGTTTAAATCTGTAGGTAGATTTTTGGGAAAAAGAATGATGTAATTCAAATTCTGTTTTAAAAGAATAATTCTGACAGCAATGTGGGGCTTGTTTTTTTTTTTTTTTTTGTTTTTGACAGGCAGAGTGGATAGTGAGAGAGAGAGAGAGACAGAGAGAAAGGTCTTCCTTTTTGCCGTTGGTTCACCCTCCAATGGCCGCTGCAGCCGGCGCATCTCGCTGATCCGAAGCCAGGAGCCAGGTGCTTCTCCTGGTCTCCCATGGGGTGCAGGGCCCAAGCACTTGGGCCATCCTCCACTGCCTTCCCGGGCCATAGCAGAGAGCTGGCCTGGAAGGGGGACAACCGGGATAGAATCCGGCGCCCCAACCGGGACTACAACCCGGTGTGCCGGTGCCGCAAGGCGGAGGATTAGCCTGTTAAGCCATGGCGCCGGCCAGCAATGTGGTGCTTGTAGTACCAGACAAGACTAGAAGTAGGAAGAAGCTATTGCAAAAGTATGAGTGAGAGATAATGATGGTCTGGGCTAGGACAATGGCAGAAGAGATGTAAGAAAGGAACTAGATTACCAAGATACTGTGGAAGTAGAATGGATGGAACAGGCAAATTAGTTTACTGCAGCTAGAAACAAAGAGAAAGGAGCTAAGGAATTTCATCTGCAGTACAAATTGAACCACAATTAGTCAAAGTAGGGAATTAAGAGGAGAAACAAGTTTGGGAGGTGGAAAGATGATAGAAATGATGAATTTAAGGATCCTATAATATATCCAAGTGAACATTTTGTGGTCAGCTGATAGGCACAGAGGTCTGAAGCTCAGGAGAGAAAGATAGGCTGGAAGTCAATATCTGAGAGTCATCCAAACATACTAAATAACTGAAGTCATTATATGACATCAGCCAGAAGGAGAGAATGAACTAAGAAAAGAATGGACCCAAGAATGCAGTATTCAATAATTGCCCAAAACTTGGGCCTGAACTCATCTTTCTGTTATACACAGGAATATGAGTATATAAATTCATATGAGTGGGGCCGGCACCGTGACTCACTTGGTTAATCCTCTGCTTGTGCCACCGGCATCCCATATGGGCGCCAGGTTCTAGTCCCGGCTGCTCCTCTTCTAGTCCAGCTCTCTGCTGTGGCCTGGGAAGGCAGTGGAGGATGGCCCAAGTGCTTGGACCCCTGCACCCGCATGGGAGACCAGGAGAAGCACCTGGCTCCTGGCTTCAGATCGGCGTAGCTCCAGCCGTAGCGGCCATTTGGGGGGTGAACCAATGGAAGGAAGACCTTTGTCTCTCTCTCTCTCACTGTCTATCTCACTGTCTATCTGTCAAATAAAAAAAAAATTCATATGAGTGAAAAGTTATGAAGGGAAATTTTACTTTCTCCTTTCCATAATTGGTTACTCAAAATTTTTTCCACAAGCGTTAATTACTCTTGAAAATGGAAAACAATGCATTGTGTCGAAAGAACACATTATAAAATTTTTGAAAACAATAATATGTTTTCACCATTGTGACATACTATTTTTACTTCTCTATGTTTCTTTCCAGTCTCCATCAGTATAGTATATAAAGATGTGCTTACACAGTGCTCACATACAATTTTTGTCCTTTATTAAATTTAGTCTTCCATTTTTTTTAGATTTATTTATTTAAATTATTTATTTATTTATTTGAAAGGTAGAGTGACAGAGAGAGGGAGAGACAGAAAGAGATCTTCCATCTGCTAGTTCATTCCTCAAATGGCCACAATGGCCAGGGCTGGGTCAGGCCAAAATCAGTAGCCTGGAACTTCATTTGGTCTCTCACATGGGTGACAGGTACTCAAACACTCAGGCCATCTTCTGCTGTTTTCCTAGGCACATTAGAAGGCAGGTGGATCAAAAATGGAACAGCTGAGACTCAAACCAGTATTCATATGAGATGCCAGCATTGCAGGCAATGGCTTAATCCATTAACCCACTATGCTACATGCTGGCACCTATTTAATTTATGTACTGAGCTGTCATTTCCTGACTTCCCCCTTAACAAATCAACTTTTTCTCCAAATGCAACTTCTATTTGAATTCTACTCCTCTGTGTTGTCCAACTCTGGACAGAGTAACAATGGCTGCTCTCCCATAATTATAGATTCACAGCTAAATCTGATAGATAACACTTTCTGTTTCAGTAGAAAGTATAAATCTAAGTATGAATTATTATTATAGTAATAATTATATAATACCAATACTTGACTACGTTACCAGTCATAAGCAAAAGTGACAAAGGGATTGGAGAAACATAATATGATCACCCCTGTAAGTTCAAATTGCCTAAAGAAATAGATTTATTTTTCCATTTTAAGACTGACACTTCTGTCTGAAGCTGTATTTGATGGTGTATAGTGCTTGGGCCCTTGCACATGTGGGAAATCTGCAAGAAGCTCCTGGCTCCGGATCGGTACAGCTCTAGCTGTTGTAGCCATTTGGGGAGTTAACCAGCAAATGGAGGATCTCTCTCTCTCTCTCTCTCTCTCTCTCTCTCTCTCTCTCTTTACCTCTGCCTCTCTGTAACAATACCTTTCAAATAAATAAATCAATCTTTAAAAAATGTTTCTGGAAGGCTGTGGTGCAAGATCAATTTTGCTGGCTAAAAAAATTGGGGACTCTGGAACTAAAGAGAGTGCACAGCTCTTCTTAAAATGGAAGGTTTTTATGTGAACTATTAAATGGAAATTGATTTGGACAAGACATATGTTTGTGTGTACAAAGCAAAGAACAACACAGTGACTCCTGGCAACCAACCAAACTAACCCAGGGTAATCTGAGGAAAGGTTACTCATGTCCAGGGAAACAGTGGCATAGTTTCTGTCAAATTCCAAGGCAACCTTCCTGCTAAGGCCATTGGATACAATATCCATGTGATGCTATATCCCTCAAGGATTTAAACTATTGAAAAGGAGATAAATAAAGTTAGATTTGGAAAGAAAAGAAAAGAAATCCCAATTCTTTAGCTTGACACCCTTGGCCTTCCATGACCTATTCTGAATCTGTTCCAGTCTTATCAGCTGTTACTTGTCCTCATACACCTAATAACAGATCCCTATTTATGTCAT
This sequence comes from Lepus europaeus, assembly GCF_033115175.1. NCBI lineage: Eukaryota > Metazoa > Chordata > Mammalia > Lagomorpha > Leporidae > Lepus > Lepus europaeus. Next base: position 81,164,631 of record NC_084850.1, read on the forward strand.
GTTATTCTTTGTGGAATGCCATTTCCTAACTTTTCAGACATTTATCTTGCCTAAGCATTTTATATACAAAATATCTTAAATAATCCTCCCAATAGTCTGATGTGGTAGGCACAATTATTACTCATCCACATTTCCCATCTTTATAGCTCCCATTTTTATAGATGAGGAAACTGCTGCTTAACTGGGTGAAATAGCATGGCAAAAGATACAGAGGTAGTTAGTGATGGCACTGGGATTTGAACCCAATTTAGTTTCATTCTTGAATCCATATGGTACTAAAATACATCGTTGGGGGCTGGCACTGCGACATAGTGGGTTAAGCCACCATATGCAGTGCTGACATCTCATATGGGCACCAGTTCAAGTCCCAGCTGCTCCACTTCTGATCCAGCTCTCTGATGATAGCCTGGGAAAGCAGTAGAAGATGGCCCCAGTCCCTGGACCACTGCCAGCCACATGGCTTCAGCCTGGCCCAGCACTGGCTGTTGCAGCCATTTGGGGGAGTGACCCAGCAGACCTCTTTCTCTCTCTCCATTTCTCAGTAACTCTGCCTTTCAAATAAATAAAACAAATCTTTAAAAATATATGTATTATTATTGGACCTACCAGCATTCTCCAAGGACTAAATTAAACAGGAATCTGTGCTTTACAAAAGACCCAGTTTTACTCTGTTAATCTGTAATCTGTGGCCATTGAAGTCAGGTTCAGGCCCTTGCTTGGTGGTGGGAAATAGATCATGACATTTGCCCTTTCATTCCTTTGCTATCCTAACAGTTTATGTGTTCAGGTTTTAAAAGGCAGGCACTTGAGGAAGGTGCTAATTTTCTCCCATATACTTTGCCTCCAATTAAGATATACTCTTATCAAGTAAATGCTGGTAATTTCTTTGTAGTCATGTGGTCTCCATATCTAGAAATGATTAAATTAGGGAAAGAGAGCAGTGTTTTTTCCCCTCAAATATGCTTTTCAAAGAAAATAGAACTATTAAACCCTTTCCAGAATGTACACTGTGTGCATAGTGGAAATACAGTATACATACTGGAATATTGAACCATTGAATTATCTCCAGTATACAATTAAAAGACATTCACTTAAGAAATGTGAATAACTTCCCTGTACCTTAGTTGCCTCATCTTTAAAAAGGACTAATAATATTACCTACACTATACATTTATTATCAGGACTAAATTTATAAATACATGTAAAGTGACAAGCATATAATAAGAGTTAATATTTCTTAAACAATATCACATTTATATTGTATAACGTATTTTAGGACTATATTTTGGTTTTTTTTTAAAGATTCATTTATTTATTTGAAAGGCAGAGAGAGAGAGAGAGAGAGAGAGAAAATGAGAGAGATCTTCCATCCGCTGGTTCACTCCCCAAATGGCTGCAATGGCTGGAGCTTGGCCTATCCAAAGCCAGGAGCCAGGAGCTTTTACTGGGTCTCCCACATGAGTGCAGGGGCCCAAGATTTAGGCCATCTTCTACTGTTTTCCTAGGACACAGCAGAGAGCTAGATCAAAAGTGGAGCAGCTGGGACTCGAACCAGCGTCCATATGAGATACCGACACTGCAGGCCACGGCTCTACCTGCTAAATCACAACATCGGCCCCTTAGGGCTGTATTTAAAGAAATACAGACAGCTACATATATGTGAACTAATAAATTAATGTGATTTTTCTCACCTACGGGACTGGCTAGAATCTTCTAGAGTAATTCCAAAGTGAGAGAACCCTTCTCCTCAAGTCTCTCAATGTCAGATAAGTGGCCATAGAGCAATATTAGCTGCATTTATGGACAGAGGTTCCAGTGACATGCTGGGCAAAATTGTATCAACATTTGCTAAATATTTGTTGTGAACTACTCATGTTGTGGCACTGAATCCTTTGGCCCTCAAGCTGTTATTCAGCTCTTTAGGGAATACTTTAAAAGAAAAACCTTTTTGGGGCAGGTGCTGTGGCATAAGGAGTTAAACCTCCACCTGCAGTGCCACCATCCCATATGGCACCAGTTCGAGTCTCGGCTGCTGCACTTCTGATCCAGCTCGCTGCTAATGGCCTGGGAAAGCAGTGGAAAATGGCACAAGTGTTTGGGCCCTGCATCTGCATAGAAGACCCAGAAGAAGCTCCTGGCTCCTGGCTTCAGATAGTCCCAGTTCCGGCTGTTGTGGCCATTTGGGCCACAGATGAAAGATCTCTCTCTCCACCTTTCCCTCTCTATAACTCTGCCTGTCAAGTAAATAAATGAATCTTAAAAAAAAGAAAACCCTTCTTTTGCATTACTACAAAGTCAAGGTTGAAACAAGAACAAAACAGCAGTGGCTCCTGTGTTCATGCTGCTGCTGTTTTTAAGGATATTTAAATTACTTATATGTTTGTGAAAATGCACCCCAATACACTTTTTAAAATAATCTCAAGTTTTGAAAATTAACAAGTAAACAAATGCCATTTAAACTCAGAATTTTCCAGTATTTAAGATGGAGTAAAGTGATGTTGCTTCCCTTGTTCATTGTGATCAAGAGAAACTACAGTGTTACAGGGAACCAATCCTGAAATCATTGAAAACACATTATTGTTCTTGAGTGGGGCCTTTTTATAACTTTTCTAGTCACTGTCGAGCTTGATAACATTTATGACAGTTAAATATGAAAGCAAATAATTGAGCTCCATGATTAACTACTCTAATTTTAAAATTTTTCATTGAGTGATGCTTTGTGAAAACCACAACCCCAAGCAACCATAAAATTAGGCAAGATATTTTTTATCTGAACCTGAGAAGATAGCCACATGAGCTGCTTGGTAATAGCAGAGTCTGAAGAAACAAATTTGCATCCCCTTTTACATGGAGTGAAATAAAATGTTGTATGTCTCTTGACTGCCTACCGAAGTCATAAATGTTGGAGGCATTTGAAGTATAAGAAACCTTCAGAAGCAGCAGTCAGCACCAAATTGTTTTTACTGCATACTTCCTCACTCTCAGGCAGAATGGAACAATCAGCTACCATTTGCCATTAAGTACAAGGCTGCAATCATGCACGTTGTTCTATGTAGAATCTACTATAATAATCATTACCCTATAATTCTGAGTGCATTAAGACAGACACAAATTTGGAAAGATATGACAGGCAATATCCACTTTTTAGGCATAAGAGCTTTAGTGTGGCTTTAGTAAGTAAGGATAAAAGCAGATGTTGGACTTCTGTGATTTCTTATCTTCCCCAGTACCTAGTTATGGACATGGTAAAAATCATGTGACCTCACAATCAAAATATATTAACTGACCACAGATATCTATCAGTTAGGTAATTATTAAAAGCAAAATATATGTTCAGTCTGTGCTAGGCTCTGAGTGGGGGAGATGCAGAGAAAATATAATTCCTGCCATAAAACACTGATATGATTGAACACACAATTCACATGCATGAAATAAAAGCCAATAACATATTTTAAAGGAATAAATTATGTGCTGCAGCTTATACACAGCAATATTAGTTCACAGAACAGAAATACTTATGGGTTCTTGGACTGGACTGGATAGGATCTTAGGGCCAACAGGGGAGACAACATTCCAGGAAAGGAAAATAAAATAAATGAACAGAAGGAAAACTGGATTAGCAGGACTGACAGAAATAAAAAGTAGAAAACTAAGTCAAATAAAGAGATAATGTAAGGGGTGGCGTTGTGACATAGTGGGATAAGCCTCTGCTTGACACACCCACATTCCATATTGGTGTGCCTGATTTGAGTTCCAGTTACTCTGCTTCCAATCCAGCTTCCTACTAATGCTCCTGGGAAGGCAGCAGCAGATGTCCCAAGTACTTGGTGCCCTTCCACTCATATGGGAGACCAGGGTGAAGTTTCTGGCTTCTGGCTTCACTCTGGCCCAGACCTGGCTGTTGGGGTCACATGGGGAGTTAACTAGCAAATGGAAGATATATATATATATATATATATATATATATATATATATATATCTTCTCTCTGTCACTCTGCCTTTCAAATAACTATATAAATATTTTTTTGACAGGCAGAGTTAGACAGTGAGAGAGAGAGACAGAGAGAAAGGTCTTCCTTCCATTGGTTCACCCCCAAATGGTCGCTACGGCCAGCGCACTGTGCCGATCTGAAGCCAGAAGCCAGGTGCTTCCTCCTGGTCTCCCATGCGGGGGTGCAGGGCCCAAGCACTTGGGCCATCCTCCACTGCCTTCCCGGGCCACAGCAGAGAGCTGGACTGGAAGAGGAGCAACCAGGATAGAACCGGCGCCCCAACCGGGACTAGAACCTGAAGTGCCGGCGCCGCAGGCGGAGGAGCCTAATGAGCCACGGCGTCAGCCTATATATAAATAGTTTTTGAAAAGAGAAACAATAGGGGGCCAGCACTGTGGCATAGTGGGTAAAGCCACCACCTGCAGTGCAAGCATCCTATACGGGTGCCAGTTCGAGTCCCGGGTGCTCCACTTCCAATCCAGCTCTCTGCTAATGCGCCTGGGAAAGCAGTGGAAGATGGTCCAAGTCCTTGGGCCCCTGCACCCACTGCACCCATGTGGGAGACCCAGAAGAAGCTTCTGGCTCTTGGCTTCAGATAGGCCCAGCTCCAACCATTGTGGTCATTTGGGGAGTAAACCAGAGGATGAAAGATATAGGGCGCATGTCCCAAAGAGTAACCCCAGAACACAACAGCAGCTGCAGCATATGACCTCACAATATAAGCAATTAGAAATGCATATATTGAGCCCTACTCAGACTTGCTGAATCAGAAACTCCAGGGATGATACTCAGCATCCTGTCTTTTTTTTTTTTTTTTGACAGGCAGAGTGGACAGTGAGAGAGACAGAGAGAAAGGTCTTCCTTTGCCATTGGTTCACCCTCCAATGGCCGCCGCGGCCAGCGCACCACGCTGATCCGAAGGCAGGAGCCAGGTGCTTCTCCTGGTCTCCCATGCGGGTGCAGGGCCCAAGCACTTGGGCCATCCTCCATTGCACTCCCTGGCCACAGCAGAGAGCTGGCCTGGAAGAGGGGCAACCAGGACAGAATCCGGTGCCCGGACTGGGACTAGAACCCGGTGTGCCGGCACCGCAAGGCGGAGGGTTAGCCTATTGAGCCACAGCGCCAGCCAACATCCTGGCTTTCAACAAGCCCTCCAAGTGGTTTTGATCCATGGTAAGTTTAGAACCACTGATACAGAGGAGTGGAGATAAAATCACTGATGAAGAAAAAAAAAGGTTTATAATAACATATTTGCCCCAGGCAGAGGGTGTTTTACCTGATGTAGTAGGAAATAAGTTGCTGGAGTTTTAGAGAAAGGAAGTGAGTATGATTATTTTGGCAATGATCAACCAAGAAGGTCAAAGTCAGAAGGAAGCTATTGCAGTAATTCAGACAAAGGATAATAAGGGCCTAGCCTTAGAGGCATCAGAAATGGACAGAACTTGCATTACAGGCATTATGTTGAGCCCTTTACACTAGTTTACTTAAACTTCACACAAATCTTATGAGATGAGTACTATTATCATTCCTTTTTGACAAAAGACAAGGCTTGGAAGCAGAGAAATTCTGGGTCTGAGGGAAAAAGAGTGATTAGGTTATAAGATAAAGCCTAGGATTTAAAGCCTGGGAACTTTTCTGGTCTCTCTATTGTCCTGAACTCTTTAGCACATCCTCCTTCTGTTTTCCTGAATGCATATACCTCTTCCTACTTCTGTTTCTGTACTTGACAAACTTAAGACCTCCAACCTCATTAATAACCAGGGAAATGGGAGTTTAAGACAAAATACATTGGAAAGCTTTTTAAAATATGAGAAATATGGTCAGTACACTTTCTAATTCAGTTCACTGTTTGATTCAAAATTTTAATAAAGCATATAATTATCTCAATTATGGATACATAATAGATGGGTACAGCTCAATATATAAATGATTCAAAGTTCACATATTTTTAAATGCTAATAAATACACCAGGATTTCAGAATATAAAAATAGCACCATGTGTAGGGAGTCTGTGAAACCATCCTCAGTTTCAGTGATTAGCTAGGAGGACTCACAGGACTTAAAAGATAGTTGTAATTATAGCAACAAAATGATTTAAAGCAAAATCATCACAGGGAAGAAGTGCATGAGGTAAAATCTGGAGAAAACCAGGCACAAGTTTCTTAGAGTCCTCTCCAGATGGAATCATACAGGATTGCTCAGTTCCTCCAGTTCTGAATTGTGACAACACATCTGAGGTGCCCTTTAGAGATTCAGTGCCAAAGGTTTCTATTTGGGGCTGCATAGCATGTACCAAGATTTCAGAGCTCCGGCCGGCACCGCGGCTCAATAGGCTAATCCTCCGCCTAGCGGCACCGGCACACCGGGTTCTAGTCCCGGTCGGGGCACCGATCCTGTCCCGGTTGCCCCTCTTCCAGGCCAGCTCTCTGCTGTGGCCAGGGAGTGCAGTGGAGGATGGCCCAAGTGCTTGGGCCCTGCACCCCATGGGACACCAGGATAAGCACCTGGCTCCTGCCATCGGATCAGCGCGGTGCGCCGGCCGCATCGCGTCTACCGCGGCGGCCATTGGAGGGTGAACCAGCGGCAAAAGGAAGACCTTTCTCTCTGTCTCTCTCTCTCTACTGTCCACTCTGCCTGTCAAAAATAAAAAAAAAATTAAAAAAAAAAGATTTCAGAGCTCCAGAAGGGAGGTAGATGTTCAGGCCATTGTGCAGTTTAGGTACAACAAGCCACCTTTATCTACTAGAGAATGATGGGAACCCTTCGGAAGTCCAAGTTCCCGGACAGATGCCGAAGTCCAACCGTGCAAATTGCTAAATATAGTAGTCTATGTTCTGCTACATTAACCCTTTCTGGCACACAAAGTATGCTGGAATGACAGAATACCAAAAACTAGTACTGTGATTTCTAGTTCATATCAAATCTGCTTAATTCTAAAGTCTTAGAGGTTTTGGTGACTGCAGGCATTTTGGTGAATAAAAGTACAAAATCAATGATAACTTCATGATGCTATCTAAATAAGTTCCTAATTGCCTTCTCTCTGCTTAACAACTTGTCTGGACAGGTGATAACACATTTGATTATTGTTATTCTCTTTCTCTCTGATATTTTAAAGAGACTGACCTGCCTTAAAACAATAATCCAGATTTATCCATAATATTCTGTTATGTTTACCCAGTATGATTTCTCTGCAAATTTGATTATTAAACGTGCAATGAAGTTTAAAGGCAAAGGAAAATACCTTTTGGAACCAGTTTCCACTAAATGACATATTTGCTTCAGTGAATACGTTTTTTAGTGCTGGATGCTATTGAGCTTCTAATGAATGACACATACAGATAAAGTCATCTGTTATCAGTTTCATTCCTCCTAGCCTCTAATATCAACCTTTGGGAGACATTAAATGTCCAGAAGATTGCCATCACTACCTGCTGTCATCAAAGCCGTTTTAAAAAATCCAAATGCATATTCATATCCATGTTATCCAATGAGTCAAATCAGCACTGTAGCTCTCATTACAGCACATTACTAGACAATATTCATTTAGTGTACTCCCACTCCATACCTACCAAAGTGAGGCAATTTATTTGAGATGTCTTGGACACATTTCCATTCTTTCAGGCTACTGATTCTGAAGTACAACATAAACATCATTTAATAGGAAAAGTACAATATCGTAAGGTAAAAATTGTTGGGGCTAGAAAAGACATTTTTTTTTAGAGAGAGATCTTCCATCTGCTGGTTCACGCCACAAATGGCAGCAATGGCTGGGGCTGGGCTGGGCTGAAGCCAGGAGTCAGGAGGTTCCTCCAGATATCCCATGTGGATGCAGAGGCCCAAGTACTTGGGCCCTCCTCCTCTGCTTTCCCAGAGCACATTAGCAGGGAGCTGGATGGGAAGTGGAGTAGCTGGGTCTCAAACCAGCACCCTATGGAATGCCAGCATCCCAGGCTGCAGCTCAACACACTATGCCACAGCACCAGCCCTAGAAAATGCTTTCAAAATCATCTGCTTTGTTTACAGATGAGGCAACTGACTCAAAGAGATGAAGCAATTGGTCCAAGGTCATGCACAGCTGTGACTTGAACCTAATTCTTTCATTTCCAAATTGGATACTCAGTCTACAATGCCATGCTTGTACCACTCATATCTGGTATATGCTAAAGAAAGTGAGGAGAAACATACTATGCCAAGAGGCAATTTCACAAAGAGTTAGGGGGGAAGAAAGCATTACTTGTTCAATCATCATTGTCATCCCCTGATTCTTCTTTGATCGTTTCTGTTTATATTTATTTTGGGTATGTTGTGTGTTATGGGTTCTGGTGTCAAACACCCAAACGTGTCTACTTATCCTGAAACCCCAATATAATATCCTCTCAATATCTAAATTCAAATGTCCTTGTAGGCAAAATAATACATTACTGTGAAAACCCTCTATGCATTAAAACAGTGCCAAGGGGCCAGCACTGTGGTGTAGCGGGTTAAAGCCCTGGCCTGAAGTGCCAGCATCCCATATGGGCGCCGGTTCTAGTCCTGGCTGCTCCTCTTCTGATCCAGCTCTCTGCTGCGGCCTGGGAAAGCAGTAGAAGATGGCCCAAGTCCTTGGGCCCCTGCACCCATGTGGGAGACCCAGAAGAAGCTCCTTGCTCCTGGCTTTGGATCTGCGCAGCTCCAGCCGTTGTAGCCACCTAGGGAGTGAACCAGCGGATGGAAGATCTCTCAGTCTCTACCTCTCTCTGTAACTCTGTCTTTCAAATAAATAAAATAAAATCTTTAAAAAAACAGTGCCAAACACTCCAAGACACTTTAAATAATGTTGATTATATTAAATAGCAATTATTTTTGACAAATGTTGTAACACAAAGTTTGGTATCTGCATCAGGAATGGAACAGTGACAAAATAAATAAATACTTTCCAGCTATGGACAGTTGGCTTGGAATGTGTCTATTCAAACAATTTATTAAAAGCAAGGATGGAAATAATTATTAAACAGAAACAACCATAAAGCTACTTACCTTTCAAGCTGGTTAAAAGACTTTTAATCACACTTAATTTATATTCAGTACTGTTGGTGCTGTTTGACTAAATAATTGAATAAAACATTATAAGTTTATTTTTTTCTTATTTACATTTTATTGTTTGCCTGACATATTGTTATTCTTTGAAGACATCAGATTCTAACTTACTTGGAATAGCCAAAGGACTCTTACTAGGCAGGAAGACATATTTAAGATTTTGTGGAGTGTGCATCTGTTAAGGCAACTGTAGAGTAAGTACATTTTGTGTACTTAACAAAAAGATGCAAACATAGTTGTTAATCCTCATTGAAATCCTATGACTGGAAATGGTGTTATACATATTTTGGACAAAGTTGTTTGCTTTTTCATTTGATCAAGGATTCCATGACTCAATACTTTTTGAAAAGATGATTCTACACTTTTACAATGCTATGGCTAAAACTAACAGGATTATTTCACTAGACTCCTCTAATGACCTGAAGCATAAGAATGAAATGATTAAAAACTCTTTTTAAGACCTTCCAATAGGAAAATACTCTCTCCCTTTCCATGCTCTGAATTGACTATAGTTTTGAGCACCTAACTCATAGTGCATGTAATATTTGTGATGCTCTTGCTTTCATTGTAAAGCATAATGTTAACCTTCCAGGTTGCTGCATTTTCATGATCATGTTATTTTACATGTAAATCTGTAGATTCACATATATTTCAAGTACTTCTCTGTCACTGCACAAATCTCCTGTAAGCACAAAGTCAGTGAATTTTTACAGATATGATTTTATTCTACTTATACTGCTAATGCCATTCCAAGTTTCTGTTAGCAGACCTGTCTTCAACACAAGTATTTCAATGAGGGCTATGTTGGTAACCTCAGGAAACAGAAAGAACTTGGAGACTTAAGAAAAGAATGGGGGGAGTTCTTTATCCTCTAGAAATGCAGTTTTTATGTCTCTTTATTCTAGGATTCAGATTCTTAAAAGTGAGTGATGAAAAAGTTCTTACATTTTTCTTTGGCCTTTTTTTGAGTGGAGTGGTAGAAAATGAAGAGAAAAAATAACAAATCATTCTATTTAAAAAAAATTCTCATAGATTTAAGAAAAAAAAAAGAAGTTTACCAGAAAAATTGTCAGGCATGTTAACAAATTGGAATTTGAGATTTAAAAATTGTTTTCATTAAACACTGAATAGTCAATAGGGTTTTTAAAAATAAAATATTTTTGTTGTTGTTGTTGTTGTTCTAGTACTAGTGGTTGAACTCTGTAGTTAACACACAATTATTCTTAGGTGTTTAAATTTTAACTGAAAAGTGATCCCTGTTAAATATAAGACTGGGAAAAAGAGAGGGAGGAGATGTACAATTTGGGACATGCTCAGTCGGACTTGCCCCAAATGGTGGAGTTAGAAATGTGCCAGGGGATTCCAATACAATCCCATCAAGGTGGCATGTACCAATGCCATCTCACTAGTCCAAGTGATCAATTTCAGTTCACAATTGATGACTCCTATAGGTCTAAGAGTCAAAGGGATCATACAAACAAGACAAGTGTCTGCTAATACTAACTGACAGAATCAAAAAGGGAGAGAAGGATCCAACATGGGAAGCGGGATACACAGCAGACTCATAGAATGGCAGATGTCCTAAACAGCACTCTGGCCTCAGAATCAGCCCTTAAGTCATTCGGAGCTGGCTGAGGAGCCCATGAGAGTATTGTAGGCATGGAAAGCCAAGACACCATGGGAAAAAAAAAAAAAAGAAGACCTAAATGGAAGATCTCTGCGAGTGAGATCCCAGTGGAAAGAACGGGGCCATCAAAGAAGGAGGTACCTTTCTCTGAAGGGAGGAGAGAACTTCCACTTTGACTATGACCCTATCAGAATAAGATCAAAGTCGGCGAACTCTAAAGGCTTCCATAGCCTTGCCAACTCATGACTAGAGCCTAGGGAGATTACTGACGCCATAAACAAGAGTGTCAAATTGTTAAGTCAGCAACAGGAGTCACTGTGTACTTACATCTCATGTGGGATCTGTCCTTAATGTGTTGTCTAATGTGAAGTGATGCTATAACTAGTACTGAAACAGTATTTTTACACTTTGTGTTTCTGTGTGGGTGCAAACTGATAAAATCTTTACTCAATATATAAAGAATCGATCTTCTGTATATAAAGATAATTGGAAAAGAAAAAAAAAACCTGGTGTTAAATTGGAAATGGCATAGAAAATTAATTAATTTTTAAAAAATATCATGTAGGATCTCTGTCCTTAAGTGCTGTACACTGTTATTTAATGCTATAACTAGTACTCCAACAGTATTTTTTCACTTTGTGTTGCTATGTGGGGGCAAACTGTTGAAATCTTTACTTAATATATACTAAACTGATCTTCTGTATATAAAGAGAATTGAAAATGAATCTTCATGTGAATGGAAGGGGAGAGGGAGCGGGAAAGGGGAGGGTTGCGGGTGGGAGGGAAGTTATGGGAGGGGGGAAGCCATTGTAATCCATAAGCTGTACTTTGGAAATTTATATTCATTAAATAAAAGTTTTTAAAAAAATAAAAAAATACATATCAAAATAAAAGATCATACCTCTCAAACACCTTCAGTCCCTCCCCCACGGTCTGAGACTCATGTGAGTCCATGCAAGATTCCATTCCCATTGCTCCCTCCTCAGAGGTAAACAGTAGCCTGAATTTGTGCTCACCACTTCCTTGTTTTCATTTATGGGCTTTCAATAAATTTCATACATCTTTAGCCATATATTATTTGTTTTATATGTTTATAGCTATATATAAATGGAATTTTGGGGGACCTGTTATATTCTTTAAGCATCATGTCCCTAAGATTTACTCATGTTGTTCCATGTAACTGTATTTCTTTTAAATCTTTTTTTTTTTTACTTTTTGACAGGCAGAGTGGACAGTGAGAGAGAGAGACAGAGAGAAAGGTCTTCCTTTTGCCGTTGGTTCACCCTCCAATGGCCGCCGTGGCTGGCGTGCTGTGGCCGGTGCACCGTGCTGTTCCGAAAGCAGGAGCCAGGTGCTTATCCTGGTCTCCCATGAGGTGCAGGACCCAATCACTTGGGCCATCCTCCACTGCACTCCCTGGCCACAGCAGAGAGCTGGCCTGGAAGAGGGGCAACCGGGACAGAATCCAGCGCCCCGACCGGGACTAGAACCCGGTGTGCCGGCGCCGCTAGGCGGAGGATTAGCCTGTTGAGCCACGGCACCAGCAATGTAACTGTATTTCATTCATTTTTACTACTGAATAATGTTCCATCTTATTAATATAACATGTTTTTATAGTCAGTCTTCTAGTGAACACTTAAGTTGTTTAAAATTTTTAGCTTTCCAAATAGGGATGCTTCATTTCTCTCTATACATATGTGCAATAGTTTCTCAAGGGAAGTAGATTCACACTTTTCAAAAAACAAAGAAGATTTATTTGAAAGGCAGAGAGAGAGAAAGATTTTCCATCCTCTGGTTCACTCTCCAAATAGCTGCAATGACCAAGGCTGGGCAAGGCAAAAACCAGGAGGGTAGGAACTCCATCTGGGTCCCCCACGTGGGTGGCAGAGACCCATGTACTTAGATCATCTTCCACTACTTTTTCTGTTCATTAGAAGGCACTGGATCAGAAGTGGAGCAGCCACTGGTGCCCATAAGGGATGCCGGTATCGCAAGCAGTAGTTTAACCCCTTAACAACACTGGCCCCAGTGTTTAGGTTCTTTTAATCACTCATCTTGGTTTGCCTTCTTTCATACTGTATGCTCTTGGAGAGTGACCTCATTCTTTTTTCTTAATCTGAGAAGAAAATTCTGTGGTACAATATCAGGAGTGACTTCCCCTTCCCCGAGATAATATGTATCTACTTCTGATGGGAGCCAGGGGAGCTGCTGATCTAAAATTATGTCCCAAGATCAGCAATATGACTTTAACACAATTTCAAGTCTCAGTATCCCCTTTATATGAGGTTGTCAGCATCTGTACATAAAACAAGAATGTTTTCATATGTTGATCTGCTTATAACTCCTGTTTCAGCTTATTTGAAGTGGTATCCTTGCAAACCTCCTGATCTCTTGTTAGTCCAACAGTGAGTCAAAAAGTTTGTCTATTCAGAATGCAATTGTTCTGCTATAGAAGATTCACTAAAATAATCTAATCCACAATAATCCCAGAAGTACATTCCTATTTTTATCACCTTTAAAACTTCATTGCTAGGTACATTGTGGAATTTCCATGTAGTTCAATTTACATTTGTCTGAGGCATAACAGGATTTCCTTTAATAATGATCTGTTGGTGGCAATTTTTCTCTATATTTTTTATTTTTATATGTTTTTTTTTTTTTGACAGGCAGAGTGGATAGTGAGAGAGAGAGAGAAAGGTCTTCCTTTGCCATTGGTTCACCCTCCAATGGCCGCTGCAGCTGGCGCATCTCGCTGATCTGAAGCCAGGAGCCAGGTGCTTCTCCTGGTCTCCCATGCGGGTGCAGGGCCCAAGCACTTGGGCCATCCTCCACTGCCTTCCCGGGCCATAGCAGAGAGCTGGCCTGGAAGAGGGGCAACCGGGATAGAATCCGGCGCCCCAACTGGGACTAGAACCCGGTGTGCCGGCGCCGCAAGGCGGAAGATTAGCCTGTTAAGCCACGGCGCTGGCCTATTTTTTATTTTAAAATATCTTTATGTTACCCTCTGTCTTGAAAGATATTGTTACCAGTCAGAAATTCTAAGTCAGCAATTATTTTCTCTCTCTGTATAAAAATAAACCCACTATATTAAAATAAACCATTATCTTCTGTCCTCCATTAATGTTATTGAGATATCTGTTGTCATTTTAATCATCACTGCTTTTCCAATAGTATGTATGTACACACACACACACACACACAAGGAGAAAGAGAGATAATGATATAGTCAATGAGGAATTGCCTTATATGGAGGCTGAGAAGTCCCACAATCTTTCATCTGACAGCTGAAGATCCAGGAAAGCCACTGGTGTAATCCAACCCAAGTTTGAAAATATTGTGTACCTGGAGAGCTGATGACACAAACCTCAGTCCAAAAGCAGGAGTAAACGAGATGAGATGTCCCAGCTTAAGCAGTGAGACAAGAAAAAAAGAACAAATTCCTCCTTCCTCTGTCTTTATTCATTTCAAGCTCTCATTGGATGGATGATGCACAATTAAATTGGGAAAGGAAATCTACTTTATTGAGTCCACCAATTCAAATGCTAATCTCTTCTAGAGATACCTTCACAGACAAACTCAGAGACAACATTTATTCTGGGCACTCCATGTTCCACTCAAATTAGTCAAAAATATCTTTGTTGGTATTCTGATGTTACACTATTTTTCCCACTATTTTATGCCTTGGTATGGATTTCTACCACCTTCTCTCTTTCCTTCTTTCCTTTCTTTCCCTGCTTGGGATTCTTTTGAATTCCTGCCTTTAATCAGTTATGGAAAATTGTCAGCCATTATTTTTGCCAATTACCCTTGGATCATTCTTTTTCTCCTATATTTCTTGAACTTTAATTGAAATTATATAAAATGTTCTTGCTCTATATTCTGTTTCTATTAAGATATTTAAAATTTTTTCAATTTTTTATTTCTGTGTTCCATATTCTTTTTAAAAAATTTTTATTTTAATTTTTAATCAGTTTTTAACAGATTAAATGTGATTTGTAGGTACAATTCTAAGAACATAATCATATTCCATTCCTCCCTTCCTGTGTTCCACATTCTTGATCATTTCTTCAGATTTATCATCTGGTTTACTATTTTTCTACCAAAACTGCTGTTATATCAGTTCCAGTGAATTTTTTAAGCTTTTTATTATGATGAATTTCAAACATTTACAAAGTAAACAGAATAGTAAACTGGATGCCAAATATCTATCATGCAGTTACACCTTTGAAACTTCTTCCATTCTTGTTTTATCTAAATCTGCCTGACTCCCTGCCTCCACTGTCAACTTCATTACTTTCATAGGTGTTTTAAAGATAACATTTATTGGCCGGCACCGTGGCTTAACAGGCTAATCCTCCGCCTTGCGGCGCCGGCACACCGGGTTCTAGTCCCGGTTGCCCCTCTTCCAGGCCAGCTCTCTGCTATGGCCCGGGAAGGCAGTGGAGGATGGCCCAAGTGCTTGGGCCCTGCACCCGCATGGGAGACCAGGAGAAGCACCTGGCTCCTGGCTTCAGATCAGCACGATGCGCCGGCCGCAGCGACCATTGGAGGGTGAACCAACGGCAAAAAGGAAAACCTTTCTCTCTGTCTCTCTCTCACTATCTACTCTGCTTGTCAAAAAAAAAAAGATAACATTTATTTACATTGAGATATACTAATATTAGCTGTATAAGTTTGGCAAATAAACATGGGAAGTGGGATACACAGCAGACTCATAGAATGGCAGATGTCCTAAACAGCACTCTGGCCTCAGAATCAGCCCTGAATGCATTTGGATCTGGCTAAAAAGCCCATGAGAGTTTATCAGGCACGGAAAGCCAAAACACTGTGGCAAAAAAAAAAAAGAC
Source organism: Lepus europaeus (assembly GCF_033115175.1). Lineage (NCBI taxonomy): Eukaryota > Metazoa > Chordata > Mammalia > Lagomorpha > Leporidae > Lepus > Lepus europaeus. Next base: position 81,180,173 of record NC_084850.1, read on the forward strand.
TTAAATGGAAGATCTCTGTGAGTGAGATCCCAGTGGAAAGAATGGGCCATCAAAGAAGTAGGTACCTTTCTCTGAAGGGAGGAGAGAACTTCCACTTTGATTATAGCTTTGTCTAAATAAGGTTGGAGTTTGTGAACTCAAGAGGCTTCTATAGCCTTGGCAGCTCATGACAAGAGCCTCGGGTGATTACTGACGTCATAAATAAGAGTGTCAATTGTTAAATCAACAACAAGAGTCACTGTGCACCTACTCCCCATGTAGGATCTCCGACCTTAATGTGTTGTACTATGAGAATTACGGTAAAACTAGTCTTCAAACAGTACTCTATACTTTGTGTGTCTGTGTGGGTGCAATCTGTTGAAATCTTTACTTATTATATATACTAAGTTGATCTTCTGTATATAAAGATAATTGAAAATAAAAAAAAAACAAGTTTGGCAAATGGATACAACATGCAACCGGTACCTCTATCAAGTTACTGGACATTTCCATAATCCCAGAAAGCCTCCTTATACTGCTTTCCAAACGCCCACTGGTAAAGACAATAATGAAGCTCCTGGCTTCTGGCTCCTGGCTTCACACCCACCCAGTCCTGGCCATTGTAGCTATTTGGGGAGTGTAGTAGCAGATGGAAGATTCTTCTCTTCTCTTCTCTTCTTCTCCTCTCTCTTTTCTCACTCTCTCTCGCTCTCACTCTCTGACTTTCAAATAAATAAATAAATTTTTTTTAAAAAAAGAAAATAAGCCCCTGGATAGTTTTACTAAACTTCTGTCCCTTTTTGGTCTCTGGGCCTGTACTAGGAAGTGCAGCTTCAAAGATCTTTGAAAGACCCTTGAGTGTGGTCTGGCAGGACAAAAAAATATATGAGTAAAGATAAAGAGGATTGCAGACTTCCCTAGTAGTAAAGACAGAGTACAGTATGTGCTTCCTGTGTCTAAGAACTCCATGTTGTTATCTGCCACACCCAAAGTGACCTGAGATAGAAAATATGGGAGCTATGGTAGCCTCTGGAATTTTTCAAGATAACAATCTTAGCTCTTTCAAGACTCAGTTTTCCCAAGTAGACAGAACTGCTTGAGAACAGAGAACACAAGAGATTATCTTAAAGACTGATAGAGAGCTCAAGCTGAAGGACAGTATTGTAGCTAAGAGTTCCATTTAAGGGCCAGGCCTGTTGTTCTGGAAGTTTATATTGAGACTTGACAATAGAAAACTAAATGCTTCTCTTTTTTTTGGATCTCAGGATTAAACTGATCCCAATTAAGGCAATGGTCCTGTTCTTTGAAACAGCCTGATTGAAAGGCAAAAAAACAGCCCAACTAAGAGGTGACCAATGCAAACCCTTCCCAGGATGTCCTGCTGGAAGGGGGACATTCAATTTAAAAGGGTGTCTACTTCAATGGAGGCATTCCACCCACTTCTTTGGCCAAGAAGAAGGCCCAATGTTTCCTCTTTAAGATGGACATTCTCTGGTGCTAGGTAGCCACTCCAGGTCTAGAAGAAAACAGACAAAAACTAGGTGTGCCCCTCCTCAAAGCATCAAGTCTTTCAACCAGGATGGTTCCAAAAAAGGAGGGAGAACAGTGGGCTTTCATTCTTTGTGAAGAACAAAGAGATCCTGATACGATGGAATGGAGTGAGTCCTTACTTCTAAGGGCGATGGGTGCTAAGCATCTGAGAATGGGCACCTGTCAACTCCATCAGACAGTGACCCCGGCCAGGAATTGGCAGTTGGTTGCCCTGACACTGGAAATATATTCTTTGAGGATCATAAATAGAGGGAAAAGAAGGGTTAAGAGTGATTAGGAGCCAACAGCATGTGTGGTTTGCCTGATTAAGCTGCTGCTACCTATTGCACCACACACTGGAGGTTGGTGATCAGAGAAGTCCCCCTACAGGCCACCAAAATGTTGCAGGAAGTGACCAATTCAGGTTGGCATTCTGGCTGGTGAAAGAATTCACCAGAGCAGTCAGAGACAAAGAGTGAGAAGAGTTAGATTTATTACATACACTGTAAGGGAACGTTGGGCAGTCAGGACAGTTAGGTATTAGGTGATTACTACCACATGCTGCAAGAGGCATAATTGTAACTGCAATATCTTCTCAGCTAGGGTGTTTTTCTTCCTGTGATCCAATAGGCTTTCCCAGGTAGGTGGTTTGCATTTATGGCAGAGCTGGGGAGCCTGCATCACCCACAGCTTTGGGACGTGCCCTATGCTCCAGGGCAACCCTACTTATTAGCTATTCTAGTGTATATGGTTTTAATTTGCTCTTCTCTAAGACTAATGATATCAATCACTTTTCCAAATGCATTTGGACTTTGTAAAGTATCAAGTTTCTTTTTTATTACTGGGTTTCTTTTTCATCCATTTCTTATTTAGTTTTAGGAGTGTTTATATGTCCTGGATACAAGTTCTATGTCAGACATATGTGTTGTTTGGTCATTTCTTATGTTTTTTACTTCAATTATTAGTTTTTATTTCCAATTTTATATCTGATAATATATGAATATCTGAGTCTTCATGGGTCTGATTTGTTTTCAAATTTATTTATTTATATTTGAAAGCCAGAGAGATGCAGAGAGAGAAACAGAAATCTTCCATGCCCCAGTTCACTCCCCAAATGCCTGCAACATCTGAGACTGGGCCAGGTTGAAGCCAGGAGCCTGAAACTCAATCCAAGTCTTCCATGTAGCTGGCAGGGGTCCAGCTACTTGAGCTGTCACTTGCTACCTTGCAGGATGTGCATTAGCTGGAATTGGAAGAAAAGCTAGGACTACAATCCAGGCATTCAGTTAAGGGATGTGGGCATCCCAAGCTGCTGCACCAAATGCGCATCCCCATGAATCTGATTCTGCTGCCTGCATTTTCTCACTCTCATTCATATTGCCTTGTGTCCTTAAATTTTTGTAACTTTTTGCTGTGATTGCATATTTCTTGGAAATTGATCTGTGTTGATTCTTTGAGTTATAGAATGAAAGTGGGTTTCTCCAGAGAAATTTGTGTTTGCTGTTACAAACTGAAATTCTTGGTTTGGAGTATTTTAATTCACTACACAGTGTAAATCTGGATGTCATTACTGGGTTTAGCTTAAGAAGACTCAGTGGAGACTTTTTTTTCCTTCTTCACTGTGTGGCAATGTGTCAGACAATTTATTCTGTCGGTGAATGGAGAGGGAGATAGATTTATTTATGATTAATTGTTCTTTGAAGGGATAGCCAGTGGGGTCTCAACTTTACAATGACTCTACTTTTTACTTCCATTGGTGATAAACACTTGACTTTTTCTCCTGTTTCCTCACATTCCACTAGATTGTGAAAACTGAAACCTGATTTAACTGGCATTAGCAATACGTCCCTGCAAAAGTTAGGCTCAATGTTTTACTTTCCTCTGTTGGCTTTTCCAATCATTTGTTTTTCTTATAACTTCTTAATATATTTTGAATTCATTGATGCATTTATCCAACACAGGAAAATTGGTAAAGATACTTAATCTGCTAGACGACTGTACTGCTAGAAACAAGGATCCAGCATTTTAATTTTAAATCAGTAATTCACTCAACTTCTCATTTGTAAGCTCTAGATAATTAAATTTACTCATTTAACAGAATGTGTATTAAAATTCTATCATATGTTGAACAAAGTTAATTTTAAAATTACATAAGGGGTAGATGTTTGGCACAGTGGTTAAGTCGCCACTTGGGAAGTCTGCATCCCATACTGGAGTGCCTCATTCAAGTTCCAGCTACTGCACTTCTGATTCAGATTCCTGCACTTCTGATTCAGATTCCTGCTAGTGCACATCCTGGGAGGCAACAGGACATGGCTCAAGCACTTGGACCCCTACCATCCATGTGATGAGGGAGGCCAGGACTAGAAGCTGGCCAGACTAACTCTATCCCACAGTTGTTTGCCAGTACATAGAAACTGCAGCTCTTTGCCAGCACATACACACTGAATAAAACAGAATGCAGTTCGGATGTAACAGTATTTGCCAGAAGACAAGATTTAGGTTTTGACAAGAATAAGTTAGAAAAGGTTCCATGAAGACTGCCCCTGCCTTAATGATAGCTAATGCATAACCACTACATTTGCTCTCTGGAGATGACAATGTTAAAGACATACAAGTACTCCTAGACTGAGAGACTTCATCAGCTTGCTCTCTGTCTCTGACTCTCTTTCTCTTCTCTCCATCTCTCCCTTTACTGGGAACTTCTCTGTTTCCTACTCAAATAAAATTTCACTTCTTCTCTTCTCGCTGCTACATCCAGTCTCATAAATTGTCATTGACACCAGGACACCAACTTGGACTCATCTCACCAGTTTTCCTGCAACAGCAGGAGACTTGAACGGAATTCTGGGTTCCTGGTTTTAGCCTGCCTGGCCCAGCTCTGGCTTTTATAGGCATTGCCAGTGGTTTTTAACTGCTCTACCAAACTACTACCCCCACAAATATATACTTCAAAATGGTGAATTCTATGTTACATGAAGTATATTTCAATACAACATGCTATAAAAAGAGAAACCTAGTATGCACAGGACTAAGATGTCTGGCCTACTATGAGCATTAGTTTGCAGTATGTAAAGACTCACCATTATTAATTCACTCGGGAAATCTTTTATTTTATTATATCTAAATTCTTTCTTCCTTGATCATCAAAATTCTCCAGAAACATAATTCAGCTAGTGTCTATCTCAGTAGTAGTCATTTCATTTTCTCAATTTTTATTTCAGTGACCTGCATTTATGTTCTATCACTTTAAATACATATATCTTCAATAGCAATTGATAGGATTCTTAGCCAAGGTATTGAATTCGGCAATGTGGGAAAATGTCTTCAAATCCTGTTTTTGATCACTATTACTGAATCTGTCAAAAGAACAAATGCTTCTAGAAGAACCCATGGAAATATTAAAATTCAAATTCATCATCATCAGTATGATTGCCAACATTCGAGGAGCTATATTAGGCACTAGAAGTTGTATTGCAGATTATGTGACTCTGAAATCACTTTTATGCAACCTGCAACTGATGAATGTTGGGCCCTTTAGATAGTGGCAGTCATGATATAGTAGCCCTTCATGGTTTAAAATGCCAAGTAAAATGAATGAATTTTTACCTTGACTTAAGTGGAGAATATTTTATGATGGAAATTCTGCAGTCTCATGCGTTTCTGGTTAAAGAACTTTAAAAAAATAGTCACCTGACTCTAGACACCAATTTATCTTTGTATACACTAGCAGGACCTCAATCACAACATGTTCCAGACCATGCTCATTACCTCCTTCCATTCTTCTCTCCACCAGGTACCCCAAGACATATTCCTCTTTTGTGTCTCCTCTCTCATTTAAATGCATTACCATCTTCCCAGTTATCATGATTAGAAACCCCTTTGCTTTCTTTTACGCTTCCCATCTGAACAGTCACCAAATACTATCCAATATATCCCCATAATATTAAATCTTTCTCTTCCTTCTCATTTCCTCTGCCAATATCCTTTTTCAGTCCTTCATCATCTCTCAATTACACTGTTGCTATAGTCTACCAACTGGTTTCCTTGTCTTTAGGCTGTCTTCCTTCTAATCTATCATTTTCACTGTTATCAGTTGGCTTCCTAACACAAGATGAATCATATTCACTCTCCTCCTCTAATGAGTCCCCATCACTTACAAAATAAATTCCAAAATCTTTAAGTCAGAGAGTCTAGTGGTTAAGAACACAGGCTTATTAATAACATAGATTTGGGACTAAATCTTTGCTGGACCAGTTCCCTGTTATGTCAGAAGCTATTTATTTAACCTCTCTGTACCTCAATTTCCCCCTCCATAATATGGTACTAAGAATATTACCTACACCATAGAGTTGATGTATCAGCTAATGAGATCATACTGTATGCTTAGTATAAGAGCTGCGTGTTAGTTATTACTATTATCACTAGACCTCCATAATCTTACCTGTCCTACTTTTCTTTTTTGAATTTACTTTTTATTTATTTGAAAGACAGATCAGGGACAAAAACAGACAGACAGAGATCTCCACTCCCTGTTCACTCCTCAAATGTCCACAATAGCCAGGGCTGGGCCAGGCTGATGCCAAGAGCCTAGAATTCAATTAGGGTATCCCACATGGGTGGCAGAGATCCAAGTACTTGAGCCATCATCTGCTGCCTCCCAAGGTGCACATTAGCAGGGAGATAGAATTGAAAGCAGAGCCAAAATTGGAACACAGGCACTGTTATATGGAGTTCAGGCATCCCAAGTGGTGTCTTAACAGTTGTGCCAAATGCTTGTCCCTCTTTTCTACTTTTACTATAGCTTCATCTGCTTACTACATTCTTTTCACTATATTGCAAAATATATTGTACACTCTCACTTTTGTTGGTTTATTAACCTGGAATGCTGTCTACATATTTTTCCTTTTATTGGAATTCTATCCCTCAAAAACTCAGCTCAAATGCTTTTCATTATGTGATATTTTCTTTGATCCATGCCCCTTCCTCTCAGCCAGAATTATTTTTTCCTTTTCTTGCCAACACCATTTTGCTTATTTTTCTAATTGGTACTTCTTTTGTTCTGCTTTGTATTATTTGTTTATTCATTTATTTATGTTTCTATGCCCTTCGATATGCTATGGGTTCTTTAAAGGACAAAGATCCATTACTGTGGCATTTCATTTTCGTACCTGTTAACAGTGTTTTTTTAATGCCACAGTGCCTTGATATACAAGTTTGTTAAGTGAATTAAATAACACACAATGTACATTTAGGAAAAAGTGGGGGTATTTTCGATTCACCTGTTCTTTCCCTGTTCAAAGTTGTACATTGTCTCTTTAGAAACCCACACTGCAACATCATCACTCAGCATCCAAGAGGCGTATGTAGCATAATTGCTAGACATCCAGCTCACAGCTCCCCCATCCCCCGCCCAGCTCCACACACACAAGAATAAGGTCAAGAGGAAAAAATAAAGAATAGCAAAGCAAATTTTGTTGCCACATTGGTAAATAGCAAAGAGGAGGTGAGGAAATATGTAAAATATAAAGAACGAAGTTGAAAGATATAGGATTTTAAATCATTTTAACTTTAGATATTACACAGAAATTCCAAAATAAAACTTAAAATAAGCTTATTCTGATCAAAATGATTCTAAGGCTAAATGAGGTGACTGCCCATCTCAGTTTGCCAGGGCCATCCTGGTTTTAGCATCATAAGTTCAGTGTCCTAAGAAACGACTAATTTTTTTTTTTCATATCAGGTACGGCTTGTCATCTTAGAAGCTTGTTGGCTTTAATTTTTTAAAAGATTTATTTATTTTATTTGAAAGTCAGAGTTACACAGAGAGAGGAGAGGCAGAGAGAGAGAGAGAGGTCTTCCATCCGCTGGTTCACTCCCCAGTTGGCCGCAACGGCCACAGCTGCACCAATCTGAAGCCAGGAACCAGTTTCTTCTGGGTTTCCCACATGGGTCCAGGGACCCAAGGACTTGGGCCATCTTCTACTGCTTTCCCAGGCCATAGCAGAGAGCTGGATTGGAAGTGGAGCAGCCAGGTTTTGAACCAGTGCCCATAAGGGATGCCGGTGCTTCAGGCCAAGGCATTAACCCGCTGTGCCACAGCATCGGCCCCTTGTTGGCTTTAATTTTAAAGATGGAAAGGCAGAGGTAGAGACAGAAGTCTTCCCTCTGATGTTTCGTTCCTCAAATGGCTGCAATGGCCAGAGCTGGGTCAGGCTGAAGCCAGGAGTCAGGAGCTCAGGTCTCCACGTGAGTGCAGGGACCCAAGCACTTGGGCCATCTCTGCTACTTTCCCAGGCACATTAGCAGGGAGCTGGATCAGAAGTGGAGCACCCGGGACTTGAACCAGTGCTCATATGGATTGCCAGCATCAGACCTATTGTGCCAGAATGCTGGCCCCATGTGTCAATTCTTTTTATCATTTCAGTTAAAGGTCCAATCTTTCTAGACCCAGAACTATTGTACATCTGAATACTTTCAAAGCTTGTAGAAATAAAATACTGCATAATGCTATTTGAAAACTACCTGTGAAGTTATAAAATTAAATACACATGCAAAGTTGAGCAAAGCATTAAAAAACTACATAGAAATGAATTCATTTATATTTTTCAATGATTTAATTAAAACGTTGCTTAGGGGGCCGGTGCTGTGGCATAGTGGGCTAAGCCTCCGCCTGCAGCACCGGCTTCCCATATGGGCACTGAGTCACATCCCGGCTGCTCCTCTTCCAACCCCACTCTCTGCTATGGCCTGGGAAAGCAGTAGAAGATGGCCCAAGCCCTTGGGCCCTTGTACCCACATGGGAGACCCGGAAGAAGCTCCTGGCTCCTGGCTGCATATAGGCCCAGCTCCAGCTATTGCAGCCATTTGGAGAATGAACCAGCAGATGGAAGACTTTTCTCTGTCCCTCCTTCTCTCTGTAATTCTACTTCTAAAATACATAAATAAATCTTTTTAAAAAACAACATTGCTTAGATCCCCATTACGGGTCTAATATACTGCTTAATTGCTGAAAGATGATAAAAAGACATATTTTGCATCCATGAATCATTTAAAGAGTAATAATACTCTTTAAATAATACTTTAAGTAGTTCTATCAAAGCTACACATGCAGTTTCAGAAGATTCAGCATGGGAAAAGATTTTTTTAACACATAGAACCAAGCCGGCGCCGTGGCTCAATAGGCTAATCCTCCACCTTACAGCGCTGGCACACCGGGTTCTAGTCCCGGTCGGTGCTCCGGATTCTGTCCCAGTTGCCCCTCTTCCAGGCCAGCTCTCTGCTGTGGCCCGGGAGTGCAGTGGAGGATGGCCCAAGTCCTTGGGTCCTGCACCCCATGGGAGACCAGGAGAAGCACCTGGCTCCTGCCTTCGGAACAGCACAGTGCGCCGGCAGCAGCGCGCTGGCCACGGCGGCCATTGGAGGGTGAACCAACGGCAAAGGAAGACCTTTCTCTCTGTCTCTCTCTCTCTCTCTCCCTCTCTCACTGTCCACTCTGCTTGTCAAAAAAAAAAAAAACAAAAAACACATAGAACCAACAATGAACTTGCATCAGAATATATAAAAATGCTTCCAAATAAAAACATGATTAATATGAGTAGAAGTCTTGAACAAGCTAACAAAAGAGAGCATCCCAACTGCTGATAATTATGAAAAAGTGCTCAGAGTTTTAAAGAAAGTACAAATTGCAAAAATAAAATACAAATTGAAGGTGTAAATACACCATTGTACATCAACAGAATGTATAAAATGAAAAATCAAGTACCAGTGAGGACTTGTGACTCAGCAATTCTACTTCTAGGTTTATTCACAACAGAAGTACATGCCCAGGTACACCAATGGGTTCATATAAGAATACTTATAGGGGCCAGTGCTGTGGCACAGTGGGTAAAACTGCCACCTGCAGTGCCAGCATCCCATATGGGTGCTGGTTCAAGTTTTGGCAGCTCTGTTTCCTATCCAGCTCCCTGTGAATGTGCCTGAGAAAGCAGAAGAGGATGGTTCAAGTGCTTGGGCCCCTGCACCCACATGGGATACCAGGATGAAGTTCCTGGCTTTGGCCTGGCCCAGTCCTGGCCATTGGAAGATTGAGCGCTCTCTCTCTCTCTCTGCCTCTGCCTTTCCCTCTCTGTGACTCTTGTCTTTCAAATAAATAAATCAATCTTATTTTTAAAAAAGAATACTTAGAGTAGCATTATTCACAATGGCCCCAAACTAGAAACAAGTCAAATGTCCACAAACAGGAAAAAGGATAAGCCCATGTGATATTATACACTAGAATACATGCTAATAAAAATAAATTATACAACTACATGCAACAACACGGATCTATCTCCACAAACAGAATGTTGAGTAAAAATACTAGACATGGAAAATCACTGTATGATTCCACTGAATAAAATGCCCATCAACAGTAGACTGGATAAAGAAATTATGGGACATGTACTCCATAGAATACTATTCAGCAGTAAGAAACAACGAAACCCAATCATTTGCAACAAGATGGAGCAATCTGGAAAACATCATGCTGAGTGAATTAAGCCAGTCCCAAAGAGAAAAATATCATTTGTTTTCCCTGATCGGTGACAACTGAGCGCCAAAGGGGAAACCTGTTAAGTGAAATGGACACTATAAGCAACAATGAACTGATCAGCTCCTGTCCTGACTTTAGATGTACAATGTAATACTTTATCCTTTTTAGTATTTGTTGTTGTTGTTGTTGTTCTAGTACTATTGGTTGAACTCAGTAATTAACACACAATTATTCTCAGGTGTTTAAATTTTAACTGAAAAGTGATCCCTGTTAAATCTAAGAGTGGAAAAAGAGAGGGAGGAGATGAACAATTTGGAACATGCTCAATCGGACTGGCCGCAAATGGTGGAGTTAGAAATGTGCCAGGGGATTCCAACACAATCCCATCAAGATGGCATGTACCAATGCCATCGCACTAGTCCAAGTGATCAATTTCAGCTCACAATTGATAGCTCTGATAGGTCTAAGAGTCAAAGAGATCACACAAACAAGACAAGTATCTGCTAATACTAACTGATAGAATCAAAAAGGGAGAGAAAGATCCAACATGGGAAGTGGGATACACAGCAGACTCATAGGATGGCAGATGTCCTAAACAACACTCTGGCCTCAGAATCAGCCCTCAAGGCATTCGGATCTGGCTGAAGAGCCCATGAGAGTATAGCAGGCATGGAAAGCCAAGATATCATGGAAAAAAAAAAAAGACCTAAATGAATGATCTCGGTGAGTGAGATCCCAGTGGAATGAACGGGGCCATCAAAGAAGGAGGTACCCTTCTCCGAAGGGAGGAGAGAACTTCCACTTTGACTATGACCCTATCGGAATAAGATCAAAGTCAGCGAACTCTAAAGGCTTCCATAGCCCTGGCAACTCATGACTAGAGCCTAGGGAGATTACTGACGCCATGAACAGGAGTGTCAAATTGTTAAATCAGCAACAGAAGTCACTGCGTACTTACACCCCATGTGGGATCTGTCCCTAATGTGTCGTCTAAAGCCAAGTGATGCTATAACTAGTACTGAAACAGTATTTTTATACTTTGCGTTTCTGTGTGGGCACAAACTGATGAGGTCTTTACTAATTATATACTGAAGTGATCTTCTGTATATAAAGAGAATTGGAAATAAAAAAAAACAACCTGGTGTTAAAATGGAAATGGCATAGAAAATTAATTAATTTAAAAAAAATTATGTAGGATCTAAAAAAAAAAAATTTCCAAGGATTGATGGAACTAGTCATTTTATCTTTTATGTGTTTTGATTTAAATTATTCTTCTTCACAACAAAAAATAGGATTTTGGCCAGCATTGTGGCATAGTGGGTTAAGCTACCACCTGCGGTGCTAGCATCCCATATAGGCACAGGTTTGAGTCCCGGCTGCTCCACTCCCAATCCAGCTCCCTGATAATAAGCCTGGAAAAGCAGCAGAAGATGGCCCAAGTCCTTGGGCCCCTGTATACATGTGGGAGGCCCAGAAGAAATTCCTGGCTCCTGGCTTTGGTCTGGCCCAACACTTCCAGTTGATGGAGGACCTCTCTCTCTGTCTCTGCCTCTCTCTTTCTTTCTGTAACTCTGTCCTTCAAATAAATAAAATTTAAAAAATAGGATTTAAGAGCAGGCAATTTGGTCAACAGAATCTGAGCAGAGGAATCTGAATGTTTTTAAGGAATGGGGCATAAACAATCATAGTCTTATATACTGACATCCACTATGGAGTTAACCCCATGGAGGAGTCTATAAAGCTCTGACAGGCTGCTTCTTTTCTAGAAAGTGTTAGATACAAACTGCCAAGTTTTAGCTTTTCAACTCTATCCCTACTGAGCGGAAACTCTGCCGTTTCTATTTTTATCAGTTACCACAGTACCATTCTTCTCAAATGAAATTTCTTTTTCAAAATAGGTTGGTGCCTTAGTTCCTTTTGTGTTACTATCCAAGAATACCTGAAGTCTGGTACTTTAAGATTTATTTAGCTCACAGTTGTGAATGTTCAAGAGCATGGTGTTGGTGTCTGCTTGGCTCTAGTGACAGCCTCAAGGTAGATGACATGAAAATGGTGGGAACATACATGAAAGTAGTGAGAGGTGCACATGGAACATGGATTTAGGGAAAGGTACCACTCTCCATTATAAAACCTCTTATCTCATGAGAATGAATCTAGTCCCACAATACCTGCATTAATCCTTTCTGTGGTTGATGCACCTATGACCTAAGTATCTTCCTCTAGGCCCCATTTCTTAAAGGTTCCACCACTTCAATACCACCACACTGGAAACCAAGCCTCCAGCACATGGACCTCTGGAGGACAACCCATATCTAAACCATAACAGTTCAATTGGTAAGTAAGGGGGAAATGTTTAAAATATAAGGAAGATGGGGGCGGCGCTGTGGCACAGCAGGCTAATGTCCTTACCTGAAGTGCTGGCATCCCATATGGGCGCTGGTTTCGAGACCTGGCTGCTCCACTTCCGATCCAGCTCTCTGCTGTGGCCTGGGAAAGCACTAAAAGATGGCCCAAGTCCTTCAGCCCCTGCGTGGAGAGACCCGGAAGAAGCTCCTGGCTCGTGGCTTTGGATCGGCACAGCTCCAGCCAATTGGGGAGTGAACCAGTGGATGGAAGACCTCTCTCTCTCTCTCTGCCTCTCCTCTCTCTGTGTAACTCTGACTTTCAAATAAATAAATAAATCTTTAAAAAAAATAAAATAAAATATAGGGAAGACATCTGGAAGGCACAGTTTTTAGAAATTATGTTAATTTTAATTATTGGCTGGCGCCGCAGCTCACTAGGCTAATCCTCCACCTTGTGGCGCCGGCACACTGGGTTCTAGTCCCGGTCGGGGCACCGATCCTGTCCCGGTTGCCCCTCTTCCAGGCCAGCTCTCTGCTGTGGCCAGGGAGTGCAGTGGAGGATGGCCCAGGTCCTTGGGCCCTGCACCCCATGGGAGACCAGGAGAAGCACCTGGCTCCTGCCATCGGATCAGCGCGGTGCGCCGGCCACAGCGCGCCTACCGCGGCGGCCATTGGAGGGTGAACCAACGGCAAAAGGAAGACCTTTCTCTCTGTCTCTCTCTCTCACTGTCCACTCTGCCTGTCAAAAAAAAAAAAGAAATTATGTTAATTTTAATTATTGTACATCATGAGTCTAAAATGGAAAAAAGGCTAAGAGGTCAATTCTGGGCAAAACTGTTAGAAGCCTAAACCAGGAT